>NW_027326880.1:0-600000 GCF_047675955.1 Chlorocebus sabaeus | reverse complement strand
CCCATAGACGGCTATGGTGAAAAAGGAAATATCTTCCGTTCAAAACTGGAAAGAATCTTTCTGAGAAACTGCTCTGTGTTCTGTTAATTCATCTCACAGAGTTACATCTTTTCCTTCAAGAAGCCTTTCGCTAAGGCTGTTCTTGTGGAATTGGCAGAGGGATATTTGGAAGCCCATAGAGGGCTATGGTGAAGAAGGAAATATCTTCCGTTCAAAACTGGAAAGAAGCTTTCTGAGAAACTGCTTTGTGTTCTCTTAATTCATCTCACAGAATTACATCTATCAATTCAAGAAGCCTTTCGCTAAGGTTGTCGTTGTGGAATTGGCAAAAGGATATTTGGAAGCCCAAAGAGGGCTATGGAGAAAAAGGAAATATCTTCCGTTGAAAACCTTAAAGAAGCTTTCTGAGAAACTGCTCTGTGTTCTGTTAATTCATCTCACAGAGTTACATCTTTCCCTTCAAGAAGCCTTTCGCTAAGGCTGTTCTCGTGGAATTGGCAAAGGGATATTTGGAAGCCCATAGAGGGCTATGGTGATAAAGGAAATATCTTCCGTTCAAAACTGGAAAGAAGGTTTCTGAGAAACTGCTGTGTGTTCTGTTAATTCATCTCATAGAGTTACATCTTTCCGTTCAAGAAGCCTTTCGCTAAGGCTGTTCTTGTGGAATTGGCAAAGGGATATTAGGAAGCCCATAGAGGGCTATGGTGAAAAAGGAAAGATCTTCCGTTCAAAACTGGAAAGAAGCTTTCTGAGAAACTGCTCTGTGTTCTGTTAATTCATCTCACAGAGTTACATCTTTCCCTTCAAGAAGCCTTTCGCTAAGGCTGTTCTTGTGTAACTGGCAAAGGGATATTTGGAAGCCCGTAGAGGGCTATGGTGAAAAAGGAAATATCTTCCGTTCAAAACTGGAAAGAAGCCTTTTGAGAAACTGCTCCGTGTTCTGTTAATTCATCTCACAGAGTTACATCTTTCTCTTCAAGAAGCCTTTCCCTAAGGCTGTTCTTGTGTAATTGGAAAAGGGATATTTGGAAGCCCATAGAGGGCTATGGTGAAAAAGGAAATATCTTCCTTTCAAAACTGGCAAGAAGCTTTCTGAGAAACTGCTCTGTGTTCTGTTAATTCATCTCACAGAGTTACATCTTTCCCTTCAAGAAACCTTTCGCTAAGGCTGTTCTTGTGGAATTGGCAAAGGGATATTTGGAAGCCCATAGAGGGCTATGTTGAAAAAGGAAAGATCTTCCGTTCAAAACTGGAAAGAAGCTTTCTGAGAAACTGCTCTCTCTTCTGTTAATTCATCTCACAGAGATACATCTTTCCCTTCAAGCAGCCTTTTGCTAAGGCTGTTCTTGTGGAATTGGCAAAGGGATATTTGGAAGCCTATAGCGGGCTATGGTGAAAAAGGAAATATCTTCCGTTCAAAACTGGAAAGAAGCTTTCTGAGAAACTGCTCTGTGTTCTGTTAATTCATCTCACAGAGTTACATCTTTCCCTTCAAGAAGCCTTTCGCTAAGACTGTTCTTGTGGAATTGGCAAAGGGATATTTGGAAGCCCATAGAGGGCTATGGTGAAAAAGGAAATATCTTCCGTTCAAAACTGGAAACAAGCTTTGTAAGAAACTGCTCCGTGTTCTGTTAATTCATCTCACAGAGTTACATCTTTCCCTTCAAGAAGCCTTTCGCTAACGCTGTTCTTGTGGAATTGGCAAAGGGATATTTGGAAGCCCAAAGAGGGCTATGATGAAAAAGGAAATATCTTCCGTTCAAAACTGGAAAGAAGCTTTCTGAGAAACTGCTCTGTGTTCTGTTAATTCATCTCACAGAGTTACATCTTTCCCTTCAAGAAGTCTTTCGCTAAGGCTGTTCTTGTGGAATTGGCAAAGGGATATTTGGAAGCCCATAGAGGGCTATGGTGAAAAAGGAAATATCTTCCGTTCAAAACTCGAAAGAAGCTTTCTGAGAAACTGCTCTGTGTTCTGTTAATTCATCTCACAGAGTTACATCTTTTCCTTCAAGAAGCCTTTCGCTAAGGCTGTTCTTGAGGAATTGGAAAAGGGATATTTGGAACCCCTAGAGGGCTATGGTGAAAAAGGAAATACCTTCCGTTCAAAACTGGAAAGAAGCTTTCTGAGAAACTGCTCTGTGTTCTGTAAATTCATCTCACAGAGTTACATCTTTCCCTTCAAGAAGCCTTTCGCTAAGGCTGTTCTTGTGGAATTGGCAAAGGGATATTTCGAAGCCCATAGAGGGCTATGGTGAAAAAGGAAATATCTTCCGTTCAAAACTGGAAAGAAGCTTTCTGAGAAACTGCTTTGTGTTCTGTTAATTCATCTCACAGAGTTACATCTTTCCCTTCAAGAAGCCTTTCGCTAAGGCTGTTCTTGTGGAACTGGCAAAGGGATATTTGGAAGCCCATAGAGGGCTATGGTGAAAAAGGAAATATCTTCCGTTCAAAACTGGAAAGAAGCTTTCTGAGAAACTGTTCTATGTTCTGTTAATTCATCTCACAGAGTTACATCTTTCCCTTCAAGAAGCCTTTCGCTAAGGCTGTTCTTGTGGAATTGGCAAAGGGATATATGGAAGCCCATAGAGGGGTATGGTGAAAAAGGAAATATCTTCCGTTCAAAACTGGAAAGAAGCTTTCTGAGAAACTGCTCTGTGTTCTGTTAATTCATCTCACAGAGTTACATCTTTCCCTTCAAGAAGCCTTTCTCTAAGGCTGTTCTTGTGGAATTGGCAAAGGGATATTTGGAAGCCCATAGAGGGCTATGGTGAAAAAGGAAAGATCTTCCGTTCAAAACTGGAAAGAAGCTTTCTGAGAAACTGCTCTGTGTTCTGTTAATCCATCTCACAGAGTTACATCTTTCCCTTCAACAAGCCTTTCGCTAAGGCTGTTCTTGAGGAATTGGCAAAGGGATATTTGGAAGCCCATAGAGGGCTATGGTGAAAAAGGAAATATCTTCCGTTCAAAACTGGAAAGAAGCTTTCTGAGAAACTGCTCTGTGTTCTGTTAATTCATCTCACAGAGTTACATCTTTCCCTTCAAGAAGTCTTTCGCTAAGGCTGTTCTTGTGGAATTGGCAAAGGGATATTTGGAAGCCCATAGGGGTATGGTGAAAAAGGAAATATCTTCCGTTCAAAACTGGAAAGAAGCTTTCTGAGAAACTGCTCTGTGTTCTGTTAATTCATCTCACAGAGTTACATCTTTCCCTTCAAGAAGCCTTTCGCTAAGGCTGTTCTTGTGGAATTGGCAAAGGGATATTTGGAAGCCCATAGAGGGCTATGGTGAAAAAGGAAAGATCTTCCGTTCAAAACTGGAAAGAAGCTTTCTGAGAAACTGCTCTGTGTTCTGTTAATTCATCTCACAGAGTTACATCTTTCCCTTCAAGAAGCCTTTCTCTAAGGCTGTTCTTGTGGAATTGGCAAAGGGATATTTGGAAGCCCATAGAGGGCTATGGTGAAAAAGGAAATATCATGCGTTCAAAACTGGAAAGAAGCTTTCTGAGAAACTGCTCTGTGTTCTGTTAATTCATCTCACAGAGTTACATCTTTCCCTTCAAGAAGCCTTTCTCTAAGGCTGTTCTTGTGGAATTGGCAAAGGGATATTTCGAAGCCCATAGAGGGCTATGGTGAAAAAGGAAATATCTTCCGTTCAAAACTGGAAAGAAGCTTTCTGAGGAACTGCTTTGTGTTCTGTTAATTCATCTCACAGAGATACATCTTTCCCTTCAAGAAGACTTTCGCTGAGGCTGTTCTTGTGGAACTGGCAAAGGGATATTTGGAAGCCCATAGAGGGCTATGGTGAAAAAGGAAATATCTTCCGTTCAAAACTGGAAAGAAGCTTTCTGAGAAACTGCTCTGTGTTCTGTTAATTCATCTCACAGAGTTACATCTTTTCCTTCAAGAAGCCTTTCGCTAAGGCTGTTCTTGTGGAATTGGAAAAGGGATATTTGGAAGCCCATAGAGGGCTGTGGTGAAAAAGGAAATATCTTCCGTTCAAAACTGGAAAGAAGCTTTCTGAGAAACTGCTCTGTGTTCTGTTAATCCATCTCACAGAGTTACATCTTTCCCTTCAACAAGCCTTTCGCTAAGGCTGTTCTTGTGGAATTGGCAAAGGGATATTTGGAAGCCCATAGAGGGCTATGGTGAAAAAGGAAATATCTTCCGTTCAAAACTGGAAAGAAGCTTTCTGAGAAACTGCTCTGTGTTCTGTTAATTCATCTCACAGAGTTACATCTTTCCCTTCAAGAAGTCTTTCGCTCAGGCTGTTCTTGTGGAATTGGCAAAGGGATATTTGGAAGCCCATAGGGGCTATGGTGAAAAAGGAAATATCTTCCGTTCAAAACTGGAAAGAAGCTTTCTGAGAAACTGCTCTGTGTTCTGTTAATTCATCTCACAGAGTTACATCTTTTCCTTCAAGAAGCCTTTCGCTAAGGCTGTTCTTGTGGAATTGGAAAAGGGATATTTGGAAGCCCATAGAGGGCTGTGGTGAAAAAGGAAATATCTTCCGTTCAAAACTGGAAAGAAGCTTTCTGAGAAACTGCTCTGTGTTCTGTTAATCCATCTCACAGAGTTACATCTTTCCCTTCAACAAGCCTTTCGCTAAGGCTGTTCTTGTGGAATTGGCAAAGGGATATTTGGAAGCCCATAGAGGGCTATGGTGAAAAAGGAAATATCTTCCGTTCAAAACTGGAAAGAAGCTTTCTGAGAAACTGCTCTGTGTTCTGTTAATTCATCTCACAGAGTTACATCTTTCCCTTCAAGAAGTCTTTCGCTCAGGCTGTTCTTGTGGAATTGGCAAAGGGATATTTGGAAGCCCATAGGGGCTATGGTGAAAAAGGAAATATCTTCCGTTCAAAACTGGAAAGAAGCTTTCTGAGAAACTGCTCTGTGTTCTGTTAATTCATCTCACAGAGTTACATCTTTTCCTTCAAGAAGCCTTTCGCTAAGGCTGTTCTTGTGGAATTGGAAAAGGGATATTTGGAAGCCCATAGAGGTCTGTGGTGAAAAAGGAAATATCTTCCGTTCAAAACTGGAAAGAAGCTTTCTGAGAAACTGCTCTGTGTTCTGTTAATCCATCTCACAGAGTTACATCTTTCCCTTCAACAAGCCTTTCGCTAAGGCTGTTCTTGTGGAATTGGCAAAGGGATATTTGGAAGCCCATAGAGGGCTATGGTGAAAAAGGAAATATCTTCCGTTCAAAACTGGAAAGAAGCTTTCTGAGAAACTGCTCTGTGTTCTGTTAATTCATCTCACAGAGTTACATCTTTCCCTTCAAGAAGTCTTTCGCTCAGGCTGTTCTTGTGGAATTGGCAAAGGGATATTTGGAAGCCCATAGGGGCTATGGTGAAAAAGGAAATATCTTCCGTTCAAAACTGGAAAGAAGCTTTCTGAGAAACTGCTCTGTGTTCTGTTAATTCATCTCACAGAGTTACATCTTTCCCTTCAAGAAGCCTTTCGCTAAGGCTGTTCTTGTGGAATTGGCAAAGGGATATTTGGAAGCCCAAAGAGGTATGGTGAAAAAGGAAATATCTTCCGTTCAAAACTGGAAAGAAGCTTTCTGAGAAACTGCTCTGTGTTCTGTTAATTCATCTCACAGAGTTACATCTGTCCCTTCAAGAAGCCTTTCGCTAAGGCTGTTTTTGTGGAATTGGCAAAGGGATATTCGGAAGCCCATAGAGGGCTATGGTGAAAAAGGAAATATCTTCCGTTCAAAACTGGAAAGAAGCATTCTGAGAAACTGTTCTATGTTCTGTTAATTCATCTCACAGAGTTACATCTTTCCCTTCAAGAGGACTTTCGCTAAGGCTGTTCTTGTGGAATTGGCAAAGGGATATATGGAAGCCCATACAGGGCTATGGTGAAAAAGGAAATATCTTCCGTTGAAAACTGGAAAGAAGCTTTCTGAGAAACTGCTCTGTGTTCTGTTAATTCATCTCACAGAGTTACATCTTTCCCTTCAAGAAGCCTTTCGCTAAGGCTGTTCTTGTGGAATTGGCAAAGGGATATTTGGAAGCCCATAGAGGGCTATGGTGAAAAAGGAAATATCTTACGTTCAAAACTGGAAAGAAGCTTTCTGAGAAACTGCTCTGTGTTCTGTTAATTCATCTCACAGAGTTACATCTTTCCCTTCAAGAAGCCTTTCGCTAAGGCTGTTCCTGTGGAATTGGCAAAGGGATATTTGGAAGCCCATAGAGGGCTATGGTGAAAAAGGAAAGATCTTCCGTTCAAAACTGGAAAGAAGCTTTCTGAGAAACTGCTCTGTGTTCTGTTAATCCATCTCACAGAGTTACATCTTTCCCTTCAACAAGCCTTTCGCTAAGGCTGTTCTTGTGGAATTGGCAAAGGGATATTTGGAAGCCCATAGGGGCTATGGTGAAAAAGGAAATATCTTCCGTTCAAAACTGGAAAGAAGCTTTCTGAGAAACTGCTCTGTGTTCTGTTAATTCATCTCACAGAGTTACATCTTTCCCTTCAAGAAGTCTTTCGCTAAGGCTGTTCTTGTGGAATTGGCAAAGGGATATTTGGAAGCCCATAGGGGCTATGGTGAAAAAGGAAATATCTTCCGTTCAAAACTGGAAAGAAGCTTTCTGAGAAACTGCTCTGTGTTCTGTTAATTCATCTCACAGAGTTACATCTTTCCCTTCAAGAAGCCTTTCGCTAAGGCTGTTCTTGTGGAATTGGCAAAGGGATATTTGGAAGCCCATAGAGGGCTATGGTGAAAAAGGAAATATCTTCCGTTCAAAACTGGAAAGAAGCTTTCTGAGAAACTGCTCTGTGTTCTGTTAATTCATCTCAGAGAGTTACATCTTTCCCTTCAAGAAGCCTTTCTCTAAGGCTGTTCTTGTGGAATTGGCAAAGGGATATTTGGAAGCCCATAGAGGGCTATGGTGAAAAAGGAAATATCATCCGTTCCAAACTGGAAAGAAGCTTTCTGAGAAACTGCTCTGTGTTCTGTTAATTCATCTCACAGAGTTACATCTTTCCCTTCAAGAAGCCTTTCTCTAAGGCTGTTCTTGTGGAATTGGCAAAGGGATATTTCGAAGCCCATAGAGGGCTATGGTGAAAAAGGAAATATCTTCCGTTCAAAACTGGAAAGAAGCTTTCTGAGAAACTGCTTTGTGTTCTGTTAATTCATCTCACAGAGATACATCTTTCCCTTCAAGAAGACTTTCGCTGAGGCTGTTCTTGTGGAACTGGCAAAGGGATATTTGGAAGCCCATAGAGGGCTATGGTGAAAAAGGAAATATCTTCCGTTCAAAACTGGAAAGAAGCTTTCTGAGAAACTGCTCTGTGTTCTGTTAATTCATCTCACAGAGTTACATCTTTTCCTTCAAGAAGCCTTTCGCTAAGGCTGTTCTTGTGGAATTGGAAAAGGGATATTTGGAAGCCCATAGAGGGCTGTGGTGAAAAAGGAAATATCTTCCGTTCAAAACTGGAAAGAAGCTTTCTGAGAAACTGCTCTGTGTTCTGTTAATCCATCTCACAGAGTTACATCTTTCCCTTCAACAAGCCTTTCGCTAAGGCTGTTCTTGTGGAATTGGCAAAGGGATATTTGGAAGCCCATAGAGGGCTATGGTGAAAAAGGAAATATCTTCCGTTCAAAACTGGAAAGAAGCTTTCTGAGAAACTGCTCTGTGTTCTGTTAATTCATCTCACAGAGTTACATCTTTCCCTTCAAGAAGTCTTTCGCTCAGGCTGTTCTTGTGGAATTGGCAAAGGGATATTTGGAAGCCCATAGGGGCTATGGTGAAAAAGGAAATATCTTCCGTTCAAAACTGGAAAGAAGCTTTCTGAGAAACTGCTCTGTGTTCTGTTAATTCATCTCACAGAGTTACATCTTTTCCTTCAAGAAGCCTTTCGCTAAGGCTGTTCTTGTGGAATTGGAAAAGGGATATTTGGAAGCCCATAGAGGGCTGTGGTGAAAAAGGAAATATCTTCCGTTCAAAACTGGAAAGAAGCTTTCTGAGAAACTGCTCTGTGTTCTGTTAATCCATCTCACAGAGTTACATCTTTCCCTTCAACAAGCCTTTCGCTAAGGCTGTTCTTGTGGAATTGGCAAAGGGATATTTGGAAGCCCATAGAGGGCTATGGTGAAAAAGGAAATATCTTCCGTTCAAAACTGGAAAGAAGCTTTCTGAGAAACTGCTCTGTGTTCTGTTAATTCATCTCACAGAGTTACATCTTTCCCTTCAAGAAGTCTTTCGCTCAGGCTGTTCTTGTGGAATTGGCAAAGGGATATTTGGAAGCCCATAGGGGCTATGGTGAAAAAGGAAATATCTTCCGTTCAAAACTGGAAAGAAGCTTTCTGAGAAACTGCTCTGTGTTCTGTTAATTCATCTCACAGAGTTACATCTTTCCCTTCAAGAAGCCTTTCGCTAAGGCTGTTCTTGTGGAATTGGCAAAGGGATATTTGGAAGCCCAAAGAGGTATGGTGAAAAAGGAAATATCTTCCGTTCAAAACTGGAAAGAAGCTTTCTGAGAAACTGCTCTGTGTTCTGTTAATTCATCTCACAGAGTTACATCTGTCCCTTCAAGAAGCCTTTCGCTAAGGCTGTTTTTGTGGAATTGGCAAAGGGATATTCGGAAGCCCATAGAGGGCTATGGTGAAAAAGGAAATATCTTCCGTTCAAAACTGGAAAGAAGCTTTCTGAGAAACTGCTCTGTGTTCTGTTAATTCATCTCACAGAGTTACATCTTTCCCTTCAAGAATCCTTTCGCGAAGTCTGTTCTTGTGGAATTGGCAAAGGGATATTTGGAAGCCCATAGAGGGCTATGGTGAAAAAGGAAATATCTTTCGTTCCAAACTGGAAAGAAGCTTTCTGAGAAACTGCTTTGTGTTCTCTTAATTCATCTCACAGAGTTACATCTTTCCGTTCAAGAAGCCTTTCGCTAAGGCTGTTCTTGTGGAACTGGCAAAGGGATATTTGAAAGCCCATAGAGGGCTATGGTGAAAAAGGAAATAACTTCCATTAAAAACTGGAAAGAAGCTTTCTGAGAAACTGTTCTATGTTCTGTTAATTCATCTCACAGTGTTACATCTTTCCCTTCAAGAAGCCTTTCGCTAAGGCTGTTCTTGTGGAATTGGCAAAGGGATATTTGGAAGCCCATAGAGGGCTATGGTGAAAAAGGAAAGATCTTCCGTTCAACAGGAAAGAAGCTTTCTGAGAAACTGCTCCGTGTTCTGTTAATTCATCTCACAGAGTTACATCTTTCCCCTCAAGAAGCCTTTCGCTAAGGCTGTTCTTGTGGAATTGGCAAAGGGATATTTGGAAGCCCTTAGAGGGCTATGGTGAAAAAGGAAAGATCTTCCGTTCAAAACTGGAAAGAAGCTTTCTGAGAAACTGCTCTGTGTTCTGTTAATTCATCTCACAGAGTTACATCTTTCCCTTCAACAAGCCTTTCGCTAAGGCTGTTCTTGTGCAATTGGCAAAGGGATATTTGGAAGCCCATAGAGGGCTATGGTGAAAAAGGAAATATCTTCCGTTCAAAACAGGAAAGAAGCTTTCTGAGAAACTGCTCTGTGTTCTGTTAATTCATCTCACAGAGTTACATCTTTCCCTTCAAGAAGCCTTTCGCTAAGGGTGTTCTTGGTTAATTGGCGAAGGGATATTTGGAAGCCCATAGACGGCTATGGTGAAAAAGGAAATATCTTCCGTTCAAAACTGGAAAGAAGCTTTCTGAGATACTGCTCTGTGGTCTGTTAATTCATCTCACAGAGTTACATCTTTAAATTCAGGAAGCCTTTCGCTAAGGCTGTTCTTGTGGAATTGGCAAAGGGATATTTGGAAGCCCATAGAGGGCTATGGTGAAAAAGGAAATATCTTCCGTTCAAAACTGGAAAGAAGCTTTCTGAGAAACTGCTCTGTGTTCTGTTAATTCATCACAGAGAGTTACATCTTTCCTTCAAGAAGTCTTTCGCTAAGGCTGTTCTTGTGGAATTGGCAAAGGGATATTTGGAAGCCCGTAGAGGGCTATGGAGAAAAAGGAAATATCTTCCGTTCAAAACTGGAAAGAAGCTTTATGAGAAACTGTTCTGTGTTCTGTTAATTCATCTCACAGAGTTACATCTTTCCCTTCAAGAAGCCTTTCGCTAAGGCTGTTCTTGTGGAATTGGCAAAGGGATATTCGGAAGCCCATAGAGGGCTATGGTGAAAAAGGAAATATCTTCCGTTCAAAACTGGAAAGAAGCTTTCTGAGAAACTGCTCTGTGTTCTGTTAATTCATCTCACAGAGTTACATCTTTCCCTTCAAGAAGCCTTTCGCTAAGGCTGTTCTTGTGGAACTGGCAAAGGGATATTTGGAAGCCCATAGAGGGCTATGGTGAAAAAGGAAATATCTTCCGTTCAAAACTGGAAAGAAGCCTTTTGAGAAACTGCTCCGTGTTCTGTTAATTCATCTCACAGAGTTACATCTTTCCCTTCAGGAAGCCTTTCGCTAAGGCTGTTCTTGTGGAATTGGAAAAGGGATATTTGGAAGCCCATAGAGGGCTATGGTGAAAAAGGAAATATCTTCCTTTCAAAACTGGCAAGAAGCTTTCTGAGAAACGGCTCTGTGTTCTGTTAATTCATCTCACAGAGTTACATCTTTCCCTTCAAGAAACCTTTCGCTAAGGCTGTTCTTGTGGAATTGGCAAAGGGATATTTGGAAGCCCATAGAGGGCTATGGTGAAAAAGGAAATATCTTCCGTTCAAAACTGGAAAGAAGCTTTCTGAGAAACTGCTCTGCGTTCTGTTAATTCATCTCACAGTGTTACATCTTTCCCTTCAAGAAGCCTTTCGCTAAGGCTGTTCTTGTGGAATTGGCAAAGGGATATTTGGAAGCCCATAGAGGGCTATGGTGAAAAAGGAAAGATCTTCCGTTCAAAACTGGAAAGAAGCTTTCTGAGAAACTGCTCTGTGTTCTGTTAATTCATCTCAGAGAGATACATCTTTCCCTTCAAGCAGCCTTTTGCTAAGGCTGTTCTTGTGGAATTGGCAAAGGGATATTTGGAAGCCTATAGCGGGCTATGGTGAAAAAGGAAATATCTTCCGTTCAAAACTGGAAAGAAGCTTTCTGAGAAACTGCTCTGTGTTCTGTTAATTCATCACACAGAGTTACATCTTTCCCTTCAAGAAGCCTTTCTCTAAGGCTGTTCTTGTGGAATTAGCAAAGGGATATTTGGAAGCCCATAGAGGGCTATGGTGAAAAAGGAAATATCTTCCGTTCAAAATTGGAAAGAAGCTTTCTGAGAAACTGCTCTGTGTTCTGTAATTTCATCTCACAGAGTTACATCTTTCCCTTCAAGAAGCCTTTCGCTAAGGCTGTTCTTGTTTAATTGGCAAAGGGATATTTGGAAGCCCTTAGAGGGCTATGGTGAAAAAGGAAATATCTTTCGTTCAAAACTGGAAACAAGCTTTGTAAGAAACTGCTCCGTGTTCTGTTAATTCATCTCACAGAGTTACATCTTTCCCTTCAAGAAGCCTTTCGCTAAGGCTGTTCTTGTGGAATTGGCAAAGGGATATATGGAAGCCCATAGAGGGGTATGGTGAAAAAGGAAATAACTTCCGTTCAAAACTGGAAAGAAGCTTTCTGAGAAACTGCTCTGTGTTCTGTTAATTCATCTCACAGAGTTACATCTTTCCCTTCAAGAAGCCTTTCTCTAAGGCTGTTCTTGTGGAATTGGCAAAGGGATATTTGGAAGCCCATAGAGGGCTATGGTGAAAAAGGAAATATCTTCCGTTCAAAACTGGAAAGAAGCTTTCTGAGAAACTGCTCTGTGTTCTGTTAATTCATCTCACAGAGTTACATCTTTCCCTTCAAGAAGCCTTTCTCTAAGGCTGTTCTTGTGGAATTGGCAAAGGGATATTTCGAAGCCCATAGACGGCTATGGTGAAAAAGGAAATATCTTCCGTTCAAAACTGGAAAGAAGCTTTCTGAGAAACTGCTTTGTGTTCTGTTAATTCATCTCACAGAGATACATCTTTCCCTTCAAGAAGACTTTCGCTGAGGCTGTTCTTGTGGAACTGGCAAAGGGATATTTGGAAGCCCATAGAGGGCTATGGAGAAAAAGGAAAGATCTTCCGTTCAAAACTGGAAAGAAGCTTTCTGAGAAACTGCTCTGTGTTCTGTTAATTCATCTCACAGAGTTACATCTTTCCCTTCAACAAGCCTTTCGCTAAGGCTGTTCTTGTGCAATTGGCAAAGGGATATTTGGAAGCCCATAGAGGGCTATGGTGAAAAAGGAAATATCTTCCGTTCAAAACTGGAAAGAAGCTTTCTGAGAAACTGCTCTGTGTTCTGTTAATTCATCTCACAGAGTTACATCTTTCCCTTCAAGAAGCCTTTCGCTAAGGGTGTTCTTGGTTAATTGGCGAAGGGATATTTGGAAGCCCATAGACGGCTATGGTGAAAAAGGAAATATCTTCCGTTCAAAACTGGAAAGAAGCTTTCTGAGATACTGCTCTGTGGTCTGTTAATTCATCTCACAGAGTTACATCTTTAAATTCAAGAAGCCTTTCGCTAAGGCTGTTCTTGTGGAATTGGCAAAGGGATATTTGGAAGCCCATAGAGGGCTATGGTGAAAAAGGAAATATCTTCCGTTCAAAACTGGAAAGAAGCTTTCTGAGAAACTGCTCTGTGTTCTGTTAATTCATCACAGAGAGTTACATCTTTCCCTTCAAGAAGTCTTTCGCTAAGGCTGTTCTTGTGGAATTGGCAAAGGGATATTTGGAAGCCCGTAGAGGGCTATGGAGAAAAAGGAAATATCTTCCGTTCAAAACTGGAAAGAAGCTTTATGAGAAACTGTTCTGTGTTCTGTTAATTCATCTCACAGAGTTACATCTTTCCCTTCAAGAAGCCTTTCGCTAAGGCTGTTCTTGTTGAATTGGCAAAGGGATATTCGGAAGCCCATAGAGGGCTATGGTGAAAAAGGAAATATCTTCCGTTCAAAACTGGAAAGAAGCTTTCTGAGAAACTGCTCTGTGTTCTGTTAATTCATCTCACAGAGTTACATCTTTCCCTTCAAGAAGCCTTTCGCTAAGGCTGTTCTTGTGGAACTGGCAAAGGGATATTTGGAAGCCCATAGAGGGCTATGGTGAAAAAGGAAATATCTTCCGTTCAAAACTGGAAAGAAGCCTTTTGAGAAACTGCTCCGTATTCTGTTAATTCATCTCACAGAGTTACATCTTTCCCTTCAAGAAGCCTTTCGCTAAGGCTGTTCTTGTGGAATTGGAAAAGGGATATTTGGAAGCCCATAGAGGGCTATGGTGAAAAAGGAAATATCTTCCTTTCAAAACTGGCAAGAAGCTTTCTGAGAAACTGCTCTGTGTTATGTTAATTCATCTCACAGAGTTACATCTTTCCCTTCAAGAAACCTTTCGCTAAGGCTGTTCTTGTGGAATTGGCAAAGGGATATTTGGAAGCCCATAGAGGGCTATGGTGAAAAAGGAAATATCTTCCGTTCAAAACTGGAAAGAAGCTTTCTGAGAAACTGCTCTGCGTTCTGTTAATTCATCTCACAGTGTTACATCTTTCCCTTCAAGAAGCCTTTCGCTAAGGCTGTTCTTGTGGAATTGGCAAAGGGATATTTGGAAGCCCATAGAGGGCTATGGTGAAAAGGGAAAGATCTTCCGTTCAAAACTGGAAAGAAGCTTTCTGAGAAACTGCTCTCTCTTCTGTTAATTCATCTCACAGAGATACATCTTTCCCTTCAACAAGCCTTTCGCTAAGGCTGTTCTTGTGCAATTGGCAAAGGGATATTTGGAAGCCCATAGAGGGCTATGGTGAAAAAGGAAATATCTTCCGTTCAAAACTGGAAAGAAGCTTTCTGAGAAACTGCTCTGTGTTCTGTTAATTCATCTCACAGAGTTACATCTTTCCCTTCAAGAAGCCTTTCGCTAAGGGTGTTCTTGGTTAATTGGCGAAGGGATATTTGGAAGCCCATAGACGGCTATGGTGAAAAAGGAAATATCTTCCGTTCAAAACTGGAAAGAAGCTTTCTGAGATACTGCTCTGTGGTCTGTTAATTCATCTCACAGAGTTACATCTTTAAATTCAAGAAGCCTTTCGCTAAGGCTGTTCTTGTGGAATTGGCAAAGGGATATTTGGAAGCCCATAGAGGGCTATGGTGAAAAAGGAAATATCTTCCGTTCAAAACTGGAAAGAAGCTTTCTGAGAAACTGCTCTGTGTTCTGTTAATTCATCACAGAGAGTTACATCTTTCCTTCAAGAAGTCTTTCGCTAAGGCTGTTCTTGTGGAATTGGCAAAGGGATATTTGGAAGCCCGTAGAGGGCTATGGAGAAAAAGGAAATATCTTCCGTTCAAAACTGGAAAGAAGCTTTATGAGAAACTGTTCTGTGTTCTGTTAATTCATCTCACAGAGTTACATCTTTCCCTTCAAGAAGCCTTTCGCTAAGGCTGTTCTTGTGGAATTGGCAAAGGGATATTCGGAAGCCCATAGAGGGCTATGGTGAAAAAGGAAATATCTTCCGTTCAAAACTGGAAAGAAGCTTTCTGAGAAACTGCTCTGTGTTCTGTTAATTCATCTCACAGAGTTACATCTTTCCCTTCAAGAAGCCTTTCGCTAAGGCTGTTCTTGTGGAACTGGCAAAGGGATATTTGGAAGCCCATAGAGGGCTATGGTGAAAAAGGAAATATCTTCCGTTCAAAACTGGAAAGAAGCCTTTTGAGAAACTGCTCCGTGTTCTGTTAATTCATCTCACAGAGTTACATCTTTCCCTTCAGGAAGCCTTTCGCTAAGGCTGTTCTTGTGGAATTGGAAAAGGGATATTTGGAAGCCCATAGAGGGCTATGGTGAAAAAGGAAATATCTTCCTTTCAAAACTGGCAAGAAGCTTTCTGAGAAACGGCTCTGTGTTCTGTTAATCCATCTCACAGAGTTATATCTTTCCCTTCAAGAAACCTTTCGCTAAGGCTGTTCTTGTGGAATTGGCAAAGGGATATTTGGAAGCCCATAGAGGGCTATGGTGAAAAAGGAAATATCTTCCGTTCAAAACTGGAAAGAAGCTTTCTGAGAAACTGCTCTGCGTTCTGTTAATTCATCTCACAGTGTTACATCTTTCCCTTCAAGAAGCCTTTCGCTAAGGCTGTTCTTGTGGAATTGGCAAAGGGATATTTGGAAGCCCATAGAGGGCTATGGTGAAAAAGGAAAGATCTTCCGTTCAAAACTGGAAAGAAGCTTTCTGAGAAACTGCTCTGTGTTCTGTTAATTCATCTCACAGAGTTACATCTTTTCCTTCAAGAAGCCTTTCGCTAAGGCTGTTCTTGTAGAATTGGAAAAGGGATATTTGGAACCCCTAGAGGGCTATGGTGAAAAAGGAAATACCTTCCGTTCAAAACTGGAAAGAAGCTTTCTGAGAAACTGCTCTGTGTTCTGTAAATTCATCTCACAGAGTTACATATTTCCCTTCAAGAAGCCTTTCGCTAAGGCTGTTCTTGTGGAATTGGCAAAGGTATATTTCGAAGCCCATAGAGGGCTATGGTGAAAAAGGAAATATCTTCCGTTCAAAACTGGAAAGAAGCCTTTTGAGAAACTGCTCCGTGTTCTGTTAATTCATCTCACAGAGTTACATCTTTCCCTTCAGGAAGCCTTTCGCTAAGGCTGTTCTTGTGGAATTGGAAAAGGGATATTTGGAAGCCCATAGAGGGCTATGGTGAAAAAGGAAATATCTTCCTTTCAAAACTGGCAAGAAGCTTTCTGAGAAACGGCTCTGTGTTCTGTTAATCCATCTCACAGAGTTATATCTTTCCCTTCAAGAAACCTTTCGCTAAGGCTGTTCTTGTGGAATTGGCAAAGGGATATTTGGAAGCCCATAGAGGGCTATGGTGAAAAAGGAAATATCTTCCGTTCAAAACTGGAAAGAAGCTTTCTGAGAAACTGCTCTGCGTTCTGTTAATTCATCTCACAGTGTTACATCTTTCCCTTCAAGAAGCCTTTCGCTAAGGCTGTTCTTGTGGAATTGGCAAAGGGATATTTGGAAGCCCATAGAGGGCTATGGTGAAAAAGGAAAGATCTTCCGTTCAAAACTGGAAAGAAGCTTTCTGAGAAACTGCTCTGTGTTCTGTTAATTCATCTCACAGAGTTACATCTTTTCCTTCAAGAAGCCTTTCGCTAAGGCTGTTCTTGTAGAATTGGAAAAGGGATATTTGGAACCCCTAGAGGGCTATGGTGAAAAAGGAAATACCTTCCGTTCAAAACTGGAAAGAAGCTTTCTGAGAAACTGCTCTGTGTTCTGTAAATTCATCTCACAGAGTTACATATTTACCTTCAAGAAGCCTTTCGCTAAGGCTGTTCTTGTGGAATTGGCAAAGGTATATTTCGAAGCCCATAGAGGGCTATGGTGAAAAAGGAAATATCTTCCGTTCAAAACTGGAAAGAAGCTTTCTGAGAAACTGCTTTGTGTTCTGTTAATTCATCTCACAGATTTACATCTTTCCCTTCAAGAAGCCTTTCGCTAAGGCTGTTCTTGTGGAACTGGCAAAGGGATATTTGGAAGCCCATAGAGGGCTATGGTGAAAAAGGAAATATCTTCCGTTCAAAACTGGAAAGAAGCTTTCTGAGAAACTGTTCTATGTTCTGTTAATTCATCTCACAGAGTTACATCTTTCCCTTCAAGAAGCCTTTCGCTAAGGCTGTTCTTGTGGAATTGGCAAAGGGATATATGGAAGCCCATAGAGGGGTATGGTGAAAAAGGAAATATCTTCCGTTCAAAACTGGAAAGAAGCTTTCTGAGAAACTGCTCTGTGTTCTGTTAATTCATCTCACAGAGTTACATCTTTCCCTTCAAGAAGCCTTTCTCTAAGGCTGTTCTTGTGGAATTGGCAAAGGGATATTTCGAAGCCCATAGACGGCTATGGTGAAAAAGGAAATATCTTCCGTTCAAAACTGGAAAGAAGCTTTCTGAGAAACTGCTTTGTGTTCTGTTAATTCATCTCACAGAGATACATCTTTCCCTTCAAGAAGACTTTCGCTGAGGCTGTTCTTGTGGAACTGGCAAAGGGATATTTTGAAGCCCATAGAGGGCTATGGTGAAAAAGGAAATATCTTCCGTTCAAAACTGGAAAGAAGCTTTCTGAGAAACTGCTCTGTGTTCTGTTAATTCATCTCACAGAGTTACATCTTTTCCTTCAAGAAGCCTTTCGCTAAGGCTGTTGTTGTGGAATTGGAAAAGGGATATTTGGAAGCCCATAGAGGGCTATGGTGAAAAAGGAAATATCTTCCGTTCAAAACTGGAAAGAAGCTTTCTGAGAAACTGCTCTGTGTTCTGTTAATTCATCTCACAGAGTTACATCTTTCCCTTCAAGAAGCCTTTCGCTAATGCTGTTCTTGTGGAATTGGCAAAGGGATATTTGGAAGCCCATAGAGGGTTATGGTGAAAAAGGAAAGATCTTCCGTTCAACAGGAAAGAAGCTTTCTGAGAAACTGCTCTGTGTTCTGTTAATTCATCTCACAGAGTTACATCTTTCCCTTCAAGAATCCTTTCGCTAAGGCTGTTCTTGTGGAATTGGCAAAGGGATATTTGGAAGCCCTTAGAGGGCTATGGTGAAAAAGGAAAGATCTTCCGTTCAAAACTGGAAAGAAGCTTTCTGAGAAACTGCTCTGTGTTCTGTTAATTCATCTCACAGAGTTACATCTTTCCCTTCAACAAGCCTTTCGCTAAGGCTGTTCTTGTGCAATTGGCAAAGGGATATTTGGAAGCCCATAGAGGGCTATGGTGAAAAAGGAAATATCTTCCGTTCAAAACTGGAAAGAAGCTTTCTGAGAAACTGCTCTGTGTTCTGTTAATTCATCTCACAGAGTTACATCTTTCCGTTCAAGAAGCCTTTCGCTAAGGGTGTTCTTGGTTAATTGGCGAAGGGATATTTGGAAGCCCATAGACGGCTATGGTGAAAAAGGAAATATCTTCCGTTCAAAACTGGAAAGAAGCTTTCTGAGATACTGCTCTGTGGTCTGTTAATTCATCTCACAGAGTTACATCTTTAAATTCAAGAAGCCTTTCGCTAAGGCTGTTCTTGTGGAATTGGCAAAGGGATATTTGGAAGCCCATAGAGGGCTATGGTGAAAAAGGAAATATCTTCCGTTCAAAACTGGAAAGAAGCTTTCTGAGAAACTGCTCTGTGTTCTGTTAATTCATCACAGAGAGTTACATCTTTCCCTTCAAGAAGTCTTTCGCTAAGGCTGTTCTTGTGGAATTGGCAAAGGGATATTTGGAAGCCCGTAGAGGGCTATGGAGAAAAAGGAAATATCTTCCGTTCAAAACTGGAAAGAAGCTTTATGAGAAACTGTTCTGTGTTCTGTTAATTCATCTCACAGAGTTACATCTTTCCCTTCAAGAAGCCTTTCGCTAAGGCTGTTCTTGTGGAATTGGCAAAGGGATATTCGGAAGCCCATAGAGGGCTATGGTGAAAAAGGAAATATCTTCCGTTCAAAACTGGAAAGAAGCTTTCTGAGAAACTGCTCTGTGTTCTGTTAATTCATCTCACAGAGTTACATCTTTCCCTTCAAGAAGCCTTTCGCTAAGGCTGTTCTTGTGGAACTGGCAAAGGGATATTTGGAAGCCCATAGAGGGCTATGGTGAAAAAGGAAATATCTTCCGTTCAAAACTGGAAAGAAGCCTTTTGAGAAACTGCTCCGTGTTCTGTTAATTCATCTCACAGAGTTACATCTTTCCCTTCAAGAAGCCTTTCGCTAAGGCTGTTCTTGTGGAACTGGCAAAGGGATATTTGAAAGCCCATAGAGGCTATGGTGAAAAAGGAAATAACTTCCCTTAAAAACTGGAAAGAAGCTTTCTGAGAAACTGTTCTATGTTCTGTTAATTCATCTCACAGAGTTACATCTTTCCCTTCAAAAGCCTTTCGCTAAGGCTGTTCTTGTGGAATTGGCAAAGGGATATTTGGAAGCCCATAGAGGGTTATGGTGAAAAAGGAAATATCTTCCGTTCAAAACTGGAAAGAAGCTTTCTGAGAAACTGTTCTATGTTCTGTTAATTCATCTCACAGAGCTACATCTTTCCCTTCAAGAAGCCTTTCGCTAAGGCTGTTCTTGTGGAATTGGCAAAGGGATATATGGAAGCCCATACAGGGCTATGGTGAAAAAGGAAATATCTTCCGTTCAAAAGTGGAAAGAAGCTTTCTGAGAAACTGCTCTGTGTTCTGTTAATTCATCTCACAGAGTTACATCTTTCCCTTCAAGAAGCCTTTCGCTAAGGCTGTTCTTTTGGAATTGGCAAAGGGATATTTGGAAGCCCATAGGGGGCTATGGTGAAAAAGGAAATATCTTCCGTTCAAAACTGGAAAGAAGCCTTTTGAGAAACTGCTCCGTGTTCTGTTAATTCATCTCACAGAGTTACATCTTTCCCTTCAAGAAGCCTTTCGCTAAGGCTGTTCTTGTGGAATTGGCGAAGGGATATTCGGAAGCCCATAGAGGGCTATGGTGAAAAAGGAAATATCTTCCGTTCAAAACTGGAAAGAAGCTTTCTGAGAAACTGCTCTGTGTTCTGTTAATTCATCTCACAGAGTTACATCTTTCCCTTCAAGAAGCCTTTCGCTAAGGCTGTTCTTGTGGAACTGGCAAAGGGATATTTGGAAGCCCATAGAGGGCTATGGTGAAAAAGGAAATATCTTCCGTTCAAAACTGGAAAGAAGCCTTTTGAGAAACTGCTCCGTGTTCTGTTAATTCATCTCACAGAGTTACATCTTTCCCTTCAAGAAGCCTTTCGCTAAGGCTGTTCTTGTGGAACTGGCAAAGGGATATTTGAAAGCCCATAGAGGCTATGGTGAAAAAGGAAATAACTTCCCTTAAAAACTGGAAAGAAGCTTTCTGAGAAACTGTTCTATGTTCTGTTAATTCATCTCACAGAGTTACATCTTTCCCTTCAAGAAGCCTTTCGCTAAGGCTGTTCTTGTGCAATTGGCAAAGGGATATATGGAAGCCCATACAGGGCTATGGTGAAAAAGGAAATATCTTCCGTTCAAAAGTGGAAAGAAGCTTTCTGAGAAACTGCTCTGTGTTCTGTTAATTCATCACAGAGAGTTACATCTTTCCTTCAAGAAGTCTTTCGCTAAGGCTGTTCTTGTGGAATTGGCAAAGGGATATTTGGAAGCCCGTAGAGGGCTATGGAGAAAAAGGAAATATCTTCCGTTCAAAACTGGAAAGAAGCTTTATGAGAAACTGTTCTGTGTTCTGTTAATTCATCTCACAGAGTTACATCTTTCCCTTCAAGAAGCCTTTCGCTAAGGCTGTTCTTGTGGAATTGGCAAAGGGATATTCGGAAGCCCATAGAGGGCTATGGTGAAAAAGGAAATATCTTCCGTTCAAAACTGGAAAGAAGCTTTCTGAGAAACTGCTCTGTGTTCTGTTAATTCATCTCACAGAGTTACATCTTTCCCTTCAAGAAGCCTTTCGCTAAGGCTGTTCTTGTGGAACTGGCAAAGGGATATTTGGAAGCCCATAGAGGGCTATGGTGAAAAAGGAAATATCTTCCGTTCAAAACTGGAAAGAAGCCTTTTGAGAAACTGCTCCGTGTTCTGTTAATTCATCTCACAGAGTTACATCTTTCCCTTCAGGAAGCCTTTCGCTAAGGCTGTTCTTGTGGAATTGGAAAAGGGATATTTGGAAGCCCATAGAGGGCTATGGTGAAAAAGGAAATATCTTCCTTTCAAAACTGGCAAGAAGCTTTCTGAGAAACGGCTCTGTGTTCTGTTAATCCATCTCACATAGTTATATCTTTCCCTTCAAGAAACCTTTCGCTAAGGCTGTTCTTGTGGAATTGGCAAAGGGATATTTTGAAGCCCATAGAGGGCTATGGTGAAAAAGGAAATATCTTCCGTTCAAAACTGGAAAGAAGCTTTCTGAGAAACTGCTCTGCGTTCTGTTAATTCATCTCACAGAGTTACATCTTTCCCTTCAAGAAGCCTTTCGCTAAGGCTGTTCTTGTGGAATTGGCAAAGGGATATTTGGAAGCCCATAGAGGGCTATGGTGAAAAAGGAAAGATCTTCCGTTCAAAACTGGAAAGAAGCTTTCTGAGAAACTGCTCTGTGTTCTGTTAATTCATCTCACAGAGTTACATCTTTTCCTTCAAGAAGCCTTTCGCTAAGGCTGTTCTTGTAGAATTGGAAAAGGGATATTTGGAACCCCTAGAGGGCTATGGTGAAAAAGGAAATACCTTCCGTTCAAAACTGGAAAGAAGCTTTCTGAGAAACTGCTCTGTGTTCTGTAAATTCATCTCACAGAGTTACATATTTCCCTTCAAGAAGCCTTTCGCTAAGGCTGTTCTTGTGGAATTGGCAAAGGTATATTTCGAAGCCCATAGAGGGCTATGGTGAAAAAGGAAATATCTTCAGTTCAAAACTGGAAAGAAGCCTTTTGAGAAACTGCTCCGTGTTCTGTTAATTCATCTCACAGAGTTACATCTTTCCCTTCAGGAAGCCTTTCGCTAAGGCTGTTCTTGTGGAATTGGAAAAGGGATATTTGGAAGCCCATAGAGGGCTATGGTGAAAAAGGAAATATCTTCCTTTCAAAACTGGCAAGAAGCTTTCTGAGAAACGGCTCTGTGTTCTGTTAATCCATCTCACAGAGTTATATCTTTCCCTTCAAGAAACCTTTCGCTAAGGCTGTTCTTGTGGAATTGGCAAAGGGATATTTGGAAGCCCATAGAGGGCTATGGTGAAAAAGGAAATATCTTCCGTTCAAAACTGGAAAGAAGCTTTCTGAGAAACTGCTCTGCGTTCTGTTAATTCATCTCACAGTGTTACATCTTTCCCTTCAAGAAGCCTTTCGCTAAGGCTGTTCTTGTGGAATTGGCAAAGGGATATTTGGAAGCCCATAGAGGGCTATGGTGAAAAAGGAAAGAACTTCCGTTCAAAACTGGAAAGAAGCTTTCTGAGAAACTGCTCTGTGTTCTGTTAATTCATCTCACAGAGTTACATCTTTTCCTTCAAGAAGCCTTTCGCTAAGGCTGTTCTTGTAGAATTGGAAAAGGGATATTTGGAACCCCTAGAGGGCTATGGTGAAAAAGGAAATACCTTCCGTTCAAAACTGGAAAGAAGCTTTCTGAGAAACTGCTCTGTGTTCTGTAAATTCATCTCACAGAGTTACATATTTACCTTCAAGAAGCCTTTCGCTAAGGCTGTTCTTGTGGAATTGGCAAAGGTATATTTCGAAGCCCATAGAGGGCTATGGTGAAAAAGGAAATATCTTCCGTTCAAAACTGGAAAGAAGCTTTCTGAGAAACTGCTTTGTGTTCTGTTAATTCATCTCACAGATTTACATCTTTCCCTTCAAGAAGCCTTTCGCTAAGGCTGTTCTTGTGGAACTGGCAAAGGGATATTTGGAAGCCCATAGAGGGCTATGGTGAAAAAGGAAATATCTTCCGTTCAAAACTGGAAAGAAGCTTTCTGAGAAACTGTTCTATGTTCTGTTAATTCATCTCACAGAGTTACATCTTTCCCTTCAAGAAGCCTTTCGCTAAGGCTGTTCTTGTGGAATTGGCAAAGGGATATATGGAAGCCCATAGAGGGGTATGGTGAAAAAGGAAATAACTTCCGTTCAAAACTGGAAAGAAGCTTTCTGAGAAACTGCTCTGTGTTCTGTTAATTCATCTCACAGAGTTACATCTTTCCCTTCAAGAAGCCTTTCTCTAAGGCTGTTCTTGTGGAATTGGCAAAGGGATATTTGGAAGCCCATAGAGGGCTATGGTGAAAAAGGAAATATCTTCCGTTCAAAACTGGAAAGAAGCTTTCTGAGAAACTGCTCTGTGTTCTGTTAATTCATCTCACAGAGTTACATCTTTCCCTTCAAGAAGCCTTTCTCTAAGGCTGTTCTTGTGGAATTGGCAAAGGGATATTTCGAAGCCCATAGACGGCTATGGTGAAAAAGGAAATATCTTCCGTTCAAAACTGGAAAGAAGCTTTCTGAGAAACTGCTTTGTGTTCTGTTAATTCATCTCACAGAGATACATCTTTCCCTTCAAGAAGACTTTCGCTGAGGCTGTTCTTGTGGAACTGGCAAAGGGATATTTGGAAGCCCATAGAGGGCTATGGTGAAAAAGGAAATATCTTCCGTTCAAAACTGGAAAGAAGCTTTCTGAGAAACTGCTCTGTGTTCTGTTAATTCATCTCACAGAGTTACATCTTTTCCTTCAAGAAGCCTTTCGCTAAGGCTGTTGTTGTGGAATTGGAAAAGGGATATTTGGAAGCCCATAGAGGGCTATGGTGAAAAAGGAAATATCTTCCGTTCAAAACTGGAAAGAAGCTTTCTGAGAAACTGCTCTGTGTTCTGTTAATTCATCTCACAGAGTTACATCTTTCCCTTCAAGAAGCCTTTCGCTAATGCTGTTCTTGTGGAATTGGCAAAGGGATATTTGGAAGCCCATAGAGGGTTATGGTGAAAAAGGAAAGATCTTCTGTTCAACAGGAAAGAAGCTTTCTGAGAAACTGCTCTGTGTTCTGTTAATTCATCTCACAGAGTTACATCTTTCCCTTCAAGAATCCTTTCGCTAAGGCTGTTCTTGTGGAATTGGCAAAGGGATATTTGGAAGCCCTTAGAGGGCTATGGTGAAAAAGGAAAGATCTTCCGTTCAAAACTGGAAAGAAGCTTTCTGAGAAACTGCTCTGTGTTCTGTTAATTCATCTCACAGAGTTACATCTTTCCCTTCAACAAGCCTTTCGCTAAGGCTGTTCTTGTGCAATTGGCAAAGGGATATTTGGAAGCCCATAGAGGGCTATGGTGAAAAAGGAAATATCTTCCGTTCAAAACTGGAAAGAAGCTTTCTGAGAAACTGCTCTGTGTTCTGTTAATTCATCTCACAGAGTTACATCTTTCCGTTCAAGAAGCCTTTCGCTAAGGGTGTTCTTGGTTAATTGGCGAAGGGATATTTGGAAGCCCATAGACGGCTATGGTGAAAAAGGAAATATCTTCCGTTCAAAACTGGAAAGAAGCTTTCTGAGATACTGCTCTGTGGTCTGTTAATTCATCTCACAGAGTTACATCTTTAAATTCAAGAAGCCTTTCGCTAAGGCTGTTCTTGTGGAATTGGCAAAGGGATATTTGGAAGCCCATAGAGGGCTATGGTGAAAAAGGAAATATCTTCCGTTCAAAACTGGAAAGAAGCTTTCTGAGAAACTGCTCTGTGTTCTGTTAATTCATCACAGAGAGTTACATCTTTCCCTTCAAGAAGTCTTTCGCTAAGGCTGTTCTTGTGGAATTGGCAAAGGGATATTTGGAAGCCCGTAGAGGGCTATGGAGAAAAAGGAAATATCTTCCGTTCAAAACTGGAAAGAAGCTTTATGAGAAACTGTTCTGTGTTCTGTTAATTCATCTCACAGAGTTACATCTTTCCCTTCAAGAAGCCTTTCGCTAAGGCTGTTCTTGTGGAATTGGCAAAGGGATATTCGGAAGCCCATAGAGGGCTATGGTGAAAAAGGAAATATCTTCCGTTCAAAACTGGAAAGAAGCTTTCTGAGAAACTGCTCTGTGTTCTGTTAATTCATCTCACAGAGTTACATCTTTCCCTTCAAGAAGCCTTTCGCTAAGGCTGTTCTTGTGGAACTGGCAAAGGGATATTTGGAAGCCCATAGAGGGCTATGGTGAAAAAGGAAATATCTTCCGTTCAAAACTGGAAAGAAGCCTTTTGAGAAACTGCTCCGTGTTCTGTTAATTCATCTCACAGAGTTACATCTTTCCCTTCAAGAAGCCTTTCGCTAAGGCTGTTCTTGTGGAACTGGCAAAGCGATATTTGAAAGCCCATAGAGGCTATGGTGAAAAAGGAAATAACTTCCCTTAAAAACTGGAAAGAAGCTTTCTGAGAAACTGTTCTATGTTCTGTTAATTCATCTCACAGAGTTACATCTTTCCCTTCAAAAGCCTTTCGCTAAGGCTGTTCTTGTGGAATTGGCAAAGGGATATTTGGAAGCCCATAGAGGGTTATGGTGAAAAAGGAAATATCTTCCGTTCAAAACTGGAAAGAAGCTTTCTGAGAAACTGTTCTATGTTCTGTTAATTCATCTCACAGAGCTACATCTTTCCCTTCAAGAAGCCTTTCGCTAAGGCTGTTCTTGTGGAATTGGCAAAGGGATATATGGAAGCCCATACGGGGCTATGGTGAAAAAGGAAATATCTTCCGTTCAAAAGTGGAAAGAAGCTTTCTGAGAAACTGCTCTGTGTTCTGTTAATTCATCTCACAGAGTTACATCTTTCCCTTCAAGAAGCCTTTCGCTAAGGCTGTTCTTTTGGAATTGGCAAAGGGATATTTGGAAGCCCATAGGGGGCTATGGTGAAAAAGGAAATATCTTCCGTTCAAAACTGGAAAGAAGCCTTTTGAGAAACTGCTCCGTGTTCTGTTAATTCATCTCACAGAGTTACATCTTTCCCTTCAAGAAGCCTTTCGCTAAGGCTGTTCTTGTGGAATTGGCGAAGGGATATTCGGAAGCCCATAGAGGGCTATGGTGAAAAAGGAAATATCTTCCGTTCAAAACTGGAAAGAAGCTTTCTGAGAAACTGCTCTGTGTTCTGTTAATTCATCTCACAGAGTTACATCTTTCCCTTCAAGAAGCCTTTCGCTAAGGCTGTTCTTGTGGAACTGGCAAAGGGATATTTGGAAGCCCATAGAGGGCTATGGTGAAAAAGGAAATATCTTCCGTTCAAAACTGGAAAGAAGCCTTTTGAGAAACTGCTCCGTGTTCTGTTAATTCATCTCACAGAGTTACATCTTTCCCTTCAAGAAGCCTTTCGCTAAGGCTGTTCTTGTGGAACTGGCAAAGGGATATTTGAAAGCCCATAGAGGCTATGGTGAAAAAGGAAATAACTTCCCTTAAAAACTGGAAAGAAGCTTTCTGAGAAACTGTTCTATGTTCTGTTAATTCATCTCACAGAGTTACATCTTTCCCTTCAAAAGCCTTTCGCTAAGGCTGTTCTTGTGGAATTGGCAAAGGGATATTTGGAAGCCCATAGAGGGTTATGGTGAAAAAGGAAATATCTTCCGTTCAAAACTGGAAAGAAGCTTTCTGAGAAACTGTTCTATGTTCTGTTAATTCATCTCACAGAGCTACATCTTTCCCTTCAAGAAGCCTTTCGCTAAGGCTGTTCTTGTGGAATTGGCAAAGGGATATATGGAAGCCCATACAGGGCTATGGTGAAAAAGGAAATATCTTCCGTTCAAAAGTGGAAAGAAGCTTTCTGAGAAACTGCTCTGTGTTCTGTTAATTCATCTCACAGAGTTACATCTTTCCCTTCAAGAAGCCTTTCGCTAAGGCTGTTCTTTTGGAATTGGCAAAGGGATATTTGCAAGCCCATAGGGGGCTATGGTGAAAAAGGAAATATCTTCCGTTCAAAACTGGAAAGAAGCCTTTTGAGAAACTGCTCCGTGTTCTGTTAATTCATCTCACAGAGTTACATCTTTCCCTTCAAGAAGCCTTTCGCTAAGGCTGTTCTTGTGGAATTGGAAAAGGGATATTTGGAAGCCCATAGAGGGCTATGGTGAAAAAGGAAATATCTTCCTTTCAAAACTGGCAAGAAGCTTTCTGAGAAACTGCTCTGTGTTATGTTAATTCATCTCACAGAGTTACATCTTTCCCTTCAAGAAACCTTTCGCTAAGGCTGTTCTTGTGGAATTGGCAAAGGGATATTTGGAAGCCCATAGAGGGCTATTGTGAAAAAGGAAATATCTTCCGTTCAAAACTGGAAAGAAGCTTTCTGAGAAACTGCTCTGCGTTCTGTTAATTCATCTCACAGTGTTACATCTTTCCCTTCAAGAAGCCTTTCGCTAAGGCTGTTCTTGTGGAATTGGCAAAGGGATATTTGGAAGCCCATAGAGGGCTATGGTGAAAAAGGAAAGATCTTCCGTTCAAAACTGGAAAGAAGCTTTCTGAGAAACTGCTCTCTCTTCTGTTAATTCATCTCACAGAGATACATCTTTCCCTTCAAGCAGCCTTTTGCTAAGGCTGTTCTTGTGGAATTGGCAAAGGGATATTTGGAAGCCTATAGCGGGCTATGGTGAAAAAGGAAATATCTTCCGTTCAAAACTGGAAAGAAGCTTTCTGAGAAACTGCTCTGTGTTCTGTTAATTCATCACACAGAGTTACATCTTTCCCTTCAAGAAGCCTTTCTCTAAGGCTGTTCTTGTGGAATTAGCAAAGGGATATTTGGAAGCCGATAGAGGGTATGGTGAAAAAGGAAATATCTTCCGTTCAAAATTGGAAAGAAGCTTTCTGAGAAACTGCTCTGTGTTCTGTAATTTCATCTCACAGAGTTACATCTTTCCCTTCAAGAAGCCTTTCGCTAAGGCTGTTCTTGTGGAATTGGCAAAGGGATATTTGGAAGCCCATAGAGGGCTATGGTGAAAAAGGAAATATCTTCCGTTCAAAACTGGAAACAAGCTTTGTAAGAAACTGCTCCGTGTTCTGTTAATTCATCTCACAGAGTTACATCTTTCCCTTCAAGAAGCCTTTCGTTAACGCTGTTCTTGTGGAATTGGCAAAGGGATATTTGGAAGCCCAAAGAGGGCTATGATGAAAAAGGAAATATCTTCCGTTCAAAACTGGAAAGAAGCTTTCTGAGAAACTGCTCTGTGTTCTGTTAATTCATCTCACAGAGTTACATCTTTCCCTTCAAGAAGTCTTTCGCTAAGGCTGTTCTTGTGGTATTGGCAAAGGGATATTTGGAAGCCCATAGAGGGCTATGGTGAAAAAGGAAATATCTTCCGTTCAAAACTGGAAAGAAGCTTTCTGAGAAACTGCTCTGTGTTCTGTTAATTCATCTCACAGAGTTACATCTTTTCCTTCAAGAAGCCTTTCGCTAAGGCTGTTCTTGTGGAATTGGAAAAGGGATATTTGGAACCCCTAGAGGGCTATGGTGAAAAAGGAAATACCTTCCGTTCAAAACTGGAAAGAAGCTTTCTGAGAAACTGCTCTGTGTTCTGTAAATTCATCTCACAGAGTTACATATTTCCCTTCAAGAAGCCTTTCGCTAAGGCTGTTCTTGTGGAATTGGCAAAGGGATATTTCGAAGCCCATAGAGGGCTATGGTGAAAAAGGAAATATCTTCCGTTCAAAACTGGAAAGAAGCTTTCTGAGAAACTGCTTTGTGTTCTGTTAATTCATCTCACAGAGTTACATCTTTCCCTTCAAGAAGCCTTTCGCTAAGGCTGTTCTTGTGGAACTGGCAAAGGGATATTTGGAAGCCCATAGAGGGCTATAGTGAAAAAGGAAATATCTTCCGTTCAAAACTGGAAAGAAGCTTTCTGAGAAACTGTTCTATGTTCTGTTAATTCATCTCACAGAGTTACATCTTTCCCTTCAAGAAGCCTTTCGCTAAGGCTGTTCTTGTGGAATTGGCAAAGGGATATATGGAAGCCCATAGAGGGGTATGGTGAAAAAGGAAATATCTTCCGTTCAAAACTGGAAAGAAGCTTTCTGAGAAACTGCTCTGTGTTGTGTTAATTCATCTCACAGAGTTACATCTTTCCATTCAAGAAGCCTTTCGCTAAGGCTGTTCTTGTGGAACTGGCAAAGGGATATTTGAAAGCCCATAGAGGCTATGGTGAAAAAGGAAATAACTTCCCTTAAAAACTGGAAAGAAGCTTTCTGAGAAACTGTTCTATGTTCTGTTAATTCATCTCACAGAGTTACATCTTTCCCTTCAAGAAGCCTTTCGCTAAGGCTGTTCTTGTGGAATTGGCAAAGGGATATTTGGAAGCCCATAGAGGGTTATGGTGAAAAAGGAAATATCTTCCGTTCAAACTGGAAAGAAGCTTTCTGAGAAACTGTTCTATGTTCTGTTAATTCATCTCACAGAGCTACATCTTTCCCTTCAAGAAGCCTTTCGCTAATGCTGTTCTTGTGGAATTGGCAAAGGGATATTTGGAAGCCCATAGAGGGTTATGGTGAAAAAGGAAAGATCTTCCGTTCAAAACAGGAAAGAAGCTTTCTGAGAAACTGCTCTGTGTTCTGTTAATTCATCTCACAGAGTTACATCTTTCCCTTCAAGAAGCCTTTCGCTAATGCTGTTCTTGTGGAATTGGCAAAGGGATATTTGGAAGCCCATAGAGGGCTATGGTGAAAAAGGAAAGATCTTCCGTTCAAAACTGGAAAGAAGCTTTCTGAGAAACTGCTCTGTGTTCTGTTAATTCATGTCACAGAGTTACATCTTTCCCTTCAACAAGCCTTTCGCTAAGGCTGTTCTTGTGGAATTGGCAAAGGGATATTTGGAAGCCCATAGATGGCTATGGTGAAAAAGGAAATATCTTCCGTTCAAAACTGGAAAGAAGCTTTCTGAGAAACTGCTCTGTGTTCTGTTAATTCATCTCACACAGTTACATCTTTCCCTTCAAGAAGCCTTTCGCTAAGTCTGTTCTTGTGGAATTGGCAAAGGGATATTTGGAAGCCCATAGAGGGCTATGGTGAAAAAGGAAATATCTTTCGTTCAAAACTGGAAAGAAGCTTTCTGAGAAACTGCTTTGTGTTCTGTAAATTCATCTCACAGAGTTACATCTTTCCGTTCAAGAAGCCTTTCGCTAAGGCTGTTCTTGTGGAACTGGCAAAGGGATATTTGAAAGCCCATAGAGGGCTATGGTGAAAAAGGAAATAACTTCCATTAAAAACTGGATAGAAGCTTTCTGAGAAATTGTTCTATGTTCTCTTAATTCATCTCACAGAGTTACATCTTTCCATTCAAGAAGCCTTTCGCTAAGGCTGTTCTTGTGGAATTGGCAAAGGGATATTTGTATGCCCATAGAGGGTTATGGTGAAAAAGGAAATATCTTCCGTTCAAAACTGGAAAGAAGCTTTCTGAGAAACTGTTCTATGTTCTGTTAATTCATCTCACAGAGTTACATCTTTCCCTTCAAGAAGCCTTTCGCTAAGGCTGTTCTTGTGGAATTGGCAAAGGGATATATGGAAGCCCATACAGGGCTATGGTGAAAAAGGAAATATCTTCCGTTCAAAACTGGAAAGAAGCTTTCTGAGAAACTGCTCTGTGTTCTGATAATTCATGTCACAGAGTTACATCTTTCCCTTCAAGAAGCCTTTCGCTAAGGCTGTTCTTGTGGAATTGGCAAAGGGATATTTGGAAGCCCATAGAGGGCTATGGTGAAAAAGGAAATATCTTCCGTTCAAAACTGGAAAGAAGCTTTCTGAGAAACTGCTCTGAGTTCTGTTAATTCATCTCACAGAGTTACATCTTTCCCTTCAAGAAGCCTTTCGCTAAGGCTGTCCTTGTGGAATTGGCAAAGGGATATATGGAAGCCCATAGAGGGCTATGGTGAAAAAGGAAATATCTTCCGTTCAAAACTGGAAAGAAGCTTTCTGAGAAACTGCTCTGTGTTCTGTTAATTCATCTCACAGAGTTACATCTTTCCCTTCAACAAGCCTTTCGCTAAGGCTGTTCTTGTGGAATTGGCAAATTGATATTTGGAAGCCCATAGAGGGCTATGGTGAAAAAGGAAATATCTTCCGTTCAAAACTGGAAAGAAGCTTTCTGAGAAACTGCTCTGTGTTCGGTTAATTCATCACAGAGAGTTACATCTTTCCCTTCAAGAAGCCTTTCGCTAAGGCTGTTCTTGTGGAATTGGCAAAGGGATATTTGGAAGCCCATAGAGGGCTATGGTGAAAAAGGAATGATCTTCCGTTCAAAACTGGAAAGAAGCTTTCTGAGAAACTGCTCTGTGTTCTGTTAATTCATGCCACAGAGTTACATCTTTCCCTTCAAGAAGTCTTTCGCTAAGGTTGTTCTTGTGGAATTGGCAAAGGGATATTTGGAAGCCCATAGAAGGCTATGGTGAAAAAGGAAATATCTTCCGTTCAAAACTGGAAAGAAGCTTTCTGAGAAACTGTTCTGTGTTCTGTTAATTCATCTCACAGAGTTACATCTTTCCCTTCAAGAAGCCTTTCGCTAAGGCTGTTCTTGTGGAATTGGAAAAGGGATATTTGGAAGCCCATAGAGGGCTATGGTGAAAAAGGATATATCTTCCGTTGAAAATTGGAAACAAGCCTTTTGAGAAACTGCTCTGTGTTCTGTTAATTCATCTCACAGAGTTACATCTTTCCCTTCAAGAAACCTTTCGCTAAGGCTGTTCTTGTGGAATTGGCAAAGGGATATTTGGAAGCCCATGGAGGGCTATGGTGAAAAACAAAATATCTTCCGTTCAAAACTGGAAAGAAGCTTTCTGAGAAACTGCTCTGTGTTGTGTTAATTCATCTCACAGAGTTACATCTTTCCCTTCAAGAAGCCTTTCGCTAAGGCTGTTCTTGTGGAATTGGCAAAGGGATATTTGGAAGCCCATAGAGGGCTATGGTGAAAAAGGAAATATCTTCCGTCCAAAACTGGAAAGAAGCTTTCTGAGAAACTGCTCTGTGTTCTGTTAATTCATCTCACAGAGTTACATCTTTCCCTTCAAAAAGTCTTTCGCTAAGGCGGTTCTTGTGGAATTGGCAAAGGGATATTTGAAGGCCCATAGAGGGCTATGGTGAAAAAGGAAATATCTTCCGTTCAAAACTGGAAAGAAGCTTTCTGAGAAACTGCTCTGTGTTCTGTTAATTCATCTCACAGAGTTACATCTTTCCCTTCAAGAAGCCTTTCGCTAAGGCTGTTCTTGTGGAATTGGTAAAGGGATATTTGGAAGCCCATAGAGGGCTATGGTGAAAAAGGAAATATCTTCCGTTCAAAACTGGAAAGAAGCTTTCTGAGAAACTGCTCAGTGTTCTGTTAATTCATCTCACAGAGTTACATCTTTCCCTTCAAGAAGCCTTTCGCTAAGGTTGTTTTTGTGGAATTGGCAAAGGGATATTTGGAAGCCCATAGAGGGCTATGGTGAAAAAGGAAATATCTTCCGTTCAAAACTGGAAAGAAGCTTTCTGAGAAACTGCTCTGTGTTCTGTTAATTCATCTCACAGAGTTACATCTTTCCCTTCAAGAAGCCTTTCGCTAAGGCTGTTCTTGTGGAATTGGCAAAGGGATATTTGGAAGCCCATATAGGGCTATGGTGAAAAAGGAAATATCTTCCGTTCAAAACTGGAAAGAAGCTTTCTGAGAAACTGCTCTGTGTTCTGTTAATTCATCTCACAGAGTTACATCTTTCCCTTCAAGAAGTCTTTCGCTAAGGCTGTTCTTGTGGAATTGGCAAAGGGATATTTGGAAGCCCATAGAGGGCTATGGTGAAAAAGGAAATATCTTCCATTCAAAACTGGAAAGAAGCTTTCTGAGAAACTGTTCTGTGTTCTGTTAATTCATCTCACAGAGTTACATCTTTCCCTTCAAGAAGCCTTTCGCTAAGGCTGTTCTTGTGGAATTGGTAAAGGGATATTTGGAAGCCCATAGCGTGCTATGGTGAAAAAGGAAATATCTTCCGTTCAAAACTGGAAAGAAGCTTTCTGAGAATCTGCTCTGTGTTCTGTTAATTCATCTCACAGAGTTACATCTTTCCCTTCAAGAAGCCTTTCGCTAAGGCTGTTCTTGTGGAATTGGCAAAGGGATATTTGGAAGACCATAGAGGGCTATGGTGAAAAAGGAAATATCTTCCGTTCAAAACTGGAAGGAAGCTTTCGGAGAAACTGCTCTGTGTTCTGTTAATTCATCTCACAGAGTTACATCTTTCCCTTCAACAAGCCTTTCGCTAAGGCTGTTCTTGTGGAATTGGCAAAGGGATATTTGGAAGCTCATAGAGGGCTATGGTGAAAAAGGAAATATCTTCCGTTCAAAACTGGAAAGAAGCTTTCTGAGAAACTGCTCTGTGTTCTGTTAATTCATCTCACAGAGTTACATCTTTCCCTTCAAGAAGCCTTTCGCTAAGGGTGTTCTTGGTTAATTGGCAAAGGGATATTTGGAAGCCCATAGACGGCTATGGTGAAAAAGGAAATATGTTCCGTTCAAAACTGGAAAGAAGCTTTCTGAGAAACTGCTCTGTGGTCTGTTAATTCATCTCACAGAGTTACATCTTTCCATTCAAGAAGCCTTTCGCTAAGGCTGTTCTTGTGGAATTGGCCAAGGGATATTTGGAAGCCCATAGAGGGCTATGGTGAAAAAGGAAATATCTTCCGTTCAAAACTGGAAAGAAGCTTTCTGAGAAACTGCTCTGTGTTCTGTTAATTCATCTCAGAGAGTTACATCTTTCCCTTCAAGAAGTCTTTCGCTAAGGCTGTTCTTGTGGAGTTGGCAAAGGGATATTTGGAAGCCCGTAGAGGGCTATGGAGAAAAAGGAAATATCTTCCGTTCAAAACTGGAAAGAAGCTTTCTGAGAAACTGTTCTGTGTTCTGTTAATTCATCTCACAGAGTTACATCTTTCCCTTCAAGAAGCCTTTCGCTAAGGCTGTTCTTGTGGAATTGGCAAAGGGATATTCGGAAGCCCATAGAGGGCTATGGTGAAAAAGGAAATATCTTCCGTTCAAAACTGGAAAGAAGCTTTCTGAGAAACTGCCCTGTGTTCTGTTAATTCATCTCACAGAGTTACATCTTTCCCTTCAAGAAGCCTTTCGCTAAGGCTGTTCTTGTGGAATTGACAAAGGGATATTTGGAAGCCCAAAGAGGGCTATGGTGAAAAAGGAAATATCTTCCGTTCAAAACTGGAAAGAAGCTTTCTGAGAAACTGCTCTGTGTTCTGTTAATTCATCTCACAGAGCTACATCTTTCCCTTCAAGAAGCCTTTCGCTAAGGCTGTTCTTGCGGAATTGGCAAAGGGATATTTGGAAGCCCGTAGAGGGCTATGGTGAAAAAGGAAATATCTTCCGTTCAAAACTGGAAAGAAGCTTTCTGAGAAACTGCTCTGTGTTCTGTTAATTCATCTCACAGAGTTACATCTTTCCCTTCAAGCAGCCTTTTGCTAAGGCTGTTCTTGGGGAATTGGCAAAGGGATATTTGGAAGCCCATAGAGGGCTATGGTGAAAAAGGAAATATCTTCCGTTCAAAATTGGAAAGAAGCTTTCTGAGAAACTGCTCTGTGTTCTGTTAATTCATGTCACAGAGTTACATCTTTCCCTATAAGAAGCCTTTCGCTAAGGCTGTTCTTGTGGAATTGGCAAAGGGATATTTGGAAGCCCATAGAGGGCTATGGTGAAAAAGGAAATATCTTCCGTTCAAAACTGGAAACAAGCTTTGTAAGAAACTGCTCCGTGTTCTGTTAATTCATCTCACAGAGTTACATCTTTCCCTTCAAGAAGCCTTTCACTAAGGCTGTTCTTGTGGAATTGGCAAAGGGATATTTGGAAGCCCATAGGGGCTATGGTGAAAAAGGAAATATCTTCCGTTCAAAACTGGAAAGAAGCTTTCTGAGAAACTGCTCTGTGTTCTGTTAATTCATCTCACAGAGTTACATCTTTCCCTTCAAGAATCCTTTCGCGAAGTCTGTTCTTGTGGAATTGGCAAAGGGATATTTGGAAGCCCATAGAGGGCTATGGTGAAAAAGGAAATATCTTTCGTTCAAAACTGGAAAGAAGCTTTCTGAGAAACTGCTTTGTGTTCTCTTAATTCATCTCACAGAGTTACATCTTTCCCTTCAAGAAGCCTTTCGCTAAGGCTGTTCTTGTGGAATTGGCAAAGGGATATTTGGAAGCCCATAGAGGGCTATGGTGAAAAAGGAAATATCTTTCGTTCAAAACTGGAAAGAAGCTTTCTGAGAAACTGCTTTGTGTTCTGTAAATTCATCTCACAGAGTTACATCTTTCCGTTCAAGAAGCCTTTCGCTAAGGCTGTTCTTGTGGAACTGGCAAAGGGATATTTGAAAGCCCATAGAGGGCTATGGTGAAAAAGGAAATAACTTCCATTAAAAACTGGATAGAAGCTTTCTGAGAAACTGTTCTATGTTCTCTTAATTCATCTCACAGAGTTACATGTTTCCCTTCAAGAAGCCTTTCGCTAAGGCTGTTCTTGTGGAATTGGCAAAGGGATATTTGTATGCCCATAGAGGGTTATGGTGAAAAAGGAAGTATCTTCCGTTCAAAACTGGAAAGAAGCTTTCTGAGAAACTGTTCTATGTTCTGTTAATTCATCTCACAGAGTTACATCTTTCCCTTCAAGAAGCCTTTCGCTAAGGCTGTTCTTGTGGAATTGGCAAAGGGATATATGGAAGCCCATACAGGGCTATGGTGAAAAAGGAAATATCTTCCGTTCAAAACTGGAAAGAAGCTTTCTGAGAAACTGTTCTGTGTTCTGATAATTCATCTCACAGAGTTACATCTTTCCCTTCAAGAAGCCTTTCGCTAAGGCTGTTCTTGTGGAATTGGCAAAGGGATATTTGGAAGCCCATAGAGGGCTATGTTGAAAAAGGAAATATCTTCCGTTCAAAACTGGAAAGAAGCTTTCTGAGAAACTGCTCTGAGTTCTGTTAATTCATCTCACAGAGTTACATCTTTCCCTTCAAGAAGCCTTTCGCTAAGGCTGTTCTTGTGGAATTGGCAAAGGGATATATGGAAGCCCATAGAGGGCTATGGTGAAAAAGGAAATATCTTCCGTTCAAAACTGGAAAGAAGCTTTCTGAGAAACTGCTCTGTGTTCTGTTAATTCATCTCACAGAGTTACATCTTTCCTTTCAAGAAGCCTTTCGCTAAGGCTGTTCTTGTGGAATTGGCAAAGGGATATTTGGAAGCCCATAGAGGGCTATGGTGAAAAAGGAAATATCTTCCGTTCAAAACTGGAAAGAAGCTTTCTGAGAAACTGCTCTGTGTTCTGTTAATTCATCTCACAGAGTTACATCTTTCCCTTCAAGAAGCCTTTCGCTAAGGCTGTTCTTGTGGAATTGGCAAAGGGATATTTGGAAGCCCATAGAGGGCTATGGTGAAAAAGGAAAGATCTTCCGTTCAAAACTGGAAAGAAGCTTTCTGAGAAACTGCTCTGTGTTCTGTTAATTCATGTCACAGAGTTACATCTTTCCCTTCAAGAAGTCTTTCGCTAAGGTTGTTCTTGTGGAATTGGCAAAGGGATATTTGGAAGCCCATAGAAGGCTATGGTGAAAAAGGAAATATCTTCCGTTCAAAACTGGAAAGAAGCTTTCTGAGAAACTGTTCTGTGTTCTGTTAATTCATCTCACAGAGTTACATCTTTCCCTTCAAGAAGCCTTTCGCTAAGGCTGTTCTTGTGGAATTGGCAAAGGGATATTTGGAAGCCCATAGAGGGCTATGGTGAAAAAGGATATATCTTCCGTTGAAAATTGGAAACAAGCCTTTTGAGAAACTGCTCTGTGTTCTGTTAATTCATCTCACAGAGTTACATCTTTCCCTTCAAGAAGCCTTTCGCTAAGGCTGTTCTTGTGGAATTGGCAAAGGGATATTTGGAAGCCCATGGAGGGCTATGGTGAAAAACCAAATATCTTCCGTTCAAAACTGGAAAGAAGCTTTCTGAGAAACTGCTCTGTGTTGTGTTAATTCATCTCACAGAGTTACATCTTTCCCTTCAAGAAGCCTTTCGCTAAGGCTGTTCTTGTGGAATTGGCAAAGGGATATTTGGAAGCCCATAGAGGGCTATGGTGAAAAAGGAAATATCTTCCGTTCAAAACTGGAAAGAAGCTTTCTGAGAAACTGCTCTGTGTTCTGTTAATTCATCTCACAGAGTTACATCTTTCCCTTCAAAAAGCCTTTCGCTAAGGCTGTTCTTGTGGAATTGGCAAAGGGATATTTGGAAGCCCATAGAGGGCTATTGTGAAAAAGGAACTATCTTCCGTTCAAAACTGGAAAGAAGCTTTCTGAGAAACTGCTCTGTGTTCTGTTAATTCATCTCACAGAGTTACATCTTTCCCTTCAAGAAGCCTTTCGCTAAGGCTGTTCTTGTGGAATTGGCAAAGGGATATTTGGAAGCCCATAGAGGGCTATGGTGAAAAAGGAAATATCTTCCGTTCAAAACTGGAAAGAATCTTTCTGAGAAACTGCTCTGTGTTCTGTTAATTCATCTCACAGAGTTACATCTTTCCCTTCAAGAAGCCTTTCGCTAAGGCTGTTCTTGTGGAATTGGCAAAGGGATATTTGGAAGCCCATAGAGGGCTATGGTGAAAAAGGAAATATCTTCCGTTCAAAACTGGAAAGAAGCTTTCTGAGAAACTGCTCTGTGTTCTGTTAATTCATCTCACAGAGTTACATCTTTCCCTTCAAGAAGCCTTTCGCTAAGGCTGTTCTTGTGGAATTGGCAAAGGGATATTTGGAAGCCCATAGAGGGCTATGATGAAAAAGGAAATATCTTCCGTTCAAAACTGGAAAGAAGCTTTCTGAGAAACTGCTCTGTGTTCTGTTAATTCATCTCACAGAGTTACATCTTTCCCTTCAAGAAGCCTTTCGCTAAGGCTGTTCTTGTGGAATTGGCAAAGGGATATTTGGAAGCCCATAGAGGGCTATGGCGAAAAAGGAAATATCTTCCGTTCAAAACTGGAAAGAAGCTTTCTGAGAAACTGCTTTGTGTTCTGTTAATTCATCTCACAGAGTTACATCTTTCCCTTCAAGAAGCCTTTCGCTAAGGCTGTTCTTGTGGAATTGGCAAAGGGATATTTCGAAGCCCATATAGGGCTATGGTGAAAAAGAAATATCTTCCGTTCAAAACTGGAAAGAAGCTTTGTAAGAAACTGCTCCGTGTTCTGTCAATTCATCTCACAGAGTTACATCTTTCCCTTCAAGAAGCCTTTCGCTAAGGCTGTTCTTGTGGAATTGGCAAAGGGATATTTGGAAGCCCATAGAGGGCTATGGTGAAAAAGGAAATATCTTCCGTTCAAAACTAGAAACAAGCTTTGTAAGGAACTGCTCCGTGTTCCGTTAATTCATCTCACAGAGTTACATCTTTCCCTTCAAGAAGCCTTTCACTAAGGCTGTACTTGAGGAATTGGCAAAGGGATATTTGGAAGCCCATAGAGGGCTATGGTGAAAAAGGAAATATCTTCCGTTCAAAACTGGAAAGAAGCTTTCTGAGAAACTGTTCTGTGTTCTGTTAATTCATCTCACAAAGTTACATCTTTCCCTTCAAGAAGCCTTTCGCTAAGGCTGTTCTTGTGGAATTGGCAAAGGGATATTTGGAAGCCCATAGAGTGCTATGGTGAAAAAGGAAATATCTTCCGTTCAAAACTGGAAAGAAGCTTTGTGAGAAACTGCTCTGTGTTCTGTTAATTCATCTCACAGATTTACATCTTTCCCTTCAAGAAGCCTTTCGCTAAGGCTGTTCTTGTGGAATTGGCAAAGGGATATATGGAAGCCCATAGAGGGCTATGGTGAAAAAGGAAATATCTTCCGTTCAAAACTGGAAAGAAGCTTTCTGAGAAACTCCTCTGAGTTCTGTTAATTCGTCTCACAGAGTTACATCTTTCCCTTCAAGAAGCCTTTCGCTAAGGCTGTTCTTGTGGAATTGGCAAAGGGATATTTGGAAGCCCATAGAGGGCTATGGTGAAAAAGGAAATATCTTCCGTTGAAAACTGGAAACAAGCCTTTTGAGAAACTGCTCTGTGTTCTGTTAATTCATCTCACAGAGTTACATCTTTCCCTTCAAGAAGCCTTTCACTAAGGCTGTTCTTGTGGAATTGGCAAAGGGATATTTGGAAGCCCATAGAGGGCTATGGTGAAAAAGGAAATATCTTCCGTTCAAAACTGGAAAGAAGCTTTCTGAGAAACTGCTCTGAGTTCTGTTAATTCATCTGACAGAGTTACATCTTTCCCTTCAAGAAGCCTTTCGCTAAGGCTGTTCTTGTGGAATTGGCAAAGGGATATTTGGAAGCCCATAGAGGGCTATGGTGAAAAAGGAAATATCTTCCGTTGAAAACTGGAAACAAGCCTTTTGAGAAACTGCTCTGTGTTCTGTTAATTCATCTCACAGAGTTACATCTTTCCCTTCAAGAAGCCTTTCGCTAAGGCTGTTCTTGTGGAGTTGGCAAAGGGATATTTGGAAGCCCCTAGAGGGCTATGGTGAAAAAGGGAATATCTTCCGTTCAAAACTGGAAAGAAGCTTTCTGAGAAATTGCTCTGTGTTCTCTTAATTCATCTCACAGAGTTACATCTTTCCCTTCAGGAAGCCTTTCGCTAAGGCTGTTCTTGTGGAATTGGCAAAGGGATATTTGGAAGCCCATAGAGGGCTATGGTGAAAAAGGATATATCTTCCGTTGAAAATTGGAAACAAGCCTTTTGAGAAACTGCTCTGTGTTCTGTTAATTCATCTCACAGAGTTACATCTTTCTCTTCAAGAAGCCTTTCGCTAAGGCTGTTCTTGTGGAATTGGCAAAGGGATATTTGGAAGCCCATGGAGGGCTATGGTGAAAAAGGAAATATCTTCCGTTCAAAACTGGAAAGAAGCTTTCTGAGAAACTGCTCTGTGTTGTGTTAATTCATCTCACAGAGTTACATCTTTCCCTTCAAGAAGCCTTTCTCTAAGGCTGTTCTTGTGGAATTAGCAAAGGGATATTTGGAAGCCCATAGAGGGCTATGGTGAAAAAGGAAATATCTTCCGTTCAAAATTGGAAAGAAGCTTTCTGAGAAACTGCTCTGTGTTCTGTAATTTCATCTCACAGAGTTACATCTTTCCCTTCAAGAAGCCTTTCGCTAAGGCTGTTCTTGTGGAATTGGCAAAGGGATATTTGGAAGCCCATAGAGGGCTATGGTGAAAAAGGAAATATCTTCCGTTCAAAACTGGAAACAAGCTTTGTAAGAAACTGCTCCGTGTTCTGTTAATTCATCTCACAGAGTTACATCTTGCCCTTCAAGAAGCCTTTCGCTAACGCTGTTCTTGTGGAATTGGCAAAGGGATATTTGGAAGCCCATAGAGGGCTATTGTGAAAAAGGAAATATCTTCCGTTCAAAACTGGAAAGAAGCTTTCTGAGAAACTGCTCTGCGTTCTGTTAATTCATCTCACAGTGTTACATCTTTCCCTTCAAGAAGCCTTTCGCTAAGGCTGTTCTTGTGGAATTGGCAAAGGGATATTTGGAAGCCCATAGAGGGCTATGGTGAAAAAGGGAAGATCTTCCGTTCAAAACTGGAAAGAAGCTTTCTGAGAAACTGCTCTCTCTTCTGTTAATTCATCTCACAGAGATACATCTTTCCCTTCAAGCAGCCTTTTGCTAAGGCTGTTCTTGTGGAATTGGCAAAGGGATATTTGGAAGCCTATAGCGGGCTATGGTGAAAAAGGAAATATCTTCCGTTCAAAACTGGAAAGAAGCTTTCTGAGAAACTGCTCTGTGTTCTGTTAATTCATCTCACAGAGTTACATCTTTTCCTTCAAGAAGCCTTTCGCTAAGGCTGTTCTTGTGGAATTGGAAAAGGGATATTTGGAACCCCTAGAGGGCTATGGTGAAAAAGGAAATACCTTCCGTTCAAAACTGGAAAGAAGCTTTCTGAGAAACTGCTCTGTGTTCTGTTAATTCATCTCACAGAGTTACATCTTTCCCTTCAACAAGCCTTTCGCTAAGGCTGTTCTTGTGGAATTGGCAAAGGGATATTTGGAAGCCCATAGATGGCTATGGTGAAAAAGGAAATATCTTCCGTTCAAAACTGGAAAGAAGCTTTCTGAGAAACTGCTCTGTGTTCTGTTAATTCATCTCACAGAGTTACATCTTTCCCTTCAAGAAGCCTTTCGCTAAGGGTGTTCTTGGTTAATTGGCAAAGGGATATTTGGAAGCCCATAGACGGCTATGGTGAAAAAGGAAATATCTTCCGTTCAAAACTGGAAAGAAGCTTTCTGAGAAACTGCTCTGTGGTCTGTTAATTCATCTCACAGAGTTACATCTTTCCATTCAAGAAGCCTTTCGCTAAGGCTGTTCTTGTGGAATTGGCAAAGGGATATTTGGAAGCCCTTAGAGGGCTATGGTGAAAAAGGAAATATCTTCCGTTCAAAACTGGAAAGAAGCTTTCTGAGAAACTGCTCTGTGTTCTGTTAATTCATCTCAGAGAGTTACATCTTTCCCTTCAAGAAGTCTTTCGCTAAGGCTGTTCTTGTGGAATTGGCAAAGGGATATTTGGAAGTCCGTAGAGGGCTATGGAGAGAAAGGAAATATCTTCCGTTCAAAACTGGAAAGAAGCTTTCTGAGAAACTGTTCTGTGTTCTGTTAATTCATCTCACAGAGTTACAACTTTCCCTTCAAGAAGCCTTTCGCTAAGGCTGTTCTTGTGGAATTGGCAAAGGGATATTCGGAAGCCCATAGAGGGCTATGGTGAAAAAGGAAATATCTTCCGTTCAAAACTGGAAAGAAGCTTTCTGAGAAACTGCTCTGTGTTCTGTTAATTCATCTCACAGAGTTACATCTTTCCCTTCAAGAAGCCTTTCGCTAAGGCTGTTCTTGTGGAATTGGCAAAGGGATATTTGGAAGCCCAAAGAGGGCTATGGTGAAAAAGGAAATATCTTCCGTTCAAAACTGGAAAGAAGCTTTCTGAGAAACTGCTCTGTGTTCTGTTAATTCATCTCACAGAGTTACATCTTTCCCTTCAAGAAGCCTTTCGCTAAGGCTGTTCTTGTGGAATTGGCAAAGGGATATTTTAAAGCCCGTAGAGGGCTATGGTGAAAAAGGAAATATCTTCCGTTCAAAACTGGAAAGAAGCTTTCTGAGAAACTGCTCTGTGTTCTGTTAATTCATCTCACAGAGTTACATCTTTCCCTTCAAGAATCCTTTCGCGAAGTCTGTTCTTGTGGAATTGGCAAAGGGATATTTGGAAGCCCATAGAGGGCTATGGTGAAAAAGGAAATATCTTTCGTTCAAAACTGGAAAGAAGCTTTCTGAGAAACTGCTTTGTGTTCTCTTAATTCATCTCACAGAGTTACATCTTTCCGTTCAAGAAGCCTTTCGCTAAGGCTGTTCTTGTGGAACTGGCAAAGGGATATTTGAAAGCCCATAGAGGGCTATGGTGAAAAAGGAAATAACTTCCATTAAAAACTGGAAAGAAGCTTTCTGAGAAACTGTTCTATGTTCTGTTAATTCATCTCACAGTGTTACATCTTTCCCTTCAAGAAGCCTTTCGCTAAGGCTGTTCTTGTGGAATTGGCAAAGGGATATTTGGAAGCCCATAGAGGGTTATGGTGAAAAAGGAAATATCTTCCGTTCAAAACTGGAAAGAAGCTTTCTGAGAAACTGCTCTGTGTTCTGTTAATTCATCTCACAGAGTTACATCTTTCCCTTCAAGAAGTCTTTCGCTAAGGCTGTTCTTGTGCAATTGGAAAGGGATATTTGGAAGCCCATAGAGGCCTATGGTGAAAAAGGAAATATCTTCCGTTCAAAACTGGAAAGAAGCTTTCTGAGAAACTGCTCTGTGTTCTGTTAATTCATCTCACAGAGTTACATCTTTTCCTTCAAGAAGCCTTTCGCTAAGGCTGTTCTTGTGGAATTGGCAAAGGTATATTTGGAAGCCCATAGAGGGCTATGGTGAAAAAGGAAATACCTTCCGTTCAAAACTGGAAAAAGCTTTCTGAGAAACTGCTCTGTGTTCTGTAAATTCATCTCACAGAGTTACATCTTTCCCTTCAAGAAGCCTTTCGCTAAGGCTGTTCTTGTGGAATTGGCAAAGGGATATTTGGAAGCCCATAGAGGGCTATGGTGAAAAAGGAAATATCTTCCGTTCAAAACTGGAAAGAAGCTTTCTGAGAAACTGCTTTGTGTTCTGTTAATTCATCTCACAGAGATACATCTTTCCCTTCAAGAAGACTTTCGCTGAGGCTGTTCTTGTGGAACTGGCAAAGGGATATTTGGAAGCCCATAGAGGGCTATGGTGAAAAAGGAAATATCTTCCGTTCAAAACTGGAAAGAAGCTTTCTGAGAAACTGCTCTGTGTTCTGTTAATTCATCTCACAGAGTTACATCTTTTCCTTCAAGAAGCCTTTCGCTAAGGCTGTTCTTGTGGAATTGGAAAAGGGATATTTGGAAGCCCATAGAGGGCTATGGTGAAAAAGGAAATACCTTCCGTTCAAAACTGGAAGGAAGCTTTCTGAGAAACTGCTCTGTTTTCTGTAAATTCATCTCACAGAGTTACATCTTTCCCTTCAAGAAGCCTTTCGCTAAGGCTGTTGTTGTGGAATTGGCAAAGGGATATTTGGAAGCCCATAGAGGGCTATGGTGAAAAAGGAAAGATCTTCCGTTCAAAACTGGAAAGAAGCTTTCTGAGAAACTGCTCTGTGTTCTGTTAATTCATCTCACACAGTTACATCTTTCCCTTCAAGAAGCCTTTCGCTAAGTCTGTTCTTGTGGAACTGGCAAAGGGATATTTGGAAGCCCATAGAGGGCTATGGTGAAAAAGGAAATAACTTCCATTAAAAACTGGATAGAAGCTTTCTGAGAAACTGTTCTATGTTCTCTTAATTCATCTCACAGAGTTACATCTTTCCCTTCAAGAAGCCTTTCGCTAAGGCTGTTCTTGTGGAATTGGCAAAGGGATATTTGTATGCCCATAGAGGGTTATGGTGAAAAAGGAAATATCTTCCGTTCAAAACTGGAAAGAAGCTTTCTGAGAAACTGTTCTATGTTCTGTTAATTCATCTCACAGAGTTACATCTTTCCCTTCAAGAAGCCTTTCGCTAAGGCTGTTCTTGTGGAATTGGCAAAGGGATATATGGAAGCCCATACAGGGCTATGGTGAAAAAGGAAATATCTTCCGTTCAAAACTGGAAAGAAGCTTTCTGAGAAACTGCTCTGTGTTCTGATAATTCATCTCACAGAGTTACATCTTTCCCTTCAAGAAGCCTTTCGCTAAGGCTGTTCTTGTGGAATTGGCAAAGGGATATTTGGAAGCCCATAGAGGGCTATGGTGAAAAAGGAATGATCTTCCGTTCAAAACTGGAAAGAAGCTTTCTGAGAAACTGCTCTGTGTTCTGTTAATTCATGCCACAGAGTTACATCTTTCCCTTCAAGAAGTCTTTCGCTAAGGTTGTTCTTGTGGAATTGGCAAAGGGATATTTGGAAGCCCATAGAAGGCTATGGTGAAAAAGGAAATATCTTCCGTTCAAAACTGGAAAGAAGCTTTCTGAGAAACTGTTCTGTGTTCTGTTAATTCATCTCACAGAGTTACATCTTTCCCTTCAAGAAGCCTTTCGCTAAGGCTGTTCTTGTGGAATTGGAAAAGGGATATTTGGAAGCCCATAGAGGGCTATGGTGAAAAAGGATATATCTTCCGTTGAAAATTGGAAACAAGCCTTTTGAGAAACTGCTCTGTGTTCTGTTAATTCATCTCACAGAGTTACATCTTTCCCTTCAAGAAACCTTTCGCTAAGGCTGTTCTTGTGGAATTGGCAAAGGGATATTTGGAAGCCCATGGAGGGCTATGGTGAAAAACAAAATATCTTCCGTTCAAAACTGGAAAGAAGCTTTCTGAGAAACTGCTCTGTGTTGTGTTAATTCATCTCACAGAGTTACATCTGTCCCTTCAAGAAGCCTTTCGCTAAGGCTGTTCTTGTGGAATTGGCAAAGGGATATTTGGAAGCCCATAGAGGGCTATGGTGAAAAAGGAAATATCTTCCGTCCAAAACTGGAAAGAAGCTTTCTGAGAAACTGCTCTGTGTTCTGTTAATTCATCTCACAGAGTTACATCTTTCCCTTCAAAAAGTCTTTCGCTAAGGCGGTTCTTGTGGAATTGGCAAAGGGATATTTGGAGGCCCATAGAGTTCTATGGTAAAAAGGAAATATCTTCCGTTCAAAACTGGAAAGAAGCTTTCTGAGAAACTGCTCTGTGTTCTGTTAATTCATCTCACAGAGTTACATCTTTCCCTTCAAGCAGCCTTTTGCTAAGGCTGTTCTTGGGGAATTGGCAAAGGGATATTTGGAAGCCCATAGAGGGCTATGGTGAAAAAGGATATATCTTCCGTTCAAAATTGGAAACAAGCTTTCTGAGAAACTGCTCTGTGTTCTGTTAACTCATCTCACAGAGTTACATCTTTCCCTTCAAGAAGCCTTTCGCTAAGGCTGTTCTTGTGGAATTGGCAAAGGGATATTTGGAAGCCCATAGAGGGCTATGTTGAAAAAGGAAATATCTTCCGTTCAAAACTGGAAAGAAGCTTTCTGAGAAACTGCTCTGTGTTCTGTTAATTCATCTCACAGAGTTACATCTTTCCCTTCAAAAAGTCTTTCGCTAAGGCTGTTCTTGTGCAATTGGCAAAGGGATATTTGGAAGCCCATAGAGGGCTATGGTGAAAAAGGAAATATCTTCCGTTCAAAACTGGAAAGAAGCTTTCTGAGAAACTGCTCTGTGTTCTGTTAATTAATCTCACAGAGTTACATCTTTCCCTTCAAGAAGCCTTTCGCTAAGGCTGTTCTTGTGGAATTTGCAAAGGGATATTTCGAAGCCCATGGAGGGCTATGGTGAAAAAGGAAATATCTTCCGTTCAAAACTGGAAAGAAGCTTTCTGAGAAACTGCTCTGTGTTCTGTTAATCCATCTCACAGAGTTACATCTTTCCCTTCAACAAGCCTTTCGCTAAGGCTGTTCTTGTGGAATTGGCAAAGGGATATTTGGAAGCCCATAGAGGGCTATGGTGAAAAAGGAAATATCTTCCGTTCAAAACTGGAAAGAAGCTTTCTGAGAAACTGCTCTGTGTTCTGTTAATTCATCTCACAGAGTTACATCTTTCCCTTCAAGAAGCCTTTCGCTAAGGCTGTTCTTGTGGAATTGGCAAAGGGATATTTGGAAGCCCATAGGGGCTATGGTGAAAAAGGAAATATCTTCCGTTCAAAACTGGAAAGAAGCTTTCTGAGAAACTGCTCTGTGTTCTGTTAATTCATCTCACAGAGTTACATCTTTCCCTTCAAGAAGCCTTTCGCTAAGGCTGTTCTTGTGGAATTGGCAAAGGGATATTTGGAAGCCCAAAGAGGGCTATGGTGAAAAAGGAAATATCTTCCGTTCAAACCTGGAAAGAAGCTTTCTGAGAAACTGCTCTGTGTTCTGTTAATTCATCTCACAGAGTTACATCTTTCCCTTTAAGAAGTCTTTCGCTAAGGCTGTTCTTGTGCAATTGGAAAGGGATATTTGGAAGCCCATAGAGGGCTATGGTGAAAAAGGAAATATCTTCCGTTCAAAACTGGAAAGAAGCTTTCTGAGAAACTGCTCTGTGTTCTGTTAATTCATCTCACAGAGTTACATCTTTCCCTTCAAGAAGCCTTTCGCTAAGGCTGTTCTTGTGGAATTGGCAAAGGGATATTTGGAAGCCCATAGAGGGCTATGGTGAAAAAGGAAATATCTTCCGTTCAAAACTGGAAAGAAGCTTTCTGAGAAACTGCTCTGTGTTCTGTTAATTCATCTCACAGAGTTACATCTTTCCCTTCAAGAATCCTTTCGCGAAGTCTGTTCTTGTGGAATTGGCAAAGGGATATTTGGAAGCCCATAGAGGGCTATGGTGAAAAAGGAAATATCTTTCGTTCAAAACTGGAAAGAAGCTTTCTGAGAAACTGCTTTGTGTTCTCTTAATTCATCTCACAGTGTTACATCTTTCCCTTCAAGAAGCCTTTCGCTAAGGCTGTTCTTGTGGAACTGGCAAAGGGATATTTGAAAGCCCATAGAGGGCTATGGTGAAAAAGGAAATAACTTCCATTAAAAACTGGAAAGAAGCTTTCTGAGAAACTGTTCTATGTTCTGTTAATTCATCTCACAGTGTTACATCTTTCCCTTCAAGAAGCCTTTCGCTAAGGCTGTTCTTGTGGAATTGGCAAAGGGATATTTGGAAACCCATAGAGGGTTATGGTGAAAAAGGAAATATCTTCCGTTCAAAACTGGAAAGAAGCTTTCTGAGAAACTGCTCTGTGTTCTGTTAATTCATCTCACAGAGTTACATCTTTCCCTTCAAGAAGTCTTTCGCTAAGGCTGTTCTTGTGCAGTTGGAAAGGGATATTTGGAAGCCCATAGAGGCCTATGGTGAAAAAGGAAATATCTTCCGTTCAAAACTGGAAAGAAGCTTTCTGAGAAACTGCTCTGTGTTCTGTTAATTCATCTCACAGAGTTACATCTTTTCCTTCAAGAAGCCTTTCGCTAAGGCTGTTCTTGTGGAATTGGCAAAGGGATATTTGGAAGCCCATAGAGGGCTATGGTGAAAAAGGAAATACCTTCCGTTCAAAACTGGAAAGAAGCTTTCTGAGAAACTGCTCTGTGTTCTGTAAATTCATCTCACAGAGTTACATCTTTCCCTTCAAGAAGCCTTTCGCTAACGCTGTTCTTGTGGAATTGGCAAAGGGATATATGGAAGCCCATAGAGGGCTATGGTGAAAAAGGAAATATCTTCCGTTCAAAACTGGAAAGAAGCTTTCTGAGAAACTGCTTTGTGTTCTGTTAATTCATCTCACAGAGATACATCTTTCCCTTCAAGAAGACTTTCGCTAAGGCTGTTCTTGTGGAACTGGCAAAGGGATATTTGGAAGCCCATAGAGGGCTATGGTGAAAAAGGAAATATCTTCCGTTCAAAACTGGAAAGAAGCTTTCTGAGAAACTGCTCTGTGTTCTGTTAATTCATCTCACAGAGTTACATCTTTCCCTTCAAGAAGCCTTTCGCTAAGGCTGTTCTTGTGGAATTTGCAAAGGGATATTTCGAAGCCCATGGAGGGCTATGGTGAAAAAGGAAATATCTTCCGTTCAAAACTGGAAAGAAGCTTTCTGAGAAACTGCTCTGTGTTCTGTTAATCCATCTCACAGAGTTACATCTTTCCCTTCAACAAGCCTTTCGCTAAGGCTGTTCTTGTGGAATTGGCAAAGGGATATTTGGAAGCCCATAGAGGGCTATGGTGAAAAAGGAAATATCTTCCGTTCAAAACTGGAAAGAAGCTTTCTGAGAAACTGCTCTGTGTTCTGTTAATTCATCTCACAGAGTTACATCTTTCCCTTCAAGAAGCCTTTCGCTAAGGCTGTTCTTGTGGAATTGGCAAAGGGATATTTGGAAGCCCATAGGGGCTATGGTGAAAAAGGAAATATCTTCCGTTCAAAACTGGAAAGAAGCTTTCTGAGAAACTGCTCTGTGTTCTGTTAATTCATCTCACAGAGTTACATCTTTCCCTTCAAGAAGCCTTTCGCTAAGGCTGTTCTTGTGGAATTGGCAAAGGGATATTTGGAAGCCCAAAGAGGGCTATGGTGAAAAAGGAAATATCTTCCGTTCAAACCTGGAAAGAAGCTTTCTGAGAAACTGCTCTGTGTTCTGTTAATTCATCTCACAGAGTTACATCTTTCCCTTTAAGAAGTCTTTCGCTAAGGCTGTTCTTGTGCAATTGGAAAGGGATATTTGGAAGCCCATAGAGGGCTATGGTGAAAAAGGAAATATCTTCCGTTCAAAACTGGAAAGAAGCTTTCTGAGAAACTGCTCTGTGTTCTGTTAATTCATCTCACAGAGTTACATCTTTCCCTTCAAGAAGCCTTTCGCTAAGGCTGTTCTTGTGGAATTGGCAAAGGGATATTTGGAAGCCCATAAGGGCTATGGTGAAAAAGGAAATATCTTCCGTTCAAAACTGGAAAGAAGCTTTCTGAGAAACTGCTCTGTGTTCTGTTAATTCATCTCACAGAGTTACATCTTTCCCTTCAAGAATCCTTTCGCGAAGTCTGTTCTTGTGGAATTGGCAAAGGGATATTTGGAAGCCCATAGAGGGCTATGGTGAAAAAGGAAATATCTTTCGTTCAAAACTGGAAAGAAGCTTTCTGAGAAACTGCTTTGTGTTCTCTTAATTCATCTCACAGAGTTACATCTTTCCCTTCAAGAAGCCTTTCGCTAAGGCTGTTCTTGTGGAACTGGCAAAGGGATATTTGAAAGCCCATAGAGGGCTATGGTGAAAAAGGAAATAACTTCCATTAAAAACTGGAAAGAAGCTTTCTGAGAAACTGTTCTATGTTCTGTTAATTCATCTCACAGTGTTACATCTTTCCCTTCAAGAAGCCTTTCGCTAAGGCTGTTGTTGTGGAATTGGCAAAGGGATATTTGGAAACCCATAGAGGGTTATGGTGAAAAAGGAAATATCTTCCGTTCAAAACTGGAAAGAAGCTTTCTGAGAAACTGCTCTGTGTTCTGTTAATTCATCTCACAGAGTTACATCTTTCCCTTCAAGAAGTCTTTCGCTAAGGCTGTTCTTGTGCAATTGGAAAGGGATATTTGGAAGCCCATAGAGGCCTATGGTGAAAAAGGAAATATCTTCCGTTCAAAACTGGAAAGAAGCTTTCTGAGAAACTGCTCTGTGTTCTGTTAATTCATCTCACAGAGTTACATCTTTTCCTTCAAGAAGCCTTTCGCTAAGGCTGTTCTTGTGGAATTGGCAAAGGGATATTTGGAAGCCCATAGAGGGCTATGGTGAAAAAGGAAATACCTTCCGTTCAAAACTGGAAAGAAGCTTTCTGAGAAACTGCTCTGTGTTCTGTAAATTCATCTCACAGAGTTACATCTTTCCCTTCAAGAAGCCTTTCGCTAACGCTGTTCTTGTGGAATTGGCAAAGGGATATATGGAAGCCCATAGAGGGCTATGGTGAAAAAGGAAATATCTTCCGTTCAAAACTGGAAAGAAGCTTTCTGAGAAACTGCTTTGTGTTCTGTTAATTCATCTCACAGAGATACATCTTTCCCTTCAAGAAGACTTTCGCTAAGGCTGTTCTTGTGGAACTGGCAAAGGGATATTTGGAAGCCCATAGAGGGCTATGGTGAAAAAGGAAATATCTTCCGTTCAAAACTGGAAAGAAGCTTTCTGAGAAACTGCTCTGTGTTCTGTTAATTCATCCCACAGAGTTACATCTTTTCCTTCAAGAACCCTTTCGCTAAGGCTGTTCTTGTGGAATTGGAAAAGGGATATTTGGAAGCCCATAGAGGGCTATGGTGAAAAAGGAAATACCTTCCGTTCAAAACTGGAAGGAAGCTTTCTGAGAAACTGCTCTGTTTTCTGTAAATTCATCTCACAGAGTTACATCTTTCCCTTCAAGAAGCCTTTCGCTAAGGCTGTTCTTGTGGAATTGGCAAAGGGATATTTGGAAGCCCATAGAGGGCTATGGTGAAAAAGGAAAGATCTTCCGTTCAAAACTGGAAAGAAGCTTTCTGAGAAACTGCTCTGTGTTCTGTTAATTCATCTCACACAGTTACATCTTTCCCTTCAAGAAGCCTTTCGCTAAGTCTGTTCTTGTGGAATTGGCAAAGGGATATTTGGAAGCCCATAGAGGGCTATGGTGAAAAAGGAAATATCTTTCGTTCAAAACTGGAAAGAAGCTTTCTGAGAAACTGCTTTGTGTTCTGTAAATTCATCTCACAGAGTTACATCTTTCCGTTCAAGAAGCCTTTCGCTAAGGCTGTTCTTGTGGAACTGGCAAAGGGATATTTGAAAGCCCATAGAGGGCTATGGTGAAAAAGGAAATAACTTCCATTAAAAACTGGATAGAAGCTTTCTGAGAAACTGTTCTATGTTCTCTTAATTCATCTCACAGAGTTACATCTTTCCCTTCAAGAAGCCTTTCGCTAAGGCTGTTCTTGTGGAATTGGCAAAGGGATATTTGCATGCCCATAGAGGGTTATGGTGAAAAAGGAAATATCTTCCGTTCAAAACTGGAAAGAAGCTTTCTGAGAAACTGTTCTATGTTCTGTTAATTCATCTCACAGAGTTACATCTTTCCCATCAAGAAGTCTTTCGCTAAGGCTGTTCTTGTGGAATTGGCAAAGGGATATATGGAAGCCCATACAGGGCTATGGTGAAAAAGGAAATATCTTCCGTTCAAAACTGGAAAGAAGCTTTCTGAGAAACTGCTCTGTGTTCTGATAATTCATCTCACAGAGTTACATCTTTCCCTTCAAGAAGCCTTTCGCTAAGGCTGTTCTTGTGGAATTGGCAAAGGGATATTTGGAAGCCCATAGAGGGCTATGGTGAAAAAGGAAATATCTTCCGTTCAAAACTGGAAAGAAGCTTTCTGAGAAACTGCTCTGAGTTCTGCTAATTCATCTCACAGAGTTACATCTTTCCCTTCAAGAAGCCTTTCGCTAAGGCTGTTCTTGTGGAATTGGCAAAGGGATATATGGAAGCCCATAGAGGGCTATGGTGAAAAAGGAAATATCTTCCGTTCAAAACTGGAAAGAAGCTTTCTGAGAAACTGCTCTGTGTTCTGTTAATTCATCTCACAGAGTTACATCTTTCCTTTCAAGAAGCCTTTCGCTAAGGCTGTTCTTGTGGAATTGGCAAAGGGATATTTGGAAGCCCATAGAGGGCTATGGTGAAAAAGGAAATATCTTCCGTTCAAAACTGGAAAGAAGCTTTCTGAGAAACTGCTCTGTGTTCTGTTAATTCATCTCACAGAGTTACATCTTTCCCTTCAAGAAGCCTTTCGCTAAGGCTGTTCTTGTGGAATTGGCAAAGGGATATTTGGAAGCCCATAGAGGGCTATGGTGAAAAAGGAAAGATCTTCCGTTCAAAACTGGAAAGAAGCTTTCTGAGAAACTGCTCTGTGTTCTGTTAATTCATGTCACAGAGTTACATCTTTCCCTTCAAGAAGTCTTTCGCTAAGGTTGTTCTTGTGGAATTGGCAAAGGGATATTTGGAAGCCCATAGAAGGCTATGGTGAAAAAGGAAATATCTTCCGTTCAAAACTGGAAAGAAGCTTTCTGAGAAACTGTTCTGTGTTCTGTTAATTCATCTCACAGAGTTACATCTTTCCCTTCAAGAAGCCTTTCGCTAAGGCTGTTCTTGTGGAATTGGCAAAGGGATATTTGGAAGCCCATAGAGGGCTATGGTGAAAAAGGATATATCTTCCGTTGAAAATTGGAAACAAGCCTTTTGAGAAACTGCTCTGTGTTCTGTTAATTCATCTCACAGAGTTACATCTTTCCCTTCAAGAAGCCTTTCGCTAAGGCTGTTCTTGTGGAATTGGCAAAGGGATATTTGGAAGCCCATGGAGGGCTATGGTGAAAAAGGAAATATCTTCCGTTCAAAACTGGAAAGAAGCTTTCTGAGAAACTGCTCTGTGTTCTGATAATTCATCTCACAGAGTTACATCTTTCCCTTCAAGAAGCCTTTCGCTAAGGCTGTTCTTGTGGAATTGGCAAAGGGATATTTGGAAGCCCATAGAGGGCTATGGTGAAAAAGGAAATATCTTCCGTTCAAAACTGGAAAGAAGCTTTCTGAGAAACTGCTCTGAGTTCTGCTAATTCATCTCACAGAGTTACATCTTTCCCTTCAAGAAGCCTTTCGCTAAGGCTGTTCTTGTGGAATTGGCAAAGGGATATATGGAAGCCCATAGAGGGCTATGGTGAAAAAGGAAATATCTTCCGTTCAAAACTGGAAAGAAGCTTTCTGAGAAACTGCTCTGTGTTCTGTTAATTCATCTCACAGAGTTACATCTTTCCTTTCAAGAAGCCTTTCGCTAAGGCTGTTCTTGTGGAATTGGCAAAGGGATATTTGGAAGCCCATAGAGGGCTATGGTGAAAAAGGAAATATCTTCCGTTCAAAACTGGAAAGAAGCTTTCTGAGAAACTGCTCTGTGTTCTGTTAATTCATCTCACAGAGTTACATCTTTCCCTTCAAGAAGCCTTTCGCTAAGGCTGTTCTTGTGGAATTGGCAAAGGGATATTTGGAAGCCCATAGAGGGCTATGGTGAAAAAGGAAAGATCTTCCGTTCAAAACTGGAAAGAAGCTTTCTGAGAAACTGCTCTGTGTTCTGTTAATTCATGTCACAGAGTTACATCTTTCCCTTCAAGAAGTCTTTCGCTAAGGATGTTCTTGTGGAATTGGCAAAGGGATATTTGGAAGCCCATAGAAGGCTATGGTGAAAAAGGAAATATCTTCCGTTCAAAACTGGAAAGAAGCTTTCTGAGAAACTGTTCTGTGTTCTGTTAATTCATCTCACAGAGTTACATCTTTCCCTTCAAGAAGCCTTTCGCTAAGGCTGTTCTTGTGGAATTGGCAAAGGGATATTTGGAAGCCCATAGAGGGCTATGGTGAAAAAGGATATATCTTCCGTTGAAAATTGGAAACAAGCCTTTTGAGAAACTGCTCTGTGTTCTGTTAATTCATCTCACAGAGTTACATCTTTCCCTTCAAGAAGCCTTTCGCTAAGGCTGTTCTTGTGGAATTGGCAAAGGGATATTTGGAAGCCCATGGAGGGCTATGGTGAAAAACCAAATATCTTCCGTTCAAAACTGGAAAGAAGCTTTCTGAGAAACTGCTCTGTGTTGTGTTAATTCATCTCACAGAGTTACATCTTTCCCTTCAAGAAGCCTTTCGCTAAGGCTGTTCTTGTGGAATTGACAAAGGGATATTTGGAAGCCCATAGAGGGCTATGGTGAAAAAGGAAATATCTTCCGTTCAAAACTGGAAAGAAGCTTTCTGAGAAACTGCTCTGTGTTCTGTTAATTCATCTCACAGAGTTACATCTTTCCCTTCAAAAAGCCTTTCGCTAAGGCTGTTCTTGTGGAATTGGCAAAGGGATATTTGGAAGCCCATAGAGGGCTATTGTGAAAAAGGAACTATCTTCCGTTCAAAACTGGAAAGAAGCTTTCTGAGAAACTGCTCTGTGTTCTGTTAATTCATCTCACAGAGTTACATCTTTCCCTTCAAGAAGCCTTTCGCTAAGGCTGTTCTTGTGGAATTGGCAAAGGGATATTTGGAAGCCCATAGAGGGCTATGATGAAAAAGGAAATATCTTCCGTGCAAAACTGGAAAGAAGCTTTCTGAGAAACTGCTCTGAGTTCTGTTAATTCATCTCACAGAGTTACATCTTTCCCTTCAAGAAGCCTTTCGCTAAGGCTGTTCTTGTGGAATTGGCAAAGGGATATTTGGAAGCCCATAGAGGGCTATGGCGAAAAAGGAAATATCTTCCGTTCAAAACTGGAAAGAAGCTTTCTGAGAAACTGCTTTGTGTTCTGTTAATTCATCTCACAGAGTTACATCTTTCCCTTCAAGAAGCCTTTCGCTAAGGCTGTTCTTGTGGAATTGGCAAAGGGATATTTCGAAGCCCATATAGGGCTATGGTGAAAAAGGAAAATATCTTCCGTTCAAAACTGGAAAGAAGCTTTGTAAGAAACTGCTCCGTGTTCTGTTAATTCATCTCACAGAGTTACATCTTTCCCTTCAAGAAGCCTTTCGCTAAGGCTGTTCTTGTGGAATTGGCAAAGGGATATTTGGAAGCCCATAGAGGGCTATGGTGAAAAAGAAAATATCTTCCGTTCAAAACTAGAAACAAGCTTTGTAAGGAACTGCTCCGTTTTCCGTTAATTCATCTCACAGAGTTACATCTTTCCCTTCAAGAAGCCTTTCACTAAGGCTGTACTTGTGGAATTGGCAAAGGGATATTTGGAAGCCCATAGAGGGCTATGGTGAAAAAGGAAATATCTTCCGTTCAAAACTGGAAAGAAGCTTTCTGAGAAACTGTTCTGTGTTCTGTTAATTCATCTCACAGAGTTACATCTTTCCCTTCAAGAAGCCTTTCGCTAAGGCTGTTCTTGTGGAATTGGCAAAGGGATATTTGGAAGCCCATAGAGTGCTATGGTGAAAAAGGAAATATCTTCCGTTCAAAACTGGAAAGAAGTTTTGTGAGAAACTGCTCTGTGTTCTGTTAATTCATCTCACAGAGTTACATCTTTCCCTTCAAGAAGCCTTTCGCTAAGGCTGTTCTTGTGGAATTGGCAAAGGGATATTTGGAAGCCCATAGAGGGCTATGGTGAAAAAGGAAATATCTTCCGTTCAAAACTGGAAAGAAGCCTTTTGAGAAACTGCTCCGTGTTCTGTTAATTCATCTCACAGAGTTACATCTTTCCCTTCAAGAAGCCTTTCGCTAAGGCTGTTCTTGTGGAATTGGAAAAGGGATATTTTGAAGCCCATAGAGGGCTATGGTGAAAAAGGAAATATCTTCCTTTCAAAACTGGCAAGAAGCTTTCTGAGAAACTGCTCTGTGTTATGTTAATTCATCTCACAGTGTTACATCTTTCCCTTCAAGAAACCTTTCGCTAAGGCTGTTCTTGTGGAATTGGCAAAGGGATATTTGGAAGCCCATAGGGGGCTATGGTGAAAAAGGAAATATCTTCCGTTCAAAACTGGAAAGAAGCTTTCTGAGAAACTGCTCTGCGTTCTGTTAATTCATCTCACAGTGTTACATCTTTCCCTTCAAGAAGCCTTTCGCTAAGGCTGTTCTTGTGGAATTGGCAAAGGGATATTTGGAAGACCATAGAGGGCTATGGTGAAAAAGGAAAGATCTTCCGTTCAAAACTGGAAAGAAGCTTTCTGAGAAACTGCTCTCTCTTCTGTTAATTCATCTCACAGAGATACATCTTTCCCTTCAAGCAGCCTTTTGCTAAGGCTGTTCTTGTGGAATTGGCAAAGGGATATTTGGAAGCCTATAGCGGGCTATGGTGAAAAAGGAAATATCTTCCGTTCAAAACTGGAAAGAAGCTTTCTGAGAAACTGCTCTGTGTTCTGTTAATTCATCTCACAGAGTTACATCTTTTCCTTCAAGAAGCCTTTCGCTAAGGCTGTTCTTGTGGAATTGGAAAAGGGATATTTGGAACCCCTAGAGGGCTATGGTGAAAAAGGAAATACCTTCCGTTCAAAACTGGAAAGAAGCTTTCTGAGAAACTGCTCTGTGTTCTGTAAATTCATCTCACAGAGTTACATATTTCCCTTCAAGAAGCCTTTCGCTAAGGCTGTTCTTGTGGAATTGGCAAAGGGATATTTCGAAGCCCATAGAGGGCTATGGTGAAAAAGGAAATATCTTCCGTTCAAAACTGGAAAGAAGCTTTCTGAGAAACTGCTTTGTGTTCTGTTAATTCATCTCACAGAGTTACATCTTTCCCTTCAAGAAGCCTTTCGCTAAGGCTGTTCTTGTGGAACTGGCAAAGGGATATTTGGAAGCCCATAGAGGGTTATGGTGAAAAAGGAAATATCTTCCGTTCAAAACTGGAAAGAAGCTTTCTGAGAAACTGTTCTATGTTCTGTTAATTCATCTCACAGAGCTACATCTTTCCCTTCAAGAAGCCTTTCGCTAAGGCTGTTCTTGTGGAATTGGCAAAGGGATATATGGAAGCCCATACAGGGCTATGGTGAAAAAGGAAATATCTTCCTTTCAAAAGTGGAAAGAAGCTTTCTGAGAAACTGCTCTGTGTTCTGTTAATTCATCTCACAGAGATAAATCTTTCCCTTCAAGCCGCCTTTTGCGAAGGCTGTTCTTGTGGAATTGGCAAAGGGATATTTGGAAGCCCATAGAGGGCTATAGTGAAAAAGGAAATATCTTCCGTTCAAAACTGGAAAGAAGCTTTCTGAGAAACTGCTCTGTGTTGTGTTAATTCATCTCACAGAGTTACATCTTTTCCTTCAAGAAGCCTTTCGCTAAGGCTGTTCTTGTGGAATTGGCAAAGGGATATTTGGAAGCCCATAGAGGGCTATGGTGAAAAAGGAAATATCTTCCGTTCAAAACTGGAAAGAAGCTTTCTGAGAAACTGCTCTGTGTTCTGTTAATTCATCTCACACAGTTACATCTTTCCCTTCAAGAAGCCTTTCGCTAATGCTGTTCTTGTGGAATTGGCAAAGGGATATTTGGAAGCCCATAGAGGGTTATGGTGAAAAAGGAAAGATCTTCCGTTCAAAACAGGAAAGAAGCTTTCTGAGAAACTGCTCTGTGTTCTGTTAATTCATCTCACAGAGTTACATCTTTCCCTTCAAGAAGCCTTTCGCTAATGCTGTTCTTGTGGAATTGGCAAAGGGATATTTGGAAGCCCATAGAGGGTTATGGTGAAAAAGTAAAGATCTTCCGTTCAAAACTGGAAAGAAGCTTTCTGAGAAACTGCTCTGTGTTCTGTTAATTCATCTCACAGAGTTACATCTTTCCCTTCAACAAGCCTTTCGCTAAGGCTGTTCTTGTGGAATTGGCAAAGGGATATTTGGAAGCCCATAGATGGCTATGGTGAAAAAGGAAATATCTTCCGTTCAAAACTGGAAAGAAGCTTTCTGAGAAACTGCTCTGTGTTCTGTTAATTCATCTCACAGAGTTACATCTTTCCCTTCAAGAAGCCTTTCGCTAAGGCTGTTATTGTGGAATTGGCAAAGGGATATTTGGAAGCCCATAGACGGCTATGGTGAAAAAGGAAATATCTTCCGTTCAAAACTGGAAAGAAGCTTTCTGAGAAACTGCTCTGTGGTCTGTTAATTCATCTCACAGAGTTAAATCTTTCCATTCAAGAAGCCTTTCGCTAAGGCTGTTCTTGTGGAATTGGCAAAGGGATATTTGGAAGCCCATAGAGGGCTATGGTGAAAAAGGAAATATCTTCCGTTCAAAACTGGAAAGAAGCTTTCTGAGAAACTGCTCTGTGTTCTGTTAATTCATCTCAGAGAGTTACATCTTTCCCTTCAAGAAGTCTTTCGCTAAGGCTGTTCTTGTGGAATTGGCAAAGGGATATTTGGAAGTCCGTAGAGGGCTATGGAGAGAAAGGAAATATCTTCCGTTCAAAACTGGAAAGAAGCTTTCTGAGAAACTGTTCTGTGTTCTGTTAATTCATCTCACAGAGTTACAACTTTCCCTTCAAGAAGCCTTTCGCTAAGGCTGTTCTTGTGGAATTGGCAAAGGGATATTCGGAATCCCATAGAGGGCTATGGTGAAAAAGGAAATATCTTCCGTTCAAAACTGGAAAGAAGCTTTCTGAGAAACTGCTCTGTGTTCTGTTAATTCATCTCACAGAGTTACATCTTTCCCTTCAAGAAGCCTTTCGCTAAGTCTGTTCTTGTGGAATTGGCAAAGGGATATTTGGAAGCCCAAAGAGGGCTATGGTGAAAAAGGAAATATCTTCCGTTCAAAACTGGAAAGAAGCTTTCTGAGAAACTGCTCTGTGTTCTGTTAATTCATCTCACAGAGTTACATCTTTCCCTTCAAGAAGCCTTTCGCTAAGGCTGTTCTTGTGGAATTGGCAAAGGGATATTTTAAAGCCCGTAGAGGGCTATGGTGAAAAAGGAAATATCTTCCGTTCAAAACTGGAAAGAAGCTTTCTGAGAAACTGCTCTGTGTTCTGTTAATTCATCTCACAGAGTTACATCTTTCCCTTCAAGAATCCTTTCGCGAAGTCTGTTCTTGTGGAATTGGCAAAGGGATATTTGGAAGCCCATAGAGGGCTATGGTGAAAAAGGAAATATCTTTCGTTCAAAACTGGAAAGAAGCTTTCTGAGAAACTGCTTTGTGTTCTCTTAATTCATCTCACAGAGTTACATCTTTCCGTTCAAGAAGCCTTTCGCTAAGGCTGTTCTTGTGGAACTGGCAAAGGGATATTTGAAAGCCCATAGAGGGCTATGGTGAAAAAGGAAATAACTTCCATTAAAAACTGGAAAGAAGCTTTCTGAGAAACTGTTCTATGTTCTGTTAATTCATCTCACAGTGTTACATCTTTCCCTTCAAGAAGCCTTTCGCTAAGGCTGTTCTTGTGGAATTGGCAAAGGGATATTTGGAAGCCCATAGAGGGTTATGGTGAAAAAGGAAATATCTTCCGTTCAAAACTGGAAAGAAGCTTTCTGAGAAACTGCTCTGTGTTCTGTTAATTCATCTCACAGAGTTACATCTTTCCCTTCAAGAAGTCTTTCGCTAAGGCTGTTCTTGTGCAATTGGAAAGGGATATTTGGAAGCCCATAGAGGCCTATGGTGAAAAAGGAAATATCTTCCGTTCAAAACTGGAAAGAAGCTTTCTGAGAAACTGCTCTGTGTTCTGTTAATTCATCTCACAGAGTTACATCTTTTCCTTCAAGAAGCCTTTCGCTAAGGCTGTTCTTGTGGAATTGGCAAAGGGATATTTGGAAGCCCATAGAGGGCTATGGTGAAAAAGGAAATACCTTCCGTTCAAAACTGGAAAAAGCTTTCTGAGAAACTGCTCTGTGTTCTGTAAATTCATCTCACAGAGTTACATCTTTCCCTTCAAGAAGCCTTTCGCTAAGGCTGTTCTTGTGGAATTGGCAAAGGGATATTTCGAAGCCCATAGAGGGCTATGGTGAAAAAGGAAATATCTTCCGTTCAAAACTGGAAAGAAGCTTTCTGAGAAACTGCTTTGTGTTCTGTTAATTCATCTCACAGAGATACATCTTTCCCTTCAAGAAGACTTTCGCTAAGGCTGTTCTTGTGGAACTGGCAAAGGGATATTTGGAAGCCCATAGAGGGCTATGGTGAAAAAGGAAATATCTTCCGTTCAAAACTGGAAAGAAGCTTTCTGAGAAACTGCTCTGTGTTCTGTTAATTCATCTCACAGAGTTACATCTTTTCCTTCAAGAAGCCTTTCGCTAAGGCTGATCTTGTGGAATTGGAAAAGGGATATTAGGAAGCCCATAGAGGGCTATGGTGAAAAAGGAAATACCTTCCGTTCAAAACTGGAAAGAAGCTTTCTGAGAAACTGCTCTGTTTTCTGTAAATTCATCTCACAGAGTTACATCTTTCCCTTCAAGAAGCCTTTCGCTAAGGCTGTTCTTGTGGAATTGGCAAAGGGATATTTGGAAGCCCATAGAGGGCTATGGTGAAAAAGGAAATATCTTCCGTTCAAAACTGGAAAGAAGCTTTCTGAGAAACTGCTCTGTGTTCTGTTAATTCATCTCACACAGTTACATCTTTCCCTTCAAGAAGCCTTTCGCTAAGTCTGTTCTTGTGGAATTGGCAAAGGGATATTTGGAAGCCCATAGAGGGCTATGGTGAAAAAGGAAATATCTTTCGTTCAAAACTGGAAAGAAGCTTTCTGAGAAACTGCTTTGTGTTCTGTAAATTCATCTCACAGAGTTACATCTTTCCGTTCAAGAAGCCTTTCGCTAAGGCTGTTCTTGTGGAACTGGCAAAGGGATATTTGAAAGCCCATAGAGGGCTATGGTGAAAAAGGAAATAACTTCCATTAAAAACTGGATAGAAGCTTTCTGAGAAACTGTTCTATGTTCTCTTAATTCATCTCCAGAGTTACATGTTTCCCTTCAAGAAGCCTTTCGCTAAGGCTGTTCTTGTGGAATTGGCAAAGGGATATTTGTATGCCCATAGAGGGTTATGGTGAAAAAGGAAATATCTTCCGTTCAAAACTGGAAAGAAGCTTTCTGAGAAACTCTTCTATGTTCTGTTAATTCATCTCACAGAGTTACATCTTTCCCTTCAAGAAGCCTTTCGCTAAGGCTGTTCTTGTGGAATTGGCAAAGGGATATATGGAAGCCCATACAGGGCTATGGTGAAAAAGGAAATATCTTCCGTTCAAAACTGGAAAGAAGCTTTCTGAGAAACTGTTCTGTGTTCTGATAATTCATCTCACAGAGTTACATCTTTCCCTTCAAGAAGCCTTTCGCTAAGGCTGTTCTTGTGGAATTGGCAAAGGGATATTTGGAAGCCCATAGAGGGCTAGGGTGAAAAAGGAAATATCTTCCGTTCAAAACTGGAAAGAAGCTTTCTGAGAAACTGCTCTGAGTTCTGTTAATTCATCTCACAGAGTTACATCTTTCCCTTCAAGAAGCCTTTCGCTAAGGCTGTTCTTGTGGAATTGGCAAAGGGATATATGGAAGCCCATAGAGGGCTATGGTGAAAAAGGAAATATCTTCAGTTCAAAACTGGAAAGAAGCTTTCTGAGAAACTGCTCTGTGTTCTGTTAATTCATCTCACAGAGTTACATCTTTCCTTTCAAGAAGCCTTTCGCTAAGGCTGTTCTTGTGGAATTGGCAAAGGGATATTTGGAAGCCCATAGAGGGCTATGGTGAAAAAGGAAATATCTTCCGTTCAAAACTGGAAAGAAGCTTTCTGAGAAACTGCTCTGTGTTCTGTTAATTCATCTCACAGAGTTACATCTTTCCCTTCAAGAAGCCTTTCGCTAAGGCTGTTCTTGTGGAATTGGCAAAGGGATATTTGGAAGCCCATAGAGGGCTATGGTGAAAAAGGAAAGATCTTCCGTTCAAAACTGGAAAGAAGCTTTCTGAGAAACTGCTCTGTGTTCTGTTAATTCATTTCACAGAGTTACATCTTTCCCTTCAAGAAGTCTTTCGCTAAGGTTGTTCTTGTGGAATTGGCAAAGGGATATTTGGAAGCCCATAGAAGGCTATGGTGAAAAAGGAAATATCTTCCGTTCAAAACTGGAAAGAAGCTTTCTGAGAAACTGTTCTGTGTTCTGTTAATTCATCTCACAGAGTTACATCTTTCCCTTCAAGAAGCCTTTCGCTAAGGCTGTTCTTGTGGAATTGGCAAAGGGATATTTGGAAGCCCATAGAGGGCTATGGTGAAAAAGGATATATCTTCCGTTGAAAATTGGAAACAAGCCTTTTGAGAAACTGCTCTGTGTTCTGTTAATTCATCTCACAGAGTTACATCTTTCCCTTCAAGAAGCCTTTCGCTAAGGCTGTTCTTGTGGAATTGGCAAAGGGATATTTCGAAGCCCATGGAGGGCTATGGTGAAAAACCAAATATCTTCCGTTCAAAACTGGAAAGAAGCTTTCTGAGAAACTGCTCTGTGTTGTGTTAATTCATCTCACAGAGTTACATCTTTCCCTTCAAGAAGCCTTTCGCTAAGGCTGTTCTTGTCGAATTGGCAAAGGGATATTTGGAAGCCCATAGAGGGCTATGGTGAAAAAGGAAATATCTTCCGTTCAAAACTGGAAAGAAGCTTTCTGAGAAACTGCTCTGTGTTCTGTTAATTCATCTCACAGAGTTACATCTTTCCCTTCAAGAAGCCTTTCGCTAAGGCTGTTCTTGTGGAATTGGCAAAGGGATATTTGGAAGCCCATAGAGGGCTATGGTGAAAAAGGAAATATCTTCCGTTCAAAACTGGAAAGAATCTTTCTGAGAAACTGCTCTGTGTTCTGTTAATTCATCTCACAGAGTTACATCTTTCCCTTCAAGAAGCCTTTCGCTAAGGCTGTTCTTGTGGAATTGGCAAAGGGATATTTGGAAGCCCATAGAGGGTATGGTGAAAAAGGAAATATCTTCCGTTCAAAACTGGAAAGAAGCTTTCTGAGAAACTGCTCTGTGTTCTGTTAATTCATCTCACAGAGTTACATCTTTCCCTTCAAGAAGCCTTTCGCTAAGGCTGTTCTTGTGGAATTGGCAAAGGGATATTTGGAAGCCCATAGAGGGCTATGATGAAAAAGGAAATATCTTCCGTTGAAAACTGGAAAGAAGCTTTCTGAGAAACTGCTCTGAGTTCTGTTAATTCATCTCACAGAGTTACATCTTTCCCTTCAAGAAGCCTTTCGCTAAGGCTGTTCTTGTGGAATTGGCAAAGGGATATTTGGAAGCCCATAGAGGGCTATGGCGAAAAAGGAAATATCTTCCGTTCAAAACTGGAAAGAAGCTTTCTGAGAAACTGCTTTGTGTTCTGTTAATTCATCTCACAGAGTTACATCTTTCCCTTCAAGAAGCCTTTCGCTAAGGCTGTTCTTGTGGAATTGGCAAAGGGATATTTCGAAGCCCATATAGGGCTATGGTGAAAAAGGAAATATCTTCCGTTCAAAACTGGAAAGAAGCTTTGTAAGAAACTGCTCCGTGTTCTGTTAATTCATCTCACAGAGTTACATCTTTCCCTTCAAGAAGCCTTTCCCTAAGGCTGTTCTTGTGGAATTGGCAAAGGGATATTTGGAAGCCCATAGAGGGCTATGGTGAAAAAGAAAATATCTTCCGTTCAAAACTAGAAACAAGCTTTGTAAGGAACTGCTCCGTGTTCCGTTAATTCATCTCACAGAGTTACATCTTTCCCTTCAAGAAGCCTTTCACTAAGGCTGTACTTGTGGAATTGGCAAAGGGATATTTGGAAGCCCATAGAGGGCTATGGTGAAAAAGGAAATATCTTCCGTTCAAAACTGGAAAGAAGCTTTCTGAGAAACTGTTCTGTGTTCTGTTAATTCATCTCACAGGGTTACATCTTTCCCTTCAAGAAGGCTTTCGCTAAGGCTGTTCTTGTGGAATTGGCAAAGGGATATTTGGAAGCCCATAGAGTGCTATGGTGAAAAAGGAAATATCTTCCGTTCAAAACTGGAAAGAAGTTTTGTGAGAAACTGCTCTGTGTTCTGTTAATTCATCTCACAGATTTACATCTTTCCCTTCAAGAAGCCTTTCGCTAAGGCTGTTCTTGTGGAATTGGCAAAGGGATATATGGAAGCCCATAGAGGGCTATGGTGAAAAAGGAAATATCTTCCGTTCAAAACTGGAAAGAAGCTTTCTGAGAAACTCCTCTGAGTTCTGTTAATTCGTCTCACAGAGTTACATCTTTCCCTTCAAGAAGCCTTTCGCTAAGGCTGTTCTTGTGGAATTGGCAAAGGGATATTTGGAAGCCCATAGAGGGCTATATTGAAAAAGGAAATATCTTCCGTTGAAAACTGGAAACAAGCCTTTTGAGAAACTGCTCTGTGTTCTGTTAATTCATCTCACAGAGTTACATCTTTCCCTTCAAGAAGCCTTTCACTAAGGCTGTTCTTGTGGAATTGGCAAAGGGATATTTGGAAGCCCATAGAGGGCTATGGTGAAAAAGGAAATATCTTCCGTTCAAAACTGGAAACAAGCCTTTTGAGAAACTGCTCTGTGTTCTGTTAATTCATCTCACAGAGTTACATCTTTCCCTTCAAGAAGCCTTTCGCTAAGGCTGTTCTTGTGGAATTGGCAAAGGGATATTTGGAAGCCCATAGAGGGCTATGGTGAAAAAGGAAATATCTTCCGTTCAAAACTAGAAAGAAGCTTTCTGAGAAACTGCTCTGTGTTCTGTTAATTCATCTCACAGAGTTACATCTTTCTCTTCAAGAAGCCTTTCGCTAAGGCTGTTCTTGTGGAATTGGCAAAGGGATATTTGGAAGCCCATAGAGGGCTATGGTGAAAAAGGAAGTATCTTCCGTTCAAAACTGGAAAGAAGCTTTCTGAGAAACTGTTCTGTGTTCTGTTAATTCATCTCACAGAGTTACATCTTTCCCTTCAAGAAGCTTTTCGTTAAGGCTGTTCTTGTGGAATTGGCAAAGGGATATTTGGAAGCCCATAGAGGGCTATGGTGAAAAAGGAAATATCTTCCGTTCAAAACTGGAAAGAAGCTTTCTGAGAAACTGCTCTGTGTTCTGTTAATTCATCTCACAGAGTTACATCTTTCCTTTCAAGAAGCCTTTCGCTAAGGCTGTTCTTGTGGAATTGGCAAAGGGATATTTGGAAGCCCATAGAGGGCTATGGTGAAAAAGGAAATATCTTCCGTTCAAAACTGGAAAGAAGCTTTCTGAGAAACTGCTCTGTGTTCTGTTAATTCATCTCACAGAGTTACATCTTTCCCTTCAAGAAGCCTTTCGCTAAGGCTGTTCTTGTGGAATTGGCAAAGGGATATTTGGAAGCCCATAGAGGGCTATGGTGAAAAAGGAAAGATCTTCCGTTCAAAACTGGAAAGAAGCTTTCTGAGAAACTGCTCTGTGTTCTGTTAATTCATGTCACAGAGTTACATCTTTCCCTTCAAGAAGTCTTTCGCTAAGGTTGTTCTTGTGGAATTGGCAAAGGGATATTTGGAAGCCCATAGAAGGCTATGGTGAAAAAGGAAATATCTTCCGTTCAAAACTGGAAAGAAGCTTTCTGAGAAACTGTTCTGTGTTCTGTTAATTCATCTCACAGAGTTACATCTTTCCCTTCAAGAAGCCTTTCGCTAAGGCTGTTCTTGTGGAATTGGCAAAGGGATATTTGGAAGCCCATAAAGGGCTATGGTGAAAAAGGATATATCTTCCGTTGAAAATTGGAAACAAGCCTTTTGAGAAACTGCTCTGTGTTCTGTTAATTCATCTCACAGAGTTACATCTTTCCCTTCAAGAAGCCTTTCGCTAAGGCTGTTCTTGTGGAATTGGCAAAGGGATATTTGGAAGCCCATGGAGGGCTATGGTGAAAAACCAAATATCTTCCGTTCAAAACTGGAAAGAAGCTTTCTGAGAAACTGCTCTGTGTTGTGTTAATTCATCTCACAGAGTTACATCTTTCCCTTCAAGAAGCCTTTCGCTAAGGCTGTTCTTGTGGAATTGGCAAAGGGATATTTGGAAGCCCATAGAGGGCTATGGTGAAAAAGGAAATATCTTCCGTTCAAAACTGGAAAGAAGCTTTCTGAGAAACTGCTCTGTGTTCTGTTAATTCATCTCACAGAGTTACATCTTTCCCTTCAAAAAGCCTTTCGCTAAGGCTGTTCTTGTGGAATTGGCAAAGGGATATTTGGAAGCCCATAGAGGGCTATTGTGAAAAAGGAACTATCTTCCGTTCAAAACTGGAAAGAAGCTTTCTGAGAAACTGCTCTGTGTTCTGTTAATTCATCTCACAGAGTTACATCTTTCTCTTCAAGAAGCCTTTCGCTAAGGCTGTTCTTGTGGAATTGGCAAAGGGATATTTGGAAGCCCATAGAGGGCTATGGTGAAAGAGGAAATATCTTCCGTTCAAAACTGGAAAGAATCTTTCTGAGAAACTGCTCTGTGTTCTGTTAATTCATCTCACAGAGTTACATCTTTCCCTTCAAGAAGCCTTTCGCTAAGGCTGTTCTTGTGGAATTGGCAAAGGGATATTTGGAAGCCCATAGAGGGCTATGGTGAAAAAGGAAATATCTTCCGTTCAAAACTGGAAAGAAGCTTTCTGAGAAACTGCTCTGTGTTCTGTTAATTCATCTCACAGAGTTACATCTTTCCCTTCAAGAAGCCTTTCGCTAAGGCTGTTCTTGTGGAATTGGCAAAGGGATATTTGGAAGCCCATAGAGGGCTATGATGAAAAAGGAAATATCTTCCGTTGAAAACTGGAAAGAAGCTTTCTGAGAAACTGCTCTGAGTTCTGTTAATTCATCTCACAGAGTTACATCTTTCCCTTCAAGAAGCCTTTCGCTAAGGCTGTTCTTGTGGAATTGGCAAAGGGATATTTGGAAGCCCATAGAGGGCTATGGCGAAAAAGGAAATATCTTCCGTTCAAAACTGGAAAGAAGCTTTCTGAGAAACTGCTTTGTGTTCTGTTAATTCATCTCACAGAGTTACATCTTTCCCTTCAAGAAGCCTTTCGCTAAGGCTGTTCTTGTGGAATTGGCAAAGGGATATTTCGAAGCCCATATAGGGCTATGGTGAAAAAGGAAATATCTTCCGTTCAAAACTGGAAAGAAGCTTTGTAAGAAACTGCTCCGTGTTCTGTTAATTCATCTCACAGAGTTACATCTTTCCCTTCAAGAAGCCTTTCCCTAAGGCTGTTCTTGTGGAATTGGCAAAGGGATATTTGGAAGCCCATAGAGGGCTATGGTGAAAAAGAAAATATCTTCCGTTCAAAACTAGAAACAAGCTTTGTAAGGAACTGCTCCGTGTTCCGTTAATTCATCTCACAGAGTTACATCTTTCCCTTCAAGAAGCCTTTCACTAAGGCTGTACTTGTGGAATTGGCAAAGGGATATTTGGAAGCCCATAGAGGGCTATGGTGAAAAAGGAAATATCTTCCGTTCAAAACTGGAAAGAAGCTTTCTGAGAAACTGTTCTGTGTTCTGTTAATTCATCTCACAGAGTTTCATCTTTCCCTTCAAGAAGCCTTTCGCTAAGGCTGTTCTTGTGGAATTGGCAAAGGGATATTTGGAAGCCCATAGAGTGCTATGGTGAAAAAGGAAATATCTTCCGTTCAAAACTGGAAAGAAGTTTTGTGAGAAACTGCTCTGTGTTCTGTTAATTCATCTCACAGATTTACATCTTTCCCTTCAAGAAGCCTTTCGCTAAGGCTGTTCTTGTGGAATTGGCAAAGGGATATATGGAAGCCCATAGAGGGCTATGGTGAAAAAGGAAATATCTTCCGTTCAAAACTGGAAAGAAGCTTTCTGAGAAACTCCTCTGAGTTCTGTTAATTCGTCTCACAGAGTTACATCTTTCCCTTCAAGAAGCCTTTCGCTAAGGCTGTTCTTGTGGAATTGGCAAAGGGATATTTGGAAGCCCATAGAGGGCTATATTGAAAAAGGAAATATCTTCCGTTGAAAACTGGAAACAAGCCTTTTGAGAAACTGCTCTGTGTTCTGTTAATTCATCTCACAGAGTTACATCTTTCCCTTCAAGAAGCCTTTCACTAAGGCTGTTCTTGTGGAATTGGCAAAGGGATATTTGGAAGCCCATAGAGGGCTATGGTGAAAAAGGAAATATCTTCCGTTCAAAACTGGAAACAAGCCTTTTGAGAAACTGCTCTGTGTTCTGTTAATTCATCTCACAGAGTTACATCTTTCCCTTCAAGAAGCCTTTCGCTAAGGCTGTTCTTGTGGAATTGGCAAAGGGATATTTGGAAGCCCATAGAGGGCTATGGTGAAAAAGGAAATATCTTTCGTTCAAAACTGGAAAGAAGCTTTCTGAGAAACTGCTTTGTGTTCTGTAAATTCATCTCGCAGAGTTACATCTTTCCGTTCAAGAAGCCTTTCGCTAAGGCTGTTCTTGTGGAACTGGCAAAGGGATATTTGAAAGCCCATAGAGGGCTATGGTGAAAAAGGAAATAACTTCCGTTCAAAACTGGAAAGAAGCTTTCTGAGAAACTGCTCTGAGTTCTGTTAATTCATCTCACAGAGTTACATCTTTCCCTTCAAGAAGCCTTTCGCTAAGGCTGTTCTTGTGGAATTGGCAAAGGGATATATGGAAGCCCATAGAGGGCTATGGTGAAAAAGGAAATATCTTCCGTTCAAAACTGGAAAGAAGCTTTCTGAGAAACTGCTCTGTGTTCTGTTAATTCATCTCACAGAGTTACATCTTTCCTTTCAAGAAGCCTTTCGCTAAGGCTGTTCTTGTGGAATTGGCAAAGGGATATTTGGAAGCCCATAGAGGGCTATGGTGAAAAAGGAAATATCTTCCGTTCAAAACTGGAAAGAAGCTTTCTGAGAAACTGCTCTGTGTTCTGTTAATTCATGTCACAGAGTTACATCTTTCCCTTCAAGAAGTCTTTCGCTAAGGTTGTTCTTGTGGAATTGGCAAAGGGATATTTGGAAGCCCATAGAAGGCTATGGTGAAAAAGGAAATATCTTCCGTTCAAAACTGGAAAGAAGCTTTCTGAGAAACTGTTCTGTGTTCTGTTAATTCATCTCACAGAGTTACATCTTTCCCTTCAGGAAGCCTTTCGCTAAGGCTGTTCTTGTGGAATTGGCAAAGGGATATTTGGAAGCCCATAGAGGGCTATGGTGAAAAAGGAAATATCTTCCGTTCAAAACTGGAAAGAAGCTTTCTGAGAAACTGCTCTGTGTTCTGTTAATTCATCTCACAGAGTTACATCTTTCCCTTCAAGAAGTCTTTCGCTAATGCTGTTCTTGTGGAATTGGCAAAGGGATATTTGGAAGCCCATAGAGGGCTATGGTGAAAAAGGAAATATCTTCCGTTCAAAAATGGAAAGAAGCTTTCTGAGAAACTGCTCTGTGTTCTGTTAATTCATCTCACAGAGTTACATCTTTCCCTTCAAGAAGCCTTTCGATAAGGCTGTTGTTATGGAATTGGCAAAGGGATATTTGGAAGCCCATAGAGGGCTATGGTGAAAAAGGAAATATCTTCCGTTCAAAACTGGAAAGAAGCTTTCTGAGAAACTGTTTTGTGTTCTGTTAATTCATCTCACAGAGTTACATCTTTCCCTTCAAGAAGCCTTTCGCTAAGGCTGTTCTTGTGGAATTGGCAAAGGGATATTTGGAAGACCATAGAGGGCTATGGTGAAAAAGGAAATATCTTCCGTTCAAAACTGGAAAGAAGCATTCGGAGAAACTGCTCTGTGTTCTGTTAATTCATCTCACAGAGTTACATCTTTCCCTTCAAGAAGCCTTTCTCTAAGGCTGTTCTTGTGGAATTGGCAAAGGGATATTTGGAAGCCCATAGAGGGCTATGGTGAAAAAGGAAATATCTTCCGTTCAAAACTGGAAAGAATCTTTCTGAGAAACTGCTCTGAGGTCTGTTAATTCATCTCACAGAGTTACATCTTTCCCTTCAAGAAGCCTTTCGCTAAGGCTGTTCTTGTGGAATTGGCAAAGGGATATTTGGAACCCCTAGAGGGCTATGGCGAAAAAGGAAATATCTTCCGTTCAAAACTGGAAAGAAGCTTTCTGAGAAACTGCTTTGTGTTCTGTTAATTCATCTCACAGAGTTACATCTTTCCCTTCAAGAAGCCTTTCGCTAAGGCTATTCTTGTGGAATTGGCAAAGGGATATTTGGAAGCCCATAGAGGGCTATGGTGAAAAAGGAAATATCTTCCGTTCAAAACTGGAAAGAAGCTTTGTAAGAAACTGCTCCGTGTTCTGTTAATTCATCTCACAGAGTTACATCTTTCCCTTCAACAAGCCTTTCGCTAAGGCTGTTCTTGTGGAATTGGCAAAGGAATATTTGGAAGCCCATAGAGGGCTATGATGAAAAAGGAAATATCTTCCGTTCAAAACTGGAAAGAAGCTTTCTGCGAAACTGCTCTGTGTTCTGTTAATTCATCTCACAGAGTTACATCTTTCCCTTCAAGAAGCCTTTCGCTAAGGCTGTTCTTGTGGAATTGGCAAAGGGATATTCGGAAGCCCGTAGAGGGCTATGGTGTAAAAGGAAATATCTTCCGTTCAAAACTGGAAAGAAGCTTTCTGAGAAACTGCTCTGTGTTCTGTTAATTCATCTCACAGAGTTACATCTTTCCCTTCAAGAAGCCTTTCGCTAAGGCTGTTCTTGTGGAATTGGCAAAGGGATATTTGGAAGCCCAAAGAGGGCTATGGTGAAAAAGGAAATATCTTCCGTTCAAAACTGGAAAGAAGCTTTCTGAGAAACTGCTCTGTGTTCTGTTAATTCATCTCACAGAGCTACATCTTTCCCTTCAAGAAGCCTTTCGCTAAGGCTGTTCTTGCGGAATTGGCAAAGGGATATTTGGAAGCCCGTAGAGGGCTATGGTGAAAAAGGAAATATCTTCCGTTCAAAACTGGAAAGAAGCTTTCTGAGAAACTGCTCTGTGTTCTGTTAATTCATCTCACAGAGTTACATCTTTCCCTTCAAGCAGCCTTTTGCTAAGGCTGTTCTTGGGGAATTGGCAAAGGGATATTTGGAAGCCCATAGTGGCTATGGTGAAAAAGGAAATATCTTCCGTTCAAAACTGGAAAGAAGCTTTCTGAGAAACTGCTCTGTGTTCTGTTAATTCATCTCACAGAGTTACATCTTTCCCTTCAAGAAGCCTTTCGCTAAAGCTGTTCTTGTGGAAATGGCAAAGGGATATTTGGAAGCCCAAAGAGGGCTATGGTGAAAAAGGAAATATCTTCCGTTCAAACCTGGAAAGAAGCTTTCTGAGAAACTGCTCTGTGTTCTGTTAATTCATCTCACAGAGTTACATCTTTCCCTTAAAGAATCCTTTCGCGAAGTCTGTTCTTGTGGAATTGACAAAGGGATATTTGGAAGCCCATAGAGGGCTATGGTGAAAAAGGAAATATCTTTCGTTCAAAACTGGAAAGAAGCTTTCTGAGAAACTGCTTTGTGTTCTCTTAATTCATCTCACAGAGTTACATCTTTCCCTTCAAGAAGCCTTTCGCTAAGGCTGTTCTTGTGGAACTGGCAAAGGGATATTTGAAAGCCCATAGAGGGCTATGGTGAAAAAGGAAATAACTTCCATTAAAAACTGGAAAGAAGCTTTCTGAGAAACTGTTCTATGTTCTGTTAATTCATCTCACAGTGTTACATCTTTCCCTTCAAGAAGCCTTTCGCTAAGGCTGTTCTTGTGGAATTGGCAAAGGGATATTTGGAAACCCATAGAGGGTTTTGGTGAAAAAGGAAATATCTTCCGTTCAAAACTGGAAAGAAGCTTTCTGAGAAACTGCTCTGTGTTCTGTTAATTCATCTCACAGAGTTACATCTTTCCCTTCAAGAAGTCTTTCGCTAAGGCTGTTCTTGTGCAATTGGAAAGGGATATTTGGAAGCCCATAGAGGCCTATGGTGAAAAAGGAAATATCTTCCGTTCAAAACTGGAAAGAAGCTTTCTGAGAAACTGCTCTGTGTTCTGTTAATTCATCTCACAGAGTTACATCTTTTCCTTCAAGAAGCCTTTCGCTAAGGCTGTTCTTGTGGAATTGGCAAAGGGATATTTGGAAGCCCATAGAGGGCTATGGTGAAAAAGGAAATACCTTCCGTTCAAAACTGGAAAGAAGCTTTCTGAGAAACTGCTCTGTGTTCTGTAAATTCATCTCACAGAGTTACATCTTTCCCTTCAAGAAGCCTTTCGCTAAGGCTGTTCTTGTGGAATTGGCAAAGGGATATATGGAAGCCCATAGAGGGCTATGGTGAAAAAGGAAATATCTTCCGTTCAAAACTGGAAAGAAGCTTTCTGAGAAACTGCTTTGTGTTCTGTTAATTCATCTCACAGAGATACATCTTTCCCTTCAAGAAGACTTTCGCTAAGGCTGTTCTTGTGGAACTGGCAAAGGGATATTTGGAAGCCCAAAGAGGGCTATGGTGAAAAAGGAAATATCTTCCGTTCAAACCTGGAAAGAAGCTTTCTGAGAAACTGCTCTGTGTTCTGTTAATTCATCTCACAGAGTTACATCTTTCCCTTAAAGAATCCTTTCGCGAAGTCTGTTCTTGTGGAATTGACAAAGGGATATTTGGAAGCCCATAGAGGGCTATGGTGAAAAAGGAAATATCTTTCGTTCAAAACTGGAAAGAAGCTTTCTGAGAAACTGCTTTGTGTTCTCTTAATTCATCTCACAGAGTTACATCTTTCCCTTCAAGAAGCCTTTCGCTAAGGCTGTTCTTGTGGAACTGGCAAAGGGATATTTGAAAGCCCATAGAGGGCTATGGTGAAAAAGGAAATAACTTCCATTAAAAACTGGAAAGAAGCTTTCTGAGAAACTGTTCTATGTTCTGTTAATTCATCTCACAGTGTTACATCTTTCCCTTCAAGAAGCCTTTCGCTAAGGCTGTTCTTGTGGAATTGGCAAAGGGATATTTGGAAACCCATAGAGGGTTATGGTGAAAAAGGAAATATCTTCCGTTCAAAACTGGAAAGAAGCTTTCTGAGAAACTGCTCTGTGTTCTGTTAATTCATCTCACAGAGTTACATCTTTCCCTTCAAGAAGTCTTTCGCTAAGGCTGTTCTTGTGCAATTGGAAAGGGATATTTGGAAGCCCATAGAGGCCTATGGTGAAAAAGGAAATATCTTCCGTTCAAAACTGGAAAGAAGCTTTCTGAGAAACTGCTCTGTGTTCTGTTAATTCATCTCACAGAGTTACATCTTTTCCTTCAAGAAGCCTTTCGCTAAGGCTGTTCTTGTGGAATTGGCAAAGGGATATTTGGAAGCCCATAGAGGGCTATGGTGAAAAAGGAAATACCTTCCGTTCAAAACTGGAAAGAAGCTTTCTGAGAAACTGCTCTGTGTTCTGTAAATTCATCTCACAGAGTTACATCTTTCCCTTCAAGAAGCCTTTCGCTAAGGCTGTTCTTGTGGAATTGGCAAAGGGATATATGGAAGCCCATAGAGGGCTATGGTGAAAAAGGAAATATCTTCCGTTCAAAACTGGAAAGAAGCTTTCTGAGAAACTGCTTTGTGTTCTGTTAATTCATCTCACAGAGATACATCTTTCCCTTCAAGAAGACTTTCGCTAAGGCTGTTCTTGTGGAACTGGCAAAGGGATATTTGGAAGCCCATAGAGGGCTATGGTGAAAAAGGAAATATCTTCCGTTCAAAACTGGAAAGAAGCTTTCTGAGAAACTGCTCTGTGTTCTGTTAATTCATCTCACAGAGTTACATCTTTTCCTTCAAGAAGCCTTTCGCTAAGGCTGTTCTTGTGGAATTGGAAAAGGGATATTTGGAAGCCCATAGAGGGCTATGGTGAAAAAGGAAATACCTTCCGTTCAAAACTGGAAAGAAGCTTTCTGAGAAACTGCTCTGTTTTCTGTAAATTCATCTCACAGAGATACATCTTTCCCTTCAAGAAGCCTTTCGCTAAGGCTGTTCTTGTGGAATTGGCAAAGGGATATTTGGAAGCCCATAGAGGGCTATGGTGAAAAAGGAAATATCTTCCGTTCAAAACTGGAAAGAAGCTTTCTGAGAAACTGCTCTGTGTTCTGTTAATTCATCTCACACAGTTACATCTTTCCCTTCAAGAAGCCTTTCGCTAAGTCTGTTCTTGTGGAATTGGCAAAGGGATATTTGGAAGCCCATAGAGGGCTATGGTGAAAAAGGAAATATCTTTCGTTCAAAACTGGAAAGAAGCTTTCTGAGAAACTGCTTTGTGTTCTGTAAATTCATCTCACAGAGTTACATCTTTCCGTTCAAGAAGCCTTTCGCTAAGGCTGTTCTTGTGGAACTGGCAAAGGGATATTTGAAAGCCCATAGAGGGCTATGGTGAAAAAGGAAATAACTTCCATTAAAAACTGGATAGAAGCTTTCTGAGAAACTGTTCTTTGTTCTCTTAATTCATCTCACAGAGTTACATGTTTTCCTTCAAGAAGCCTTTCGCTAAGGCTGTTCTTGTGGAATTGGCAAAGGGATATTTGTATGCCCATAGAGGGTTATGGTGAAAAAGGAAATATCTTCCGTTCAAAACTGGAAAGAAGCTTTCTGAGAAACTGTTCTATGTTCTGTTAATTCATCTCACAGAGTTACATCTTTCCCTTCAAGAAGCCTTTCGCTAAGGCTGTTCTTGTGGAATTGGCAAAGGGATATATGGAAGCCCATACAGTTCTATGGTGAAAAAGGAAATATCTTCCGTTCAAGACTGGAAAGAAGCTTTCTGAGAAACTGTTCTGTGTTCTGATAATTCATCTCACAGAGTTACATCTTTCCATTCAAGAAGCCTTTCGCTAAGGCTGTTCTTGTGGAATTGGCAAAGGGATATTTGGAAGCCCATAGAGGGCTATGGTGAAAAAGGAAATATCTTCCGTTCAAAACTGGAAAGAAGCTTTCTGAGAAACTGCTCTGAGTTCTGTTAATTCATCTCACAGAGTTACATCTTTCCCTTCAAGAAGCCTTTCGCTAAGGCTGTTCTTGTGGAATTGGCAAAGGGATATATGGAAGCCCATAGAGGGCTATGGTGAAAAAGGAAATATCTTCCGTTCAAAACTGGAAAGAAGCTTTCTGAGAAACTGCTCTGTGTTCTGTTAATTCATCTCACAGAGTTACATCTTTCCTTTCAAGAAGCCTTTCGCTAAGGCTGTTCTTGTGGAATTGGCAAAGGGATATTTGGAAGCCCATAGAGGGCTATGGTGAAAAAGGAAATATCTTCCGTTCAAAACTGGAAAGAAGCTTTCTGAGAAACTGCTCTGTGTTCTGTTAATTCATCTCACAGAGGTACATCTTTCCCTTCAAGAAGCCTTTCGCTAAGGCTGTTCTTGTGGAATTGGCAAAGGGATATTTGGAAGCCCATAGAGGGCTATGGTGAAAAAGGAAAGATCTTCCGTTCAAAACTGGAAAGAAGCTTTCTGAGAAACTGCTCTGTGTTCTGTTAATTCATGTCACAGAGTTACATCTTTCCCTTCAAGAAGTCTTTCGCTAAGGTTGTTCTTGTGGAATTGGCAAAGGGATATTTGGAAGCCCATAGAAGGCTATGGTGAAAAAGGAAATATCTTCCGTTCAAAACTGGAAAGAAGCTTTCTGAGAAACTGTTCTGTGTTCTGTTAATTCATCTCACAGAGTTACATCTTTCCCTTCAAGAAGCCTTTCGCTAAGGCTGTTCTTGTGGAATTGGCAAAGGGATATTTGGAAGCCCATAGAGGGCTATGGTGAAAAAGGATATATCTTCCGTTGAAAATTGGAAACAAGCCTTTTGAGAAACTGCTCTGTATTCTGTTAATTCATCTCACAGAGTTACATCTTTCCCTTCAAGAAGCCTTTCGCTAAGGCTGTTCTTGTGGAATTGGCAAAGGGATATTTGGAAGCCCATGGAGGGCTATGGTGAAAAACCAAATATCTTCCGTTCAAAACTGGAAAGAAGCTTTCTGAGAAACTGCTCTGTGTTGTGTTAATTCATCTCACAGAGTTACATCTTTCCCTTCAAGAAGCCTTTCGCTAAGGCTGTTCTTGTGGAATTGGCAAAGGGATATTTGGAAGCCCATAGAGGGCTATGGTGAAAAAGGAAATATCTTCCGTTCAAAACTGGAAAGAAGCTTTCTGCGAAACTGCTCTGTGTTCTGTTAATTCATCTCACAGAGTTACATCTTTCCCTTCAAAAAGCCTTTCGCTAAGGCTGTTCTTGTGGAATTGGCAAAGGGATATTGGGAAGCCCATAGAGGGCTATTGTGAAAAAGGAACTATCTTCCGTTCAAAACTGGAAAGAAGCTTTCTGAGAAACTGCTCTGTGTTCTGTTAATTCATCTCACAGAGTTACATCTTTCCCTTCAAGAAGCCTTTCGCTAAGGCTGTTCTTGTGGAATTGGCAAAGGGATATTTGGAAGCCCATAGAGGGCTATGGTGAAAAAGGAAATATCTTCCGTTCAAAACTGGAAAGAAGCTTTCTGAGAAACTGCTCTGTGTTCTGTTAATTCATCTCACAGAGTTACATCTTTCCCTTCAAAAAGCCTTTCGCTAAGGCTGTTCTTGTGGAATTGGCAAAGGGATATTGGGAAGCCCATAGAGGGCTATTGTGAAAAAGGAACTATCTTCCGTTCAAAACTGGAAAGAAGCTTTCTGAGAAACTGCTCTGTGTTCTGTTAATTCATCTCACAGAGTTACATCTTTCCCTTCAAGAAGCCTTTCGCTAAGGCTGTTCTTGTGGAATTGGCAAAGGGATATTTGGAAGCCCATAGAGGGCTATGGTGAAAAAGGAAATATCTTCCGTTCAAAACTGGAAAGAATCTTTCTGAGAAACTGCTCTGTGTTCTGTTAATTCATCTCACAGAGTTATATCTTTCCCTTCAAGAAGCCTTTCGCTAAGGCTGTTCTTGTGGAATTGGCAAAGGGATATTTGGAAGCCCATAGAGGGCTATGGTGAAAAAGGAAATATCTTCCGTTCAAAACTGGAAAGAAGCTTTCTGAGAAACTGCTCTGTGTTCTGTTAATTCATCTCACAGAGTTACATCTTTCCCTTCAAGAAGCCTTTCGCTAAGGCTGTTCTTGTGGAATTGGCAAAGGGATATTTGGAAGCCCATATAGGGCTACGGTGAAAAAGGAAATATCTTCCGTTCAAACTGGAAAGAAGCTTTGTAAGAAACTGCTCCGTGTTCTGTTAATTCATCTCACAGAGTTACATCTTTCCCTTCAAGAATCCTTTCGCTAAGGCTGTTCTTGTGGAATTGGCAAAGGGATATTTGGAAGCCCATAGAGGGCTATGGTGAAAAAGGAAATATCTTCCGTTCAAAACTAGAAACAAGCTTTGTAAGAAACAGCTCCGTGTTCCGTTAATTCATCTCACAGAGTTACATCTTTAGCTTCAAGAAGCCTTTCACTAAGGCTGTACTTGTGGAATTGGCAAAGGGATATTTGGAAGCCCATAGAGGGCTATGGTGAAAAAGGAAATATCTTCCGTTCAAAACTGGAAACAAGCCTTTTGAGAAACTGCTCTGTGTTCTGTTAATTCATCTCACAGAGTTACATCTTTCCCTTCAAGAAGCCTTTCGCTAAGGCTGTTCTTGTGGAATTGGCAAAGGGATATTTGGAAGCCCATAGAGGGCTATGGTGAAAAAGGAAAGATCTTCCGTTGAAAACTAGAAAGAAGCTTTCTGAGAAACTGCTCTGTGTTCTGTTAATTCATCTCACAGAGTTACATCTTTCTCTTCAAGAAGCCTTTCGCTAAGGCTGTTCTTGTGGAATTGGCAAAGGGATATTTGGAAGCCCATAGAGGGCTATGGTGAAAAAGGAAGTATCTTCCGTTCAAAACTGGAAAGAAGCTTTCTGAGAAACTGTTCTGTGTTCTGTTAATTCATCTCACAGAGTTACATCTTTCCCTTCAAGAAGTTTTTCGCTAAGGCTGTTCTTGTGGAATTGGCAAAGGGATATTTGGAAGCCCATAGAGGGCTATGGTGAAAAAGGAAATATCTTCCGTTCAAAACTGGAAAGAAGCTTTCTGAGAAACTGCTCTGAGTTCTGTTAATTCATCTGACAGAGTTACATCTTTCCCTTCAAGAAGCCTTTCGCTAAGGCTGTTCTTGTGGAATTGGCAAAGGGATATTTGGAAGCCCATAGAGGGCTATGGTGAAAAAGGAAATATCTTCCGTTGAAAACTGGAAACAAGCCTTTTGAGAAACTGCTCTGTGTTCTGTTAATTCATCTCACAGAGTTACATCTTTCCCTTCAAGAAGCCTTTCGCTAAGGCTGTTCTTGTGGAGTTGGCAAAGGGATATTTGGAAGCCCTTAGAGGGCTATGGTGAAAAAGGAAATATCTTCCGTTCAAAACTGGAAAGAAGCTTTCTGAGAAATTGCTCTGTGTTCTCTTAATTCATCTCACAGAGTTACATCTTTCCCTTCAGGAAGCCTTTCGCTAAGGCTGTTCTTGTGGAATTGGCAAAGGGATATTTGGAAGCCCATAGAGGGCTATGGTGAAAAAGGATATATCTTCCGTTGAAAATTGGAAACAAGCCTTTTGAGAAACTGCTCTGTGTTCTGTTAATTCATCTCACAGAGTTACATCTTTCTCTTCAAGAAGCCTTTCGCTAAGGCTGTTCTTGTGGAATTGGCAAAGGGATATTTGGAAGCCCATAGAGGGCTATGGTGAAAAAGGAAATATCTTCCGTTCAAAACTGGAAAGAAGCTTTCTGAGAAACTGCTCTGTGTTCTGTTAATTCATCTCACAGAGTTACATCTTTCCCTTCAAAAAGTCTTTCGCTAAGGCGGTTCTTGTGGAATTGGCAAAGGGATATTTGGAAGCCCATAGAGGGCTATGGTGAAAAAGGAAATATCTTCCGTTCAAAACTGGAAAGAAGCTTTCTGAGAGACTGCTCTGTGTTCTGTTAATTCATCTCACAGAGTTATATCTTTCCCTTCAAGAAGCCTTTCGCTAAGGCTGTTCTTGTGGAATTGGTAAAGGGATATTTGGAAGCCCATAGAGGGCTATGGTGAAAAAGGAAATATCTTCCGTTCAAAACTGGAAAGAAGCTTTCTGAGAAACTGCTCAGTGTTCTGTTAATTCATCTCACAGAGTTACATCTTTCCCTTCCAGAAGCCTTTCGCTAAGGCTGTTCTTGTGGAATTGGCAAAGGGATATTTGGAAGCCCATAGAGGGCTATGGTGAAAAAGGAATTATCTTCCGTTCAAAACTGCAAAGAAGCTTTCTGAGAAACTGCTCTGTGTTCTGTTAATTCATCTCACAGAGTTACATCTTTCCCTTCAAGAAGCCTTTCGCTAAGGCTGTTATTGTGGAATTGGCAAAGGGATATTTGGAAGCCCATATAGGGCTATGGTGAAAAAGGAAATATCTTCCGTTCAAAACTGGAAAGAAACTTTCTGAGAAACTGCTCTGTGTTCTGTTAATTCATCTCACAGAGTTACATCTTTCCCTTCAAGAAGTCTTTCGCTAAGGCTGTTCTTGTGGAATTGGCAAAGGGATATTTGGAAGCCCATAGAGGGCTATGGTGAAAAAGGAAATATCTTCCCTTCAAAACTGGAAACAAGCCTTTTGAGAAACTGCTCTGTGTTCTGTTAATTCATCTCACAGAGTTACATCTTTCCCTTCAAGAAGCCTTTCGCTAAGGCTGTTTTTGTGGAATTCGCAAAGGGATATTTGGAAGCCCATAGAGGGCTATGGAGAAAAAGGAAATATCTTCCGTTCAAAACTAGAAAGAAGCTTTCTGAGAAACTGCTCTGTGTTCTGTTAATTCATCTCACAGAGTTACATCATTTTCTTCAAGAAGCCTTTCGCTAAGGCTGTTCTTGTGGAATTGGCAAAGGGATATTTGGAAGCCCTTAGAGGGCTATGGTGAAAAAGGAAATATCTTCCGTTCAAAAGTGGAAAGAAGCTTTCTGAGAAACTTTTCTGTGTTCTGTTAATTCATCTCACAGAGTTACATCTTTCCCTTCAAGAAGCTTTTCGCTAAGGCTGTTCTTGTGGAATTGGCAAAGGGATATTTGGAAGCCCATAGAGGGCTATGGTGAAAAAGGAAATATCTTCAGTTCAAAACTGGAAAGAAGCTTTCTGAGAAACTGCTCTGAGTTCTGTTAATTCATCTCACAAAGTTACATCTTTCTCTTCAAGAAGCCTTTCGCTAAGGCTGTTCTTGTGGAATTGGCAAAGGGATATTTGGAAGCCCATAGAGGGCTATGGTGAAAAAGGAAATACCTTCCGTTCAAAACTGGAAAGAAGCTTTCTGAGAAACTGCTCTGTGTTCTGTTAATTCATCTCACAGAGTTACATCTTTCCCTTCAATAAGCCTTTCGCTAAGGCTGTTCTTGTGGAATTGGCAAAGGGATATTTGGAAGCCCATATAGGGCTATGGTGAAAAAGGAAATACCTTCCGTTCAAAACTGGAAAGAAGCTTTCTGAGAAACTGCTCTGTGTTCTGTTAATTCATCTCACAGAGTTACATCTTTCCCTTCAAGAAGTCTTTCGCTAAGGCTGTTCTTGTGGAATTGGCAAAGGGATATTTGGAAGCCCATAGAGGGCTATGGTGAAAAAGGAAATATCTTCCGTTCAAAACTGGAAAGAAGCTTTCTGAGAAACTGCTCTGTGTTCTGTTAATTCATCTCACAGAGTTACATCTTTCCCTTCAAGAAGCCTTTCGCTAAGGCTGTTCTTGTGGAATTGGCAAAGGGATATTTGGAAGCCCATAGAGGGCTATGGTGAAAAAGGAAAGATCTTCCGTTCAAAACGGGAAAGAAGCTTTCTGAGAAACTGCTCTGTGTTCTGTTTATTCATCTCACACATTTACATCTTTCCCTTCAAGAAGCCTTTCGCTAAGTCTGTTCTTGTGGAATTGGCAAAGGGATATTTGGAAGCCCATAGAGGGCTATGGTGAAAAAGGAAATATCTTTCGTTCAAAACTGGAAAGAAGCTTTCTGAGAAACTGCTTTGTGTTCTGTAAATTCATCTCGCAGAGTTACATCTTTCCGTTCAAGAAGCCTTTCGCTAAGGCTGTTCTTGTGGAACTGGCAAAGGGATATTTGAAAGCCCATAGAGGGCTATGGTGAAAAAGGAAATATCTTCCGTTCAAAACTGGAAAGAAGCTTTCTGAGAAACTGCTCTGAGTTCTGTTAATTCATCTCACAGAGTTACATCTTTCCCTTCAAGAAGCCTTTCGCTAAGGCTGTTCTTGTGGAATTGGCAAAGGGATATATGGAAGCCCATAGAGGGCTATGGTGAAAAAGGAAATATCTTCCGTTCAAAACTGGAAAGAAGCTTTCTGAGAAACTGCTCTGTGTTCTGTTAATTCATCTCACAGAATTACATCTTTCCTTTCAAGAAGCCTTTCGCTAAGGCTGTTCTTGTGGAATTGGCAAAGGGATATTTGGAAGCCCATAGAGGGCTATGGTGAAAAAGGAAATATCTTCCGTTCAAAACTGGAAAGAAGCTTTCTGAGAAACTGCTCTGTGTTCTGTTAATTCATCTCACAGAGTTACATCTTTCCCTTCAAGAAGCCTTTCGCTAAGGCTGTTCTTGTGGAATTGGCAAAGGGATATTTGGAAGCCCATAGAGGGCTATGGTGAAAAAGGAAAGATCTTCCGTTCAAAACTGGAAAGAAGCTTTCTGAGAAACTGCTCTGTGTTCTGTTAATTCATGTCACAGAGTTACATCTTTCCCTTCAAGAAGTCTTTCGCTAAGGTTGTTCTTGTGGAATTGGCAAAGGGATATTTGGAAGCCCATAGAAGGCTATGGTGAAAAAGGAAATATCTTCCGTTCAAAACTGGAAACAAGCCTTTTGAGAAACTGCTCTGTGTTCTGTTAATTCATCTCACAGAGTTACATCTTTCCCTTCAAGAAGCCTTTCGCTAAGGCTGTTCTTGTGGAATTGGCAAAGGGATATTTGGAAGCCCATGGAGGGCTATGGTGAAAAAGGAAATATCTTCCGTTCAAAACTGGAAAGAAACTTTCTGAGAAACTGCTCTGTGTTGTGTTAATTCATCTCACAGAGTTACATCTTTCCCTTCAAGAAGCCTTTCGCTAAGGCTGTTCTTGTGGAATTGGCAAAGGGATATTTGGAAGCCCATAGAGGGCTATGGTGAAAAAGGAAATATCTTCCGTTCAAAACTGGAAAGAAGCTTTCTGAGAAACTGCTCTGTGTTCTGTTAATTCATCTCACAGAGTTACATCTTTCCCTTCAAAAAGTCTTTCGCTAAGGCGGTTCTTGTGGAATGGGCAAAGGGATATTTGGGGGCCCATAGAGGGCTATGGTGAAAAAGGAAATATCTTCCGTTCAAAACTGGAAAGAAGCTTTCTGAGAAACTGCTCTGTGTTCTGTTAATTCATCTCACAGAGTTACATCTTTCCCTTCAAGAAGCCTTTCGCTAACGCTGTTCTTGTGGAATTGGTAAAGGGATATTTGGAAGCCCATAGATGGCTATGGTGAAAAAGGAAATATCTTCCGTTCAAAACTGGAAAGAAGCTTTCTGAGAAACTGCTCAGTGTTCTGTTAATTCATCTCACAGAGATACATCTTTCCCTTCAAGAAGCCTTTCGCTAAGGCTGTTTTTGTGGAATTGGCAAAGGGATATTTGGAAGCCCATAGAGGGCTATGGTGAAAAAGGAAATATCTTCCGTTCAAAACTGGAAAGAAGCTTTCTGAGAAACTGCTCTGTGTTCTGTTAATTCATCTCACCGAGTTACATCTTTCCCTTCAAGAAGCCTTTCGCTAAGGCTGTTCTTGTGGAATTGGCAAAGGGATATTTGGAAGCCCATATAGGGCTATGGTGAAAAAGGAAATATCTTCCGTTCAAAACTGGAAAGAAGCTTTCTGAGAAACTGCTCTGTGTTCTGTTAATTCATCTCACAGAGTTACATCTTTCCCTTCAAGAAGTCTTTCGCTAAGGCTGTTTTTGTGGAATTGGCAAAGGGATATTTGGAAGCCCATAGAGGGCTATGGAGAAAAAGGAAATATCTTCCGTTCAAAACTAGAAAGAAGCTTTCTGAGAAACTGCTTTGTGTTCTGTAAATTCATCTCGCAGAGTTACATCTTTCCGTTCAAGAAGCCTTTCGCTAAGGCTGTTCTTGTGGAACTGGCAAAGGGATATTTGAAAGCCCATAGAGGGCTATGGTGAAAAAGGAAATATCTTCCGTTCAAAACTGGAAAGAAGCTTTCTGAGAAACTGCTCTGAGTTCTGTTAATTCATCTCACAGAGTTACATCTTTCCCTTCAAGAAGCCTTTCGCTAAGGCTGTTCTTGTGGAATTGGCAAAGGGATATATGGAAGCCCATAGAGGGCTATGGTGAAAAAGGAAATATCTTCCGTTCAAAACTGGAAAGAAGCTTTCTGAGAAACTGCTCTGTGTTCTGTTAATTCATCTCACAGAATTACATCTTTCCTTTCAAGAAGCCTTTCGCTAAGGCTGTTCTTGTGGAATTGGCAAAGGGATATTTGGAAGCCCATAGAGGGCTATGGTGAAAAAGGAAATATCTTCCGTTCAAAACTGGAAAGAAGCTTTCTGAGAAACTGCTCTGTGTTCTGTTAATTCATCTCACAGAGTTACATCTTTCCCTTCAAGAAGCCTTTCGCTAAGGCTGTTCTTGTGGAATTGGCAAAGGGATATTTGGAAGCCCATAGAGGGCTATGGTGAAAAAGGAAAGATCTTCCGTTCAAAACTGGAAAGAAGCTTTCTGAGAAACTGCTCTGTGTTCTGTTAATTCATGTCACAGAGTTACATCTTTCCCTTCAAGAAGTCTTTCGCTAAGGTTGTTCTTGTGGAATTGGCAAAGGGATATTTGGAAGCCCATAGAAGGCTATGGTGAAAAAGGAAATATCTTCCGTTCAAAACTGGAAACAAGCCTTTTGAGAAACTGCTCTGTGTTCTGTTAATTCATCTCACAGAGTTACATCTTTCCCTTCAAGAAGCCTTTCGCTAAGGCTGTTCTTGTGGAATTGGCAAAGGGATATTTGGAAGCCCATGGAGGGCTATGGTGAAAAAGGAAATATCTTCCGTTCAAAACTGGAAAGAAACTTTCTGAGAAACTGCTCTGTGTTGTGTTAATTCATCTCACAGAGTTACATCTTTCCCTTCAAGAAGCCTTTCGCTAAGGCTGTTCTTGTGGAATTGGCAAAGGGATATTTGGAAGCCCATAGAGGGCTATGGTGAAAAAGGAAATATCTTCCGTTCAAAACTGGAAAGAAGCTTTCTGAGAAACTGCTCTGTGTTCTGTTAATTCATCTCACAGAGTTACATCTTTCCCTTCAAAAAGTCTTTCGCTAAGGCGGTTCTTGTGGAATGGGCAAAGGGATATTTGGGGGCCCATAGAGGGCTATGGTGAAAAAGGAAATATCTTCCGTTCAAAACTGGAAAGAAGCTTTCTGAGAAACTGCTCTGTGTTCTGTTAATTCATCTCACAGAGTTACATCTTTCCCTTCAAGAAGCCTTTCGCTAACGCTGTTCTTGTGGAATTGGTAAAGGGATATTTGGAAGCCCATAGATGGCTATGGTGAAAAAGGAAATATCTTCCGTTCAAAACTGGAAAGAAGCTTTCTGAGAAACTGCTCAGTGTTCTGTTAATTCATCTCACAGAGATACATCTTTCCCTTCAAGAAGCCTTTCGCTAAGGCTGTTTTTGTGGAATTGGCAAAGGGATATTTGGAAGCCCATAGAGGGCTATGGTGAAAAAGGAAATATCTTCCGTTCAAAACTGGAAAGAAGCTTTCTGAGAAACTGCTCTGTGTTCTGTTAATTCATCTCACCGAGTTACATCTTTCCCTTCAAGAAGCCTTTCGCTAAGGCTGTTCTTGTGGAATTGGCAAAGGGATATTTGGAAGCCCATATAGGGCTATGGTGAAAAAGGAAATATCTTCCGTTCAAAACTGGAAAGAAGCTTTCTGAGAAACTGCTCTGTGTTCTGTTAATTCATCTCACAGAGTTACATCTTTCCCTTCAAGAAGTCTTTCGCTAAGGCTGTTCTTGTGGAATTGGCAAAGGGATATTTGGAAGCCCATAGAGGGCTATGGTGAAAAAGGAAATATCTTCCGTTCAAAACTGGAAAGAAGCTTTCTGAGAAACTGCTCTGTGTTCTGTTAATTCATCTCACAGAGTTACATCTTTCCCTTCAAGAAGCCTTTCGCTAAGGCTGTTGTTATGGAATTGGCAAAGGGATATTTGGAAGCCCATAGAGTTCTATGGTGAAAAAGGAAATATCTTCCGTTCAAAACTGGAAAGAAGCTTTCTGAGAAACTGTTCTGTGTTCTGTTAATTCATCTCACAGAGTTACATCTTTCCCTTCAAGAAGCCTTTCGCTAAGGCTGTTCTTGTGGAATTGGCAAAGGGATATTTGGAAGCCCATAGAGGGCTATGGTGAAAAAGGAAAGATCTTCCGTTCAAAACTGGAAAGAATCTTTCTGAGAAACTGCTCTGAGGTCTGTTAATTCATCTCACAGAGTTACATCTTTCCCTTCAAGAAGCCTTTCGCTAAGGCTGTTCTTGTGGAATTGGCAAAGGGATATTTGGAAGCCCATAGATGGCTATGGCGAAAAAGGAAATATCTTCCGTTCAAAACTGGAAAGAAGCTTTCTGAGAAACTGCTTTGTGTTCTGTTAATTCATCTCACAGAGTTACATCTTTCCCTTCAAGAAGCCTTTCGCTAAGGCTGTTCTTGTGGAATTGGCAAAGGCATATTTGGAAGCCCATAGAGGGCTATGGTGAAAAAGGAAATATCTTCCGTTCAAAACTGGAAAGAAGCTTTGTAAGAAACTGCTCCGTGTTCTGTTAATTCATCTCACGGAGTTACATCTTTCCCTTCAACAAGCCTTTCGCTAAGGCTGTTCTTGTGGAATTGGCAAAGGAATATTTGGAAGCCCATAGAGGGCTATGATGAAAAAGGAAATATCTTCCGTTCAAAACTGGAAAGAAGCTTTCTGCGAAACTGCTCTGTGTTCTGTTAATTCATCTCACAGAGTTACATCTTTCCCTTCAAGAAGCCTTTCGCTAAGGCTGTTCTTGTGGAATTGGCAAAGGGATATTTGGAAGCCCATAGAGGGCTATGGTGAAAAAGGAAATATCTTCCGTTCAAAACTGGAAAGAAGCTTTCTGAGAAACTGCTTTGTGTTCTGTTAATTCATCTCACAGAGATACATCTTTCCCTTCAAGAAGACTTTCGCTAAGGCTGTTCTTGTGGAATTGGCAAAGGGATATTTGGAAGCCCATAGAGGGCTATGGTGAAAAAGGAAATATCTTCCGTTCAAAACTGGAAAGAAGCTTTCTGAGAAACTGCTCTGTGTTCTGTTAATTCATCTCACAGAGTTACATCTTTTCCTTCAAGAAGCCTTTCGCTAAGGCTGTTCTTGTGGAATTGGCAAAGGGATATTTGGAAGCCCATAGAGGGCTATGGTGAAAAAGGAAATACCTTCCGTTCAAAACTGGAAAGAAGCTTTCTGAGAAACTGCTCTGTGTTCTGTAAATTCATCTCACAGAGTTACATCTTTCCCTTCAAGAAGCCTTTCGCTAAGGCTGTTCTTGTGGAACTGGCAAAGGGATATTTGGAAGCCCATAGAGGGCTATGGTGAAAAAGGAAAGATCTTCCGTTCAAAACTGGAAAGAAGCTTTCTGAGAAACTGCTCTGTGTTCTGTTTATTCATCTCACACAGTTACATCTTTCCCTTCAAGAAGCCTTTCGCTAAGTCTGTTCTTGTGGAATTGGCAAAGGGATATTTGGAAGCCCATAGAGGGCTATGGTGAAAAAGGAAATATCTTTCGTTCAAAACTGGAAAGAAGCTTTCTGAGAAACTGCTTTGTGTTCTGTAAATTCATCTCGCAGAGTTACATCTTTCCGTTCAAGAAGCCTTTCGCTAAGGCTGTTCTTGTGGAACTGGCAAAGGGATATTTGAAAGCCCATAGAGGGCTATGGGGAAAAAGGAAATATCTTCCGTTCAAAACTGGAAAGAAGCTTTCTGAGAAACTGCTCTGAGTTCTGTTAATTCATCTCACAGAGTTACATCTTTCCCTTCAAGAAGCCTTTCGCTAAGGCTGTTCTTGTGGAATTGGCAAAGGGATATATGGAAGCCCAGAGAGGGCTATGGTGAAAAAGGAAATATCTTCCGTTCAAAACTGGAAAGAAGCTTTCTGAGAAACTGCTCTGTGTTCTGTTAATTCACCTCACAGAGTTACATCTTTCCCTTCAAGAAGCCTTTCGCTAAGGCTGTTCTTGTGGAATTGGTAAAGGGATATTTGGAAGCCCATAGAGGGCTATGGTGAAAAAGGAAATATCTTCCGTTCAAAACTGGAAAGAAGCTTTCTGAGAAACTGCTCAGTGTTCGGTTAATTCATCTTACAGAGATACAACTTTCCCTTCAAGAAGCCTTTCGCTAAGGATGTTTTTGTGGAATTGGCAAAGGGATATTTGGAAGCCCATAGAGGGCTATGGTGAAAAAGGAAATATCTTCCGTTCAAAACTGGAAAGAAGCTTTCTGAGAAACTGCTCTGTGTTCTGTTAATTCATCTCACAGAGTTACATCTTTCCCTTCAAGAAGCCTTTCGCTAAGGCTGTTCTTGTGGAATTGGTAAAGGGATATTTGGAAGCCCATAGAGGGCTATGGTGAAAAAGGAAATATCTTCCGTTCAAAACTGGAAAGAAGCTTTCTGAGAAACTGCTCAGTGTTCGGTTAATTCATCTCACAGAGATACATCTTTCCCTTCAAGAAGCCTTTTGCTAAGGATGTTTTTGTGGAATTGGCAAAGGGATATTTGGAAGCCCATAGAGGGCTATGGTGAAAAAGGAAATATCTTCCGTTCAAAACTGGAAAGAAGCTTTCTGAGAAACTGCTCTGTGTTCTGTTAATTCATCTCACAGAGTTACATATTTCCCTTCAAGAAGTCGTTCGCTAAGGCTGTTCTTGTGGAATTGGCAAAGGGATATTTGGAAGCCCATAGAGGGCTATGGTGAAAAAGGAAATATCTTCCGTTCAAAACTGGAAAGAAGCTTTCTGAGAAACTGCTCTGTGTTCTGTTAATTCATCTCACAGAGTTACATCTTTCCCTTCAAGAAGCCTTTCGCTAAGGCTGTTCTTATGGAATTGGCAAAGGGATATTTGGAAGCCCATAGAGGGCTATGGTGAAAAAGGAAATATCTTCCGTTCAAAACTGGAAAGAAGCTTTCTGAGAAACTGTTCTGTGTTCTGTTAATTCATCTCACAGAGTTACATCTTTCCCTTCAAGAAGCCTTTCGCTAAGGCTGTTCTTGTGGAATTGGCAAAGGGATATTTGGAAGCCCATAGAGGGCTATGGTGAAAAAGGAAATATCTTCCGTTCAAAACTGGAAAGAAGCTTTCTGAGAAACTGCTCTGTGTTCTGTTAATTCATCTCACAGAGTTACATCTTTCCCTTCAAGAAGCCTTTCGCTAAGGCTGTTCTTGTGGAATTGGCAAAGGGATATTTGGAAGCCCATAGAGGGCTATGGTGAAAAAGGAAATATCTTCCGTTCAAAACTGGAAAGAAGCTTTCTGAGAAACTGCTCTGAGTTCTGTTAATTCATCTCACAGAGTTACATCTTTCCCTTCAAGAAGCCTTTCGCTAAGGCTGTTCTTGTGGAATTGGCAAAGGGATATTTGGAAGCCCATAGAGGGCTATGGCGAAAAAGGAAATATCTTCCGTTCAAAACTGGAAAGAAGCTTTCTGAGAAACTGCTTTGTGTTCTGTTAATTCATCTCACAGAGTTACATCTTTCCCTTCAAGAAGCCTTTCGCTAAGGCTGTTCTTGTGGAATTGGCAAAGGGATATTTGGAAGCCCATAGAGGGCTATGGTGAAAAAGGAAATATCTTCCGTTCAAAACTGGAAAGAAGCTTTCTGCGAAACTGCTCTGTGTTCTGTTAATTCATCTCACAGAGTTACATCTTTCCCTTCAAGAAGCCTTTCGCTAAGGCTGTTCTTGTGGAATTGGCAAAGGGATATTTGGAAGCCCATATAGGGCTATGGTGAAAAAGGAAATATCTTCCGTTCAAAACTGGACAGAAGCTTTCTGAGAAACTGCTCTGTGTTCTGTTAATTCATCTCACAGAGTTACATCTTTCCCTTCAAGAAGCCTTTCGCTAAGGCTGTTCTTGTGGAATGGGCAAAGGGATATTTGGAAGCCCATAGAGGGCTATGGTGAAAAAGGAAATATCTTCCGTTCAAAACTGGAAAGAAGCTTTCTGAGAAACTGCTCTGTGTTCTGTTAATTCATCTCACAGAGTTACATCTTTCCCTTCAAGAAGCCTTTCGCTAAGGCTGTTCTTGTGGAATTGGCAAAGGGATATTTGGAAGCCCATAGAGGGCTATGGTGAAAAAGGAAATACCTTCCGTTCAAAACTGGAAAGAAGCTTTCTGAGAAACTGCTCTGAGTTCTGTTAATTCATCTCACAGAGTTACATCTTTCCCTTCAAGAAGCCTTTCGCTAAGGCTGTTCTTGTGGAATTGGCAAAGGGATATTTGGAAGCCCATAGAGGGCTATGGTGAAAAAGGAAATATCTTCCTTGCAAAACTGGAAAGAAGCATTTTGAGAAACTGCTCTGTGTTCTGTTAATTCATCTCACAGAGTTACATCTTTCCCTTCAAGAAGCCTTTCGCTAAGTCTGTTCTTGTGGAATTGGCAAAGGGATATTTGGAAGCCCATAGAGGGCTATGGTGAAAAAGGAAATATCTTCCGTTCAAAACTGGAAACAAGCTTTGTAAGAAACAGCTCCGTGTTCCGTTAATTCATCTCACAGAGTTACATCTTTCCCTTCAAGAAGCCTTTCACTAAGGCTGTACTTGTGGAATTGGCAAAGGGATATTTGGAAGCCCATAGAGGGCTATGGTGAAAAAGGAAATATCTTCCGTTCAAAACTGGAAAGAAGCTTTCTGAGAAACTGTTCTGTGTTCGGTTAATTCATCTCACAGAGTTACATCTTTCCCTTCAAGAAGCCTTTCGCTAAGACTGTTCTTGTGGAATTGGCAAAGGGATATTTGGAAGCCCATAGAGTGCTATGGTGAAAAAGAAATATCTTCCGTTCAAAACTGGAAAGCAGCTTTCTGAGAAACTGCTCTGTGTTCTGTTAATTCATCTCACAGAGTTACATCTTTCCCTTCAAGAAGCCTTTCGCTAAGGCTGTACTTGTGGAATTGGCAAAGGGATATTTGGAAGCCCATAGAGGGCTATGGTGAAAAAGGAAATATCTTCCGTTCAAAACTGGAAAGAATCTTTCTGAGAAACTGCTCTGTGTTCTGTTAATTCATCTCACAGAGTTACATCTTTCCCTTCAAGAAGCCTTTCGCTAAGGCTGTTCTTGTGGAATTGGCAAAGGGATATTTGGAAGCCCATGGAGGGCTATGGTGAAAAAGGAAATATCTTCCGTTCAAAACTGGAAAGAAACTTTCTGAGAAACTGCTCTGTGTTGTGTTAATTCATCTCACAGAGTTACATCTTTCCCTTCAAGAAGCCTTTCGCTAAGGCTGTTCTTGTGGAATTGGCAAAGGGATATTTGGAAGCCCATAGAGGGCTATGGTGAAAAAGGAAATATCTTCCGTTCAAAACTGGAAAGAAGCTTTCTGAGAAACTGCTCTGTGTTCTGTTAATTCATCTCACAGAGTTACATCTTTCCCTTCAAGAAGCCTTTCGCTAAGGCTGTTCTTGTGGAATTGGTAAAGGGATATTTGGAAGCCCATAGAGGGCTATGGTGAAAAAGGAAATATCTTCCGTTCAAAACTGGAAAGAAGCTTTCTGAGAAACTGCTCAGTGTTCGGTTAATTCATCTCACAGAGATACATCTTTCCCTTCAAGAAGCCTTTTGCTAAGGATGTTTTTGTGGAATTGGCAAAGGGATATTTGGAAGCCCATAGAGGGCTATGGTGAAAAAGGAAATATCTTCCGTTCAAAACTGGAAAGGAGCTTTCTGAGAAACTGCTCTGTGTTCTGTTAATTCATCTCACAGAGTTACATATTTCCCTTCAAGAAGTCGTTCGCTAAGGCTGTTCTTGTGGAATTGGCAAAGGGATATTTGGAAGCCCATAGAGGGCTATGGTGAAAAAGGAAATATCTTCCGTTCAAAACTGGAAAGAAGCTTTCTGAGAAACTGCTCTGTGTTCTGTTAATTCATCTCACAGAGTTACATCTTTCCCTTCAAGAAGCCTTTCGCTAAGGCTGTTCTTATGGAATTGGCAAAGGGATATTTGGAAGCCCATAGAGGGCTATGGTGAAAAAGGAAATATCTTCCGTTCAAAACTGGAAAGAAGCTTTATGAGAAACTGTTCTGTGTTCTGTTAATTCATCTCACAGAGTTACATCTTTCCCTTCAAGAAGCCTTTCGCTAAGGCTGTTCTTGTGGAATTGGCAAAGGGATATTTGGAAGCCCATAGAGGGCTATGGTGAAAAAGGAAATATCTTCCGTTCAAAACTGGAAAGAAGCTTTCTGAGAAACTGCTCTGTGTTCTGTTAATTCATCTCACAGAGTTACATCTTTCCCTTCAAGAAGCCTTTCGCTAAGGCTGTTCTTGTGGAATTGGCAAAGGGATATTTGGAAGCACATAGAGGGCTATGGTGAAAAAGGAAATATCTTCCTTGCAAAACTGGAAAGAAGCATTTTGAGAAACTGCTCTGTGTTTGGTAATTCATCTCACAGAGTTACATCTTTCCCTTCAAGAAGCCTTTCGCTAAGGCTGTTCTTGTGGAATTGGCAAAGGGATATTTGGAAGCCCATAGAGGGCTATGGTGAAAAAGGAAATATCTTCCGTTCAAAACTGGAAACAAGCTTTGTAAGAAACAGCTCCGTGTTTCGTTAATTCATCTCACAGAGTTACATCTTTCCCTTCAAGAAGCCTTTCACTAAGGCTGTACTTGTGGAATTGGCAAAGGGATATTTGGAAGCCCATAGAGGGCTATGGTGAAAAAGGAAATATCTTCCGTTCAAAACTGGAAAGAAGCTTTCTGAGAAACTGTTCTGTGTTCGGTTAATTCATCTCACAGAGTTACATCTTTCCCTTCAAGAAGCCTTTCGCTAAGACTGTTCTTGTGGAATTGGCAAAGGGATATTTGGAAGCCCATAGAGTGCTATGGTGAAAAAGAAATATCTTCCGTTCAAAACTGGAAAGCAGCTTTCTGAGAAACTGCTCTGTGTTCTGTTAATTCATCTCACAGAGTTACATCTTTCCCTTCAAGAAGCCTTTCGCTAAGGCTGTACTTGTGGAATTGGCAAAGGGATATTTGGAAGCCCATAGAGGGCTATGGTGAAAAAGGAAATATCTTCCGTTCAAAACTGGAAAGAATCTTTCTGAGAAACTGCTCTGTGTTCTGTTAATTCATCTCACAGAGTTACATCTTTCCCTTCAAGAAGCCTTTCGCTAAGGCTGTTCTTGTGGAATTGGCAAAGGGATATTTGGAAGCCCATGGAGGGCTATGGTGAAAAAGGAAATATCTTCCGTTCAAAACTGGAAAGAAACTTTCTGAGAAACTGCTCTGTGTTGTGTTAATTCATCTCACAGAGTTACATCTTTCCCTTCAAGAAGCCTTTCGCTAAGGCTGTTCTTGTGGAATTGGCAAAGGGATATTTGGAAGCCCATAGAGGGCTATGGTGAAAAAGGAAATATCTTCCGTTCAAAACTGGAAAGAAGCTTTCTGAGAAACTGCTCTGTGTTCTGTTAATTCATCTCACAGAGTTACATCTTTCCCTTCAAAAAGTCTTTCGCTAAGGCGGTTCTTGTGGAATGGGCAAAGGGATATTTGGGGGCCCATAGAGGGCTATGGTGAAAAAGGAAATATCTTCCGTTCAAAACTGGAAAGAAGCTTTCTGAGAAACTGCTCTGTGTTCTGTTAATTCATCTCACAGAGTTACATCTTTCCCTTCAAGAAGCCTTTCGCTAACGCTGTTCTTGTGGAATTGGTAAAGGGATATTTGGAAGCCCATAGATGGCTATGGTGAAAAAGGAAATATCTTCCGTTCAAAACTGGAAAGAAGCTTTCTGAGAAACTGCTCAGTGTTCTGTTAATTCATCTCACAGAGATACATCTTTCCCTTCAAGAAGCCTTTCGCTAAGGCTGTTTTTGTGGAATTGGCAAAGGGATATTTGGAAGCCCATAGAGGGCTATGGTGAAAAAGGAAATATCTTCCGTTCAAAACTGGAAAGAAGCTTTCTGAGAAACTGCTCTGTGTTCTGTTAATTCATCTCACAGAGTTACATCTTTCCCTTCAAGAAGCCTTTCGCTAAGGCTGTTCTTGTGGAATTGGCAAAGGGATATTTGGAAGCCCATAGAGGGCTATGGTGAAAAAGGAAATACCTTCCGTTCAAAACTGGAAAGAAGCTTTCTGAGAAACTGCTCAGTGTTCTGTTAATTCATCTCACAGAGATACATCTTTCCCTTCAAGAAGCCTTTCGCTAAGGCTGTTTTTGTGGAATTGGCAAAGGGATATTTGGAAGCCCATAGAGGGCTATGGTGAAAAAGGAAATATCTTCCGTTCAAAACTGGAAAGAAGCTTTCTGAGAAACTGCTCTGTGTTCTGTTAATTCATCTCACAGAGTTACATCTTTCCCTTCAAGAAGCCTTTCGCTAAGACTGTTCTTGTGGAATTGGCAAAGGGATATTTGGAAGCCCATAGAGGGCTATGGTGAAAAAGGAAATACCTTCCGTTCAAAACTGGAAAGAAGCTTTCTGAGAAACTGCTCTGTGTTCTGTAAATTCATCTCACAGAGTTACATCTTTCCCTTCAAGAAGCCTTTCGCTAAGGCTGTTCTTGTGGAATTGGCAAAGGGATATTTGGAAGCCCATAGAGGGCTATGGTGAAAAAGGAAAGATCTTCCGTTCAAAACTGGAAAGAAGCTTTCTGAGAAACTGCTCTGTGTTCTGTTTATTCATCTCACACAGTTACATCTTTCCCTTCAAGAAGCCTTTCGCTAAGTCTGTTCTTGTGGAATTGGCAAAGGGATATTTGGAAGCCCATAGAGGGCTATGGTGAAAAAGGAAATATCTTTCGTTCAAAACTGGAAAGAAGCTTTCTGAGAAACTGCTTTGTGTTCTGTAAATTCATCTCGCAGAGTTACATCTTTCCGTTCAAGAAGCCTTTCGCTAAGGCTGTTCTTGTGGAACTGGCAAAGGGATATTTGAAAGCCCATAGAGGGCTATGGGGAAAAAGGAAATATCTTCCGTTCAAAACTGGAAAGAAGCTTTCTGAGAAACTGCTCTGAGTTCTGTTAATTCATCTCACAGAGTTACATCTTTCCCTTCAAGAAGCCTTTCGCTAAGGCTGTTCTTGTGGAATTGGCAAAGGGATATATGGAAGCCCAGAGAGGGCTATGGTGAAAAAGGAAATATCTTCCGTTCAAAACTGGAAAGAAGCTTTCTGAGAAACTGCTCTGTGTTCTGTTAATTCATCTCACAGAGTTACATCTTTCCCTTCAAGAAGCCTTTCGCTAAGGCTGTTCTTGTGGAATTGGTAAAGGGATATTTGGAAGCCCATAGAGGGCTATGGTGAAAAAGGAAATATCTTCCGTTCAAAACTGGAAAGAAGCTTTCTGAGAAACTGCTCAGTGTTCGGTTAATTCATCTCACAGAGATACATCTTTCCCTTCAAGAAGCCTTTTGCTAAGGATGTTTTTGTGGAATTGGCAAAGGGATATTTGGAAGCCCATAGAGGGCTATGGTGAAAAAGGAAATATCTTCCGTTCAAAACTGGAAAGAAGCTTTCTGAGAAACTGCTCTGTGTTCTGTTAATTCATCTCACAGAGTTACATATTTCCCTTCAAGAAGTCGTTCGCTAAGGCTGTTCTTGTGGAATTGGCAAAGGGATATTTGGAAGCCCATAGAGGGCTATGGTGAAAAAGGAAATATCTTCCGTTCAAAACTGGAAAGAAGCTTTCTGAGAAACTGCTCTGTGTTCTGTTAATTCATCTCACAGAGTTACATCTTTCCCTTCAAGAAGCCTTTCGCTAAGGCTGTTCTTATGGAATTGGCAAAGGGATATTTGGAAGCCCATAGAGGGCTATGGTGAAAAAGGAAATATCTTCCGTTCAAAACTGGAAAGAAGCTTTCTGAGAAACTGTTCTGTGTTCTGTTAATTCATCTCACAGAGTTACATCTTTCCCTTCAAGAAGCCTTTCGCTAAGGCTGTTCTTGTGGAATTGGCAAAGGGATATTTGGAAGCCCATAGAGGGCTATGGTGAAAAAGGAAATATCTTCCGTTCAAAACTGGAAAGAAGCTTTCTGAGAAACTGCTCTGTGTTCTGTTAATTCATCTCACAGAGTTACATCTTTCCCTTCAAGAAGCCTTTCGCTAAGGCTGTTCTTGTGGAATTGGCAAAGGGATATTTGGAAGCCCATAGAGGGCTATGGTGAAAAAGGAAATATCTTCCGTTCAAAACTGGAAAGAAGCTTTCTGAGAAACTGCTCTGAGTTCTGTTAATTCATCTCACAGAGTTACATCTTTCCCTTCAAGAAGCCTTTCGCTAAGGCTGTTCTTGTGGAATTGGCAAAGGGATATTTGGAAGCCCATAGAGGGCTATGGCGAAAAAGGAAATATCTTCCGTTCAAAACTGGAAAGAAGCTTTCTGAGAAACTGCTTTGTGTTCTGTTAATTCATCTCACAGAGTTACATCTTTCCCTTCAAGAAGCCTTTCGCTAAGGCTGTTCTTGTGGAATTGGCAAAGGGATATTTGGAAGCCCATAGAGGGCTATGGTGAAAAAGGAAATATCTTCCGTTCAAAACTGGAAAGAAGCTTTCTGCGAAACTGCTCTGTGTTCTGTTAATTCATCTCACAGAGTTACATCTTTCCCTTCAAGAAGCCTTTCGCTAAGGCTGTTCTTGTGGAATTGGCAAAGGGATATTTGGAAGCCCATATAGGGCTATGGTGAAAAAGGAAATATCTTCCGTTCAAAACTGGACAGAAGCTTTCTGAGAAACTGCTCTGTGTTCTGTTAATTCATCTCACAGAGTTACATCTTTCCCTTCAAGAAGCCTTTCGCTAAGGCTGTTCTTGTGGAATGGGCAAAGGGATATTTGGAAGCCCATAGAGGGCTATGGTGAAAAAGGAAATATCTTCCGTTCAAAACTGGAAAGAAGCTTTCTGAGAAACTGCTCTGTGTTCTGTTAATTCATCTCACAGAGTTACATCTTTCCCTTCAAGAAGCCTTTCGAGAAGGCTGTTCTTGTGGAATTGGCAAAGGGATATTTGGAAGCCCATAGAGGGCTATGGTGAAAAAGGAAATACCTTCCGTTCAAAACTGGAAAGAAGCTTTCTGAGAAACTGCTCTGAGTTCTGTTAATTCATCCCACAGAGTTACATCTTTCCCTTCAAGAAGCCTTTCGCTAAGGCTGTTCTTGTGGAATTGGCAAAGGGATATTTGGAAGCCCATAGAGGGCTATGGTGAAAAAGGAAATATCTTCCTTTCAAAACTGGAAAGAAGCATTTTGAGAAACTGCTCTGTGTTCTGTTAATTCATCTCACAGAGTTACATCTTTCCCTTCAAGAAGCCTTTCGCTAAGGCTGTTCTTGTGGAATTGGCAAAGGGATATTTGGAAGCCCATAGAGGGCTATGGTGAAAAAGGAAATATCTTCCGTTCAAAACTGGAAACAAGCTTTGTAAGAAACAGCTCCGTGTTCCGTTAATTCATCTCACAGAGTTACATCTTTCCCTTCAAGAAGCCTTTCACTAAGGCTGTACTTGTGGAATTGGCAAAGGGATATTTGGAAGCCCATAGAGGGCTATGGTGAAAAAGGAAATATCTTCCGTTCAAAACTGGAAAGAAGCTTTCTGAGAAACTGCTCTGAGTTCTGTTAATTCATCTCACAGAGTTACATCTTTCCCTTCAAGAAGCCTTTCGCTAAGGCTGTTCTTGTGGAATTGGCAAAGGGATATATGGAAGCCCATAGAGGGCTATGGTGAAAAAGGAAATATCTTCCGTTCAAAACTGGAAAGAAGCTTTCTGAGAAACTGCTCTGTGTTCTGTTAATTCATCTCACAGAGTTACATCTTTCCTTTCAAGAAGCCTTTCGCTAAGGCTGTTCTTGTGGAATTGGCAAAGGGATATTTGGAAGCCCATAGAGGGCTATGGTGAAAAAGGAAATATCTTCCGTTCAAAACTGGAAAGAATCTTTCTGAGAAACTGCTCTGTGTTCTGTTAATTCATCTCACAGAGTTACATCTTTCCCTTCAAGAAGCCTTTCGCTAAGGCTGTTCTTGTGGAATTGGCAAAGGGATATTTGGAAGCCCATAGAGGGCTATGTTGAAAAAGGAAAGATCTTCCGTTCAAAACTGGAAAGAAGCTTTCTGAGAAACTGCTCTGTGTTCTGATAATTCATGTCACAGAGTTACATCTTTCCCTTCAAGAAGCCTTTCGCTAAGGCTGTTCTTGTGGAATTGGCAAAGGGATATTTGGAAGCCCATAGAGGGCTATGGTGAAAAAGGAAATATCTTCCGTTCAAAACTGGAAAGAAGCTTTCTGAGAAACTGCTCTGTGTTCTGTTAATTCATCTCACAGAGTTACATCTTTCCCTTCAAAAAGTCTTTCGCTAAGGCGGTTCTTGTGGAATGGGCAAAGGGATATTTGGGGGCCCATAGAGGGCTATGGTGAAAAAGGAAATATCTTCCGTTCAAAACTGGAAAGAAGCTTTCTGAGAAACTGCTCTGTGTTCTGTTAATTCATCTCACAGAGTTACATCTTTCCCTTCAAGAAGCCTTTCGCTAACGCTGTTCTTGTGGAATTGGTAAAGGGATATTTGGAAGCCCATAGATGGCTATGGTGAAAAAGGAAATATCTTCCGTTCAAAACTGGAAAGAAGCTTTCTGAGAAACTGCTCAGTGTTCTGTTAATTCATCTCACAGAGATACATCTTTCCCTTCAAGAAGCCTTTCGCTAAGGCTGTTTTTGTGGAATTGGCAAAGGGATATTTGGAAGCCCATAGAGGGCTATGGTGAAAAAGGAAATATCTTCCGTTCAAAACTGGAAAGAAGCTTTCTGAGAAACTGCTCTGTGTTCTGTTAATTCATCTCACAGAGTTACATCTTTCCCTTCAAGAAGCCTTTCGCTAAGGCTGTTCTTGTGGAATTGGCAAAGGGATATTTGGAAGCCCATATAGGGCTATGGTGAAAAAGGAAATATCTTCCGTTCAAAACTGGAAAGAAGCTTTCTGAGAAACTGCTCTGTGTTCTGTTAATTCATCTCACAGAGTTACATCTTTCCCTTCAAGAAGTCTTTCGCTAAGGCTGTTCTTGTGGAATTGGCAAAGGGATATTTGGAAGCCCATAGAGGGCTATGGTGAAAAAGGAAATATCTTCCGTTCAAAACTGGAAAGAAGCTTTCTGAGAAACTGCTCTGTGTTCTGTTAATTCATCTCACAGAGTTACATCTTTCCCTTCAAGAAGCCTTTCGCTAAGGCTGTTGTTATGGAATTGGCAAAGGGATATTTGGAAGCCCATAGAGGGCTATGGTGAAAAAGGAAATATCTTCCGTTCAAAACTGGAAAGAAGCTTTCTGAGAAACTGTTCTGTGTTCTGTTAATTCATCTCACAGAGTTACATCTTTCCCTTCAAGAAGCCTTTCGCTAAGGCTGTTCTTGTGGAATTGGCAAAGGGATATTTGGAAGCCCATAGAGGGCTATGGTGAAAAAGGAAATATCTTCCGTTCAAAACTGGAAAGAAGCTTTCTGAGAAACTGCTCTGTGTTCTGTTAATTCATCTCACAGAGTTACATCTTTCCCTTCAAGAAGCCTTTCTCTAAGGCTGTTCTTGTGGAATTGGCAAAGGGATATTTGGAAGCCCATAGAGGGCTATGGTGAAAAAGGAAATATCTTCCGTTCAAAACTGGAAAGAATCTTTCTGAGAAACTGCTCTGAGGTCTGTTAATTCATCTCACAGAGTTACATCTTTCCCTTCAAGAAGCCTTTCGCTAAGGCTGTTCTTGTGGAATTGGCAAAGGGATATTTGGAAGCCCATAGAGGGCTATGGCGAAAAAGGAAATATCTTCCGTTCAAAACTGGAAAGAAGCTTTCTGAGAAACTGCTTTGTGTTCTGTTAATTCATCTCACAGAGTTACATCTTTCCCTTCAAGAAGCCTTTCGCTAAGGCTGTTCTTGTGGAATTGGCAAAGGCATATTTGGAAGCCCATAGAGGGCTATGGTGAAAAAGGAAATATCTTCCGTTCAAAACTGGAAAGAAGCTTTGTAAGAAACTGCTCCGTGTTCTGTTAATTCATCTCACGGAGTTACATCTTTCCCTTCAAGAAGCCTTTCGCTAAGGCTGTTCTTGTGGAATTGGCAAAGGAATATTTGGAAGCCCATAGAGGGCTATGATGAAAAAGGAAATATCTTCCGTTCAAAACTGGAAAGAAGCTTTCTGCGAAACTGCTCTGTGTTCTGTTAATTCATCTCACAGAGTTACATCTTTCCCTTCAAGAAGCCTTTCGCTAAGGCTGTTCTTGTGGAATTGGCAAAGGGATATTTGGAAGCCCATAGAGGGCTATGGTGAAAAAGGAAATATCTTCCGTTCAAAACTGGAAAGAAGCTTTCTGAGAAACTGCTTTGTGTTCTGTTAATTCATCTCACAGAGATACATCTTTCCCTTCAAGAAGACTTTCGCTAAGGCTGTTCTTGTGGAATTGGCAAAGGGATATTTGGAAGCCCATAGAGGGCTATGGTGAAAAAGGAAATATCTTCCGTTCAAAACTGGAAAGAAGCTTTCTGAGAAACTGCTCTGTGTTCTGTTAATTCATCTCACAGAGTTACATCTTTTCCTTCAAGAAGCCTTTCGCTAAGGCTGTTCTTGTGGAATTGGCAAAGGGATATTTGGAAGCCCATAGAGGGGTATGGTGAAAAAGGAAATACCTTCCGTTCAAAACTGGAAAGAAGCTTTCTGAGAAACTGCTCTGTGTTCTGTAAATTCATCTCACAGAGTTACATCTTTCCCTTCAAGAAGCCTTTCGCTAAGGCTGTTCTTGTGGAATTGGCAAAGGGATATTTGGAAGCCCATAGAGGGCTATGGTGAAAAAGGAAAGATCTTCCGTTCAAAACTGGAAAGAAGCTTTCTGAGAAACTGCTCTGTGTTCTGTTTATTCATCTCACACAGTTACATCTTTCCCTTCAAGAAGCCTTTCGCTAAGTCTGTTCTTGTGGAATTGGCAAAGGGATATTTGGAAGCCCATAGAGGGCTATGGTGAAAAAGGAAATATCTTTCGTTCAAAACTGGAAAGAAGCTTTCTGAGAAACTGCTTTGTGTTCTGTAAATTCATCTCGCAGAGTTACATCTTTCCGTTCAAGAAGCCTTTCGCTAAGGCTGTTCTTGTGGAACTGGCAAAGGGATATTTGAAAGCCCATAGAGGGCTATGGGGAAAAAGGAAATATCTTCCGTTCAAAACTGGAAAGAAGCTTTCTGAGAAACTGCTCTGAGTTCTGTTAATTCATCTCACAGAGTTACATCTTTCCCTTCAAGAAGCCTTTCGCTAAGGCTGTTCTTGTGGAATTGGCAAAGGGATATATGGAAGCCCAGAGAGGGCTATGGTGAAAAAGGAAATACCTTCCGTTCAAAACTGGAAAGAAGCTTTCTGAGAAACTGCTCTGTGTTCTGTTAATTCATCTCACAGAGTTACATCTTTCCCTTCAATAAGCCTTTCGCTAAGGCTGTTCTTGTGGAATTGGCAAAGGGATATTTGGAAGCCCATATAGGGCTATGGTGAAAAAGGAAATACCTTCCGTTCAAAACTGGAAAGAAGCTTTCTGAGAAACTGCTCTGTGTTCTGTTAATTCATCTCACAGAGTTACATCTTTCCCTTCAAGAAGTCTTTCGCTAAGGCTGTTCTTGTGGAATTGGCAAAGGGATATTTGGAAGCCCATAGAGGGCTATGGTGAAAAAGGAAATATCTTCCGTTCAAAACTGGAAAGAAGCTTTCTGAGAAACTGCTCTGTGTTCTGTTAATTCATCTCACAGAGTTACATCTTTCCCTTCAAGAAGCCTTTCGCTAAGGCTGTTCTTGTGGAATTGGCAAAGGGATATTTGGAAGCCCATAGAGGGCTATGGTGAAAAAGGAAAGATCTTCCGTTCAAAACGGGAAAGAAGCTTTCTGAGAAACTGCTCTGTGTTCTGTTTATTCATCTCACACATTTACATCTTTCCCTTCAAGAAGCCTTTCGCTAAGTCTGTTCTTGTGGAATTGGCAAAGGGATATTTGGAAGCCCATAGAGGGCTATGGTGAAAAAGGAAATATCTTTCGTTCAAAACTGGAAAGAAGCTTTCTGAGAAACTGCTTTGTGTTCTGTAAATTCATCTCGCAGAGTTACATCTTTCCGTTCAAGAAGCCTTTCGCTAAGGCTGTTCTTGTGGAACTGGCAAAGGGATATTTGAAAGCCCATAGAGGGCTATGGTGAAAAAGGAAATATCTTCCGTTCAAAACTGGAAAGAAGCTTTCTGAGAAACTGCTCTGAGTTCTGTTAATTCATCTCACAGAGTTACATCTTTCCCTTCAAGAAGCCTTTCGCTAAGGCTGTTCTTGTGGAATTGGCAAAGGGATATATGGAAGCCCATAGAGGGCTATGGTGAAAAAGGAAATATCTTCCGTTCAAAACTGGAAAGAAGCTTTCTGAGAAACTGCTCTGTGTTCTGTTAATTCATCTCACAGAATTACATCTTTCCTTTCAAGAAGCCTTTCGCTAAGGCTGTTCTTGTGGAATTGGCAAAGGGATATTTGGAAGCCCATAGAGGGCTATGGTGAAAAAGGAAATATCTTCCGTTCAAAACTGGAAAGAAGCTTTCTGAGAAACTGCTCTGTGTTCTGTTAATTCATCTCACAGAGTTACATCTTTCCCTTCAAGAAGCCTTTCGCTAAGGCTGTTCTTGTGGAATTGGCAAAGGGATATTTGGAAGCCCATAGAGGGCTATGGTGAAAAAGGAAAGATCTTCCGTTCAAAACTGGAAAGAAGCTTTCTGAGAAACTGCTCTGTGTTCTGTTAATTCATGTCACAGAGTTACATCTTTCCCTTCAAGAAGTCTTTCGCTAAGGTTGTTCTTGTGGAATTGGCAAAGGGATATTTGGAAGCCCATAGAAGGCTATGGTGAAAAAGGAAATATCTTCCGTTCAAAACTGGAAACAAGCCTTTTGAGAAACTGCTCTGTGTTCTGTTAATTCATCTCACAGAGTTACATCTTTCCCTTCAAGAAGCCTTTCGCTAAGGCTGTTCTTGTGGAATTGGCAAAGGGATATTTGGAAGCCCATGGAGGGCTATGGTGAAAAAGGAAATATCTTCCGTTCAAAACTGGAAAGAAACTTTCTGAGAAACTGCTCTGTGTTGTGTTAATTCATCTCACAGAGTTACATCTTTCCCTTCAAGAAGCCTTTCGCTAAGGCTGTTCTTGTGGAATTGGCAAAGGGATATTTGGAAGCCCATAGAGGGCTATGGTGAAAAAGGAAATATCTTCCGTTCAAAACTGGAAAGAAGCTTTCTGAGAAACTGCTCTGTGTTCTGTTAATTCATCTCACAGAGTTACATCTTTCCCTTCAAAAAGTCTTTCGCTAAGGCGGTTCTTGTGGAATGGGCAAAGGGATATTTGGGGGCCCATAGAGGGCTATGGTGAAAAAGGAAATATCTTCCGTTCAAAACTGGAAAGAAGCTTTCTGAGAAACTGCTCTGTGTTCTGTTAATTCATCTCACAGAGTTACATCTTTCCCTTCAAGAAGCCTTTCGCTAACGCTGTTCTTGTGGAATTGGTAAAGGGATATTTGGAAGCCCATAGATGGCTATGGTGAAAAAGGAAATATCTTCCGTTCAAAACTGGAAAGAAGCTTTCTGAGAAACTGCTCAGTGTTCTGTTAATTCATCTCACAGAGATACATCTTTCCCTTCAAGAAGCCTTTCGCTAAGGCTGTTTTTGTGGAATTGGCAAAGGGATATTTGGAAGCCCATAGAGGGCTATGGTGAAAAAGGAAATATCTTCCGTTCAAAACTGGAAAGAAGCTTTCTGAGAAACTGCTCTGTGTTCTGTTAATTCATCTCACCGAGTTACATCTTTCCCTTCAAGAAGCCTTTCGCTAAGGCTGTTCTTGTGGAATTGGCAAAGGGATATTTGGAAGCCCATATAGGGCTATGGTGAAAAAGGAAATATCTTCCGTTCAAAACTGGAAAGAAGCTTTCTGAGAAACTGCTCTGTGTTCTGTTAATTCATCTCACAGAGTTACATCTTTCCCTTCAAGAAGTCTTTCGCTAAGGCTGTTCTTGTGGAATTGGCAAAGGGATATTTGGAAGCCCATAGAGGGCTATGGTGAAAAAGGAAATATCTTCCGTTCAAAACTGGAAAGAAGCTTTCTGAGAAACTGCTCTGTGTTCTGTTAATTCATCTCACAGAGTTACATCTTTCCCTTCAAGAAGCCTTTCGCTAAGGCTGTTGTTATGGAATTGGCAAAGGGATATTTGGAAGCCCATAGAGTTCTATGGTGAAAAAGGAAATATCTTCCGTTCAAAACTGGAAAGAAGCTTTCTGAGAAACTGTTCTGTGTTCTGTTAATTCATCTCACAGAGTTACATCTTTCCCTTCAAGAAGCCTTTCGCTAAGGCTGTTCTTGTGGAATTGGCAAAGGGATATTTGGAAGCCCATAGAGGGCTATGGTGAAAAAGGAAAGATCTTCCGTTCAAAACTGGAAAGAATCTTTCTGAGAAACTGCTCTGAGGTCTGTTAATTCATCTCACAGAGTTACATCTTTCCCTTCAAGAAGCCTTTCGCTAAGGCTGTTCTTGTGGAATTGGCAAAGGGATATTTGGAAGCCCATAGATGGCTATGGCGAAAAAGGAAATATCTTCCGTTCAAAACTGGAAAGAAGCTTTCTGAGAAACTGCTTTGTGTTCTGTTAATTCATCTCACAGAGTTACATCTTTCCCTTCAAGAAGCCTTTCGCTAAGGCTGTTCTTGTGGAATTGGCAAAGGCATATTTGGAAGCCCATAGAGGGCTATGGTGAAAAAGGAAATATCTTCCGTTCAAAACTGGAAAGAAGCTTTGTAAGAAACTGCTCCGTGTTCTGTTAATTCATCTCACGGAGTTACATCTTTCCCTTCAACAAGCCTTTCGCTAAGGCTGTTCTTGTGGAATTGGCAAAGGAATATTTGGAAGCCCATAGAGGGCTATGATGAAAAAGGAAATATCTTCCGTTCAAAACTGGAAAGAAGCTTTCTGCGAAACTGCTCTGTGTTCTGTTAATTCATCTCACAGAGTTACATCTTTCCCTTCAAGAAGCCTTTCGCTAAGGCTGTTCTTGTGGAATTGGCAAAGGGATATTTGGAAGCCCATAGAGGGCTATGGTGAAAAAGGAAATATCTTCCGTTCAAAACTGGAAAGAAGCTTTCTGAGAAACTGCTTTGTGTTCTGTTAATTCATCTCACAGAGATACATCTTTCCCTTCAAGAAGACTTTCGCTAAGGCTGTTCTTGTGGAATTGGCAAAGGGATATTTGGAAGCCCATAGAGGGCTATGGTGAAAAAGGAAATATCTTCCGTTCAAAACTGGAAAGAAGCTTTCTGAGAAACTGCTCTGTGTTCTGTTAATTCATCTCACAGAGTTACATCTTTTCCTTCAAGAAGCCTTTCGCTAAGGCTGTTCTTGTGGAATTGGCAAAGGGATATTTGGAAGCCCATAGAGGGCTATGGTGAAAAAGGAAATACCTTCCGTTCAAAACTGGAAAGAAGCTTTCTGAGAAACTGCTCTGTGTTCTGTAAATTCATCTCACAGAGTTACATCTTTCCCTTCAAGAAGCCTTTCGCTAAGGCTGTTCTTGTGGAACTGGCAAAGGGATATTTGGAAGCCCATAGAGGGCTATGGTGAAAAAGGAAAGATCTTCCGTTCAAAACTGGAAAGAAGCTTTCTGAGAAACTGCTCTGTGTTCTGTTTATTCATCTCACACAGTTACATCTTTCCCTTCAAGAAGCCTTTCGCTAAGTCTGTTCTTGTGGAATTGGCAAAGGGATATTTGGAAGCCCATAGAGGGCTATGGTGAAAAAGGAAATATCTTTCGTTCAAAACTGGAAAGAAGCTTTCTGAGAAACTGCTTTGTGTTCTGTAAATTCATCTCGCAGAGTTACATCTTTCCGTTCAAGAAGCCTTTCGCTAAGGCTGTTCTTGTGGAACTGGCAAAGGGATATTTGAAAGCCCATAGAGGGCTATGGGGAAAAAGGAAATATCTTCCGTTCAAAACTGGAAAGAAGCTTTCTGAGAAACTGCTCTGAGTTCTGTTAATTCATCTCACAGAGTTACATCTTTCCCTTCAAGAAGCCTTTCGCTAAGGCTGTTCTTGTGGAATTGGCAAAGGGATATATGGAAGCCCAGAGAGGGCTATGGTGAAAAAGGAAATATCTTCCGTTCAAAACTGGAAAGAAGCTTTCTGAGAAACTGCTCTGTGTTCTGTTAATTCACCTCACAGAGTTACATCTTTCCCTTCAAGAAGCCTTTCGCTAAGGCTGTTCTTGTGGAATTGGTAAAGGGATATTTGGAAGCCCATAGAGGGCTATGGTGAAAAAGGAAATATCTTCCGTTCAAAACTGGAAAGAAGCTTTCTGAGAAACTGCTCAGTGTTCGGTTAATTCATCTTACAGAGATACAACTTTCCCTTCAAGAAGCCTTTCGCTAAGGATGTTTTTGTGGAATTGGCAAAGGGATATTTGGAAGCCCATAGAGGGCTATGGTGAAAAAGGAAATATCTTCCGTTCAAAACTGGAAAGAAGCTTTCTGAGAAACTGCTCTGTGTTCTGTTAATTCATCTCACAGAGTTACATCTTTCCCTTCAAGAAGCCTTTCGCTAAGGCTGTTCTTGTGGAATTGGTAAAGGGATATTTGGAAGCCCATAGAGGGCTATGGTGAAAAAGGAAATATCTTCCGTTCAAAACTGGAAAGAAGCTTTCTGAGAAACTGCTCAGTGTTCGGTTAATTCATCTCACAGAGATACATCTTTCCCTTCAAGAAGCCTTTTGCTAAGGATGTTTTTGTGGAATTGGCAAAGGGATATTTGGAAGCCCATAGAGGGCTATGGTGAAAAAGGAAATATCTTCCGTTCAAAACTGGAAAGAAGCTTTCTGAGAAACTGCTCTGTGTTCTGTTAATTCATCTCACAGAGTTACATATTTCCCTTCAAGAAGTCGTTCGCTAAGGCTGTTCTTGTGGAATTGGCAAAGGGATATTTGGAAGCCCATAGAGGGCTATGGTGAAAAAGGAAATATCTTCCGTTCAAAACTGGAAAGAAGCTTTCTGAGAAACTGCTCTGTGTTCTGTTAATTCATCTCACAGAGTTACATCTTTCCCTTCAAGAAGCCTTTCGCTAAGGCTGTTCTTATGGAATTGGCAAAGGGATATTTGGAAGCCCATAGAGGGCTATGGTGAAAAAGGAAATATCTTCCGTTCAAAACTGGAAAGAAGCTTTCTGAGAAACTGTTCTGTGTTCTGTTAATTCATCTCACAGAGTTACATCTTTCCCTTCAAGAAGCCTTTCGCTAAGGCTGTTCTTGTGGAATTGGCAAAGGGATATTTGGAAGCCCATAGAGGGCTATGGTGAAAAAGGAAATATCTTCCGTTCAAAACTGGAAAGAAGCTTTCTGAGAAACTGCTCTGTGTTCTGTTAATTCATCTCACAGAGTTACATCTTTCCCTTCAAGAAGCCTTTCGCTAAGGCTGTTCTTGTGGAATTGGCAAAGGGATATTTGGAAGCCCATAGAGGGCTATGGTGAAAAAGGAAATATCTTCCGTTCAAAACTGGAAAGAAGCTTTCTGAGAAACTGCTCTGAGTTCTGTTAATTCATCTCACAGAGTTACATCTTTCCCTTCAAGAAGCCTTTCGCTAAGGCTGTTCTTGTGGAATTGGCAAAGGGATATTTGGAAGCCCATAGAGGGCTATGGCGAAAAAGGAAATATCTTCCGTTCAAAACTGGAAAGAAGCTTTCTGAGAAACTGCTTTGTGTTCTGTTAATTCATCTCACAGAGTTACATCTTTCCCTTCAAGAAGCCTTTCGCTAAGGCTGTTCTTGTGGAATTGGCAAAGGGATATTTGGAAGCCCATAGAGGGCTATGGTGAAAAAGGAAATATCTTCCGTTCAAAACTGGAAAGAAGCTTTCTGCGAAACTGCTCTGTGTTCTGTTAATTCATCTCACAGAGTTACATCTTTCCCTTCAAGAAGCCTTTCGCTAAGGCTGTTCTTGTGGAATTGGCAAAGGGATATTTGGAAGCCCATATAGGGCTATGGTGAAAAAGGAAATATCTTCCGTTCAAAACTGGACAGAAGCTTTCTGAGAAACTGCTCTGTGTTCTGTTAATTCATCTCACAGAGTTACATCTTTCCCTTCAAGAAGCCTTTCGCTAAGGCTGTTCTTGTGGAATGGGCAAAGGGATATTTGGAAGCCCATAGAGGGCTATGGTGAAAAAGGAAATATCTTCCGTTCAAAACTGGAAAGAAGCTTTCTGAGAAACTGCTCTGTGTTCTGTTAATTCATCTCACAGAGTTACATCTTTCCCTTCAAGAAGCCTTTCGCTAAGGCTGTTCTTGTGGAATTGGCAAAGGGATATTTGGAAGCCCATAGAGGGCTATGGTGAAAAAGGAAATACCTTCCGTTCAAAACTGGAAAGAAGCTTTCTGAGAAACTGCTCTGAGTTCTGTTAATTCATCTCACAGAGTTACATCTTTCCCTTCAAGAAGCCTTTCGCTAAGGCTGTTCTTGTGGAATTGGCAAAGGGATATTTGGAAGCCCATAGAGGGCTATGGTGAAAAAGGAAATATCTTCCTTGCAAAACTGGAAAGAAGCATTTTGAGAAACTGCTCTGTGTTCTGTTAATTCATCTCACAGAGTTACATCTTTCCCTTCAAGAAGCCTTTCGCTAAGTCTGTTCTTGTGGAATTGGCAAAGGGATATTTGGAAGCCCATAGAGGGCTATGGTGAAAAAGGAAATATCTTCCGTTCAAAACTGGAAACAAGCTTTGTAAGAAACAGCTCCGTGTTCCGTTAATTCATCTCACAGAGTTACATCTTTCCCTTCAAGAAGCCTTTCACTAAGGCTGTACTTGTGGAATTGGCAAAGGGATATTTGGAAGCCCATAGAGGGCTATGGTGAAAAAGGAAATATCTTCCGTTCAAAACTGGAAAGAAGCTTTCTGAGAAACTGTTCTGTGTTCGGTTAATTCATCTCACAGAGTTACATCTTTCCCTTCAAGAAGCCTTTCGCTAAGACTGTTCTTGTGGAATTGGCAAAGGGATATTTGGAAGCCCATAGAGTGCTATGGTGAAAAAGAAATATCTTCCGTTCAAAACTGGAAAGCAGCTTTCTGAGAAACTGCTCTGTGTTCTGTTAATTCATCTCACAGAGTTACATCTTTCCCTTCAAGAAGCCTTTCGCTAAGGCTGTACTTGTGGAATTGGCAAAGGGATATTTGGAAGCCCATAGAGGGCTATGGTGAAAAAGGAAATATCTTCCGTTCAAAACTGGAAAGAATCTTTCTGAGAAACTGCTCTGTGTTCTGTTAATTCATCTCACAGAGTTACATCTTTCCCTTCAAGAAGCCTTTCGCTAAGGCTGTTCTTGTGGAATTGGCAAAGGGATATTTGGAAGCCCATGGAGGGCTATGGTGAAAAAGGAAATATCTTCCGTTCAAAACTGGAAAGAAACTTTCTGAGAAACTGCTCTGTGTTGTGTTAATTCATCTCACAGAGTTACATCTTTCCCTTCAAGAAGCCTTTCGCTAAGGCTGTTCTTGTGGAATTGGCAAAGGGATATTTGGAAGCCCATAGAGGGCTATGGTGAAAAAGGAAATATCTTCCGTTCAAAACTGGAAAGAAGCTTTCTGAGAAACTGCTCTGTGTTCTGTTAATTCATCTCACAGAGTTACATCTTTCCCTTCAAGAAGCCTTTCGCTAAGGCTGTTCTTGTGGAATTGGTAAAGGGATATTTGGAAGCCCATAGAGGGCTATGGTGAAAAAGGAAATATCTTCCGTTCAAAACTGGAAAGAAGCTTTCTGAGAAACTGCTCAGTGTTCGGTTAATTCATCTCACAGAGATACATCTTTCCCTTCAAGAAGCCTTTTGCTAAGGATGTTTTTGTGGAATTGGCAAAGGGATATTTGGAAGCCCATAGAGGGCTATGGTGAAAAAGGAAATATCTTCCGTTCAAAACTGGAAAGGAGCTTTCTGAGAAACTGCTCTGTGTTCTGTTAATTCATCTCACAGAGTTACATATTTCCCTTCAAGAAGTCGTTCGCTAAGGCTGTTCTTGTGGAATTGGCAAAGGGATATTTGGAAGCCCATAGAGGGCTATGGTGAAAAAGGAAATATCTTCCGTTCAAAACTGGAAAGAAGCTTTCTGAGAAACTGCTCTGTGTTCTGTTAATTCATCTCACAGAGTTACATCTTTCCCTTCAAGAAGCCTTTCGCTAAGGCTGTTCTTATGGAATTGGCAAAGGGATATTTGGAAGCCCATAGAGGGCTATGGTGAAAAAGGAAATATCTTCCGTTCAAAACTGGAAAGAAGCTTTATGAGAAACTGTTCTGTGTTCTGTTAATTCATCTCACAGAGTTACATCTTTCCCTTCAAGAAGCCTTTCGCTAAGGCTGTTCTTGTGGAATTGGCAAAGGGATATTTGGAAGCCCATAGAGGGCTATGGTGAAAAAGGAAATATCTTCCGTTCAAAACTGGAAAGAAGCTTTCTGAGAAACTGCTCTGTGTTCTGTTAATTCATCTCACAGAGTTACATCTTTCCCTTCAAGAAGCCTTTCGCTAAGGCTGTTCTTGTGGAATTGGCAAAGGGATATTTGGAAGCACATAGAGGGCTATGGTGAAAAAGGAAATATCTTCCTTGCAAAACTGGAAAGAAGCATTTTGAGAAACTGCTCTGTGTTCTGTTAATTCATCTCACAGAGTTACATCTTTCCCTTCAAGAAGCCTTTCGCTAAGGCTGTTCTTGTGGAATTGGCAAAGGGATATTTGGAAGCCCATAGAGGGCTATGGTGAAAAAGGAAATATCTTCCGTTCAAAACTGGAAACAAGCTTTGTAAGAAACAGCTCCGTGTTTCGTTAATTCATCTCACAGAGTTACATCTTTCCCTTCAAGAAGCCTTTCACTAAGGCTGTACTTGTGGAATTGGCAAAGGGATATTTGGAAGCCCATAGAGGGCTATGGTGAAAAAGGAAATATCTTCCGTTCAAAACTGGAAAGAAGCTTTCTGAGAAACTGTTCTGTGTTCGGTTAATTCATCTCACAGAGTTACATCTTTCCCTTCAAGAAGCCTTTCGCTAAGACTGTTCTTGTGGAATTGGCAAAGGGATATTTGGAAGCCCATAGAGTGCTATGGTGAAAAAGAAATATCTTCCGTTCAAAACTGGAAAGCAGCTTTCTGAGAAACTGCTCTGTGTTCTGTTAATTCATCTCACAGAGTTACATCTTTCCCTTCAAGAAGCCTTTCGCTAAGGCTGTACTTGTGGAATTGGCAAAGGGATATTTGGAAGCCCATAGAGGGCTATGGTGAAAAAGGAAATATCTTCCGTTCAAAACTGGAAAGAATCTTTCTGAGAAACTGCTCTGTGTTCTGTTAATTCATCTCACAGAGTTACATCTTTCCCTTCAAGAAGCCTTTCGCTAAGGCTGTTCTTGTGGAATTGGCAAAGGGATATTTGGAAGCCCATGGAGGGCTATGGTGAAAAAGGAAATATCTTCCGTTCAAAACTGGAAAGAAACTTTCTGAGAAACTGCTCTGTGTTGTGTTAATTCATCTCACAGAGTTACATCTTTCCCTTCAAGAAGCCTTTCGCTAAGGCTGTTCTTGTGGAATTGGCAAAGGGATATTTGGAAGCCCATAGAGGGCTATGGTGAAAAAGGAAATATCTTCCGTTCAAAACTGGAAAGAAGCTTTCTGAGAAACTGCTCTGTGTTCTGTTAATTCATCTCACAGAGTTACATCTTTCCCTTCAAAAAGTCTTTCGCTAAGGCGGTTCTTGTGGAATGGGCAAAGGGATATTTGGGGGCCCATAGAGGGCTATGGTGAAAAAGGAAATATCTTCCGTTCAAAACTGGAAAGAAGCTTTCTGAGAAACTGCTCTGTGTTCTGTTAATTCATCTCACAGAGTTACATCTTTCCCTTCAAGAAGCCTTTCGCTAACGCTGTTCTTGTGGAATTGGTAAAGGGATATTTGGAAGCCCATAGATGGCTATGGTGAAAAAGGAAATATCTTCCGTTCAAAACTGGAAAGAAGCTTTCTGAGAAACTGCTCAGTGTTCTGTTAATTCATCTCACAGAGATACATCTTTCCCTTCAAGAAGCCTTTCGCTAAGGCTGTTTTTGTGGAATTGGCAAAGGGATATTTGGAAGCCCATAGAGGGCTATGGTGAAAAAGGAAATATCTTCCGTTCAAAACTGGAAAGAAGCTTTCTGAGAAACTGCTCTGTGTTCTGTTAATTCATCTCACAGAGTTACATCTTTCCCTTCAAGAAGCCTTTCGCTAAGGCTGTTCTTGTGGAATTGGCAAAGGGATATTTGGAAGCCCATAGAGGGCTATGGTGAAAAAGGAAATACCTTCCGTTCAAAACTGGAAAGAAGCTTTCTGAGAAACTGCTCAGTGTTCTGTTAATTCATCTCACAGAGATACATCTTTCCCTTCAAGAAGCCTTTCGCTAAGGCTGTTTTTGTGGAATTGGCAAAGGGATATTTGGAAGCCCATAGAGGGCTATGGTGAAAAAGGAAATATCTTCCGTTCAAAACTGGAAAGAAGCTTTCTGAGAAACTGCTCTGTGTTCTGTTAATTCATCTCACAGAGTTACATCTTTCCCTTCAAGAAGCCTTTCGCTAAGACTGTTCTTGTGGAATTGGCAAAGGGATATTTGGAAGCCCATAGAGGGCTATGGTGAAAAAGGAAATACCTTCCGTTCAAAACTGGAAAGAAGCTTTCTGAGAAACTGCTCTGTGTTCTGTAAATTCATCTCACAGAGTTACATCTTTCCCTTCAAGAAGCCTTTCGCTAAGGCTGTTCTTGTGGAATTGGCAAAGGGATATTTGGAAGCCCATAGAGGGCTATGGTGAAAAAGGAAAGATCTTCCGTTCAAAACTGGAAAGAAGCTTTCTGAGAAACTGCTCTGTGTTCTGTTTATTCATCTCACACAGTTACATCTTTCCCTTCAAGAAGCCTTTCGCTAAGTCTGTTCTTGTGGAATTGGCAAAGGGATATTTGGAAGCCCATAGAGGGCTATGGTGAAAAAGGAAATATCTTTCGTTCAAAACTGGAAAGAAGCTTTCTGAGAAACTGCTTTGTGTTCTGTAAATTCATCTCGCAGAGTTACATCTTTCCGTTCAAGAAGCCTTTCGCTAAGGCTGTTCTTGTGGAACTGGCAAAGGGATATTTGAAAGCCCATAGAGGGCTATGGGGAAAAAGGAAATATCTTCCGTTCAAAACTGGAAAGAAGCTTTCTGAGAAACTGCTCTGAGTTCTGTTAATTCATCTCACAGAGTTACATCTTTCCCTTCAAGAAGCCTTTCGCTAAGGCTGTTCTTGTGGAATTGGCAAAGGGATATATGGAAGCCCAGAGAGGGCTATGGTGAAAAAGGAAATATCTTCCGTTCAAAACTGGAAAGAAGCTTTCTGAGAAACTGCTCTGTGTTCTGTTAATTCATCTCACAGAGTTACATCTTTCCCTTCAAGAAGCCTTTCGCTAAGGCTGTTCTTGTGGAATTGGTAAAGGGATATTTGGAAGCCCATAGAGGGCTATGGTGAAAAAGGAAATATCTTCCGTTCAAAACTGGAAAGAAGCTTTCTGAGAAACTGCTCAGTGTTCGGTTAATTCATCTCACAGAGATACATCTTTCCCTTCAAGAAGCCTTTTGCTAAGGATGTTTTTGTGGAATTGGCAAAGGGATATTTGGAAGCCCATAGAGGGCTATGGTGAAAAAGGAAATATCTTCCGTTCAAAACTGGAAAGAAGCTTTCTGAGAAACTGCTCTGTGTTCTGTTAATTCATCTCACAGAGTTACATATTTCCCTTCAAGAAGTCGTTCGCTAAGGCTGTTCTTGTGGAATTGGCAAAGGGATATTTGGAAGCCCATAGAGGGCTATGGTGAAAAAGGAAATATCTTCCGTTCAAAACTGGAAAGAAGCTTTCTGAGAAACTGCTCTGTGTTCTGTTAATTCATCTCACAGAGTTACATCTTTCCCTTCAAGAAGCCTTTCGCTAAGGCTGTTCTTATGGAATTGGCAAAGGGATATTTGGAAGCCCATAGAGGGCTATGGTGAAAAAGGAAATATCTTCCGTTCAAAACTGGAAAGAAGCTTTCTGAGAAACTGTTCTGTGTTCTGTTAATTCATCTCACAGAGTTACATCTTTCCCTTCAAGAAGCCTTTCGCTAAGGCTGTTCTTGTGGAATTGGCAAAGGGATATTTGGAAGCCCATAGAGGGCTATGGTGAAAAAGGAAATATCTTCCGTTCAAAACTGGAAAGAAGCTTTCTGAGAAACTGCTCTGTGTTCTGTTAATTCATCTCACAGAGTTACATCTTTCCCTTCAAGAAGCCTTTCGCTAAGGCTGTTCTTGTGGAATTGGCAAAGGGATATTTGGAAGCCCATAGAGGGCTATGGTGAAAAAGGAAATATCTTCCGTTCAAAACTGGAAAGAAGCTTTCTGAGAAACTGCTCTGAGTTCTGTTAATTCATCTCACAGAGTTACATCTTTCCCTTCAAGAAGCCTTTCGCTAAGGCTGTTCTTGTGGAATTGGCAAAGGGATATTTGGAAGCCCATAGAGGGCTATGGCGAAAAAGGAAATATCTTCCGTTCAAAACTGGAAAGAAGCTTTCTGAGAAACTGCTTTGTGTTCTGTTAATTCATCTCACAGAGTTACATCTTTCCCTTCAAGAAGCCTTTCGCTAAGGCTGTTCTTGTGGAATTGGCAAAGGGATATTTGGAAGCCCATAGAGGGCTATGGTGAAAAAGGAAATATCTTCCGTTCAAAACTGGAAAGAAGCTTTCTGCGAAACTGCTCTGTGTTCTGTTAATTCATCTCACAGAGTTACATCTTTCCCTTCAAGAAGCCTTTCGCTAAGGCTGTTCTTGTGGAATTGGCAAAGGGATATTTGGAAGCCCATATAGGGCTATGGTGAAAAAGGAAATATCTTCCGTTCAAAACTGGACAGAAGCTTTCTGAGAAACTGCTCTGTGTTCTGTTAATTCATCTCACAGAGTTACATCTTTCCCTTCAAGAAGCCTTTCGCTAAGGCTGTTCTTGTGGAATGGGCAAAGGGATATTTGGAAGCCCATAGAGGGCTATGGTGAAAAAGGAAATATCTTCCGTTCAAAACTGGAAAGAAGCTTTCTGAGAAACTGCTCTGTGTTCTGTTAATTCATCTCACAGAGTTACATCTTTCCCTTCAAGAAGCCTTTCGAGAAGGCTGTTCTTGTGGAATTGGCAAAGGGATATTTGGAAGCCCATAGAGGGCTATGGTGAAAAAGGAAATACCTTCCGTTCAAAACTGGAAAGAAGCTTTCTGAGAAACTGCTCTGAGTTCTGTTAATTCATCCCACAGAGTTACATCTTTCCCTTCAAGAAGCCTTTCGCTAAGGCTGTTCTTGTGGAATTGGCAAAGGGATATTTGGAAGCCCATAGAGGGCTATGGTGAAAAAGGAAATATCTTCCTTTCAAAACTGGAAAGAAGCATTTTGAGAAACTGCTCTGTGTTCTGTTAATTCATCTCACAGAGTTACATCTTTCCCTTCAAGAAGCCTTTCGCTAAGGCTGTTCTTGTGGAATTGGCAAAGGGATATTTGGAAGCCCATAGAGGGCTATGGTGAAAAAGGAAATATCTTCCGTTCAAAACTGGAAACAAGCTTTGTAAGAAACAGCTCCGTGTTCCGTTAATTCATCTCACAGAGTTACATCTTTCCCTTCAAGAAGCCTTTCACTAAGGCTGTACTTGTGGAATTGGCAAAGGGATATTTGGAAGCCCATAGAGGGCTATGGTGAAAAAGGAAATATCTTCCGTTCAAAACTGGAAAGAAGCTTTCTGAGAAACTGCTCTGAGTTCTGTTAATTCATCTCACAGAGTTACATCTTTCCCTTCAAGAAGCCTTTCGCTAAGGCTGTTCTTGTGGAATTGGCAAAGGGATATATGGAAGCCCATAGAGGGCTATGGTGAAAAAGGAAATATCTTCCGTTCAAAACTGGAAAGAAGCTTTCTGAGAAACTGCTCTGTGTTCTGTTAATTCATCTCACAGAGTTACATCTTTCCTTTCAAGAAGCCTTTCGCTAAGGCTGTTCTTGTGGAATTGGCAAAGGGATATTTGGAAGCCCATAGAGGGCTATGGTGAAAAAGGAAATATCTTCCGTTCAAAACTGGAAAGAATCTTTCTGAGAAACTGCTCTGTGTTCTGTTAATTCATCTCACAGAGTTACATCTTTCCCTTCAAGAAGCCTTTCGCTAAGGCTGTTCTTGTGGAATTGGCAAAGGGATATTTGGAAGCCCATAGAGGGCTATGTTGAAAAAGGAAAGATCTTCCGTTCAAAACTGGAAAGAAGCTTTCTGAGAAACTGCTCTGTGTTCTGATAATTCATGTCACAGAGTTACATCTTTCCCTTCAAGAAGCCTTTCGCTAAGGCTGTTCTTGTGGAATTGGCAAAGGGATATTTGGAAGCCCATAGAGGGCTATGGTGAAAAAGGAAATATCTTCCGTTCAAAACTGGAAAGAAGCTTTCTGAGAAACTGCTCTGTGTTCTGTTAATTCATCTCACAGAGTTACATCTTTCCCTTCAAAAAGTCTTTCGCTAAGGCGGTTCTTGTGGAATGGGCAAAGGGATATTTGGGGGCCCATAGAGGGCTATGGTGAAAAAGGAAATATCTTCCGTTCAAAACTGGAAAGAAGCTTTCTGAGAAACTGCTCTGTGTTCTGTTAATTCATCTCACAGAGTTACATCTTTCCCTTCAAGAAGCCTTTCGCTAACGCTGTTCTTGTGGAATTGGTAAAGGGATATTTGGAAGCCCATAGATGGCTATGGTGAAAAAGGAAATATCTTCCGTTCAAAACTGGAAAGAAGCTTTCTGAGAAACTGCTCAGTGTTCTGTTAATTCATCTCACAGAGATACATCTTTCCCTTCAAGAAGCCTTTCGCTAAGGCTGTTTTTGTGGAATTGGCAAAGGGATATTTGGAAGCCCATAGAGGGCTATGGTGAAAAAGGAAATATCTTCCGTTCAAAACTGGAAAGAAGCTTTCTGAGAAACTGCTCTGTGTTCTGTTAATTCATCTCACAGAGTTACATCTTTCCCTTCAAGAAGCCTTTCGCTAAGGCTGTTCTTGTGGAATTGGCAAAGGGATATTTGGAAGCCCATATAGGGCTATGGTGAAAAAGGAAATATCTTCCGTTCAAAACTGGAAAGAAGCTTTCTGAGAAACTGCTCTGTGTTCTGTTAATTCATCTCACAGAGTTACATCTTTCCCTTCAAGAAGTCTTTCGCTAAGGCTGTTCTTGTGGAATTGGCAAAGGGATATTTGGAAGCCCATAGAGGGCTATGGTGAAAAAGGAAATATCTTCCGTTCAAAACTGGAAAGAAGCTTTCTGAGAAACTGCTCTGTGTTCTGTTAATTCATCTCACAGAGTTACATCTTTCCCTTCAAGAAGCCTTTCGCTAAGGCTGTTGTTATGGAATTGGCAAAGGGATATTTGGAAGCCCATAGAGGGCTATGGTGAAAAAGGAAATATCTTCCGTTCAAAACTGGAAAGAAGCTTTCTGAGAAACTGTTCTGTGTTCTGTTAATTCATCTCACAGAGTTACATCTTTCCCTTCAAGAAGCCTTTCGCTAAGGCTGTTCTTGTGGAATTGGCAAAGGGATATTTGGAAGCCCATAGAGGGCTATGGTGAAAAAGGAAATATCTTCCGTTCAAAACTGGAAAGAAGCTTTCTGAGAAACTGCTCTGTGTTCTGTTAATTCATCTCACAGAGTTACATCTTTCCCTTCAAGAAGCCTTTCTCTAAGGCTGTTCTTGTGGAATTGGCAAAGGGATATTTGGAAGCCCATAGAGGGCTATGGTGAAAAAGGAAATATCTTCCGTTCAAAACTGGAAAGAATCTTTCTGAGAAACTGCTCTGAGGTCTGTTAATTCATCTCACAGAGTTACATCTTTCCCTTCAAGAAGCCTTTCGCTAAGGCTGTTCTTGTGGAATTGGCAAAGGGATATTTGGAAGCCCATAGAGGGCTATGGCGAAAAAGGAAATATCTTCCGTTCAAAACTGGAAAGAAGCTTTCTGAGAAACTGCTTTGTGTTCTGTTAATTCATCTCACAGAGTTACATCTTTCCCTTCAAGAAGCCTTTCGCTAAGGCTGTTCTTGTGGAATTGGCAAAGGCATATTTGGAAGCCCATAGAGGGCTATGGTGAAAAAGGAAATATCTTCCGTTCAAAACTGGAAAGAAGCTTTGTAAGAAACTGCTCCGTGTTCTGTTAATTCATCTCACGGAGTTACATCTTTCCCTTCAAGAAGCCTTTCGCTAAGGCTGTTCTTGTGGAATTGGCAAAGGAATATTTGGAAGCCCATAGAGGGCTATGATGAAAAAGGAAATATCTTCCGTTCAAAACTGGAAAGAAGCTTTCTGCGAAACTGCTCTGTGTTCTGTTAATTCATCTCACAGAGTTACATCTTTCCCTTCAAGAAGCCTTTCGCTAAGGCTGTTCTTGTGGAATTGGCAAAGGGATATTTGGAAGCCCATAGAGGGCTATGGTGAAAAAGGAAATATCTTCCGTTCAAAACTGGAAAGAAGCTTTCTGAGAAACTGCTTTGTGTTCTGTTAATTCATCTCACAGAGATACATCTTTCCCTTCAAGAAGACTTTCGCTAAGGCTGTTCTTGTGGAATTGGCAAAGGGATATTTGGAAGCCCATAGAGGGCTATGGTGAAAAAGGAAATATCTTCCGTTCAAAACTGGAAAGAAGCTTTCTGAGAAACTGCTCTGTGTTCTGTTAATTCATCTCACAGAGTTACATCTTTTCCTTCAAGAAGCCTTTCGCTAAGGCTGTTCTTGTGGAATTGGCAAAGGGATATTTGGAAGCCCATAGAGGGGTATGGTGAAAAAGGAAATACCTTCCGTTCAAAACTGGAAAGAAGCTTTCTGAGAAACTGCTCTGTGTTCTGTAAATTCATCTCACAGAGTTACATCTTTCCCTTCAAGAAGCCTTTCGCTAAGGCTGTTCTTGTGGAATTGGCAAAGGGATATTTGGAAGCCCATAGAGGGCTATGGTGAAAAAGGAAAGATCTTCCGTTCAAAACTGGAAAGAAGCTTTCTGAGAAACTGCTCTGTGTTCTGTTTATTCATCTCACACAGTTACATCTTTCCCTTCAAGAAGCCTTTCGCTAAGTCTGTTCTTGTGGAATTGGCAAAGGGATATTTGGAAGCCCATAGAGGGCTATGGTGAAAAAGGAAATATCTTTCGTTCAAAACTGGAAAGAAGCTTTCTGAGAAACTGCTTTGTGTTCTGTAAATTCATCTCGCAGAGTTACATCTTTCCGTTCAAGAAGCCTTTCGCTAAGGCTGTTCTTGTGGAACTGGCAAAGGGATATTTGAAAGCCCATAGAGGGCTATGGGGAAAAAGGAAATATCTTCCGTTCAAAACTGGAAAGAAGCTTTCTGAGAAACTGCTCTGAGTTCTGTTAATTCATCTCACAGAGTTACATCTTTCCCTTCAAGAAGCCTTTCGCTAAGGCTGTTCTTGTGGAATTGGCAAAGGGATATATGGAAGCCCAGAGAGGGCTATGGTGAAAAAGGAAATATCTTCCGTTCAAAACTGGAAAGAAGCTTTCTGAGAAACTGCTCTGTGTTCTGTTAATTCATCTCACAGAGTTACATCTTTCCCTTCAAGAAGCCTTTCGCTAAGGCTGTTCTTGTGGAATTGGTAAAGGGATATTTGGAAGCCCATAGAGGGCTATGGTGAAAAAGGAAATATCTTCCGTTCAAAACTGGAAAGAAGCTTTCTGAGAAACTGCTCAGTGTTCGGTTAATTCATCTCACAGAGATACATCTTTCCCTTCAAGAAGCCTTTCGCTAAGGATGTTTTTGTGGAATTGGCAAAGGGATATTTGGAAGCCCATAGAGGGCTAAGGTGAAAAAGGAAATATCTTCCGTTCAAAACTGGAAAGAAGCTTTCTGAGAAACTGCTCTGTGTTCTGTTAATTCATCTCACAGAGTTACATCTTTCCCTTCAAGAAGCCTTTCGCTAAGGCTGTTCTTGTGGAATTGGTAAAGGGATATTTGGAAGCCCATAGAGGGCTATGGTGAAAAAGGAAATATCTTCCGTTCAAAACTGGAAAGAAGCTTTCTGAGAAACTGCTCAGTGTTCGGTTAATTCATCTCACAGAGATACATCTTTCCCTTCAAGAAGCCTTTTGCTAAGGATGTTTTTGTGGAATTGGCAAAGGGATATTTGGAAGCCCATAGAGGGCTATGGTGAAAAAGGAAATATCTTCCGTTCAAAACTGGAAAGAAGCTTTCTGAGAAACTGCTCTGTGTTCTGTTAATTCATCTCACAGAGTACATCTTTCCCTTCAAGAAGCCTTTCGCTAAGGCTGTTCTTGTGGAATTGGCAAAGGGATATTTGGAAGCCCATATAGGGCTATGGTGAAAAAGGAAATATCTTCCGTTCAAAACTGGAAAGAAGCTTTCTGAGAAACTGCTCTGTGTTCTGTTAATTCATCTCACAGAGTTACATATTTCCCTTCAAGAAGTCGTTCGCTAAGGCTGTTCTTGTGGAATTGGCAAAGGGATATTTGGAAGCCCATAGAGGGCTATGGTGAAAAAGGAAATATCTTCCGTTCAAAACTGGAAAGAAGCTTTCTGAGAAACTGCTCTGTGTTCTGTTAATTCATCTCACAGAGTTACATCTTTCCCTTCAAGAAGCCTTTCGCTAAGGCTGTTCTTATGGAATTGGCAAAGGGATATTTGGAAGCCCATAGAGGGCTATGGTGAAAAAGGAAATATCTTCCGTTCAAAACTGGAAAGAAGCTTTCTGAGAAACTGTTCTGTGTTCTGTTAATTCATCTCACAGAGTTACATCTTTCCCTTCAAGAAGCCTTTCGCTAAGGCTGTTCTTGTGGAATTGGCAAAGGGATATTTGGAAGCCCATAGAGGGCTATGGTGAAAAAGGAAATATCTTCCGTTCAAAACTGGAAAGAAGCTTTCTGAGAAACTGCTCTGTGTTCTGTTAATTCATCTCACAGAGTTACATCTTTCCCTTCAAGAAGCCTTTCGCTAAGGCTGTTCTTGTGGAATTGGCAAAGGGATATTTGGAAGCCCATAGAGGGCTATGGTGAAAAAGGAAATATCTTCCGTTCAAAACTGGAAAGAAGCTTTCTGAGAAACTGCTCTGAGTTCTGTTAATTCATCTCACAGAGTTACATCTTTCCCTTCAAGAAGCCTTTCGCTAAGGCTGTTCTTGTGGAATTGGCAAAGGGATATTTGGAAGCCCATAGAGGGCTATGGCGAAAAAGGAAATATCTTCCGTTCAAAACTGGAAAGAAGCTTTCTGAGAAACTGCTTTGTGTTCTGTTAATTCATCTCACAGAGTTACATCTTTCCCTTCAAGAAGCCTTTCGCTAAGGCTGTTCTTGTGGAATTGGCAAAGGGATATTTGGAAGCCCATAGAGGGCTATGGTGAAAAAGGAAATATCTTCCGTTCAAAACTGGAAAGAAGCTTTCTGCGAAACTGCTCTGTGTTCTGTTAATTCATCTCACAGAGTTACATCTTTCCCTTCAAGAAGCCTTTCGCTAAGGCTGTTCTTGTGGAATTGGCAAAGGGATATTTGGAAGCCCATATAGGGCTATGGTGAAAAAGGAAATATCTTCCGTTCAAAACTGGACAGAAGCTTTCTGAGAAAATGCTCTGTGTTCTGTTAATTCATCTCACAGAGTTACATCTTTCCCTTCAAGAAGCCTTTCGCTAAGGCTGTTCTTGTGGAATGGGCAAAGGGATATTTGGAAGCCCATAGAGGGCTATGGTGAAAAAGGAAATATCTTCCGTTCAAAACTGGAAAGAAGCTTTCTGAGAAACTGCTCTGTGTTCTGTTAATTCATCTCACAGAGTTACATCTTTCCCTTCAAGAAGCCTTTCGCTAAGGCTGTTCTTGTGGAATTGGCAAAGGGATATTTGGAAGCCCATAGAGGGCTATGGTGAAAAAGGAAATACCTTCCGTTCAAAACTGGAAAGAAGCTTTCTGAGAAACTGCTCTGAGTTCTGTTAATTCATCTCACAGAGTTACATCTTTCCCTTCAAGAAGCCTTTCGCTAAGGCTGTTCTTGTGGAATTGGCAAAGGGATATTTGGAAGCCCATAGAGGGCTATGGTGAAAAAGGAAATATCTTCCTTTCAAAACTGGAAAGAAGCATTTTGAGAAACTGCTCTGTGTTCTGTTAATTCATCTCACAGAGTTACATCTTTCCCTTCAAGAAGCCTTTCGCTAAGGCTGTTCTTGTGGAATTGGCAAAGGGATATTTGGAAGCCCATAGAGGGCTATGGTGAAAAAGGAAATATCTTCCGTTCAAAACTGGAAACAAGCTTTGTAAGAAACAGCTCCGTGTTCCGTTAATTCATCTCACAGAGTTACATCTTTCCCTTCAAGAAGCCTTTCACTAAGGCTGTACTTGTGGAATTGGCAAAGGGATATTTGGAAGCCCATAGAGGGCTATGGTGAAAAAGGAAATATCTTCCGTTCAAAACTGGAAAGAAGCTTTCCGAGAAACTGTTCTGTGTTCGGTTAATTCATCTCACAGAGTTACATCTTTCCCTTCAAGAAGCCTTTCGCTAAGGCTGTTCTTGTGGAATTGGCAAAGGGATATTTGGAAGCCCATAGAGTGCTATGGTGAAAAAGAAATATCTTCCGTTCAAAACTGGAAAGCAGCTTTCTGAGAAACTGCTCTGTGTTCTGTTAATTCATCTCACAGAGTTACATCTTTCCCTTCAAGAAGCCTTTCGCTAAGGCTGTACTTGTGGAATTGGCAAAGGGATATTTGGAAGCCCATAGAGGGCTATGGTGAAAAAGGAAATATCTTCCGTTCAAAACTGGAAAGAATCTTTCTGAGAAACTGCTCTGTGTTCTGTTAATTCATCTCACAGAGTTACATCTTTCCCTTCAAGAAGCCTTTCGCTAAGGCTGTTCTTGTGGAATTGGCAAAGGGATATTTGGAAGACCATAGAGGGCTATGGTGAAAAAGGAAATATCTTCCGTTCAAAACTGGAAGGAAGCTTTCTGAGAAACTGCTCTGTGTTCTGTTAATTCATCTCACAGAGTTACATCTTTCCTTTCAAGAAGCCTTTCGCTAAGGCTGTTCTTGTGGAATTGGCAAAGGGATATTTGGAAGCCCATAGAGGGCTATGGTGAAAAAGGAAATATCTTCGGTTCAAAACTGGAAAGAAGCTTTCTGAGAAACTGCTCTGTGTTCTGTTAATTCATCTCACAGAGTTACATCTTTCCCTTCAAGAAGCCTTTCGCTAAGGCTGTTCTTGTGGAATTGGCAAAGGGATATTTGGAAGCCCATAGAGGGCTATGGTGAAAAAGGAAAGATCTTCCGTTCAAAACTGGAAAGAAGCTTTCTGAGAAACTGCTCTCTGTTCTGTTTATTCATCTCACACAGTTACATCTTTCCCTTCAAGAAGCCTTTCGCTAAGTCTGTTCTTGTGGAATTGGCAAAGGGATATTTCGAAGCCCATAGAGGGCTATGGTGAAAAAGGAAATATCTTTCGTTCAAAACTGGAAAGAAGCTTTCTGAGAAACTGCTTTGTGTTCTGTAAATTCATCTCGCAGAGTGACATCTTTCCGTTCAAGAAGCCTTTCGCTAAGGCTGTTCTTGTGGAACTGGCAAAGGGATATTTGAAAGCCCATAGAGGGCTATGGTGAAAAAGGAAATATCTTCCGTTCAAAACTGGAAAGAAGCTTTCTGAGAAACTGCTCTGAGTTCTGTTAATTCATCTCACAGAGTTACATCTTTCCCTTCAAGAAGCCTTTCGCTAAGGCTGTTCTTGTGGAATTGGCAAAGGGATATATGGAAGCCCATAGAGGGCTATGGTGAAAAAGGAAATATCTTCCGTTCAAAACTGGAAAGAAGCTTTCTGAGAAACTGCTCTGTGTTCTGTTAATTCATCTCACAGAGTTACATCTTTCCTTTCAAGAAGCCTTTCGCTAAGGCTGTTCTTGTGGAATTGGCAAAGGGATATTTGGAAGCCCATAGAGGGCTATGGTGAAAAAGGAAATATCTTCCGTTCAAAACTGGAAAGAATCTTTCTGAGAAACTGCTCTGTGTTCTGTTAATTCAACTCACAGAGTTACATCTTTCCCTTCAAGAAGCCTTTCGCTAAGGCTGTTCTTGTGGAATTGGCAAAGGGATATTTGGAAGCCCATAGAGGGCTATGTTGAAAAAGGAAAGATCTTCCGTTCAAAACTGGAAAGAAGCTTTCTGAGAAACTGCTCTGTGTTCTGATAATTCATGTCACAGAGTTACATCTTTCCCTTCAAGAAGTCTTTCGCTAAGGTTGTTCTTGTGGAATTGGCAAAGGGATATTTGGAAGCCCATAGAAGGCTATGGTGAAAAAGGAAATATCTTCCGTTCAAAACTGGAAAGAAGCTTTCTGCGAAACTGCTCTGTGTTCTGTTAATTCATCTCACAGAGTTACATCTTTCCCTTCAAGAAGCCTTTCGCTAAGGCTGTTCTTGTGGAATTGGCAAAGGGATATTTGGAAGCCCATATAGGGCTATGGTGAAAAAGGAAATATCTTCCGTTCAAAACTGGACAGAAGCTTTCTGAGAAACTGCTCTGTGTTCTGTTAATTCATCTCACAGAGTTACATCTTTCCCTTCAAGAAGCCTTTCGCTAAGGCTGTTCTTGTGGAATGGGCAAAGGGATATTTGGAAGCCCATAGAGGGCTATGGTGAAAAAGGAAATATCTTCCGTTCAAAACTGGAAAGAAGCTTTCTGAGAAACTGCTCTGTGTTCTGTTAATTCATCTCACAGAGTTACATCTTTCCCTTCAAGAAGCCTTTCGCTAAGGCTGTTCTTGTGGAATTGGCAAAGGGATATTTGGAAGCCCATAGAGGGCTATGGTGAAAAAGGAAATATCTTCCTTTCAAAACTGGAAAGAAGCTTTCTGAGAAACTGCTCTGTGTTCTGTTAATTCATCTCACAGAGTTACATCTTTCCCTTCAAGAAGCCTTTCGCTAAGGCTGTTCTTGTGGAATTGGCAAAGGGATATTTGGAAGCCCATAGAGGGCTATGGTGAAAAAGGAAATATCTTCCGTTCGAAACTGGAAACAAGCTTTGTAAGAAACTGCTCCGTGTTCCGCTAATTCATCTCACAGAGTTACATCTTTCCCTTCAAGAAGCCTTTCACTAAGGCTGTACTTGTGGAATTGGCAAAGGGATATTTGGAAGCCCATAGAGGGCTATGGTGAAAAAGGAAATATCTTCCGTTCAAAACTGGAAAGAAGCTTTCTGAGAAACTGTTCTGTGTTCGGTTAATTCATCTCACAGAGTTACATCTTTCCCTTCAAGAAGCCTTTCTCTAAGGCTGTTCTTGTGGAATTGGCAAAGGGATATTTGGAAGCCCATAGAGTGCTATGGTGAAAAAGAAATATCTTCCGTTCAAAACTGGAAAGCAGCTTTCTGAGAAACTGCTCTGTGTTCTGTTAATTCATCTCACAGAGTTACATCTTTCCCTTCAAGAAGCCTTTCGCGAAGGCTGTTCTTGTGGAATTGGCAAAGGGATATTTGGAAGCCCATAGAGGGCTATTGTGAAAAAGGAAATACCTTCCGTTCAAAACTGGAAAGAATCTTTCTGAGAAACTGCTCTGTGTTCTGTTAATTCATCTCACAGAGTTACATCTTTCCCTTCAAGAAGCCTTTCGCTAAGGCTGTTCTTGTGGAATTGGCAAAGGGATATTTGGAAGACCATAGAGGGCTATGGTGAAAAAGGAAATATCTTCCGTTCAAAACTGGAAGGAAGCTTTCTGAGAAACTGCTCTGTGTTCTGTTAATTCATCTCACAGAGTTACATCTTTCCTTTCAAGAAGCCTTTCGCTAAGGCTGTTCTTGTGGAATTGGCAAAGGGATACTTGGAAGCCCATAGAGGGCTATGGTGAAAAAGGAAATATCTTCGGTTCAAAACTGGAAAGAAGCTTTCTGAGAAACTGCTCTGTGTTCTGTTAATTCATCTCACAGAGTTACATCTTTCCCTTCAAGAAGCCTTTCGCTAAGGCTGTTCTTGTGGAATTGGCAAAGGGATATTTGGAAGCCCATAGAGGGCTATGGTGAAAAAGGAAAGATCTTCCGTTCAAAACTGGAAAGAAGCTTTCTGAGAAACTGCTCTGTGTTCTGTTTATTCATCTCACACAGTTACATCTTTCCCTTCAAGAAGCCTTTCGCTAAGTCTGTTCTTGTGGAATTGGCAAAGGGATATTTCGAAGCCCATAGAGGGCTATGGTGAAAAAGGAAATATCTTTCGTTCAAAATTGGAAAGAAGCTTTCTGAGAAACTGCTTTGTGTTCTGTAAATTCATCTCGCAGAGTTACATCTTTCCGTTCAAGAAGCCTTTCGCTAAGGCTGTTCTTGTGGAACTGGCAAAGGGATATTTGAAAGCCCATAGAGGGCTATGGTGAAAAAGGAAATATCTTCCGTTCAAAACTGGAAAGAAGCTTTCTGAGAAACTGCTCTGAGTTCTGTTAATTCATCTCACAGTGTTACATCTTTCCCTTCAAGAAGCCTTTCGCTAAGGCTGTTCTTGTGGAATTGGCAAAGGGATATATGGAAGCCCATAGAGGGCTATGGTGAAAAAGGAAATATCTTCCGTTCAAAACTGGAAAGAAGCTTTCTGAGAAACTGCTCTGTGTTCTGTTAATTCATCTCACAGAGTTACATCTTTCCTTTCAAGAAGCCTTTCGCTAAGGCTGTTCTTGTGGAATTGGCAAAGGGATATTTGGAAGCCCATAGAGGGCTATGGTGAAAAAGGAAATATCTTCCGTTCAAAACTGGAAAGAATCTTTCTGAGAAACTGCTCTGTGTTCTGTTAATTCATCTCACAGAGTTACATCTTTCCCTTCAAGAAGCCTTTCGCTAAGGCTGTTCTTGTGGAATTGGCAAAGGGATATTTGGAAGCCCATAGAGGGCTATGGTGAAAAAGGAAAGATCTTCCGTTCAAAACTGGAAAGAAGCTTTCTGAGAAACTGCTCTGTGTTCTGTTAATTCATGTCACAGAGTTACATCTTTCCCTTCAAGAAGTCTTTCGCTAAGGTTGTTCTTGTGGAATTGGCAAAGGGATATTTGGAAGCCCATAGAAGGCTATGGTGAAAATGGAAATATCTTCCGTTCAAAACTGGAAAGAAGCTTTCTGAGAAACTGTTCTGTGTTCTGTTAATTCATCTCACAGAGTTACATCTTTCCCTTCAGGAAGCCTTTCGCTAAGGCTGTTCTTGTGGAATTGGCAAAGGGATATTTGGAAGCCCATAGAGGGCTATGGTGAAAAAGGATATATCTTCCGTTGAAAATTGGAAACAAGCCTTTTGAGAAACTGCTCTGTGTTCTGTTAATTCATCTCACAGAGTTACATCTTTCCCTTCAAGAAGCCTTTCGCTAAGGCTGTTCTTGTGGAATTGGCAAAGGGATATTTGGAAGCCCATGGAGGGCTATGGTGAAAAACGAAATATCTTCCGTTTAAAACTGGAAAGAAGCTTTCTGAGAAACTGCTCTGTGTTGTGTTAATTCATCTCACAGAGTTACATCTTTCCCTTCAAGAAGCCTTTCGCTAAGGCTGTTCTTGTGGAATTGGCAAAGGGATATTTGGAAGCCCATAGAGGGCTATGGTGAAAAAGGAAATATCTTCCGTTCAAAACTGGAAAGAAGCTTTCTGAGAAACTGCTCTGTGTTCTGTTAATTCATCTCACAGTGTTACATCTTTCCCTTCAAGAAGCCTTTCGCTAAGGCTGTTCTTGTGGAATTGGTAAAGGGATATTTGGAAGCCCATAGAGGGCTATGGTGAAAAAGGAAATATCTTCCGTTCAAAACTGGAAAGAAGCTTTCTGAGAAACTGCCCAGTGTTCTGTTAATTCATCTCACAGAGATACATCTTTCCCTTCAAGAAGCCTTTCGCTAAGGATGTTTTTGTGGAATTGGCAAAGGGATATTTGGAAGCCCATAGAGGGCTATGGTGAAAAAGGAAATATCTTCCGTTCAAAACTGGAAAGAAGCTTTCTGAGAAACTGCTCTGTGTTCTGTTAATTCATCTCACAGAGTTACATCTTTCCCTTCAAGAAGCCTTTCGCTAAGGCTGTTCTTGTGGAATGGGCAAAGGGATATTTGGAAGCCCATAGAGGGCTATGGTGAAAAAGGAAATATCTTCCGTTCAAAACTGGAAAGAAGCTTTCTGAGAAACTGCTCTGAGTTCTGTTAATTCATCTCACAGAGTTACATCTTTCCTTTCAAGAAGCCTTTCGCTAAGGCTGTTCTTGTGGAATTGGCAAAGGGATATTTGGAAGCCCATAGAGGGCTACGGCGAAAAAGGAAATATCTTCCGTTCAAAACTGGAAAGAAGCTTTCTGAGAAACTGCTTTGTGTTCTGTTAATTCATCTCACAGAGTTACATCTTTCCCTTCAAGAAGCCTTTCGCTAAGGCTGTTCTTGTGGAATTGGCAAAGGGATATTTGGAAGCCCATAGAGGGCTATGGTGAAAAAGGAAATATCTTCCGTTCAAAACTGGAAAGAAGCTTTGTAAGAAACTGCTCCGTGTTTTGTTAATTCATCTAACAGAGTTACATCTTTCCCTTCAAGAAGCCTTTCGCTAAGGTTGTTCTTGTGGAATTGGCAAAGGGATATTTGGAAGCCCATAGAGGGCTATGGTGAAAAAGGAAATATCTTCCTTTCAAAACTGGAAAGAAGCTTTCTGAGAAACTGCTCTGTGTTCTGTTAATTCATCTCACAGAGTTACATCTTTCCCTTCAAGAAGCCTTTCGCTAAGGCTGTTCTTGTGGAATTGGCAAAGGGATATTTGGAAGCCCATAGAGGGCTATGGTGAAAAAGGAAATATCTTCCGTTCAAAACTGGAAACAAGCTTTGTAAGAAACTGCTCCGTGTTCCGTTAATTCATCTCACAGAGTTACATCTTTCCCTTCAAGAAGCCTTTCACTAAGGCTGTACTTGTGGAATTGGCAAAGGGATATTTGGAAGCCCATAGAGGGCTATGGTGAAAAAGGAAATATCTTCCGTTCAAAACTGGAAAGAAGCTTTCTGAGAAACTGTTCTGTGTTCTGTTAATTCATCTCACAGAGTTACATCTTTCCCTTCAAGAAGCCTTTCGCTAAGGCTGTTCTTGTGGAATTGGCAAAGGGATATTTGGAAGCCCATAGAGTGCTATGGTGAAAAAGAAATATCTTCCGTTCAAAACTGGAAAGCAGCTTTCTGAGAAACTGCTCTGTGTTCTGTTAATTCATCTCACAGAGTTACATCTTTTCCTTCAAGAAGCCTTTCGCTAAGGCTGTTCTTGTGGAATTGGCAAAGGGATATTTGGAAGCCCATAGAGGGCTATGGTGAAAAAGGAAATATCTTCCGTTCAAAACTGGAAAGAATCTTTCTGAGAAACTGCTCTGTGTTCTGTTAATTCATCTCACAGAGTTACATCTTTCCCTTCAAGAAGCCTTTCGCTAAGGCTGTTCTTGTGGAATTGGCAAAGGGATATTTGGAAGACCATAGAGGGCTATGGTGAAAAAGGAAATATCTTACGTTCAAAATTGGAAGGAAGCTTTCTGAGAAACTGATCTGTGTTCTGTTAATTCATCTCACAGAGTTACATCTTTCCCTTCAAGAAGCCTTTCGCTAAGGCTGTTCTTGTGGAATTGGCAAAGGGATATTTGGAAGCCCATAGAGGGCTATGGTGAAAAAGGAAATATCTTCGGTTCAAAACTGGAAAGAAGCTTTCTGAGAAACTGCTCTGTGTTCTGTTAATTCATCTCACAGAGTTACATCTTTCCCTTCAAGAAGCCTTTCGCTAAGGCTGTTCTTGTGGAATTGGCAAAGGGATATTTGGAAGCCCATAGAGGGCTATGGTGAAAAAGGAAATATCTTCCGTTCAAAACTGGAAAGAAGCTTTCTGAGAAACTACTCTGAGTTCTGTTAATTCATCTCACAGAGTTACATCTTTCCCTTCAAGAAGCCTTTCGCTAAGGCTGTTCTTGTGGAATTGGCAAAGGGATATTTGGAAGCCCATAGAGGGCTATGGCGAAAAAGGAAATATCTTCCGTTCAAAACTGGAAAGAAGCTTTCTGAGAAACTGCTCCGTGTTCTGTTAATTCATCTCACAGAGCTACATCTTTCCCTTCAAGAAGCCTTTCACTAAGGCTATTCTTGTGCAATTGGCAAAGGGATATTTGGAAGCCCATAGAGGGCTATGGTGAAAAAGGAAATATCTTCCGTTCAAAACTGGAAAGAAGCTTTCTGAGATACTGCTCTGTGTTCTGTTAATTCATCTCACAGAGTTACATCTTTCCCTTCAGGAAGCCTTTCGCTAAGGCTGTTCTTGTGGAATTGGCAAAGGGATATTTGGAAGCCCATAGAGGGCTATGGTGAAAAAGGATATATCTTCCGTTGAAAATTGGAAACAAGCCTTTTGAGAAACTGCTCTGTGTTCTGTTAATTCATCTCACAGAGTTACATCTTTCCCTTCAAGAAGCCTTTCGCTAAGGCTGTTCTTGTGGAATTGGCAAAGGGATATTTGGAAGCCCACAGAGGGCTATGGTGAAAAAGAAAAGATCTTCCGTTCAAAACTGGAAAGAAGCTTTCTGAGAAACTGCTCTGTGTTCTGTTAATTCATCTCACACAGTTACATCTTTCCCTTCAAGAAGCCTTTCGCTAAGGCTGTTCTTGTGGAATTGGCAAAGGGATATTTGGAAGCCCATAGAGGGCTATGGTGAAAAAGGAAATATCTTCCGTTCAAAACTAGAAAGAAGCTTTCTGAGAAACTGCTCTGTGTTCTGTTAATTCATCTCACAGAGTTACATCTTTCCCTTCAAGAAGCCTTTCGCTAAGGCCGTTCTTGTGGAATTGGCAAAGGGATATTGGAAGCCCATAGAGGGCTATGGTGAAAAAGGAAACATCTTCCGTTCAAAACTGGAAAGAAGCTTTCTGAGAAACTGCTCTGTGTTCTGTTAATTCATCTCACAGAGTTACATCTTTCCCTTCAAGAAGTCTTTCGCTAAGGTTGTTCTTGTGCAATTGGAAAGGGATATTTGGAAGCCCATAGAGGGCTATGGTGAAAAAGGAAATATCTTCCGTTCAAAACTGGAAAGAAGCTTTCTGAGAAACTGCTCTGTGTTCTGTTAATTCATCTCACAGAGTTACATCTTTCCCTTCAAGAAGCCTTTCGCTAAGGCTGTTCTTGTGGAATTGGCAAAGGGATATTTGGAAGCCCATAGAGGGCTATGGTGAAAAAGGAAATAACTTCCGTTCAAAACTGGAAAGAAGCTTTCTGAGAAACTGCTCTGAGTTCTGTTAATTCATCTCACAGAGTTACATCTTTCCCTTCAAGAAGCCTTTCGCTAAGGCTGTTCTTGTGGAATTGGCAAAGGGATATATGGAAGCCCATAGAGGGCTGTGGTGAAAAAGGAAATATCTTCCGTTCAAAACTGGAAAGAAGCTTTCTGAGAAACTGCTCTGTGTTCTGTTAATTCATCTCACAGAGTTACATCTTTCCCTTCAAGAAGCCTTTCGCTAAGGCTGTTCTTGTGGAATTGGCAAAGGGATATTTGGAAGCCCATAGAGGGCTATGGTGAAAAAGGAAAGATCTTCCGTTCAAAACTGGAAAGAAGCTTTCTGAGAAACTGCTCTGTGTTCTGTTAATTCATCTCACAGAGTAACATCTTTCCCTTCAAGAAGTCTTTCGCTAAGGTTGTTCTTGTGGAATTGGCAAAGGGATATTTGGAAGCCCATAGAGGGCTATGGTGAAAAAGGAAAGATCTTCCGTTCAAAACTGGAAAGAACTTTTCTGAGAAACTGCTCTGTGTTCTGTTTATTCATCTCACACAGTTACATCTTTCCCTTCAAGAAGCCTTTCGCTAAGTCTGTTCTTGTGGAATTGGCAAAGGGATATTTCGAAGCCCATAGAGGACTATGGTGAAAAAGGAAATATCTTCCTTTCAAAACTGGAAAGAAGCTTTCTGAGAAACTGCTCTGTGTTCTGTAAATTCATCTCACAGAGTTACATCTTTCCCTTCAAGAAGCCTTTCGCTAAGGCTGTTCTTGTGGAATTGGCAAAGGGATATTTGGAAGCCCATAGAGGGCTATGGTGAAAAAGGAAATATCTTCCGTTCAAAACTGGAAACAAGCTTTGTAAGAAACTGCTCCGTGTTCCGTTAATTCATCTCACAGAGTTACATCTTTCCCTTCAAATAGCCTTTCACTAAGGCTGTACTTGTGGAATTGGCAAAGGGATATTTGGAAGCCCATAGAGGGCTATGGTGAAAAAGGAAATATCTTCCGTTCAAAACTGGAAAGAAGCTTTCTGAGAAACTGTTCTGTGTTCTGTTAATTCATCTCACAGAGTTACATCTTTCCCTTCAAGAAGCCTTTCGCTAAGGCTGTTCTTGTGGAATTGGCAAAGGGATATTTGGAAGCCCATAGAGTGCTATGGTGAAAAAGAAATATCTTCCGTTCAAAACTGGAAAGCAGCTTTCTGAGAAACTGCTCTGTGTTCTGTTAATTCATCTCACAGAGTTACATCTTTCCCTTCAAGAAGCCTTTCGCTAAGGCTGTTCTTGTGGAATTGGCAAAGGGATATTTGGAAGCCCATAGAGGGCTATGGTGAAAAAGGAAATACCTTCCGTTCGAAACTGGAAAGAATCTTTCTGAGAAACTGCTCTGTGTTCTGTTAATTCATCTCACAGAGTTACATCTTTCCCTTCAAGAAGCCTTTCGCTAAGGCTGTTCTTGTGGAATTGGCAAAGGGATATTTGGAAGACCATAGAGGGCTATGGTGAAAAAGGAAATATCTTCCGTTCAAAACTGGAAGGAAGCTTTCTCAGAAACTGCTCTGTGTTCTGTTAATTCATCTCACAGAGTTACATCTTTCCTTTCAAGAAGCCTTTCGCTAAGGCTGTTCTTGTGGAATTGGCAAAGGGATACTTGGAAGCCCATAGAGGGCTATGGTGAAAAAGGAAATATCTTCGGTTCAAAACTGGAAAGAAGCTTTCTGAGAAACTGCTCTGTGTTCTGTTAATTCATCTCACAGAGTTACATCTTTCCCTTCAAGAAGCCTTTCGCTAAGGCTGTTCTTGTGGAATTGGCAAAGGGATATTTGGAAGCCCATAGAGGGCTATGGTGAAAAAGGAAAGATCTTCCGTTCAAAACTGGAAAGAAGCTTTCTGAGAAACTGCTCTGTGTTCTGTTTATTCATCTCACACAGTTAAATCTTTCCCTTCAAGAAGCCTTTCGCTAAGTCTGTTCTTGTGGAATTGGCAAAGGGATATTTCGAAGCCCATAGAGGGCTATGGTGAAAAAGGAAATATCTTTCGTTCAAAATTGGAAAGAAGCTTTCTGAGAAACTGCTTTGTGTTCTGTAAATTCATCTCGCAGAGTTACATCTTTCCGTTCAAGAAGCCTTTCGCTAAGGCTGTTCTTGTGGAACTGGCAAAGGGATATTTGAAAGCCCATAGAGGGCTATGGTGAAAAAGGAAATATCTTCCGTTCAAAACTGGAAAGAAGCTTTCTGAGAAACTGCTCTGAGTTCTGTTAATTCATCTCACAGAGTTACATCTTTCCCTTCAAGAAGCCTTTCGCTAAGGCTGTTCTTGTGGAATTGGCAAAGGGATATATGGAAGCCCATAGAGGGCTGTGGTGAAAAAGGAAATATCTTCCGTTCAAAACTGGAAAGAAGTTTCTGAGAAACTGCTCTGTGTTCTGTTAATTCATCTCACAGAGTTACATCTTTCCTTTCAAGAAGCCTTTCGCTAAGGCTGTTCTTGTGGAATTGGCAAAGGGATATTTGGAAGCCCATAGAGGGCTATGGTGAAAAAGGAAATATCTTCCGTTCAAAACTGGAAAGAATCTTTCTGAGAAACTGCTCTGTGTTCTGTTAATTCATCTCACAGAGTTACATCTTTCCCTTCAAGAAGCCTTTCGCTAAGGCTGTTCTTGTGGAATTGGCAAAGGGATATTTGGAAGCCCATAGAGGGCTATGGTGAAAAAGGAAAGATCTTCCGTTCAAAACTGGAAAGAAGCTTTCTGAGAAACTGCTCTGTGTTCTGTTAATTCATGTCACAGAGTTACATCTTTCCCTTCAAGAAGTCTTTCGCTAAGGTAGTTCTTGTGGAATTGGCAAAGGGATATTTGGAAGCCCATAGAAGGCTATGGTGAAAATGGAAATATCTTCCGTTCAAAACTGGAAAGAAGCTTTCTGAGAAACTGTTCTGTGTTCTGTTAATTCATCTCACAGAGTTACATCTTTCCCTTCAGGAAGCCTTTCGCTAAGGCTGTTCTTGTGGAATTGGCAAAGGGATATTTGGAAGCCCATAGAGGGCTATGGTGAAAAAGGATATATCTTCCGTTGAAAATTGGAAACAAGCCTTTTGAGAAACTGCTCTGTGTTCTGTTAATTCATCTCACAGAGTTACATCTTTCCCTTCAAGAAGCCTTTCGCTAAGGCTGTTCTTGTGGAATTGGCAAAGGGATATTTGGAAGCCCATGGAGGGCTATGGTGAAAAACGAAATATCTTCCGTTTAAAACTGGAAAGAAGCTTTCTGAGAAACTGCTCTGTGTTGTGTTAATTCATCTCACAGAGTTACATCTTTCCCTTCAAGAAGCCTTTCGCTAAGGCTGTTCTTGTGGAATTGGCAAAGGGATATTTGGAAGCCCATAGAGGGCTATGGTGAAAAAGGAAATATCTTCCGTTCAAAACTGGAAAGAAGCTTTCTGAGAAACTGCTCTGTGTTCTGTTAATTCATCTCACAGAGTTACATCTTTCCCTTCAAGAAGCCTTTCGCTAAGGCTATTCTTATGGAATTGGCAAAGGGATATTTGGAAGCCCATAGAGGGCTATGGTGAAAAAGGAAATATCTTCCGTTCAAAACTGGAAAGAAGCTTTCTGAGAAACTGTTCTGTGTTCTGTTAATTCATCTCACAGAGTTACATCTTTCCCTTCAAGAAGCCTTTCGCTAAGGCTGTTCTTGTGGAATTGGCAAAGGGATATTTGGAAGCCCATAGAGGGCTATGGTGAAAAAGGAAATATCTTCCGTTCAAAACTGGAAAGAAGCTTTCTGAGAAACTGCTCTGTGTTCTGTTAATTCATCTCACAGAGTTACATCTTTCCCTGCAAGAAGCCTTTCGCTAAGGCTGTTCTTGTGGAATTGGCAAAGGGATATTTGGAAGCCCATATAGGGCTACGGTGAAAAAGGAAATATCTTCCGTTCAAAACTGGAAAGAAGCTTTCTGAGAAACTGCTCTGAGTTCTGTTAATTCATCTCACAGAGTTACATCTTTCCCTTCAAGAAGCCTTTCGCTAAGGCTGTTCTTGTGGAATTGGCAAAGGGATATTTGGAAGCCCATAGAGAGCTATGGTGAAAAAGGAAATATCTTCCGTTCAAAACTGGAAAGAAGCTTTCTGCGAAACTGCTCTGTGTTCTGTTAATTCATCTCACAGAGTTACATCTTTCCCTTCAAGAAGCCTTTCGCTAAGGCTGTTCTTGTGGAATTGGCAAAGGGATATTTGGAAGCCCATATAGGGCTATGGTGAAAAAGGAAATATCTTCCGTTCAAAACTGGACAGAAGCTTTCTGAGAAACTGCTCTGTGTTCTGTTAATTCATCTCACAGAGTTACATCTTTCCCTTCAAGAAGCCTTTCGCTAAGGCTGTTCTTGTGGAATGGGCAAAGGGATATTTGGAAGCCCATAGAGGGCTATGGTGAAAAAGGAAATATCTTCCGTTCAAAACTGGAAAGAAGCTTTCTGAGAAACTGCTCTGAGTTCTGTTAATTCATCTCACAGAGTTACATCTTTCCCTTCAAGAAGCCTTTCGCTAAGGCTGTTCTTGTGGAATTGGCAAAGGGATATTTGGAAGCCCATAGAGGGCTATGGCGAAAAAGGAAATATCTTCCGTTCAAAACTGGAAAGAAGCTTTCTGAGAAACTGCTTTGTGTTCTTTTAATTCATCTCACAGAGTTACATCTTTCCCTTCAAGAAGCCTTTCGCTAAGGCTGTTCTTGTGGAATTGGCAAAGGGATATTTGGAAGCCCATAGAGGGCTATGGTGAAAAAGGAAATATCTTCCGTTCAAAACTGGAAAGAAGCTTTGTAAGAAACTGCTCCGTGTTTTGTTAATTCATCTAACAGAGTTACATCTTTCCCTTCAAGAAGCCTTTCGCTAAGGTTGTTCTTGTGGAATTGGCAAAGGGATATTTGGAAGCCCATAGAGGGCTATGGTGAAAAAGGAAATATCTTCCTTTCAAAACTGGAAAGAAGCTTTCTGAGAAACTGCTCTGTGTTCTGTTAATTCATCTCACAGAGTTACATCTTTCCCTTCAAGAAGCCTTTCGCTAAGGCTGTTCTTGTGGAATTGGCAAAGGGATATTTGGAAGCCCATAGAGGGCTATGGTGAAAAAGGAAATATCTTCCGTTCAAAACTGGAAACAAGCTTTGTAAGAAACTGCTCCGTGTTCCGTTAATTCATCTCACAGAGTTACATCTTTCCCTTCAAGAAGCCTTTCACTAAGGCTGTACTTGTGGAATTGGCAAAGGGATATTTGGAAGCCCATAGAGGGCTATGGTGAAAAAGGAAATATCTTCCGTTCAAAACTGGAAAGAAGCTTTCTGAGAAACTGTTCTGTGTTCTGTTAATTCATCTCACAGAGTTACATCTTTCCCTTCAAGAAGCCTTTCGCTAAGGCTGTTCTTGTGGAATTGGCAAAGGGATATTTGGAAGCCCATAGAGTGCTATGGTGAAAAAGAAATATCTTCCGTTCAAAACTGGAAAGCAGCTTTCTGAGAAACTGCTCTGTGTTCTGTTAATTCATCTCACAGAGTTACATCTTTCCCTTCAAGAAGCCTTTCGCTAAGGCTGTTCTTGTGGAATTGGCAAAGGGATATTTGGAAGCCCATAGAGGGCTATGGTGAAAAAGGAAATATCTTCCGTTCAAAACTGGAAAGAATCTTTCTGAGAAACTGCTCTGTGTTCTGTTAATTCATCTCACAGAGTTACATCTTTCCCTTCAAGAAGCCTTTCGCTAAGGCTGTTCTTGTGGAATTGGCAAAGGGATATTTGGAAGACCCTAGAGGGCTATGGTGAAAAAGGAAATATCTTCCGTTCAAAACTGGAAGGAAGCTTTCTGAGAAACTGATCTGTGTTCTGTTAATTCATCTCACAGAGTTACATCTTTCCCTTCAAGAAGCCTTTCGCTAAGGCTGTTCTTGTGGAATTGGCAAAGGGATATTTGGAAGCCCATAGAGGGCTATGGTGAAAAAGGAAATATCTTCGGTTCAAAACTGGAAAGAAGCTTTCTGAGAAACTGCTCTGTGTTCTGTTAATTCATCTCACAGAGTTACATCTTTCCCTTCAAGAAGCCTTTCGCTAAGGCTGTTCTTGTGGAATTGGCAAAGGGATATTTGGAAGCCCATAGAGGGCTATGGTGAAAAAGGAAATATCTTCCGTTCAAAACTGGAAAGAAGCTTTCTGAGAAACTACTCTGAGTTCTGTTAATTCATCTCACAGAGTTACATCTTTCCCTTCAAGAAGCCTTTCGCTAAGGCTGTTCTTGTGGAATTGGCAAAGGGATATTTGGAAGCCCATAGAGGGCTATGGCGAAAAAGGAAATATCTTCCGTTCAAAACTGGAAAGAAGCTTTCTGAGAAACTGCTCCGTGTTCTGTTAATTCATCTCACAGAGCTACATCTTTCCCTTCAAGAAGCCTTTCACTAAGGCTATTCTTGTGCAATTGGCAAAGGGATATTTGGAAGCCCATAGAGGGCTATGGTGAAAAAGGAAATATCTTCCGTTCAAAACTGGAAAGAAGCTTTCTGAGATACTGCTCTGTGTTCTGTTAATTCATCTCACAGAGTTACATCTTTCCCTTCAAGAAGCCTTTCCCTAAGACTCTACTTGTGGAATTGGCAAAGGGATATTTGGAAGCCCTTAGAGGGCTATGGTGAAAAAGAAAAGATCTTCCGTTCAAAACTGGAAAGAAACTTTCTGAGAAACTGCTCTGTGTTCTGTTAATTCATCTCACAGAGTTACATCTTTCCCTTCAAAAAGCCTTTCGTTAGGGCTGTTCTTCTGGAATTGGCAAAGGGATATTTGGAAGCCCATAGAGGGCTATGGTGTAAAAGGAAATATCTTCCGTTCAAATCTGGAAAGAAGCTTTCTGAGAAACTGCTCTGTGGTCGGTTAATTCATCTCACAGAGTTACATCTTTCCCTTCAAGAAGCCTTTCGCTAAGGCTGTTCTTGTGGAATTGGCAAAGGGATATTTGGAAGCCCATAGAGGGCTATGGTGAAAAAGGAAATATCTTCCGTTCAAAACTGGAAAGAAGCTTTCTGAGAAACTGCTCTGTGTTCTGTTAATTCATCTCACAGAGTTACATCTTTCCCTTCAAGAAGCCTTTCGCTAAGGATGTTTTTGTGGAATTGGCAAAGGGATATTTGGAAGCCCATAGAGGGCTATGGTGAAAAAGGAAATATCTTCGGTTCAAAACTGGAAAGAAGCTTTCTGAGAAACTGCTCTGTGTTCTGTTAATTCATCTCACACAGTTACATCTTTCCCTTCAAGAAGCCTTTCGCTAAGGCCGTTCTTGTGGAATTGGCAAAGGGATATTGGAAGCCCATAGAGGGCTATGGTGAAAAAGGAAACATCTTCCGTTCAAAACTGGAAAGAAGCTTTCTGAGAAACTGCTCTGTGTTCTGTTAATTCATCTCACAGAGTTACATCTTTCCCTTCAAGAAGTCTTTCGCTAAGGTTGTTCTTGTGCAATTGGAAAGGGATATTTGGAAGCCCATAGAGGGCTATGGTGAAAAAGGAAATATCTTCCGTTCAAAACTGGAAAGAAGCTTTCTGAGAAACTGCTCTGTGTTCTGTTAATTCATCTCACAGAGTTACATCTTTCCCTTCAAGAAGCCTTTCGCTAAGGCTGTTCTTGTGGAATTGGCAAAGGGATATTTGGAAGCCCATAGAGGGCTATGGTGAAAAAGGAAATAACTTCCGTTCAAAACTGGAAAGAAGCTTTCTGAGAAACTGCTCTGAGTTCTGTTAATTCATCTCACAGAGTTACATCTTTCCCTTCAAGAAGCCTTTCGCTAAGGCTGTTCTTGTGGAATTGGCAAAGGGATATATGGAAGCCCATAGAGGGCTGTGGTGAAAAAGGAAATATCTTCCGTTCAAAACTGGAAAGAAGCTTTCTGAGAAACTGCTCTGTGTTCTGTTAATTCATCTCACAGAGTTACATCTTTCCCTTCAAGAAGCCTTTCGCTAAGGCTGTTCTTGTGGAATTGGCAAAGGGATATTTGGAAGCCCATAGAGGGCTATGGTGAAAAAGGAAAGATCTTCCGTTCAAAACTGGAAAGAAGCTTTCTGAGAAACTGCTCTGTGTTCTGTTAATTCATCTCACAGAGTAACATCTTTCCCTTCAAGAAGTCTTTCGCTAAGGTTGTTCTTGTGGAATTGGCAAAGGGATATTTGGAAGCCCATAGAAGGCTATGGTGAAAAAGGAAATATCTTCCGTTCAAAACTGGAAAGAAGCTTTCTGAGAAACTGTTCTGTGTTCTGTTAATTCATCTCACAGAGTTACATCTTTCCCTTCAAGAAGCCTTTCGCTAAGGCTGTTCTTGTGGAATTGGCAAAGGGATATTTGGAAGCCCATAGAGGGCTATGGTGAAAAAGGATATATCTTCCGTTGAAAATTGGAAACAAGCATTTGAGAAACTGCTCTGTGTTCTGTTAATTCATCTCACAGAGTTACATCTTTCCCTTCAAGAAGCCTTTCGCTAAGGCTGTTCTTGTGGAATTGGCAAAGGGATATTTGGAAGCCCATGGAGGGCTATGGTGAAAAACGAAATATCTTCCGTTCAAAACTGGAAAGAAGCTTTCTGAGAAACTGCTCTGTGTTCTGTTAATTCATCTCACAGAGTTACAGCTTTCCCTTCAAGAAGCCTTTCGCGAAGGCTGTTCTTGTGGAATTGGCAAAGGGATATTTGGAAGCCCTTAGAGGGCTATGGAGAAAAAGGAAATATCTTCCTTTGAAAACTGGAAAGAAGCTTTCTGAGAAACAGCTCTGTATTCTGTTAATTCATCTCACAGAGTTACATCTTTCCCTTCAAGAAGCCTTTCGCTAAGGCTGTTCTTGTGGAATTGGCAAAGGGATATTTGGAAGCACATAGAGGGCTATGGTTAAAAAGGAAATATCTTCCGTTCAAAACTGGAAAGAAGCTTTATGAGAAACTGCTCTGTGGTCTGTTAATTCATCTCACAGAGTTACATCTTTCCCTTCAAGAAGCCTTTCGCTAAGGCTGTTCTTGTGGAATTGGCAGAGGGATATTTGGAAGCCCACAGAGGGCTATGGTGAAAAAGGAAATATCTTCGGTTCAAAACTGGAAAGAAGCTTTCTGAGAAACTGCTCTGTGTTCTTTTAATTCATCTCACAGACTTACATCTTTCCCTTCAAGAAGTCTTTCGCTAAGGCTGTTCTTGTGGAATTGGCAAAGGGATATTTGGAAGCCCATAGAGGGCTATGGTGAAAAAGGAAATATCTTCCGTTCAAAACTGGAAAGAAGCTTTCTGAGAAACTGCTCTGTGTTCTGTAAATTCATCTCACAGAGTTACATCTTTCCCTTCAAGAAGCCTTTCGCTAAGGCTGTTCTTGTGGAATTGGCAAAGGGATATTTGGAAGCCCATAGAGGGCTATGGTGAAAAAGGAAATATCTTCCGTTCAAAACTGGAAACAAGCTTTGTAAGAAACTGCTCCGTGTTCTGTTAATTCATCTCACAGAGCTACATCTTTCCCTTCAAGAAGCCTTTCACTAAGGCTATTCTTGTGCAATTGGCAAAGGGATATTTGGAAGCCCAAAGAGGGCTATGGTGAAAAAGGAAATATCTTCCGTTCAAAACTGGAAAGAAGCTTTCTGAGATACTGCTCTGTGTTCTGTTAATTCATCTCACAGAGTTACATCTTTCCCTTCAAGAAGCCTTTCCCTAAGACTCTACTTGTGGAGTTGGCAAAGGGATATTTGGAAGCCCTTAGAGGGCTATGGTGAAAAAGAAAAGATCTTCCGTTCAAAACTGGAAAGAAACTTTCTGAGAAACTGCTCTGTGTTCTGTTAATTCATCTCACAGAGTTACATCTTTCCCTTCAAAAAGCCTTTCGTTAGGGCTGTTCTTCTGGAATTGGCAAAGGGATATTTGGAAGCCCATAGAGGGCTATGGTGTAAAAGGAAATATCTTCCGTTCAAAACTGGAAAGAAGCTTTCTGAGAAACTGCTCTGTGGTCGGTTAATTCATCTCACAGAGTTACATCTTTCCCTTCAAGAAGCCTTTCGCTAAGGCTGTTCTTGTGGAATTGGCAAAGGGATATTTGGAAGCCCATAGAGGGCTATGGTGAAAAAGGAAATATCTTCCGTTCAAAACTGGAAAGAAGCTTTCTGAGAAACTGCTCTGTGTTCTGTTAATTCATCTCACAGAGTTACATCTTTCCCTTCAAGAAGTCTTTCGCTAAGGCTGTTCTTGTGGAATTGGCAAAGGGATATTTGGAAGCCCATAGAGGGCTATGGTGAAAAAGGAAATAACTTCCGTTCAAAACTGGAAAGAAGCTTTCTGAGAAACTGCTCTGAGTTCTGTTAATTCATCTCACAGAGTTACATCTTTCCCTTCAAGAAGCCTTTCGCTAAGGCTGTTCTTGTGGAATTGGCAAAGGGATATATGGAAGCCCATAGAGGGCTGTGGTGAAAAAGGAAATATCTTCCGTTCAAAACTGGAAAGAAGCTTTCTGAGAAACTGCTCTGTGTTCTGTTAATTCATCTCACAGAGTTACATCTTTCCCTTCAAGAAGCCTTTCGCTAAGGCTGTTCTTGTGGAATTGGCAAAGGGATATTTGGAAGCCCATAGAGGGCTATGGTGAAAAAGGAAAGATCTTCCGTTCAAAACTGGAAAGAAGCTTTCTGAGAAACTGCTCTGTGTTCTGTTAATTCATCTCACAGAGTAACATCTTTCCCTTCAAGAAGTCTTTCGCTAAGGTTGTTCTTGTGGAATTGGCAAAGGGATATTTGGAAGCCCATAGAGGGCTATGGTGAAAAAGGAAAGATCTTCCGTTCAAAACTGGAAAGAAGTTTTCTGAGAAACTGCTCTGTGTTCTGTTTATTCATCTCACACAGTTACATCTTTCCCTTCAAGAAGCCTTTCGCTAAGTCTGTTCTTGTGGAATTGGCAAAGGGATATTTCGAAGCCCATAGAGGACTATGGTGAAAAAGGAAATATCTTCCTTTCAAAACTGGAAAGAAGCTTTCTGAGAAACTGCTCTGTGTTCTGTAAATTCATCTCACAGAGTTACATCTTTCCCTTCAAGAAGCCTTTCGCTAAGGCTGTTCTTGTGGAATTGGCAAAGGGATATTTGGAAGCCCATAGAGGGCTATGGTGAAAAATGAAATATCTTCCGTTCAAAACTGGAAACAAGCTTTGTAAGAAACTGCTCCGTGTTCCGTTAATTCATCTCACAGAGTTACATCTTTCCCTTCAAATAGCCTTTCACTAAGGCTGTACTTGTGGAATTGGCAAAGGGATATTTGGAAGCCCATAGAGGGCTATGGTGAAAAAGGAAATATCTTCCGTTCAAAACTGGAAAGAAGCTTTCTGAGAAACTGTTCTGTGTTCGGTTAATTCATCTCACAGAGTTACATCTTTCCCTTCAAGAAGCCTTTCGCTAAGGCTGTTCTTGTGGAATTGGCAAAGGGATATTTGGAAGCCCATAGAGTGCTATGGTGAAAAAGAAATATCTTCCGTTCAAAACTGGAAAGCAGCTTTCTGAGAAACTGCTCTGTGTTCTGTTAATTCATCTCACAGAGTTACATCTTTCCCTTCAAGAAGCCTTTCGCTAAGGCTGTTCTTGTGGAATTGGCAAAGGGATATTTGGAAGCCCATAGAGGGCTATGGTGAAAAAGGAAATACCTTCCGTTCGAAACTGGAAAGAATCTTTCTGAGAAACTGCTCTGTGTTCTGTTAATTCATCTCACAGAGTTACATCTTTCCCTTCAAGAAGCCTTTCGCTAAGGCTGTTCTTGTGGAATTGGCAAAGGGATATTTGGAAGACCATAGAGGGCTATGGTGAAAAAGGAAATATCTTCCGTTCAAAACTGGAAGGAAGCTTTCTGAGAAACTGCTCTGTGTTCTGTTAATTCATCTCACAGAGTTACATCTTTCCTTTCAAGAAGCCTTTCGCTAAGGCTGTTCTTGTGGAATTGGCAAAGGGATACTTGGAAGCCCATAGAGGGCTATGGTGAAAAAGGAAATATCTTCGGTTCAAAACTGGAAAGAAGCTTTCTGAGAAACTGCTCTGTGTTCTGTTAATTCATCTCACAGAGTTACATCTTTCCCTTCAAGAAGCCTTTCGCTAAGGCTGTTCTTGTGGAATTGGCAAAGGGATATTTGGAAGCCCATAGAGGGCTATGGTGAAAAAGGAAAGATCTTCCGTTCAAAACTGGAAAGAAGCTTTCTGAGAAACTGCTCTGTGTTCTGTTTATTCATCTCACACAGTTACATCTTTCCCTTCAAGAAGTCTTTCGCTAAGTCTGATCTTGTGGAATTGGCAAAGGGATATTTCGAAGCCCATAGAGGGCTATGGTGAAAAAGGAAATATCTTTCGTTCAAAATTGGAAAGAAGCTTTCTGAGAAACTGCTTTGTGTTCTGTAAATTCATCTCGCAGAGTTACATCTTTCCGTTCAAGAAGCCTTTCGCTAAGGCTGTTCTTGTGGAACTGGCAAAGGGATATTTGAAAGCCCATAGAGGGCTATGGTGAAAAAGGAAATATCTTCCGTTCAAAACTGGAAAGAAGCTTTCTGAGAAACTGCTCTGAGTTCTGCTAATTCATCTCACAGAGTTACATCTTTCCCTTCAAGAAGCCTTTCGCTAAGGCTGTTCTTGTGGAATTGGCAAAGGGATATATGGAAGCCCATAGAGGGCTATGGTGAAAAAGGAAATATCTTCCGTTCAAAACTGGAAAGAAGCTTTCTGAGAAACTGCTCTGTGTTCTGTTAATTCATCTCACAGAGTTACATCTTTCCTTTCAAGAAGCCTTTCGCTAAGGCTGTTCTTGTGGAATTGGCAAAGGGATATTTGGAAGCCCATAGAGGGCTATGGTGAAAAAGGATATATCTTCCGTTGAAAATTGGAAACAAGCATTTGAGAAACTGCTCTGTGTTCTGTTAATTCATCTCACAGAGTTACATCTTTCCCTTCAAGAAGCCTTTCGCTAAGGCTGTTCTTGTGGAATTGGCAAAGGGATATTTGGAAGCCCATAGAGGGCTATGGTGAAAAAGGAAATATCTTCCGTTCAAAACTAGAAAGAAGCTTTCTGAGAAACTGCTCTGTGTTCTGTTAATTCATCTCACAGAGTTACATCTTTCCCTTCAAGAAGCCTTTCGCTAAGGCTGTTCTTGTGGAATTGGCAAAGGGATATTTGGAAGCCCATAGAGGGCTATGGTGAAAAAGGAAATATCTTCCGTTCAAAACTGGAAAGAAGCTTTCTGAGAAACTGCTCTGTGTTCTGTTAATTCATCTCACAGAGTTACATCTTTTTCTTCAAGAAGCCTTTCGCTAAGGCTGTTCTTGTGGAATTGGCAAAGGGATATTTGGAAGCACATAGAGGGCTATGGTGAAAAAGGAAATATCTTCCGTTCAAAACTGGAAAGAAGCTTTCAGAGAAACTGTTCTGTGTTCTGTTAATTCATCTCACAGAGTTACATCTTTCCCTTCAAGAAGCTTTTCGCTAAGGCTGTTCTTGTGGAATTGGCAAAGGGATATTTGGAAGCCCATAGAGGTCTATGCTGAAAAAGGAAATATCTTCCGTTCAAAACTGGAAAGAAGCTTTCTGAGAAACTGCTCTGAGTTCTGTTAACTCATCTCACAAAGTTACATCTTTCCCTTCAGGAAGCCTTTCACTAAGGCTATTCTTGTGGAATTGGCAAAGGGATATTTGGAAGCCCATAGAGGGCTATGGTGAAAAAGGAAATATCTTCCGTTCAAAACTGGAAAGAAGCTTTCTTAGAAACTGCTCTGTGTTCTGTTAATTCATCTCACTGAGTTACATCTTTCCCTTCAAAAAGCCTTTCGCTAAGGCTGTTCTTGTGGAATTGGCTAAGGGATATTTGGAAGCCCATAGAGGGCTATGATGAAAAAGGAAATATCTTCCGTTCATAACTGGAAAGAAGCTTTCTGAGAAGCTGCTCTGTGTTCTGTTCATTCATAACACAGAGTTACATCTTTCCCTTCAAGAAGTCTTTCGCTAAGGCTGTTCTTGTCGAATTGGCAAAGGGATATTTGGAAGCCCATAGAGGGCTATGGTGAAAAAGGAAATATCTTCCGTTCAAAACTGGAAAGAAGCTTTCTGAGAAACTGCTCTGTGTTCTGTTAATTCATCTCACAGAGTTACATCTTTCCCTTCAAGAAGCCTTTCGCTTAGACTGTTCTTGTGGAATTGGCAAAGGGATATTTGGAAGCCCATAGAGGGCTATGGTGAAAAAGGAAATATATTCGGTTCAAAACTGGAAAGAAGCTTTCTGAGAAACTGCTCTGTGTTCTGTTAATTCATCTCACAGAGTTACATCTTTCCCTTCAAGAAGTCTTTCGCTAAGGCTGTTCTTGTGGAATTGGCAAAGGGATATTTGGAAGCCCATAGAGGGCTATGGTGAAAAAGGAAATATCTTCCGTTCAAAACCTGAAAGAAGCTTTCTGAGAAACTGCTCTGTGTTCTGTTAATTCATCTCACAGAGTTACATCTTTCCCTTCAAGAAGCCTTTCGCTAAGGCTGTTCTTATGGAATTGGCAAAGGGATATTTGGAAGCCCATAGAGGGCTATGGTGAAAAAGGAAATATCTTCCGTTCAAAACTGGAAAGAAGCTTTCTGAGAAACTGCTCTGTGTTCTGTAAATTCATCTCACAGAGTTACATCTTTCCCTTCAAGAAGCCTTTCGCTAAGGCTGTTCTTGTGGAATTGGCAAAGGGATATTTGGAAGCCCATAGAGGGCTATGGTGAAAAAGGAAATATCTTCCGTTCAAAACTGGAAAGAAGCTTTATGAGAAACTGCTCTGTGTTCTGTTAATTCATCTCACAGAGTTACATCTTTCCCTTCAAGAAGCCTTTCGCTAAGGCTGTTCTTGTGGAATTGGCAAAGGGATATTTGGAAGCCCATAGAGGGCTATGGTGAAAAAGGAAATATCTTCCGTTCAAAACTGGAAAGAAGCTTTCTGAGAAACTGCTCTGTGTTCTGTTAATTCATCTCACAGAGTTACATCTTTCCCTTCAAGAAGCCTTTCTCTAAGGCTGTTCTTGTGGAATTGGCAAAGGGATATTTGGAAGCCCATAGAGGGCTATGGTGAAAAAGGAAATATCTTCCGTTCAAAACTGGAAAGAAGCTTTCTGAGACACTGCTCTGTGTTCTGTTAATTCATCTCACAGAGTTACATCTTTCCCTTCAAGAAGCCTTTCGCTAAGGCTGTTCTTGTGGAATTGGCAAAGGGATATTTGGAAGCCCATGGAGGGCTATGGTGAAAAACGAAATATCTTCCGTTCAAAACTGGAAAGAAGCTTTCTGAGAAACTGCTCTGTGTTCTGTTAATTCATCTCACACAGTTACAGCTTTCCCTTCAAGAAGCCTTTCGCTAAGGCTGTTCTTGTGGAATTGGCAAAGGGATATTTGGAAGCCCATAGAGGGCTATGGTGAAAAAGGAAATATCTTCCGTTCAAAACTGGAAAGAATCTTTCTGAGAAACTGCTCTGTGTTCTGTTAATTCATCTCACAGAGTTACATCTTTCCCTTCAAGAAGCCTTTCGCTAAGGCTGTTCTTGTGGAATTGGCAAAGGGATATTTGGAAGCCCATAGAGGGCTATGGTGAAAAAGGAAATATCTTCCGTTCAAAACTGGAAGGAAGCTTTCTGAGAAACTGCTCTGTGTGCTGTTAATTCATCTCACAGAGTTACATCTTTCCTTTCAAGAAGCCTTTCGCTAAGGCTGTTCTTGTGGAATTGGCAAAGGGATATTTGGAAGCCCATAGAGGGCTATGTTGAAAAAGGAATTATCTTCCGTTCAAAACTGGAAAGAAGCTTTCTGAGAAACTGCTCTGTGTTCCGTTAATTCATCTCACAGAGTTACAACTTTCCCTTCAAGAAGCCTTTCGCTAAGGCTGTTCTTGTGGAATTGGCAAAGGGATATTTGGAAGCCCATAGAGGGCTATGGTGAAAAAGGAAATATCTTCCGTTCAAAACTGGAAAGAAGCTTTCTGAGAAACTCCTCTGTGGTCTATTAATTCATCTCACAGAGTTACATCTTTCCCTTCAAGAAGCCTTTCGCTAAGGCTGTTCTTGTGGAATTGGCAAAGGGATATTTGGAAGCCCTTAGAGGGCTATGGTGAAAAAGTGAATATCTTCCGTTCAAAATTGGAAAGAAGCTTTCTGAGGAACTGCTCTGTGTTCTGTTAATTCATCTCACAGAGTTACATCTTTCCCTTCAAGAAGCCTTTCGCTAAGGCTGTTCTTGTGGAATTCGTAAAGGGATATTTGGAAGCCCATAGAGGGCTATGGTGAAAAAGGAAATATCTTCCGTTCAAAACTGGAAAGAAGCTTTATGTAAAACTGCTCTGTGTTCTGTTAATTCATCTCACAGAGTTACATCTTTCCCTTCAAGAAGCCTTTCGCTAAGGCTGTTCTTGTGGAATTGGCAAAGGGATATTTGGAAGCCCATAGAGGGCTATGGTGAAAAAGGAAATATCTTCCGTTCAAAACTGGAAAGAAGCTTTCTGAGAAACTGTTCTGTGTTCTGTTAATTCATCTCACAGAGTTACATCTTTCCCTTCAAGAAGCCTTTCGCTAAGGCTGTTCTTGTGGAATTGGCAAAGGGATATTTGGAAGCCCATAGAGGGCTATGGTGAAAAAGGAAATATCTTCCGTTCAAAACTGGAAAGAAGCTTTCTGAGAAACTGCTCTGTGTTCTGTTAATTCATCTCACAGAGTTACATCTTTCCCTTCAAGAAGCCTTTCGCTAAGGCTGTTCTTGTTTAATTGGCAAAGGGATATTTGGAAGCCCATAGAGGGCTATGGTGAAAAAGGAAATATCTTCCGTTCAAAACTGGAAAGAAGCTTTCTGAGAAACTGCTCTGAGTTCTGTTAATTCATCTCACAGAGTTACATCTTTCCCTTCAAGAAGCCTTTCGCTAAGGCTGTTCTTGTGGAATTGGCAAAGGGATATTTGGAAGCCCATAGAGGGCTATGGCGAAAAAGGAAATATCTTCCGTTCAAAACTGGAAAGAAGCTTTCTGAGAAACTGCTTTGTGTTCTGTTAATTCATCTCACAGAGTTACATCTTTCCCTTCAAGAAGCCTTTCGCTAAGGCTGTTCTTGTGCAATTGGCAAAGGGATATTTCGAAGCCCATAGAGGACTACGGTGAAAAAGGAAATATCTTCCTTTCAAAACTGGAAAGAAGCTTTCTGAGAAACTGCTCTGTGTTCTGTAAATTCATCTCACAGAGTTACATCTTTCCCTTCAAGAAGCCTTTCGCTAAGGCTGTTCTTGTGGAATTGGCAAAGGGATATTTGGAAGCCCATAGAGGGCTATGGTGAAAAAGGAAATATCTTCCGTTCAAAACTGGAAAGAAGCTTTCTGAGAAACTGCTCTGTGTTCTGTTAATTCATCTCACAGAGTTACATCTTTCCCTTCAAAAAGCCTTTCGCTAAGGCTGTTCTTGTGGAATTGGCAAAGGGATATTTGGAAGCCCATAGAGGGCTATGGTTAAAAAGGAACTATCTTCCGTTCAAAACTGGAAAGAAGCTTTCTGAGAAACTGCTCTGTGTTCTGTTAATTCATCTCACAGAGTTACATCTTTCCCTTCAAGAAGCCTTTCGCTAAGGCTGTTCTTGTGGAATTGGCAAAGGGATATTTGGAAGCCCATAGAGGGCTATTGTGAAAAAGGAAATATCTTCCGTCCAAAACTGGAAAGAATCTTTCTGAGAAACTGCTCTGTGTTCTGTTAATTCATCTCACAGAGTTACATCTTTCCCTTCAAGAAGCCTTTCGCTAAGGCTGTTCTTGTGGAATTGGCAAAGGGATATTTGGAAGACCATAGAGGGCTATGGTGAAAAAGGAAATATCTTCCGTTCAAAACTGGAAGGAAGTTTTCTGAGAAACTGCTCTGTGTTCTGTTAATTCATCTCACAGAGTTACATCTTTCCTTTCAAGAAGCCTTTCGCTAAGGCTGTTCTTGTGGAATTGGCAAAGGGATATTTGGAAGCCCATAGAGGGCTATGGTGAAAAAGGAAATATCTTCCGTTCAAAACTGGAAAGAAGCTTTCTGAGAAACTGCTCTGTGTTCTGTTAATTCATCTCACAGAGTTACATCTTTCCCTTCAAGAAGCCTTTCGCTAAGGCTGTTCTTGTGGAATTGGCAAAGGGATATTTGGAAGCCCATAGAGGGCTATGGCGAAAAAGGAAATACCTTCCGTTCAAAACTGGAAAGAAGCTTTCTGAGAAACTGCTTTGTGTTCTGTTAATTCATCTCACAGAGTTACATCTTTCCCTTCAAGAAGCCTTTCGCTAAGGCTGTTCTTGTGGAATTGGCAAAGGGATATTTCGAAGCCCATATAGGGCTATGTTGAAAAAGGAAATATCTTCCGTTCAAAACTGGAAAGAAGCTTTGTAAGAAACTGCTCCGTGTTCTGTTAATTCATCTCACAGAGTTACATCTTTCCCTTCAAGAAGCCTTTCGCTAAGGTTGTTCTTGTGGAATTGGCAAAGGGATATTTGGAAGCCCATAGAGGGCTATGGTGAAAAAGGAAATATCTTCCGTTCAAAACTGGAAAGAAGCTTTCTGAGAAACTCCTCTGAGTTCTGTTAATTCGTCTCACAGAGTTACATCTTTCCCTTCAAGAAGCCTTTCGCTAAGGCTGTTCTTGTGGAATTGGCAAAGGGATATTTGGAAGCCAATAGAGGGCTATGGTGAAAAAGGAAATATCTTCCGTTGAAAACTGGAAAGAAGCCTTTTCAGAAACTGCTCTGTGTTCTGTTAATTCATCTCACAGAGTTACATCTTTCCCTTCAAGAAGCCTTTCGCTAAGGCTGTTCTTGTGGAATTGGCAAAAGGATATTTGGAAGCCCATAGAGGGCTATGGTGAAAAAGGAAATATCTTCCGTTCAAAACTAGAAAGAAGCTTTCTGAGAAACTGCTCTGTGTTCTGTTAATTCATCTCACAGAGTTACATCTTTTTCTTCAAGAAGCCTTTCGCTAAGGCTGTTCTTGTGGAATTGGCAAAGGGATATTTGGAAGCACATAGAGGGCTATGGTGAAAAAGGAAATATCTTCCGTTCAAAACTGGAAAGAAGCTTTCAGAGAAACTGTTCTGTGTTCTGTTAATTCATCTCACAGAGTTACATCTTTCCCTTCAAGAAGCTTTTCGCTAAGGCTGTTCTTGTGGAATTGGCAAAGGGATATTTGGAAGCCCATAGAGGTCTATGCTGAAAAAGGAAATATCTTCCGTTCAAAACTGGAAAGAAGCTTTCTGAGAAACTGCTCTGAGTTCTGTTAACTCATCTCACAAAGTTACATCTTTCCCTTCAGGAAGCCTTTCACTAAGGCAATTCTTTTGGAATTGGCAAAGGGATATTTGGAAGCCCATAGAGGGCTATGGTGAAAAAGGAAATATCTTCCGTTCAAAACTGGAAAGAAGCTTTCTTAGAAACTGCTCTGTGTTCTGTTAATTCATCTCACTGAGTTACATCTTTCCCTTCAAAAAGCCTTTCGCTAAGGCTGTTCTTGTGGAATTGGCTAAGGGATATTTGGAAGCCCATAAAGGGCTATGATGAAAAAGGAAATATCTTCCGTTCATAACTGGAAAGAAGCTTTCTGAGAAGCTGCTCTGTGTTCTGTTCATTCATAACACAGAGTTACATCTTTCCCTTCAAGAAGTCTTTCGCTAAGGCTGTTCTTGTCGAATTGGCAAAGGGATATTTGGAAGCCCATAGAGGGCTACGGTGAAAAAGGAAATATCTTCCGTTCAAAACTGGAAAGAAGCTTTCTGAGAAACTGCTCTGTGTTCTGTTAATTCATCTCACAGAGTTACAACTTTCCCTTCAAGAAGCCTTTCGCTTAGACTGTTCTTGTGGAATTGGCAAAGGGATATTTGGAAGCCCATAGAGGGCTATGGTGAAAAAGGAAATATATTCGGTTCAAAACTGGAAAGAAGCTTTCTGAGAAACTGCTCTGTGTTCTGTTAATTCATCTCACAGAGTTACATCTTTCCCTTCAAGAAGTCTTTCGCTAAGGCTGTTCTTGTGGAATTGGCAAAGGGATATTTGGAAGCCCATAGAGGGCTATGGTGAAAAAGGAAATATCTCCCGTTCAAAACCTGAAAGAAGCTTTCTGAGAAACTGCTCTGTGTTCTGTTAATTCATCTCACAGAGTTACATCTTTCCCTTCAAGAAGCCTTTCGCTAAGGCTGTTCTTATGGAATTGGCAAAGGGATATTTGGAAGCCCATAGAGGGCTATGGTGAAAAAGGAAATATCTTCCGTTCAAAACTGGAAAGAAGCTTTCTGAGAAACTGCTCTGTGTTCTGTAAATTCATCTCACAGAGTTACATATTTCCCTTCAAGAAGCCTTTCGCTAAGGCTGTTCTTGTGGAATTGGCAAAGGGATATTTGGAAGCCCATAGAGGGCTACGGTGAAAAAGGAAATATCTTCCGTTCAAAACTGGAAAGAAGCTTTATGAGAAACTGCTCTGTGGTCTGTTAATTCATCTCACAGAGTTACATCTTTCCCTTCAAGAAGCCTTTCGCTAAGGCTGTTCTTGTGGAATTGGCAGAGGGATATTTGGAAGCCCACAGAGGGCTATGGTGAAAAAGGAAATATCTTCGGTTCAAAACTGGAAAGAAGCTTTCTGAGAAACTGCTCTGTGTTCTGTTAATTCATCTCAAAGACTTACATCTTTCCCTTCAAGAAGTCTTTCGCTAAGGCTGTTCTTGTGGAATTGGCAAAGGGATATTTGGAAGCCCATAGAGGGCTATGGTGAAAAAGGAAATATCTTCCGTTCAAAACTGGAAAGAAGCTTTCTGAGAAACTGCTCTGTGTTCTGTAAATTCATCTCACAGAGTTACATCTTTCCCTTCAAGAAGCCTTTCGCTAAGGCTGTTCTTGTGCAATTGGCAAAGGGATATTTGGAAGCCCATAGAGGGCTATGGTGAAAAAGGAAATATCTTCCGTTCAAAACTGGAAACAAGCTTTGTAAGAAACTGCTCCGTGTTCTGTTAATTCATCTCACAGAGCTACATCTTTCCCTTCAAGAAGCCTTTCACTAAGGCTATTCTTGTGCAATTGGCAAAGGGATATTTGGAAGCCCATAGAGGGCTATGGTGAAAAAGGAAATATCTTCCGTTCAAAACTGGAAAGAAGCTTTCTGAGATACTGCTCTGTGTTCTGTTAATTCATCTCACAGAGTTACATCTTTCCCTTCAAGAAGCCTTTCCCTAAGACTCTACTTGTGGAATTGGCAAAGGGATATTTGGAAGCCCTTAGAGGGCTATGGTGAAAAAGAAAAGATCTTCCGTTCAAAACTGGAAAGAAACTTTCTGAGAAACTGCTCTGTGTTCTGTTAATTCATCTCACAGAGTTACATCTTTCCCTTCAAAAAGCCTTTCGCTAGGGGTGTTCTTCTGATATTGGCAAAGGGATATTTGGAAGCCCATAGAGGGCTATGGTGTAAAAGGAAATATCTTCCGTTCAAAACTGGAAAGAAGCTTTCTGAGAAACTGCTCTGTGGTCGGTTAATTCATCTCACAGAGTTACATCTTTCACTTCAAGAAGCCTTTCGCTAAGGCTGTTCTTGTGGAATTGGCAAAGGGATATTTGGAAGCCCATAGAGGGCTATGGTGAAAAAGGAAATATCTTCCGTTCAAAACTGGAAAGAAGCTTTCTGAGAAACTGCTCTGTGTTCTGTTAATTCATCTCACAGAGTTACATCTTTCCCTTCAAGAAGTCTTTCGCTAAGGCTGTTCTTGTGGAATTGGCAACGGGATATTTGGAAGCCCATAGAGGGCTATGGTGAAAAAGGAAATATCTTCCGTTCAAAACTGGAAAGAAGCTTTCTGAGAAACTGCTCTGTGTTCTGTTAATTCATCTCACAGAGTTACATCTTTCCCTTCAAGAAGCCTTTCGCTAAGGCTGTTCTTGTGGAATTGGCAAAGGGATATTTGGAAGCCCATAGAGGGCTATGGTGAAAAAGGAAATATCTTCCGTTCAAAACTGGAAAGAAGCTTTCTGAGAAACTGCTCTGTGTTCTGTTAATTCATCTCACAGAGTTACATCTTTCCCTTCAAGAAGCCTTTCTCTAAGGCTGTTCTTGTGGAATTGGCAAAGGGATATTTGGAAGCCCATAGAGGGCTATGGTGAAAAAGGAAATATCTTCCGTTCAAAACTGGAAAGAAGCTTTCTGAGAAACTGCTCTGTGTTCTGTTAATTCATCTCACAGAGTTACATCTTTCCCTTCAAGAAGCCTTTCGCTAAGGCTGTTCTTGTGGAATTGGCAAAGGGATATTTGGAAGCCCATAGAGGGCTATGGTGAAAAAGAAAAGATCTTCCGTTCAAAACTGGAAAGAAGCTTTCTGAGAAACTGCTCTGAGTTCTGTTAATTCATCTCACACAGTTACATCTTTCCCTTCAAGAAGCCTTTCGCTAAGGCTGTTCTTGTGGAATTGGCAAAGGGATATTTGGAAGCCCATAGAGGGCTCTGGTGAAAAAGGAAATATCTTCCGTTCAAAACTAGAAAGAAGCTTTCTGAGAAACTGCTCTGTGTTCTGTTAATTCATCTCACAGAGTTACATCTTTCCCTTCAAGAAGCCTTTCGCTAAGGTCGTTCTTGTGGAATTGGCAAAGGGATATTGGAAGCCCATAGAGGGCTATGGTGAAAAAGGAAACATCTTCCGTTCAAAACTGGAAAGAAGCTTTCTGAGAAAATGCTCTGTGTTCTGTTAATTCATCTCACAGAGTTACATCTTTCCCTTCAAGAAGTCTTTCGCTAAGGCTGTTCTTGTGCAATTGGAAAGGGATATTTGGAAGCCCATAGAGGGCTATGGTGAAAAAGGAAATATCTTCCGTTCAAAACTGGAAAGAAGCTTTCTGAGAAACTGCTCTGTGTTCTGTTAATTCATCTCACAGAGTTACATCTTTCCCTTCAAGAAGCCTTTCGCTAAGGCTGTTCTTGTGGAATTGGCAAAGGGATATTTGGAAGCCCATAGAGGGCTATGGTGAAAAAGGAAATATCTTCCGTTCAAAACTGGAAAGAAGCTTTCTGAGAAACTGCTCTGAGTTCTGTTAATTCATCTCACAGAGTTACATCTTTCCCTTCAAGAAGCCTTTCGCTAAGGCTGTTCTTGTGGAATTGGCAAAGGGATATATGGAAGCCCATAGAGGGCTGTGGTGAAAAAGGAAATATCTTCCGTTCAAAACTGGAAAGAAGCTTTCTGAGAAACTGCTCTGTGTTCTGTTAATTCATCTCACAGAGTTACATCTTTCCCTTCAAGAAGCCTTTCGCTAAGGCTGTTCTTGTGGAATTGGCAAAGGGATAATTGGAAGCCCATAGAGGGCTATGGTGAAAAAGGAAAGATCTTCCGTTCAAAACTGGAAAGAAGCTTTCTGAGAAACTGCTCTGTGTTCTGTTAATTCATCTCACAGTGTAACATCTTTCCCTTCAAGAAGTCTTTCGCTAAGGTTGTTCTTGTGGAATTTGCAAAGGGATATTTGGAAGCCCATAGAAGGCTATGGTGAAAAAGGAAATATCTTCCGTTCAAAACTGGAAAGAAGCTTTCTGAGAAACTGTTCTGTGTTCTGTTAATTCATCTCACAGAGTTACATCTTTCCCTTCAAGAAGCCTTTCGCTAAGGCTGTTCTTGTGGAATTGGCAAAGGGATATTTGGAAGCCCATAGAGGGCTATGGTGAAAAAGGATATATCTTCCGTTGAAAATTGGAAACAAGGCTTTGAGAAACTGCTCTGTGTTCTGTTAATTCATCTCACAGAGTTACATCTTTCCCTTCAAGAAGCCTTTCGCTAAGGCTGTTCTTGTGGAATTGGCAAAGGGATATTTGGAAGCCCATGGAGGGCTATGTTGGAAAACGAAATATCTTCCGTTCAAAACTGGAAAGAAGCTTTCTGAGAAACTGCTCTGTGTTCTGTTAATTCATCTCACAGAGTTACAGCTTTCCCTTCAAGAAGCCTTTCGCTAAGGCTGTTCTTGTGGAATTGGCAAAGGGATATTTGGAAGCCCTTAGAGGGCTATGGTGAAAAAGGAAATATCTTCCTTTGAAAACTGGAAAGAAGCTTTCTGAGAAACTGCTCTGTATTCTGTTAATTCATCTCACAGAGTTACATCTTTCCCTTCAAGAAGCCTTTCGCTAAGGCTGTTCTTGTGGAATTGGCAAAGGGATATATGGAAGCCCATAGAGGGCTATGGTGAAAAAGGAAATATCTTCCGTTCAAAACTGGAAAGAAGCTTTCTGAGAAACTGCTCTGTGTTCTGTTAATTCATCTCACAGAGTTACATCTTTCCCTTCAAAAAGTCTTTCCCTAAGGCTGTTCTTGTGGAATTGGCAAAGGGATATTTGGAAGCCCATAGAGGGCTATGGTGAAAAAGAAAAGATCTTCCGTTCAAAACTCTAAAGAAGCTTTCTGAGAAACTGCTCTGTGTTCTGTTAATTCATCTCACACAGTTACATCTTTCCCTTCAAGAAGCCTTTCGCTAAGGCTGTTCTTGTGGAATTGGCAAAGGTATATTTGGAAGCCCATAGAGGGCTATGGTGAAAAAGGAAATATCTTCCGTTCAAAACTAGAAAGAAGCTTTCTGAGAAACTGCTCTGTGTTCTGTTAATTCATCTCACAGAGTTACATCTTTCCCTTCAAGAAGCCTTTCGCTAAGGCCGTTCTTGTGGAATTGGCAAAGGGATATTGGAAGCCCATAGAGGGCTATGGTGAAAAAGGAAATATCTTCCGTTCAAAACTGGAAAGAAGCTTTCTGAGAAACTGCTCTGTGTTCTGTTAATTCATCTCACAGAGTTACATCTTTCCCTTCAAAAAGTCTTTCCCTAAGGCTGTTCTTGTGGAATTGGCAAAGGGATATTTGGAAGCCCATAGAGGGCTATGGTGAAAAAGAAAAGATCTTCCGTTCAAAACTCTAAAGAAGCTTTCTGAGAAACTGCTCTGTGTTCTGTTAATTCATCTCACAGAGTTACATCTTTCCCTTCAAGAAGCCTTTCGCTAAGGCTGTTCTTGTGGAATTGGCAAAGGGATATTTGGAAGCCCATAGAGGGCTATGGTGAAAAAGGAAATATCTTCCGTTCAAAACTAGAAAGAAGCTTTCTGAGAAACTGCTCTGTGTTCTGTTAATTCATCTCACAGAGTTACATCTTTCCCTTCAAGAAGCCTTTCGCTAAGGCCGTTCTTGTGGAATTGGCAAAGGGATATTGGAAGCCCATAGAGGGCTATGGTGAAAAAGGAAATATCTTCCGTTCAAAACTGGAAAGAAGCTTTCTGAGAAACTGCTCTGTGTTCTGTTAATTCATCTCACAGAGTTACATCTTTCCCTTCAAGAAGTCTTTCGCTAAGGCTGTTCTTGTGCAATTGGAAAGGGATATTTGGAAGCCCATAGAGGGCTATGGTGAAAAAGGAAATATCTTCCGTTCAAAACTGGAAAGAAGCTTTCTGAGAAACTGCTTTGTGTTCTGTAAATTCATCTCACAGAGTTACATCTTTCCCTTCAAGAAGCCTTTCGCTAAGGCTGTTCTTGTGGAACTGGCAAAGGGATATTTGAAAGCCCATAGAGGGCTATATTGAAAAAGGAAATATCTTCCTTTGAAAACTGGAAAGAAGCTTTCTGAGAAACTGCTCTGTGTTCTGTTAATTCATCTCACAGAGTTACATCTTTCCCTTCAAGAAGCCTTTCGCTAAGGCTGTTCTTGTGGAATTGGCAAAGGGATATTTGGAAGCCCATAGAGGGCTATGGTGAAAAAGGAAATATCTTCCGTTCAAAACTGGAAAGAAGCTTTCTGAGAAACTGCTCTGTGTTCTGTTAATTCATCTCACAGAGTTACATCTTTCCCTTCAAAAAGTCTTTCGCTAAGGCTGTTCTTGTGGAATTGGCAAAGGGATATTTGAAAGCCCATAGAGGGCTATGGTGAAAAAGGAAATATCTTCCGTTCAAAAATGGAAAGAAGCTTTCTGAGAAACTGCTCTGTGTTCTGTAAATTCATCTCACAGAGTTACATCTTTCCCTTCAAGAAGCCTTTCGCTAAGGCTGTTCTTGTGGAATTGGCAAAGGGATATTTGGAAGCCCATAGAGGGCTATGGTGAAAAAGGAAATATCTTCCGTTCAAAACTGGAAAGAATCTTTCTGAGAAACTGCTCTGTGTTCTGTTAATTCATCTCACAGAGTTACATCTTTCCCTTCAAGAAGCCTTTCGCTAAGGCTGTTCTTGTGGAATTGGCAAAGGGATATTTGGAAGCCCATAGAGGGCTATGGTGAAAAAGGAAATATCTTCCGTTCAAAACTGGAAGGAAGCTTTCTGAGAAACTGCTCTGTGTTCTGTTAATTCATCTCACAGAGTTACATCTTTCCTTTCAAGAAGCCTTTCGCTAAGGCTGTTCTTGTGGAATTGGCAAAGGGATATTTGGAAGCCCATAGAGGGCTATGGTGAAAAAGGAAATATCTTCCGTTCAAAACTGGAAAGAAGCTTTCTGAGAAACTGTTCTGTGTTCTGTTAATTCATCTCACAGAGTTACATCTTTCCCTTCAAGAAGCCTTTCGCTAAGGCTGTTCTTGTGGAATTGGCAAAGGGATATTTGGAAGCCCATAGAGGGCTATGGTGAAAAAGGAAATATCTTCCGTTCAAAACTGGAAAGAAGCTTTCTGAGAAACTGCTCTGTGTTCTGTTAATTCATCTCACAGAGTTACATCTTTCCCTTCAAGAAGCCTTTCGCTAAGGCTGTTCTTGTGGAATTGGCAAAGGGATATTTGGAAGCCCATAGAGGGCTATGGTGAAAAAGGAAATATCTTCCGTTCAAAACTGGAAAGAAGCTTTCTGAGAAACTGCTCTGAGTTCTGTTAATTCATCTCACAGAGTTACATCTTTCCCTTCAAGAAGCCTTTCGCTAAGGCTGTTCTTGTGGAATTGGCAAAGGGATATTTGGAAGCCCATAGAGGGCTATGGCGAAAAAGGAAATATCTTCCGTTCAAAACTGGAAAGAAGCTTTCTGAGAAACTGCTTTGTGTTCTGTTAATTCATCTCACAGAGTTACATCTTTCCCTTCAAGAAGCCTTTCGCTAAGGCTGTTCTTGTGGAATTGGCAAAGGGATATTTCGAAGCCCATAGAGGGCTATGGTGAAAAAGGAAATATCTTCCGTTCAAAACTGGAAAGAAGCTTTGTAAGAAACTGCTCCGTGTTCTGTTAATTCATCTCACAGAGTTACATCTTTCCCTGCAAGAAGCCTTTCGCTAAGGTTGTTCTTGTGGAATTGGCAAAGGGATATTTGGAAGCCCATAGAGGGCTATGGTGAAAAAGGAAATATCTTCCTTTCAAAACTGGAAAGAAGCTTTCTGAGAAACTGCTCTGTGTTCTGTAAATTCATCTCACAGAGTTACATCTTTCCCTTCAAGAAGCCTTTCGCTAAGGCTATTCTTGTGGAATTGGCAAAGGGATATTTGGAAGCCCATAGAGGGCTATGGTGAAAAAGGAAATATCTTCCGTTCAAAACTGGAAACAAGCTTTGTAAGAAACTGCTCCGTGTTCCGTTAATTCATCTCACAGAGTTCCATCTTTCCCTTCAAGAAGTCTTTCGCTAAGGCTATACTTGTGGAATTGGCAAAGGGATATTTGGAAGCCCTTAAAGGTCTATGGTGAAAAAGGAAATATCTTCCGTTCAAAACTGGAAAGAAGCTTTCTGAGAAACTGCTCTGTGTTCTGTTAATTCATCTCACAGAGTTACATCTTTCCCTTCAAGAAGCCTTTCGCTAAGGCTGTTCTTGTGGAATTGGCAAAGGGATATTTGGAAGTCCATAGAGGGCTATGGTGAAAAAGGAAATATCTTCCGTTCAAAACTGGAATGAAGCTTTCTGAGAAACTGCTCTGTGTTCTGTTAATTCATCTCACAGAGTTACATCTTTCCCTTCAACAAGCCTTTCGCTAAGGCTGTTCTTGTGGAATTGGCAAAGGGATATATCGAAGCCCATAGAGGGCTATGGTGAAAAAGGAAATATCTTCCGTTCAAAACTGAAAAGAAGCTTTGTAAGAAACTGCTCCGTATTCTGTTAATTCATCTCACAGAGTTACATCTTTCCCTTTAAGAAGCCTTTCGCTAAGGATGTTCTTGTGGAATTGGCAAAGGGATATTTGGAAGCCCATAGAGGGCTATGGTGAAAAAGGAAATATCTTCCTTTCAAAACTGGAAAGAAGCTTTCTGAGAAACTGCTCTGTGTTCTGTAAATTCATCTCACAGAGTTACATCTTTCCCTTCAAGAAGCCTTTCGCTAAGGCTGTTCTTGTGGAATTGGCAAAGGGATATTTGGAAGCCCATAGAGGGCTATGGTGAAAAAGGAAATATCTTCCGTTCAAAACTGGAAACAAGCTTTGTAAGAAACTGCTCCGTGTTCCGTTAATTCATCTCACAGAGTTACATCTTTCCCTTCAAGAAGCCTTTCACTAAGGCTGTACTTGTGGAATAGGCAAAGGGATATTTGGAAGCCCATAGAGGGCTATGGTGAAAAAGGAAATATCTTCCGTTCAAAACTGGAAAGAAGCTTTCTGAGAAACTGCTCTGTGTTCTGTTAATTCATCTCACAGAGTTACATCTTTCCCTTCAAGAAGCCTTTCACTAAGGCTATTCTTGTGCAATTGGCAAAGGGATATTTGGAAGCCCATAGAGGGCTATGGTGAAAAAGGAAATATCTTCCTTTGAAAACTGGAAAGAAACTTTCTGAGAAACTGCTCTGTGTTCTGTTAATTCATCTCACAGAGTTACATCTTTCCCTTCAAAAAGCCTTTCGCTAAGGCTGTTCTTCTGGAATTGGCAAAGGGATATTTGGAAGCCCATAGAGGGCTATGGTGTAAAAGGAAATATCTTCCGTTCAAAACTGGAAAGAAGCTTTCTGAGAAACTGCTCTGTGGTCGGTAAATTCATCTCACAGAGTTACATCTTTCCCTTCAAGAAGCCTTTCGCTAAGGCTGTTCTTGTGGAATTGGCAAAGGGATATTTGGAAGCCCATAGAGGGCTATGGTGAAAAAGGAAAGATCTTCCGTTCAAAACTGGAAAGAAGCTTTCTGAGAAACTGCTCTGTGTTCTGTTAATTCATCTCACAGACTTACATCTTTCCCTTCAAGAAGTCTTTCGCTAAGGCTGTTCTTGTGGAATTGGCAAGGGGATATTTGGAAGCCCATAGAGGGCTATGGTGAAAAAGGAAATATCTTCCGTTCAAAACTGGAAAGAAGCTTTCTGAGAAACTGCTCTGTGTTCTGTTAATTCATCTCACAGAGTTACATCTTTCCCTTCAAGAAGCCTTTCGCTAAGGCTGTTCTTGTGGAATTGGCAAAGGGATATTTGGAAGCCCATAGAGGGCTATGGTGAAAAAGGAAAGATCTTCCGTTCAAAACTGGAAAGAAGCTTTCTGAGAAACTGCTCTGTGTTCTGTTAATTCATCTCACACAGTTACGTCTTTCCCTTCAAGAAGCCTTTCGCTAAGTCTGTTCTTGTGGAATAGGGAAAGGGATATTTGGAAGCCCATAGAGGGCTATGGTGAAAAAGGAAATATCTTTCGTTCAAAACTGGAAAGAAGCTTCCTGAGAAACTGCTTTGTGTTCTGTAAATTCATCTCACAGAGTTACATCTTTCCGTTCAAGAAGCCTTTCGCTAAGGCTGTTCTTGTGGAACTGGCAGAGGGATATTTGAAAGCCCATAGAGGGCTATGGTGAAAAAGGAAATAACTTTCATTAAAAACTGGATAGAAGCTTTCTGAGAAACTGTTCTATGTTCTGTTATTTCATCTCACAGAGTTACATCTTTCCCTTCAAGAAGCCTTTCGCTAAGGCTGTTCTTGTGGAATTGGCAAAGGGATATTTGAAAGCCCATGGAGGGCTATGGTGAAAAACAAAATATCTTCCGTTCAAAACTGGAAAGAAGCTTTCTGAGAAACTCCTCTGTGGTCTATTAATTCATCTCACAGAGTTACATCTTTCCCTTCAAGAAGCCTTTCGCTAAGGCTGTTCTTGTGGAATTGGCAAAGGGATATTTGGAAGCCCATAGAGGGCTATGGTGAAAAAGTAAATATCTTCCGTTCAAAATTGGAAAGAAGCTTTCTGAGAAACTGCTCTGTGTTCTGTTAATTCATCTCACAGAGTTACATCTTTCCCTTCAAGAAGCCTTTCGCTAAGGCTGTTCTTGTGGAATTCGTAAAGGGATATTTGGAAGCCCATAGAGGGCTATGGTGAAAAAGGAAATATCTTCCGTTCAAAACTGGAAAGAAGCTTTATGAAAAACTGCTCTGTGTTCTGTTAATTCATCTCACAGAGTTACATCTTTCCCTTCAAGAAGCCTTTCGCTAAAGCTGTTCTTGTGGAATTGGCAAAGGGATATTTGGAAGCCCATAGAGGGCTATGGTGAAAAAGGAAATATCTTCCGTTCAAAACTGGAAAGAAGCTTTCTGAGAAACTGTTCTGTGTTCTGTTAATTCATCTCACAGAGTTACATCTTTCCCTTCAAGAAGCCTTTCGCTAAGGCTGTTCTTGTGGAATTGGCAAAGGGATATTTGGAAGCCCATAGAGGGCTATGGTGAAAAAGGAAATATCTTCCGTTCAAAACTGGAAAGAAGTTTCTGAGAAACTGCTCTGTGTTCTGTTAATTCATCTCACAGAGTTACATCTTTCCGTTCAAGAAGCCTTTCGCTAAGGCTGTTCTTGTGGAATTGGCAAAGGGATATTTGGAAGCCCATAGAGGGCTATGGTGAAAAAGGAAATATTTCCGTTCAAAACTGGAAAGAAGCTTTCTGAGAAACTGCTCTGAGTTCTGTTAATTCATCTCACAGAGTTACATCTTTCCCTTCAAGAAGCCTTTCGCTAAGGCTGTTCTTGTGGAATTGGCAAAGGGATATTTGGAAGCCCATAGAGGGCTATGGCGAAAAAGGAAATATCTTCCGTTCAAAACTGGAAAGAAGCTTTCTGAGAAACTGCTTTGTGTTCTGTTAATTCATCTCACAGAGTTACATCTTTCCCTTCAAGAAGCCTTTCGCTAAGGCTGTTCTTGTGGAATTGGCAAAGGGATATTTCGAAGCCCATAGAGGGCTATGGTGAAAAAGGAAATATCTTCCGTTAAAAACTGGAAAGAAGCTTTGTAAGAAACTGCTCCGGGTTCTGTTAATTCATCTCACAGAGTTACATCTTTCCCTGCAAGAAGCCTTTCGCTAAGGTTGTTCTTGTGGAATTGGCAAAGGGATATTTGGAAGCCCATAGAGGGCTATGGTGAAAAAGGAAATATCTTCCTTTCAAAACTGGAAAGAAGCTTTCTGAGAAACTGCTCTGTGTTCTGTAAATTCATCTCACAGAGTTACATCTTTCCCTTCAAGAAGCCTTTCGCTAAGGCTGTTCTTGTGGAATTGGCAAAGGGATATTTGGAAGCCCATACAGTTCTATGGTGAAAAAGGAAATATCTTCCGTTCAAGACTGGAAAGAAGCTTTCTGAGAAACTGTTCTGTGTTCTGATAATTCATCTCACAGAGTTACATCTTTCCATTCAAGAAGCCTTTCGCTAAGGCTGTTCCTGTGGAATTGTCAAAGGGATATTTCGAAGCCCATAGAGGGCTATGGTGAAAAAGGAAATATCTTCCGTTCAAAATTGGAAAGAAGCTTTCTGAGAAACTGCTCTGTGTTCTGTTAATTCATCTCACAGAGTTACATCTGTCCCTTCAAGAAGCCTTTCTCTAAGGCTGTTCTTTTGGAATTGGCAAAGGGATATTTGGAAGCCCATGGATTGCTATGGTGAAAAAGGAAATATCTTCCGTTCAAAACTGGAAAGAAGCTTTCTGAGAAACTGCTCTGTGTTCTGATAATTCATCTCACAGAGTTACATCTTTCCCTTCAAGAAGCCTTTCGCTAAGTCTGTTCTTGTGGAATTGGCAAAGGGATATTTGGAAGCCCATAGAGAGCTATGGTGAAAAAGGAAATATCTTCCGTTCAAAACTGGAAACAAGCTTTGTAAGAAACTGACCCGTGTTCCGTTAATTCATCTCACAGAGTTACATCTTTCCCTTCAAGAAGCCTTTCACTAAGGCTGTACTTGTGGAATAGGCAAAGGGATATTTGGAAGCCCATAGAGGGCTATGGTGAAAAAGGAAATATCTTCCGTTCAAAACTGGAAAGAAGCTTTCTGAGAAACTGCTCTGTGTTCTGTTAATTCATCTCACAGAGTTACATCTTTCCCTTCAAGAAGCCTTTCACTAAGGCTATTCTTGTGCAATTGGCAAAGGGATATTTGGAAGCCCATAGAGGGCTATGGTGAAAAGAAATATCTTCCTTTGAAAACTGGAAAGAAACCTTCTGAGAAACTGTTCTGTGTTCTGTTAATTCATCTCACAGAGTTACATCTTTCCCTTCAAAAAGCCTTTCGCTAAGGCTGTTCTTCTGGAATTGGCAAAGGGATATTTGGAAGCCCATAGAGGGCTATGGTGAAAAAGGAAATATCTTTCGTTCAAAACTGGAAAGAAGCTTTCTGAGAAACTGTTTTGTGTTCTGTAAATTCATCTCACAGAGTTACATCTTTCCGTTCAAGAAGCCTTTCGCTAAGGCTGTTCTTGTGGAATTGGCAAAGGGATATTTCGAAGCCCATAGAGGGCTACGGTGAAAAAGGAAATATCTTCCGTTCAAAACTGGAAGGAACCTTTGTAAGAAACTGCTCCGTGTTCTGTTAATTCATCTCACAGAGTTACATCTTTCCCTTTAAGAAGCCTTTCGCTAAGGTTGTTCTTGTTGAATTGGCAAAGGGATATTTGGAAGCCCATAGAGGGCTATGGTGAAAAAGGAAATATCTTCCTTTCAAAACTGGAAAGAAGCTTTCTGAGAAAATGCTCTGTGTTCTGTAAATTCATCTCACAGAGTTACATCTTTCCCTTCAAGAAGCCTTTCGCTAAGGCTGTTCTTGTGGAATTGGCAAAGGGATATTTGGAAGCCCATAGAGGTCTATGGTGAAAAAGGAAAGATCTTCCGTTCAAACTGGAAAGAAGCTTTCTGAGAAACTGCTCTGTGTTCTGTTAATTCATCTCACAGAGTAACATCTTTCCCTTCAAGAAGTCTTTCGCTAAGGTTGTTCTTGTGGAATTGGCAAAGGGATATTTGGAAGCCCATAGAAGGCTATGGTGAAAAAGGAAATATCTTCCGTTCAAAACTGGAAAGAAGGTTTCTGAGAAACTGTTCTGTGTTCTGTTAATTCATCTCACAGAGATACATCTTTCCCTTCAAGAAGCCTTTCGCTAAGGCTGTTCTTGTGGAATTGGCAAAGGGATATTGGAAGCCCATAGAGGGCTATGGTGAAAAAGGATATATCTTCCGTTGAAAAGTGGAAACAAGCCTTTTGAGAAACTGCTCTGTGTTCTGTTAATTCATCTCACAGAGTTACATCTTTCCCTTCAAGAAGCCTTTCGCTGAGGCTGTTCTTGTGGAATTGGCAAAGGGATATTTGGAAGCCCATAGAGGGCTATGGTGAAAAAGGAAAGATCTTCCGTTCAAAACTGGAAAGAAGCTTTCTGAGAAACTGCTCTGTGTTCTGTTAATTCATCTCACAGAGTAACATCTTTCCCTTCAAGAAGTCTTTCGTTAAGGTTGTTCTTGTGGAATTGGCAAAGGGATATTTGGAAGCCCTTAGAAGGCTATGGTTAAAAAAGGAAATATCTTCCGTTCAAAACTGGAAAGAAGGTTTCTGAGAAACTGTTCTGTGTTCTGTTAATTCATCTCACAGAGTTACATCTTTCCCTTCAAGAAGCCTTTCGCTAAGGCTGTTCTTGTGGAATTGGCAAAGGGATATTGGAAGCCCATAGAGGGCTATGGTGAAAAAGGATATATCTTCCGTTGAAAAGTGGAAACAAGCCTTTTGAGAAACTGCTCTGTGTTCTGTTAATTCATCTCACAGAGTTACATCTTTCCCTTCAAGAAGCCTTTCGCTAAGGCTGTTCTTGTGGAATTGGCAAAGGGATATTTGGAAGCCCATAGAGGGCTATGGTGAAAAAGGAAAGATCTTCCGTTCAAAACTGGAAAGAAGCTTTCTGAGAAACTGCTCTGTGTTCTGTTAATTCATCTCACAGAGTAACATCTTTCCCTTCAAGAAGTCTTTCGCTAAGGTTGTTCTTCTGGAATTGGCAAAGGGATATTTGGAAGCCCATAGAAGGCTATGGTGAAAAAGGAAATATCTTCCGTTCAAAACTGGAAAGAAGCTTTCTGAGAAACTGTTCTGTGTTCTGTTAATTCATCTCACAGAGTTACATCTTTCCCTTCAAGAAGCCTTTCGCTAAGGCTGTTCTTGTGGAATTGGCAAAGGGATATTGGAAGCCCATAGAGGGCTATGGTGAAAAAGGATATATCTTCCGTTGAAAAGTGGAAACAAGCCTTTTGAGAAACTGCTCTGTGTTCTGTTAATTCATCTCACAGAGTTACATCTTTCCCTTCAAGAAGCCTTTCGCTAAGGCTGTTCTTGTGGAATTGGCAAAGGGATATTTGGAAGCCCATAGAGGGCTATGGTGAAAAAGGAAATATCTTCCGTTCAAAACTGGAAAGAAGCTTTCTGAGAAACTGCTCTGTGTTCTGTTAATTCATCTCACAGAGTTACATCTTTCCCTTCAAAAAGTCTTTCGCTAAGGCTGTTCTTGTGGAATTGGCAAAGGGATATTTGGAAGCCCATAGAGGGCTGTGGTGAAAAAGGAAATATCTTCCGTTCAAAACTGGAAAGAAGCTTTCTGAGAAACTGCTCTGTGTTCTGTTAATTCATCTCACAGAGTTACATCTTTCCCTTCAAGAAGCCTTTCGCTAAGGCTGTTCTTGTGGAATTGGCAAAGGGATATTGGAAGCCCATAGAGGGCTATGGTGAAAAAGGATATATCTTCCGTTGAAAAGTGGAAACAAGCCTTTGAGAAACTGCTCTGTGTTCTGTTAATTCATCTCACAGAGTTACATCTTTCCCTTCAAGAAGCCTTTCGCTAAGGCTGTTCTTGTGGAATTGGCAAAGGGATATTTGGAAGCCCATAGAGGGCTATGGTGAAAAAGGAAATATCTTCCGTTCAAATCTGGAAAGAAGCTTTCTGAGAAACTGCTCTGTGTTCTGTTAATTCATCTCACAGAGTTACATCTTTCCCTTCAAAAAGTCTTTCGCTAAGGCTGTTCTTCTGGAATTGGCAAAGGGATATTTGGAAGCCCATAGAAGGCTATGGTGAAAAAGGAAATATCTTCCGTTCAAAACTGGAAAGAAGCTTTCTGAGAAACTGCTCTGTGTTCTGTTAATTCATCTCACAGAGTTACATCTTTCCCTTCAAGAAGCCTTTCGCTAAGGCTGTTCTTGTGGAATTGGCAAAGGGATATATGGAAGCCCATACAGGGCTATGGTGAAAAAGGAAATATCTTCCGTTCAAAACTGGAAAGAAGCTTTCTGAGAAACTCCTCTGTGTTCTGTTAATTCATCTCACAGAGTTACATCTTTCCCTTCAAGAAGCCTTTCGCTAAGGCTGTTCTTGTGGAATTGGCAAAGGGATATTTGGAAACCCATAGAGGGCTATGGTGAAAAAGGAAAGATCTTCCGTTCAAAACTGGAAAGAAGCTTTCTGAGAAACTGCTCTGTGTTCTGTTAATTCATCTCACAGAGTAACATCTTTCCCTTCAAGAAGTTTTTCGCTAAGGTTGTTCTTGTGGAATTGGCAAAGGGATATTTGGAAGCCCATAGAAGGCTATGGTGAAAAAGGAAATATCTTCCGTTCAAAACTGGAAAGAAGCTTTCTGAGAAACTGTTCTGTGTTCTGTTAATTCATCTCACAGAGTTACATCTTTCCCTTCAAGAAGCCTTTCGCTAAGGCTGTTCTTGTGGAATTGGCAAAGGGATATTGGAAGCCCATAGAGGGCTATGGTGAAAGAGGATATATCTTCCGTTGAAAAGTGGAAACAAGCCTTTTGAGAAACTGCTCTGTGTTCTGTTAATTCATCTCACAGAGTTACATCTTTCCCTTCAAGAAGCCTTTCGCTAAGGCTGTTCTTGTGGAATTGGCAAAGGGATATTTGGAAGCCCATAGAGGGCTATGGTGAAAAAGGAAATATCTTCCGTTCAAAACTGGAAAGAAGCTTTCTGAGAAACTGCTCTGTGTTCTGTTAATTCATCTCACAGAGTTACATCTTTCCCTTCAAAAAGTCTTTCGCTAAGGCTGTTCTTGTGGAATTGGCAAAGGGATATTTGGAAGCCCATAGAGGGCTATGGTGAAAAAGGAAATATCTTCCGTTCAAAACTGGAAAGAAGCTTTCTGAGAAACTGCTCTGTGTTCTGTTAATTCATCTCACAGAGTTACATCTTTCCCTTCAAGAAGCCTTTCGCTAAGGCTGTTCTTGTGGAATTGGCAAAGGGATATATGGAAGCCCATACAGGGCTATGGTGAAAAAGGAAATATCTTCCGTTGAAAACTGGAAAGAAGCTTTCTGAGAAACTGCTCTGTGTCCTGTTAATTCATCTCACAGAGTTACATCTTTCCCTTCAAGAAGCCTTTCGCTAAGGCTGTTCTTGTGGAATTGGCAAAGGGATATTTGGAAGCCCATAGAGGGCTATGGTGAAAAAGGAAATATCTTCCGTTCAAAACTGGAAAGAAGCTTTCTGAGAAACTGCTCTGAGTTCTGTTAATTCATCTCACAGAGTTACATCTTTCCCTTCAAGAAGCCTTTCGCTAAGGCTGTTCTTGTGGAATTGGCCAAGGGATATATGGAAGCCCATAGAGGGCTGTGGTGAAAAAGGAAATATCTTCCGTTCAAAACTGGAAAGAAGCTTTCTGAGAAACTGCTCTGTGTTCTGTTAATTCATCTCACAGAGCTACATCTTTCCCTTCAAGAAGCCTTTCGCTAAGGCTGTTCTTGTGGAATTGGCAAAGGGATATTTGGAAGCCCATAGAGGGCTATGGTGAAAAAGGAAAGATCTTCCGTTCAAAACTGGAAAGAAGCTTTCTGAGAAACTGCTCTGTGTTCTGTTAATTCATCTCACAGAGTAACATCTTTCCCTTCAAGAAGTCTTTCGCTAAGGTTGTTCTTGTAGAATTGGCAAAGGGATATTTGGAAGCCCATAGAAGGCTATGGTGAAAAAGGAAATATCTTCCGTTCAAAACTGGAAAGAAGCTTTCTGAGAAACTGTTCTGTGTTCTGTTAATTCATCTCACAGAGTTACATCTTTCCCTTCAAGAAGCCTTTCGCTAAGGCTGTTCTTGTGGAATTGGCAAAGGGATATTTGGAAGCCCATATAGGGCTATGGTGAAAAAGGATATATCTTCCGTTGAAAATTGGAAACAAGCCTTTTGAGAAACTGCTCTGTGTTGTGTTAATTCATCTCACAGACTTACATCTTTCCCTTCAAGAAGCCTTTCGCTAAGGCTGTTCTTGTGGAATTGGCAAAGGGATATTTGGAAGCCCATGGAGGGCTATGGTGAAAAAGGAAATATCTTCCGTTCAAAACTGGAAAGAAGCTTTCTGAGAAACTGCTCTGTGTTCTGTTAATTCATCTCACAGAGTTACATCTTTCCCTTCAAGAAGCCTTTCGCTAAGGCTGTTCTTGTGGAATTGGCAAAGGGAATTTGGAAGCCCATAGAGGGCTATGGTGAAAAAGGAAATATCTTCCTTTGAAAACTGGAAAGAAGCTTTCTGAGAAACTGCTCTGTGTGCTGTTAATTCATCTCACAGAGTTAGATCTTTCCCTTCAAGAAGCCTTTCGCTAAGGCTGTTCTTGTGGAATTGGCAAAGGGAATTTGGAAGCCCATAGAGGGCTATGGTGAAAAAGGAAATATCTTCCTTTGAAAACTGGAAAGAAGCTTTCTGAGAAACTGCTCTGTGTGCTGTTAATTCATCTCCCAGAGTTACATCTTTCCCTTCAAGAAGCCTTTCGCTAAGGCTGTTCTTGTGGAATTGGCAAAGGGATATTTGGAAGCCCATAGAGGGCTATGGTGAAAAAGGAAATATCTTCCGTTCAAAACTGGAAAGAAGCTTTCTGAGAAACTGCTCTGTGTTCTGTTAATTCATCTCACAGAGTTACATCTTTCCCTTCAAAAAGTCTTTCGCTAAGGCTGTTCTTGTGGAATTGGCAAAGGGATATTTGGAAGCCCATAGAGGGCTATGGTGAAAAAGGAAATATCTTCCGTTCAAAACTGGAAAGAAGCTTTCTGAGAAACTGCTCTGTGTTCTGTTAATTCATCTCACAGAGTTACATCTTTCCCTTCAAGAAGCCTTTCGCTAAGGCTGTTCTTGTGGAATTGGCAAAGGGATATTTGGAAGCCCATAGAGGGCTATGGTGAAAAAGGAAATATCTTCCGTTCAAAACTGGAAAGAAGCTTTCTGAGAAACTGCTCTGTGTTCTGTTAATTCATCTCACAGAGTTACATCTTTCCCTTCAAGAAGCCTTTCGCTAAGGCTGTTCCTGTGGAATTGGCAAAGGGATATTTGGAAGCCCATAGAGGGCTATGGGGAAAAAGGAAATATCTTCCGTTCAAAACTGGAAAGAAGCTTTCTGAGAAACTGCTCTATGTTCTGTTAATTCATCTCACAGAGTTACATCTTTCCCTTCAAGAAGCCTTTCGCTAAGGCTGTTCTTGTGGAATTGGCAAAGGGATATTTGGAAGTCCATAGAGGGCTATGGTGAAAAAGGAAATATCTTCCGTTCAAAACTGGAAAGAAGCTTTCTGAGAAACTGCTCTGTGTTCTGTTAATTCATCTCACAGAGTTACATCTTTCCCTTCAAGAAGCCTTTCGCTAAGGCTGTTCTTTTGGAATTGGCAAAGGGATATTTCGAAGCCCATAGAGGGCTATGGTGAAAAAGGAAATATCTTCCGTTCAAAACTGGAAAGAAGCTTTGTAAGAAACTGCTCCGTGTTCTGTTAATTCATCTCACAGAGTTACATCTTTCCCTTTAAGAAGCCTTTCGCTAAGGTTGTTCTTGTTGAATTGGCAAAGGGATATTTGGAAGCCCATAGAGGGCTATGGTGAAAAAGGAAATATCTTCCTTTCAAAACTGGAAAGAAGCTTTCTGAGAAACTGCTCTGTGTTCTGTAAATTCATCTCACAGAGTTACATCTTTCCCTTCAAGAAGCCTTTCGCTAAGGCTGTTCTTGTGGAATTGGCAAAGGGATATTTGGAAGCCCATAGAGGGCTATGGTGAAAAAGGAAATATCTTCCGTTCAAAACTGGAAAGAAGCTTTCTGAGAAACTGCTCTGTGTTCTGTTAATTCATCTCACAGAGTTACATCTTTCCCTTCAAGAAGCCTTTCGCTAAGGCTGTTCTTGTGGAATTGGCAAAGGGATATTTGGAAGCCCATAGAGGGCTATGGTGAAAAAGGAAAGATCTTCCGTTCAAACTGGAAAGAAGCTTTCTGAGAAACTGCTCTGTGTTCTGTTAATTCATCTCACAGAGTAACATCTTTCCCTTCAAGAAGTCTTTCGCTAAGGTTGTTCTTGTGGAATTGGCAAAGGGATATTTGGAAGCCCATAGAAGGCTATGGTGAAAAAGGAAATATCTTCCGTTCAAAACTGGAAAGAAGGTTTCTGAGAAACTGTTCTGTGTTCTGTTAATTCATCTCACAGAGTTACATCTTTCCCTTCAAGAAGCCTTTCGCTAAGGCTGTTCTTGTGGAATTGGCAAAGGGATATTGGAAGCCCATAGAGGGCTATGGTGAAAAAGGATATATCTTCCGTTGAAAAGTGGAAACAAGCCTTTTGAGAAACTGCTCTGTGTTCTGTTAATTCATCTCACAGAGTTACATCTTTCCCTTCAAGAAGCCTTTCGCTAAGGCTGTTCTTGTGGAATTGGCAAAGGGATATTTGGAAGCCCATAGAGGGCTATGGTGAAAAAGGAAAGATCTTCCGTTCAAAACTGGAAAGAAGCTTTCTGAGAAACTGCTCTGTGTTCTGTTAATTCATCTCACAGAGTAACATCTTTCCCTTCACGAAGTCTTTCGCTAAGGTTGTTCTTGTGGAATTGGCAAAGGGATATTTGGAAGCCCATAGAAGGCTATGGTGAAAAAGGAAATATCTTCCGTTCAAAACTGGAAAGAAGGTTTCTGAGAAACTGTTCTGTGTTCTGTTAATTCACCTCACAGAGTTACATCTTTCCCTTCAAGAAGCCTTTCGCTAAGGCTGTTCTTGTGGAATTGGCAAAGGGATATTGGAAGCCCATAGAGGGCTATGGTGAAAAAGGATATATCTTCCGTTGAAAAGTGGAAACAAGCCTTTGAGAAACTGCTCTGTGTTCTGTTAATTCATCTCACAGAGTTACATCTTTCCCTTCAAGAAGCCTTTCGCTAAGGCTGTTCTTGTGGAATTGGCAAAGGGATATTTGGAAGCCCATAGAGGGCTATGGTGAAAAAGGAAATATCTTCCGTTCAAAACTGGAAACAAGCTTTGTAAGAAACTGCTCCGTGTTCTGTTAATTCATCTCACAGAGTTACATCTTTCCCTTCAAGAAGCCTTTCACTAAGGCTATTCTTGTGCAATTGGCAAAGGGATATTTGGAAGCCCATAGAGGGCTATGGTGAAAAAGGAAATATCTTCCGTTCAAAACTGGAAAGAAACTTTCTGAGAAACTGCTCTGTGTTCTGTTAATTCATCTCACAGAGTTACATCTTTCCCTTCAAAAAGCCTTTCGCTAAGGCTGTTCTTCTGGAATTGGCAAAGGGATATTTGGAAGCCCATAGAGGGCTACGGTGAAAAAGGAAATATCTTCCGTTCAAAACTGGAAACAAGCTTTGTAAGAAACTGCTCCGTGTTCTGTTAATTCATCTCACAGAGTTACATCTTTCCCTTCAAGAAGCCTTTCACTAAGGCTATTCTTGTGCAATTGGCAAAGGGATATTTGGAAGCCCATAGAGGGCTATGGTGAAAAAGGAAATATCTTCCGTTCAAAACTGGAAAGAAGCTTTCTGAGAAACTGCTCTGTGTTCTGTTAATTCATCTCACTTAGTTACATCTTTCCCTTCAAAAAGCCTTTCGCTAAGGCTATTCTTGTGGAATTGGCAAAGGGATATTTGGAAGCCCATAGAGGGCTATGGTGAAAAAGGAAATATCTTCCGTTCATAACTGGAAAGAAGCTTTCTGAGAAACTGCTCTGTGTTCTGTTCATTCATCACACAGAGTTACATCTTTCCCTTCAAGAAGTCTTTCGCTAAGGCTGTTCTTGTGGAATTGGCAAAGGGATATTTGGAAGCCCATAGAGGGCTATGGTGAAAAAGGAAAAATCTTCCGTTCAAAACTGGAAAGAAGCTTTCTGAGAATCTGCTCTGTGTTCTATTAATTCATCTCACAGAGTTGCATCTTTCCCTTCAAGAAGCCTTTCGCTAAGGCTGTTCTTGTGGAGTTGGCAAAGGGATATTTGGAAGCCCATAGAGGGCTATGTTGAAAAAGGAAATATCTTCCGTTCAAAACTGGAAAGAAGCTTCCTGAGAAACTGCTCTGTGTTCTGTTAATTCATCTCACAGAGTTACATCTTTCCCTTCAAGAAGCCTTTCGCTAAGATTGTTCTTGTGGAATTGGCAAAGGGATATTTGGAAGCCCATACAGGGCTATGGTGAAAAAGGAAATAACTTCCGTTCAAAACTGGAAAGAAGCTTTCTGAGAAACTGCTCTGTGTTCTGTTAATTCATCTCACAGAGTTACATCTTTCCCTTAAAGAAGCCTTTCGCTAAGGCTGTTCTTGTGGAATTGGCAAAGGGATATTTGGAAGCCCATAGAGGGCTATGGTGAAAAAGGAAATATCTTCCGTTCAAAACGGGAAAGAAGCTTTCTGAGAAACTGCTCTGTGGTCTGTTAATTCATCTCACAGAGTTACATCTTTCCCTTCAAGAAGCCTTTCGCTAAGGCTGTTCTTGTGGAATTGGCAAAGGGATATTTGGAGCCCATAGAGGGCTATGGTGAAAAAGGAAATATCTTCCGTTAAAAACTGGAAAGAAGCTTTCTGAGAAACTGCTCTGTGTGCTGTTAATTCATCTCACAGAGTTACATCTTTCCCTTCAAGAAGCCTTTCGCTAAGGCTGTTCTTGTGGAATTGGCAAAGGGATATTTGGAAGTCCATAGAGGGCTATGGTGAAAAAGGAAATATCTTCCGTTCAAAACTGGAAAGAAGCTTTCTGAGAAACTGCTCTGTGTTCTGTTAATTCATCTCACAGAGTTACATCTTTCCCTTCAAGAAGCCTTTCGCTAAGGCTGTTCTTGTGGAATTGGCAAAGGGATATTTCGAAGCCCATAGAGGGCTATGGTGAAAAAGGAAATATCTTCCGTTCAAAACTGGAAAGAAGCTTTCTGAGAAACTGCTCTGTGTTCTGTTAATTCATCTCACAGAGTTACCTATTTCCCTTCAAGAAGCCTTTCGCTAAGGCTGTTCTTGTGGAATTGGCAAAGGGATATTTGGAAGCCCATAGAGGCTTATGGTGAAAAAGAAAATATCTTCCGTTCAAAACTGGAAGGAAGCTTTCTGAGAAACTGCTCTGTGTTCTGTTAATTCATCTCACAGAGTTACATCTTTCCCTTCAAGAAGCCTTTCGCTAAGGCTGTTCTTGTGGAATTGGCAAAGGGATATTTGGAAGCCCATAGAGGGCTATGGTGAAAAAGTAAATATCTTCCGTTCAAAACTGGAAAGAAGCTTTCTGAGAATCTGCTCTGTGTTCTGTTAATTCATCTCACAGAGTTACATCTTTCCCTTCAAGAAGCCTTTCGCTAAGGCTGTTCTTGTGGAATTGGCAAAGGGATATTTGGAAGCCCATAGATGGCTATGGTGAAAAAGGAAATATCTTCCGTTCAAAACTGGAAAGAAGCTTTCTGAGAAACTACTCTGTGTTCTGTTAATTCATCTCACAGAGTTACATCTTTCCCTTCAAGAAGCCTTTCGCTAAGGCTGTTCTTGTGGAATTCGCAAAGGGATATTTGGAAGCCCATAGAGGGCTATGGTGAAAAAGGAAATATCTTCCGTTCAATACTGGAAAGAAGCTTTCTGAGAAACTGCTCTGTGTTCTGTTAATTCATCTCACAGAGTTACATCTTTCCCTTCAAGAAGTCTTTCGCTAAGGCTGTTCTTGTGGAATTGGCAGAGGGATATTTGGAAGCCCATAGAGGGCTATGGTGAAAAAGAAATATCTTCCGTTCAAAAATGGAAAGAAGCATTCTGAGAAACTGTTCTGTGTTCTGTTAATTCATCTCGCAGAGTTACATCTTTCTCTTCAAGAAGCCTTTCGCTAATTCTATTCTTGTGGAATTGGCAAAGAGATATTTGGAAGCCCATAGAAGGCTATGGTGAAAAAGGAAATATCTTCCGTTCAAAACTGGAAAGAAGCTTTCTGAGAAACTGCTCTGTGTTCTGTTAATTCATCTCAAAGAGTTACATCTTTCCCTTCAAGAAGCCTTTCGCTAAGGCTGTTCTTGTGGAATCGGCAAAGGGATATTTGGAAGCCCATAGAGGGCTATGGTGAAAAAGGAAATATCTTCCGTTCAAAACGGGAAAGAAGCTTTCTGAGAAACTGCTCTGTGGTCTGTTAATTCATCTCACAGAGTTACATCTTTCCCTTCAAGAAGCCTTTCGCTAAGGCTGTTCTTGTGGAATTGGCAAAGGGATATTTGGAGCCCATAGAGGGCTATGGTGAAAAAGGAAATATCTTCCGTTAAAAACTGGAAAGAAGCTTTCTGAGAAACTGCTCTGTGTGCTGTTAATTCATCTCACAGAGTTACATCTTTCCCTTCAAGAAGCCTTTCGCTAAGGCTGTTCTTGTGGAATTGGCAAAGGGATATTTGGAAGTCCATAGAGGGCTATGGTGAAAAAGGAAATATCTTCCGTTCAAAACTGGAAAGAAGCTTTCTGAGAAACTCCTCTGTGTTCTGTTAATTCATCTCACAGAGTTACATCTTTCCCTTCAAGAAGCCTTTCGCTAAGGCTGTTCTTGTGGAATTGGCAAAGGGATATTTCGAAGCCCATAGAGGGCTATGGTGAAAAAGGAAATATCTTCCGTTCAAAACTGGAAAGAAGCTTTCTGAGAAACTGCTCTGTGTTCTGTTAATTCATCTCACAGAGTTACCTATTTCCCTTCAAGAAGCCTTTCGCTAAGGCTGTTCTTGTGGAATTGGCAAAGGGATATTTGGAAGCCCATAGAGGCTTATGGTGAAAAAGAAAATATCTTCCGTTCAAAACTGGAAGGAAGCTTTCTGAGAAACTGCTCTGTGTTCTGTTAATTCATCTCACAGAGTTACATCTTTCCCTTCAAGAAGCCTTTCGCTAAGGCTGTTCTTGTGGAATTGGCAAAGGGATATTTGGAAGCCCATAGAGGGCTATGTTGAAAAAGTAAATATCTTCCGTTCAAAACTGGAAAGAAGCTTTCTGAGAATCTGCTCTGTGTTCTGTTAATTCATCTCACAGAGTTACATCTTTCCCTTCAAGAAGCCTTTCGCTAAGGCTGTTCTTGTGGAATTGGCAAAGGGATATTTGGAAGCCCATAGATGGCTATGGTGAAAAAGGAAATATCTTCCGTTCAAAACTGGAAAGAAGCTTTCTGAGAAACTACTCTGTGTTCTGTTAATTCATCTCACAGAGTTACATCTTTCCCTTCAAGAAGCCTTTCGCTAAGGCTGTTCTTGTGGAATTCGCAAAGGGATATTTGGAAGCCCATAGAGGGCTATGGTGAAAAAGGAAATATCTTCCGTTCAAAACTGGAAACAAGCTTTGTAAGAAACTGCTCCGTGTTCTGTTAATTCATCACACAGAGTTACATCTTTCCCTTCAAGAAGCCTTTCACTAAGGCTATTCTTGTGCAATTGGCAAAGGGATATTTGGAAGCTCATAGAGGGCTATGGTGAAAAAGGAAATATCTTCCGTTCAAAACTGGAAAGAAACTTTCTGAGAAACTGCTCTGTGTTCTGTTAATTCATCTCACAGAGTTACATCTTTCCCTTCAAAAAGCCTTTTGCTAAGGCTGTTCTTCTGGAATTGGCAAAGGGATATTTGGAAGCCCATAGAGGGCTATGGTGTAAAAGGAAATATCTTCCGTTCAAAACTGGAAAGAAGCTTTCTGAGAAACTGTTCTGTGTTCGGTTAATTCATCTCACAGATTTACATCTTCCCCTTCAAGAAGCCTTTCGCTAAGGCTGTTCTTGTGGAATTGGCAAAGGGATATTTGGAAGCCCATAGAGGGCTATGTTGAAAAAGGAAATATCTTCCGTTCAAAACTGGAAAGAAGCTTTCTGAGAAACTGCTCTGTGTTCTGTTAATTCATCTCACAGAGTTACATCTTTCCCTTCAAGAAGTCTTTCGCTAAGGCTGTTCTTGTGGAATTGGCAAAGGGATATTTGGAAGCACATAGAGGGCTATGGTGAAAAAGAAAATATCTTCCGTTCAAAACTGGAAAGAAGCTTTCTGAGAAACTGTTCTGTGTTCTGTTAATTCGTCTCACAGAGTTACATCTTTCCCTTCAAGAAGCCTTTCGCTAAGGCTGTTCTTGTGGAATTGGCAAAGGGATATTTGGAAGCACATAGAGGGCTATGGTGAAAAAGGAAATATCTTCCGTTCAAAACTGGAAAGAAGCTTTCTGAGAAACTGCTCTGTGTTCTGTTAATTCATCTCACAGAGTTATATCTTTCCCTTCAAGAAGCCTTTCACTAAGGCTGTTCTTGTGGAATTGGCAAAGGGATATTTGGAAGCCCATAGAGGGCTATGGTGAAAAAGGAAATAACTTCCGTTGAAAACTGGAAAGAAGCTTTCTGAGAAACTGCTCTGAGTTCTGTTAATTCATCTCACAAAGTTACATCTTTCCCTCCAAAAAGCCTTTCGCTAAGGCTGTTCTTGTGGAATTGGCAAAGGGATATTTGGAAGCCCATAGAGGGCTATGGTGAAAAAGGAAATATCTTCCGTTCAAAACTGGAAAGAAGCTTTCTGAGAAACTGTTCTGTGTTCTGTTAATTCATTTCACAGAGTTACATCTTTCCCTTCAAGAAGCCTTTCGCTAAGGCTATTCTTGTGGAATTGGCAAAGGGATATTTGGAAGCCCATAGAGGTCTATGGTGAAAAAGGAAATATCTTCCCTTCAAAACTGGAAAGAAGCTTTCTGAGAAACTGCTCTGTGTTCTGCTAATTCATCTCACAGAGTTACATCTTTCCCTTCAAGAAGCCTTTCGCTAAGGCTGTTCTTGTGGAATTGGCAAAGGGATATTTGGAAGCCCATAGAGGGCTATGTTGAAAAAGGAAATATCTTCCGTTCAAAACTGGAAAGAAGCTTTCTGAGAAACTACTCTGTGTTCTGTTAATTCATGTCACAGAGTTACATCTTTCCCTTCAAGAAGCCTTTCGCTAAGGCTGTTCTTGTGGAATTGGCAAAGGGATATTTGGAAGCCCATAGAGGGCTATGGTGAAAAAGGGAATATCTTCCGTTCAAAACTGGAAAGAAGCTTTCTGAGAATCTGCTCTGTTTTCTGCTAATTCATCTCACAGAGTTACATCTTTCCCTTCAAGAAGCCTTTCGCTAAGGCTGTTCTTGTGGAATTGGCAAAGGGATATTTGGAAGCCCATAGAGGGCTATGGTGAAAAAGGAAATATCTTCCCTTCAAAACTGGAAAGAAGCTTTCTGAGAAACTGCTCTGTGTTCTGTTAATTCATCTCACAGAGTTACATCTTTCCCTTCAAGAAGCCTTTCGCTAAGGCTGTTCTTGTGGAATTGGCAAAGGGATATTTGGAAGCCCATACAGGACTATCGTGAAAAAGGAAATATCTTCCGTTCAAAACTGGAAAGAAGCTTTCTGAGAAACTGCTCTGTGTTCTGTAAATTCATCTCACAGAGTTACATCGTTCCCTTCAAGAAGCCTTTCGCTAAGGCTGTTCTTGTGGAATTGGCAAAGGGATATTTGGAAGCCCATAGAGGGCTATGGCGAAAAAGGAAATATCTTCCGTTCAAAACTGGAAAGAAGCTTTCTGAGAAACTGCTCTGTGTTCTGTTAATTCATCTCACAGAGTTACATCTTTCCCTTCAAAAAGTCTTTCGCTAAGGCTGTTCTTGTGGAATTGGTAAAGGGATATTTGGAAGCCCATAGAGGGCTATGGTGAAAAAGGAAATATCTTCCGTTCAAAACTGGAAAGAAGCTTTCTGAGAAACTGCTCTGTGTTCTGTTAATTCATCTCACAGAGTTACATCTTTCCCTTCAAGAAGCCTTTCGCTAAGGCTGTTCTTGTGGAATTGGCAAAGGGATATTTGGAAGCCCATAGAGGGCTATGGTGAAAAAGGAAATATCTTCCGCTCAAAACTGGAAAGAAGCTTTCTGAGAAACTGCTCTAAGTTCTGTTAATTCATCTCACAGAGTTACATCTTTCCCTTCAAGAAGCCTTTCGCTAAGGCTGTTCTTGTGGAATTGGCAAAGGGATATTTGGAAGCCCTTAGAGGGCTATGGTGAAAAAGGAAATATCTTCCGTTGAAAACTGGAAGCAAGCCTTTTGAGAAATGCTCTGTGTTTTGTTAATTCATCTCACAGAGTTACATCTTTCCCTTCAAGAAGCCTTTCGCTAAGGCTGTTCTTGTGGAATTGGCAAAGGGATATTTGGAAGCCCATAGAGGGCTATGGTGAAAAAGGAAATATCTTCCGTTCAAAACTGGAAAGAAGCTTTCTGAGAAACTGCTCTGTGTTCTGTTAATTCATCTCACACAGTTACAACTTTCCCTTCAAGAAGCCTTTCGCTAAGGATGTTCTTGTGGAATTGGCAAAGGGATATTTGGAAGCCCATAGAGGGCTATTGTGAAAAAGGAAATATCTTCCGTTCAAAACTGGAAAGAAGCTTTCTGAGAAACTGCTCTGTGTTCTGTTAATTCATCTCACAGAGTTACATCTTTCCCTTCAAGAAGCCTTTCGCTAAGGCTGTTCTTGTGGAATTGGCAAAGGGATATTTGGAAGCCCATAGAGGGCTATGGTGAAAAAGGAAATATCTTCCGTTCAAAACTGGAAAGAAGCTTTTTGAGAAACTGCTCTGTGTTCTGTTAATTCATCTCACAGAGTTACATCTTTCCCTTTAAGAAGCCTTTCGCTAAGGTTGTTCTTGTTGAATTGGCAAAGGGATATTTGGAAGCCCATAGAGGGCTATGGTGAAAAAGGAAATATCTTCCTTTCAAAACTGGAAAGAAGCTTTCTGAGAAACTGCTCTGTGTTCTGTAAATTCATCTCACAGAGTTACATCTTTCCCTTCAAGAAGCCTTTCGCTAAGGCTGTTCTTGTGGAATTGGCAAAGGGATATTTGGAAGCCCATAGAGGGCTATGGTGAAAAAGGAAATATCTTCCGTTCAAAACTGGAAACAAGCTTTGTAAGAAACTGCTCCGTGTTCCGTTAATTCATCTCACAGAGTTACATCTTTCCCTTCAAGAAGCCTTTCACTAAGGCTGTACTTGTGGAATTGGCAAAGGGATATTTGGAAGCCCATAGAGGGCTATGGTGAAAAAGGAAATATCTTCCGTTCAAAACTGGAAAGAAGCTTTCTGAGAAACTGTTCTGTGTTCTGTTAATTCATCTCACAGAGTTACATCTTTCCCTTCAAGAAGCCTTTCACTAAGGTTGTTCTTGTGGAATTGGCAAAGGGATATTTGGAAGCCCATAGAGGGCTATGGTGAAAAAGGAAATATCTTCCGTTCAAAACTGGAAAGAAGCTTTCTGAGAAACTGCTCTGTGTTCTGTTAATTCATCTCACAGAGTTACATCTTTCCCTTCAAGAAGCCTTTCGCTAAGGCTGTTCTTGTTGAATTGGCAAAGTTATATTTGGAAGCCCATAGAGGGCTATGGTGAAAAAGGAAATATCTTCCGTTCAAAACTGGAAAGAAGCTTTCTGAGAAACTGCTCTGTGTTCTGTTAATTCATCTCACAGAGTTACATCTTTCCCTTCAAGAAGCCTTTCGCTAAGGCTGTTCTTGTGGAATTGGCAAAGGGATATTTGGAAGCCCACTATGGTGAAAAAGGAAATATCTTCCGTTCAAAACTGGAAAGAATCTTTCTGAGAAACTGCTCTGTGTTCTGTTAATTCATCTCACAGAGTTACCTATTTCCCTTCAAGAAGCCTTTCGCTAAGGCTGTTCTTGTGGAATTTGCAAAGGGATATTTGGAAGCCCATAGAGGCTTATGGTGAAAAAGAAAATAACTTCCGTTCAAAACTGGAAGGAAGCTTTCTGAGAAACTGCTCTGTGTTCTGTTAATTCATCTCACAGAGTTACATCTTTCCCTTCAAGAAGCCTTTCGCTAAGGCTGTTCTTGTGGAATTGGCAAATGGATATTTGGAAGCCCATAGAGGGCTATGGTGAAAAAGTAAATATCTTCCATTCAAAACTGGAAAGAAGCTTTCTGAGAAACTGCTCTGTGTTCTGTTAATTCATCTCACAGAGTTACATCTTTCCCTTCAAGAAGTCTTTCGCTAAGGCTGTTCTTGTGGAATTGGCAAAGGGATATTTGGAAGCCCATAGAGGGCTATGGTGAAAAAGGAAATATCTTCCGTTCAAAAATGGAAAGAAGCATTCTGAGAAACTGTTCTGTGTTCTGTTAATTCATCTCACAGAGTTACATCTTTCTCTTCAAGAAGCCTTTCGCTAATTCTATTCTTGTGGAATTGGCAAAGAGATATTTGGAAGCCCATAGAAGGCTATGGTGAAAAAGGAAATATCTTCCGTTCAAAACTGGAAAGAAGCTTTCTGAGAAACTGCTCTGTGTTCTGTTAATTCATCTCACAGAGTTACATCTTTCCCTTCAAGAAGCCTTTCGCTAAGGCTGTTCTTGTGGAATCGGCAAAGGGATATTTGGAAGCCCATAGAGGGCTATGGTGAAAAAGGAAATATCTTCCGTTCAAAACTGGAAACAAGCTTTGTAAGAAACTGCTCCGTGTTCTGTTAATTCATCTCACAGAGTTACATCTTTCCCTTCAAGAAGCCTTTCACTAAGGCTATTCTTGTGCAATTGGCAAAGGGATATTTGGAAGCCCATAGAGGGCTATGGTGAAAAAGGAAATATCTTCCGTTCAAAACTGGAAAGAAACTTTCTGAGAAACTGCTCTGTGTTCTGTTAATTCATCTCACAGAGTTACATCTTTCCCTTCAAAAAGCCTTTCGCTAAGGCTGTTCTTCTGGAATTGGCAAAGGGATATTTGAAAGCCCATAGAGGGCTATGGTGTAAAAGGAAATATCTTCCGTTCAAAACTGGAAAGAAGCGTTCTGAGAAACTGCTCTGTGTTCGGTTAATTCATCTCACAGATTTACATCTTCCCCTTCAAGAAGCCTTTCGCTAAGGCTGTTCTTGTGGAATTGGCAAAGGGATATTTGGAAGCCCATATAGGGCTATGTTGAAAAAGGAAATATATTCCGTTCAAAACTGAAAAGAAGCTTTCTGAGAAACTGCTCTGTGTTCTGTTAATTCAACTCACAGAGTTACATCTTTCCCTTCAAGAAGTCTTTCGCTAAGGCTGTTCTTGTGGAATTGGCAAAGGGATATTTGGAAGCACATAGAGGGCTATGGTGAAAAAGAAAATATCTTCCGTTCAAAACTGGAAAGAAGCTTTCTGAGAAACTGTTCTGTGTTCTGTTAATTCATCTCACAGAGTTACATCTTTCCCTTCAAGAAGCCTTTCGCTAAGGCTGTTCTTGTGTAATTGGCAAAGGGATATTTGGAAGCACATAGAGGGCTATGGTGAAAAAGGAAATATCTTCCGTTCAAAACTGGAAAGAAGCTTTCTGAGAAACTGCTCTGTGTTCTGTTAATTCATCTCACAGAGTTATATCTTTCCCTTCAAGAAGCCTTTCACTAAGGCTGTTCTTGTGGAATTGGCAAAGGGATATTTGGAAGCCCATAGAGGGCTATGGTGAAAAAGGAAATAACTTCCATTGAAAACTGGAAAGAAGCTTTCTGAGAAACTGCTCTGAGTTCTGTTAATTCATCTCTCAAAGTTACATCTTTCCCTCCAAAAAGCCTTTCGGTAAGGCTGTTCTTGTGGAATTGGCAAAGGGATATTTGGAAGCCCATAGAGGGCTATGGTGAAAAAGGAAATATCTTCCGTTCAAAACTGGAAAGAAGCTTTCTGAGAAACTGCTCTGAGTTCTGTTAATTCGTCTCACAGAGTTACATCTTTCCCTTCAAGAAGCCTTTCGCTAAGGCTGTTCTTGTGAAATTGGCAAAGGGATATTTTGAAGCCCATAGAGGGCTATGGTGAAAAAGGAAATATCTTCCGTTGAAAACTGGAAACAAGCCTTTTGAGAAACTGCTCTGTGTTCTGTTAATTCATCTCACAGAGTTACATCTTTCCCTTCAAGAAGCCTTTCGCTAAGGCTTTTCTTGTGGAATTGGCAAAGGGATATTTGGAAGCCCATAGAGGGCTAGGGTGAAAAAGGAAATATCTTCCGTTCAAAACTGGAAAGAAGCTTTCTGAGAAACTGCTCTGTGTTCTGTTAATTCATCTCACAGAGTTACATCTTTCTCTTCAAGAAGCCTTTCGCTAAGGCTGTTCTTGTGGAATTGGCAGAGGGATATTTGGAAGCCCATAGAGGGCTATGGTGAAAAAGGAAATATCTTCCGTTCAAAACTGGAAAGAAGCTTTCTGAGAAACTGTTCTGTGTTCTGTTAATTCATTTCACAGAGTTACATCTTTCCCTTCAAGAAGCCTTTCGCTAAGGCTGTTCTTGTGGAATTGGCAAAGGGATATTTGGAAGCCCATAGAGGGCTATGGTGAAAAAGGAAATATCTTCCGTTCAAAACTGGAAAGAAGCTTTCTGAGAAACTGCTCTGTGTTCTGTAAATTCATCTCACAGAGTTACATCTTTCCCTTCAAGAAGCCTTTCGCTAAGGCTGTTCTTGTGGAATTGGCAAAGGGATATTTGGAAGCCCATAGAGGGCTATGGTGAAAAAGGAAATATCTTCCGTTCAAAACTGGAAAGAAGCTTTCTGAGAAACTGCTCTGAGTTCTGTTAATTCATCTCACAGAGTTACATCTTTCCCTTCAAGAAGCCTTTCGCTAAGGCTGTTCTTGTGGAATTGGCAAAGGGATATTTGGAAGCCCATAGAGGGCTATGGCGAAAAAGGAAATATCTTCCGTTCAAAACTGGAAAGAAGCTTTCTGAGAAACTGCTTTGTGTTCTGTTAATTCATCTCACAGAGTTACATCTTTCCCTTCAAGAAGCCTTTCGCTAAGGCTGTTCTTGTGGAATTGGCAAAGGGATATTTGGAAGCCCATAGAGGGCTATGGTGAAAAAGGAAATATCTTCCGTTCAAAAATGGAAAGAAGCATTCTGAGAAACTGTTCTGTGTTCTGTTAATTCATCTCACAGAGTTACATCTTTCTCTTCAAGAAGCCTTTCGCTAATTCTATTCTTGTGGAATTGGCAAAGAGATATTTGGAAGCCCATAGAAGGCTATGGTGAAAAAGGAAATATCTTCCGTTCAAAACTGGAAAGAAGCTTTCTGAGAAACTGCTCTGTGTTCTGTTAATTCATCTCACAGAGTTACATCTTTCCCTTCAAGAAGCCTTTCGCTAAGGCTGTTCTTGTGGAATCGGCAAAGGGATATTTGGAAGCCCATAGAGGGCTATGGTGAAAAAGGAAATATCTTCCGTTCAAAACTGGAAACAAGCTTTGTAAGAAACTGCTCCGTGTTCTGTTAATTCATCTCACAGAGTTACATCTTTCCCTTCAAGAAGCCTTTCACTAAGGCTATTCTTGTGCAATTGGCAAAGGGATATTTGGAAGCCCATAGAGGGCTATGGTGAAAAAGGAAATATCTTCCGTTCAAAACTGGAAAGAAACTTTCTGAGAAACTGCTCTGTGTTCTGTTAATTCATCTCACAGAGTTACATCTTTCCCTTCAAAAAGCCTTTCGCTAAGGCTGTTCTTCTGGAATTGGCAAAGGGATATTTGAAAGCCCATAGAGGGCTATGGTGTAAAAGGAAATATCTTCCGTTCAAAACTGGAAAGAAGCTTTCTGAGAAACTGCTCTGTGTTCGGTTAATTCATCTCACAGATTTACATCTTCCCCTTCAAGAAGCCTTTCGCTAAGGCTGTTCTTGTGGAATTGGCAAAGGGATATTTGGAAGCCCATATAGGGCTATGTTGAAAAAGGAAATATCTTCCGTTCAAAACTGGAAAGAAGCTTTCTGAGAAACTGCTCTGTGTTCTGTTAATTCAACTCACAGAGTTACATCTTTCCCTTCAAGAAGTCTTTCGCTAAGGCTGTTCTTGTGGAATTGGCAAAGGGATATTTGGAAGCACATAGAGGGCTATGGTGAAAAAGAAAATATCTTCCGTTCAAAACTGGAAAGAAGGTTTCTGAGAAACTGCTCTGAGTTCTGTTAATTCATCTCACAAAGTTACATCTTTCCCTCCAAAAAGCCTTTCGCTAAGGCTGTTCTTGTGGAATTGGCAAAGGGATATTTGGAAGCCCATAGAGGGCTATGGTGAAAAAGGAAATATCTTCCGTTCAAAACTGGAAAGAAGCTTTCTGAGAAACTGCTCTGAGTTCTGTTAATTCGTCTCACAGAGTTACATCTTTCCCTTCAAGAAGCCTTTCGCTAAGGCTGTTCTTGTGAAATTGGCAAAGGGATATTTTGAAGCCCATAGAGGGCTATGGTGAAAAAGGAAATATCTTCCGTTGAAAACTGGAAACAAGCCTTTTGAGAAACTGCTCTGTGTTCTGTTAATTCATCTCACAGAGTTACATCTTTCCCTTCAAGAAGCCTTTCGCTAAGGCTTTTCTTGTGGAATTGGCAAAGGGATATTTGGAAGCCCATAGAGGGCTAGGGTGAAAAAGGAAATATCTTCCGTTCAAAACTGGAAAGAAGCTTTCTGAGAAACTGCTCTGTGTTCTGTTAATTCATCTCACAGAGTTACATCTTTCTCTTCAAGAAGCCTTTCGCTAAGGCTGTTCTTGTGGAATTGGCAGAGGGATATTTGGAAGCCCATAGAGGGCTATGGTGAAAAAGGAAATATCTTCCGTTCAAAACTGGAAAGAAGCTTTCTGAGAAACTGTTCTGTGTTCTGTTAATTCATTTCACAGAGTTACATCTTTCCCTTCAAGAAGCCTTTCGCTAAGGCTGTTCTTGTGGAATTGGCAAAGGGATATTTGGAAGCCCATAGAGGGCTATGGTGAAAAAGGAAATATCTTCCGTTCAAAACTGGAAAGAAGCTTTCTGAGAAACTGCTCTGTGTTCTGTAAATTCATCTCACAGAGTTACATCTTTCCCTTCAAGAAGCCTTTCGCTAAGGCTGTTCTTGTGGAATTGGCAAAGGGATATTTGGAAGCCCATAGAGGGCTATGGTGAAAAAGGAAATATCTTCCGTTCAAAACTGGAAAGAAGCTTTCTGAGAAACTGCTCTGAGTTCTGTTAATTCATCTCACAGAGTTACATCTTTCCCTTCAAGAAGCCTTTCGCTAAGGCTGTTCTTGTGGAATTGGCAAAGGGATATTTGGAAGCCCATAGAGGGCTATGGTGAAAAAGGAAATATCTTCCGTTCAAAACTGGAAAGAAGCTTTCTGAGAAACTGCTCTGTGTTCTGTTAATTCATCTCACAGTGTTACATCTTTCCCTTCAAGAAGCCTTTCGCTAAGGCTGTTCTTGTGGAATTGGCAAAGGGATATTTGGAAGCCCATAGAGGGCTACGGTGAAAAAGGAAATATCTTCCGTTCAAAACTGGAAAGAAACTTTCTGAGAAACTGCTCTGTGTTCTGTTAATTCATCTCACAGAGTTACATCTTTCCCTTCAAAAAGCCTTTCGCTAAGGCTGTTCTTCTGGAATTGGCAAAGGGATATTTGAAAGCCCATAGAGGGCTATGGTGTAAAAGGAAATATCTTCCGTTCAAAACTGGAAAGAAGCTTTCTGAGAAACTGCTCTGTGTTCGGTTAATTCATCTCACAGATTTACATCTTCCCCTTCAAGAAGCCTTTCGCTAAGGCTGTTCTTGTGGAATTGGCAAAGGGATATTTGGAAGCCCATATAGGGCTATGTTGAAAAAGGAAATATCTTCCGTTCAAAACTGGAAAGAAGCTTTCTGAGAAACTGCTCTGTGTTCTGTTAATTCAACTCACAGAGTTACATCTTTCCCTTCAAGAAGTCTTTCGCTAAGGCTGTTCTTGTGGAATTGGCAAAGGGATATTTGGAAGCACATAGAGGGCTATGGTGAAAAAGAAAATATCTTCCGTTCAAAACTGGAAAGAAGCTTTCTGAGAAACTGTTCTGTGTTCTGTTAATTCATCTCACAGAGTTACATCTTTCCCTTCAAGAAGCCTTTCGCTAAGGCTGTTCTTGTGGAATTGGCAAAGGGATATTTGGAAGCACATAGAGGGCTATGGTGAAAAAGGAAATATCTTCCGTTCAAAACTGGAAAGAAGCTTTCTGAGAAACTGCTCTGTGTTCTGTTAATTCATCTCACAGAGTTATATCTTTCCCTTCAAGAAGCCTTTCACTAAGGCTGTTCTTGTGGAATTGGCAAAGGGATATTTGGAAGCCCATAGAGGGCTATGGTGAAAAAGGAAATAACTTCCGTTGAAAACTGGAAAGAAGCTTTCTGAGAAACTGCTCTGAGTTCTGTTAATTCATCTCACAAAGTTACATCTTTCCCTTCAAGAAGCCTTGCGCTAAGGCTGTTCTTGTGGAATTGGCAAAGGGATATTTGGAAGCCCATAGAGGGCTATGGTGAAAAAGGAAATATCTTCCGTTCAAAACTGGAAAGAAGCTTTCTGAGAATCTGCTCTGTTTTCTGCTAATTCATCTCACAGAGTTACATCTTTCCCTTCAAGAAGCCTTTCGCTAAGGCTGTTCTTGTGGAATTGGCAAAGGGATATTTGGAAGCCCATAGAGGGCTATGGTGAAAAAGGAAATATCTTCCGTTCAAAACTGGAAAGAAGCTTTCTGAGAAACTGCTCTGTGTTCTGTTAATTCATCTCACAGAGTTACATCGTTCCCTTCAAGAAGCCTTTCGCTAAGGCTGTTCTTGTGGAATTGGCAAAGGGATATTTGGAAGCCCATAGAGGGCTTTGGCGAAAAAGGAAATATCTTCCGTTCAAAACTGGAAAGAAGCTTTCTGAGAAACTGCTCTGTGTTCTGGTAATTCATCTCACAGAGTTATATCTTTCCCTTCAAAAAGTCTTTCGCTAAGGCTGTTCTTGTGGAATTGGTAAAGGGATATTTGGAAGCCCATAGAGGGCTATGGTGAAAAAGGAAATATCTTCCGTTCAAAACTGGAAAGAAGCTTTCTGAGAAACTGCTCTGTGTTCTGTTAATTCATCTCACAGAGTTACATCTTTCCCTTCAAGAAGCCTTTCGCTAAGGCTGTTCTTGTGGAATTGGCAAAGGGATATTTGGAAGCCCATAGAGGGCTATGGTGAAAAAGGAAATATCTTCCGCTCAAAACTGGAAAGAAGCTTTCTGAGAAACTGCTCTGAGTTCTGTTAATTCATCTCACAGAGTTACATCTTTCCCTTCAAGAAGCCTTTCGCTAAGGCTGTTCTTGTGGAATTGGCAAAGGGATATTTGGAAGCCCTTAGAGGTCTTTGGTGAAAAAGGAAATATCTTCCGTTGAAAACTGGAAGCAAGCCTTTTGAGAAACTGCTCTGTGTTCTGTTAATTCATCTCACAGAGTTACATCTTTCCCTTCAAGAAGCCTTTCGCTAAGGCTGTTCTTGTGGAATTGGCAAAGGGATATTTGGAAGCCCATAGAGGGCTATGGTGAAAAAGGAAATATCTTCCGTTCAAAACTGGAAAGAAGCTTTCTGAGAAACTGCTCTGTGTTCTGTTAATTCATCTCACACAGTTACATCTTTCCCTTGAAGAAGCCATTCGCTAAGGATGTTCTTGTGGAATTGGCAAAGGGATATTTGGAAGCATATAGAAGGCTATTGTGAAAAAGGAAATATCTTCCGTTCAAAACTGGAAAGAAGCTTTCTGAGAAACTGCTCTGTGTTCTGTTAATTCATCTCACAGAGTTACATCTTTCCCTTCAAAAAGCCTTTCGCTAAGGCTGTTCTTCTGGAATTGGCAAAGGGATATTTGAAAGCCCATAGAGGGCTATGGTGTAAAAGGAAATATCTTCCGTTCAAAACTGGAAAGAAGCTTTCTGAGAAACTGCTCTGTGTTCGGTTAATTCATCTCACAGATTTACATCTTCCCCTTCAAGAAGCCTTTCGCTAAGGCTGTTCTTGTGGAATTGGCAAAGGGATATTTGGAAGCCCATATAGGGCTATGTTGAAAAAGGAAATATCTTCCGTTCAAAACTGGAAAGAAGCTTTCTGAGAAACTGCTCTGTGTTCTGTTAATTCAACTCACAGAGTTACATCTTTCCCTTCAAGAAGTCTTTCGCTAAGGCTGTTCTTGTGGAATTGGCAAAGGGATATTTGGAAGCACATAGAGGGCTATGGTGAAAAAGAAAATATCTTCCGTTCAAAACTGGAAAGAAGCTTTCTGAGAAACTGTTCTGTGTTCTGTTAATTCATCTCACAGAGTTACATCTTTCCCTTCAAGAAGCCTTTCGCTAAGGCTGTTCTTGTGGAATTGGCAAAGGGATATTTGGAAGCACATAGAGGGCTATGGTGAAAAAGGAAATATCTTCCGTTCAAAACTGGAAAGAAGCTTTCTGAGAAACTGCTCTGTGTTCTGTTAATTCATCTCACAGAGTTATATCTTTCCCTTCAAGAAGCCTTTCACTAAGGCTGTTCTTGTGGAATTGGCAAAGGGATATTTGGAAGCCCATAGAGGGCTATGGTGAAAAAGGAAATAACTTCCGTTGAAAACTGGAAAGAAGCTTTCTGAGAAACTGCTCTGAGTTCTGTTAATTCATCTCACAAAGTTACATCTTTCCCTCCAAAAAGCCTTTCGCTAAGGCTGTTCTTGTGGAATTGGCAAAGGGATATTTGGAAGCCCATAGAGGGCTATGGTGAAAAATGAAATATCTTCCGTTCAAAACTGGAAAGAAGCTTTCTGAGAAACTGCTCTGTGTTCTGTTAATTCATCTCACAGAGTTACATCTTTCCCTTCAAGAAGCCTTTCGCTAAGGCTGTTCTTGTGGAATTGGCAAAGGGATATTTGGAAGCCCATAGAGGGCTATGGTGAAAAAGGAAATATCTTCCGCTCAAAACTGGAAAGAAGCTTTCTGAGAAACTGCTCTGAGTTCTGTTAATTCATCTCACAGAGTTACATCTTTCCCTTCAAGAAGCCTTTCGCTAAGGCTGTTCTTGTGGAATTGGCAAAGGGATATTTGGAAGCCCTTAGAGGGCTTTGGTGAAAAAGGAAATATCTTCCGTTGAAAACTGGAAGCAAGCCTTTTGAGAAACTGCTCTGTGTTCTGTTAATTCATCTCACAGAGTTACATCTTTCCCTTCAAGAAGCCTTTCGCTAAGGCTGTTCTTGTGGAATTGGCAAAGGGATATTTGGAAGCCCATAGAGGGCTATGGTGAAAAAGGAAATATCTTCCGTTCAAAACTGGAAAGAAGCTTTCTGAGAAACTGCTCTGTGTTCTGTTAATTCATCTCACACAGTTACCTCTTTCCCTTCAAGAAGCCTTTCGCTAAGGATGTTCTTGTGGAATTGGCAAAGGGATATTTGGAAGCCCATAGAAGGCTATTGTGAAAAAGGAAATATCTTCCGTTCAAAACTGGAAAGAAGCTTTCTGAGAAACTGCTCTGAGTTCTGTTAATTCATCTCACAGAATTACATCTTTCCCTTCAAGAAGCCTTTCGCTAAGGCTGTTCTTGTGGATTTGGCAAAGGGATATTTGGAAGCCCATAGAGGGCTATGGTGAAAAAGGAAATATCTTCCGTTCAAAACTGGAAACAAGCCTTTTGAGAAACTGCTCTGTGTTCTGTTAATTCATCTCACAGAGTTACATCTTTCCCTTCAAGAAGCCTTTCGCTAAGGCTGTTCTTGTGGAATTGGCAAAGGGATATTAGGAAGCCCATAGAGGGCTACGGTGAAAAAGGAAATATCTTCCGTTCAAAACTGGAAAGAAGCTTTCTGAGAATCTGCTCTGTGTTCTGCTAATTCATCTCACAGAGTTACAACTTTCCCTTCAAGAAGCCTTTCGCTAAGGCTGTTCTTGTGGAATTGGCAAAGGGATATTTGGAAGCCCATACAGGGCTATCGTGAAAAAGGAAATATCTTCCGTTCAAAACTGGAAAGAAGCTTTCTGAGAAACTGCTCTGTGTTCTGTAAATTCATCTCACAGAGTTACATCGTTCCCTTCAAGAAGCCTTTCGCTAAGGCTGTTCTTGTGGAATTGGCAAAGGGATATTTGGAAGCCCATAGAGGGCTAGGGCGAAAAAGGAAATATCTTCCGTTCAAAACTGGAAAGAAGCTTTCTGAGAAACTGCTCTGTGTTCTGTTAATTCATCTCACAGAGTTACATCTTTCCCTTCAAAAAGTCTTTCGCTAAGGCTGTTCTTGTGGAATTGGTAAGGGGATATTTGGAAGCCCATAGAGGGCTATGGTGAAAAAGGAAATATCTTCCGTTCAAAACTGGAAAGAAGCTTTCTGAGAAACTGCTCTGTATTCTGTTAATTCATCTCACAGAGTTACATCTTTCCCTTCAAGAAGCCTTTCGCTAAGGCTGTTCTTGTGGAATTGGCAAAGGGATATTTGGAAGCCCATAGAGGGCTATGGTGAAAAAGGAAATATCTTCCGCTCAAAACTGGAAAGAAGCTTTCTGAGAAACTGCTCTGAGTTCTGTTAATTCATCTCACAGAGTTACATCTTTCCCTTCAAGAAGCCTTTCGCTAAGGCTGTTCTTGTGGAATTGGCAAAGGGATATTTGGAAGCCCTTAGAGGGCTATGGTGAAAAAGGAAATATCTTCCGTTGAAAACTGGAAGCAAGCCTTTTGAGAAACTGCTCTGTGTTTTGTTAATTCATCTCACAGAGTTACATCTTTCCCTTCAAGAAGCCTTTCGCTAAGGCTGTTCTTGTGGAATTGGCAAAGGGATATTTGGAAGCCCATAGAGGGCTATGGTGAAAAAGGAAATATCTTCCGTTCAAAACTGGAAAGAAGCTTTCTGAGAAACTGCTCTGTGTTCTGTTAATTCATCTCACACAGTTACATCTTTCCCTTCAAGAAGCCTTTCGCTAAGGATGTTCTTGTGGAATTGGCAAAGGGATATTTGGAAGCCCATAGAGGGCTATTGTGAAAAAGGAAATATCTTCCGTTCAAAACTGGAAAGAAGCTTTCTGAGAAACTGTTCTGTGTTCTGTTAATTCATCTCACAGAGTTACATCTTTCCCTTCAAGAAGCCTTTCGCTAAGGCTGTTCTTGTGGAATTGGCAAAGGATATTTGGAAGCCCATAGAGGGCTATGGTGAAAAAGGAAATATCTTCCGTTCAAAACTGGAAAGAAGCTTTTTGAGAAACTGCTCTGTGTTCTGTTAATTCATCTCACAGAGTTACATCTTTCCCTTTAAGAAGCCTTTCGCTAAGGTTGTTCTTGTTGAATTGGCAAAGGGATATTTGGAAGCCCATAGAGGGCTATGGTGAAAAAGGAAATATCTTCCTTTCAAAACTGGAAAGAAGCTTTCTGAGAAACTGCTCTGTGTTCTGTAAATTCATCTCACAGAGTTACATCTTTCCCTTCAAGAAGCCTTTCGCTAAGGCTGTTCTTGTGGAATTGGCAAAGGGATATTTGGAAGCCCATAGAGGGCTATGGTGAAAAAGGAAATATCTTCCGTTCAAAACTGGAAACAAGCTTTGTAAGAAACTGCTCCGTGTTCCGTTAATTCATCTCACAGAGTTACATCTTTCCCTTCAAGAAGCCTTTCACTAAGGCTGTACTTGTGGAATTGGCAAAGGGATATTTGGAAGCCCATAGAGGGCTATGGTGAAAAAGGAAATATCTTCCGTTCAAAACTGGAAAGAAGCTTTCTGAGAAACTGCTCTGTGTTCTGTTAATTCATCTCACAGAGTTACATCTTTCCCTTCAAGAAGCCTTTCACTAAGGTTGTTCTTGTGGAATTGGCAAAGGGATATTTGGAAGCCCATAGAGGGCTATGGTGAAAAAGGAAATATCTTCCGTTCAAAACTGGAAAGAAGCCTTCTGAGAAACTGCTCTGTGTTCTGTTAATTCATCTCACAGAGTTACATCTTTCCCTTCAAGAAGCCTTTCGCTAAGGCTGTTCTTGTGGAATTGGCAAAGGGATATTTGGAAGCCCTTAGAGGGCTATGGTGAAAAAGTAAATATCTTCCGTTCAAAACTGGAAAGAAGCTTTCTGAGAAACTGCTCTGTGTTCTGTTAATTCATCTCACAGAGTTACATCTTTCCCTTCAAGAAGTCTTTCGCTCAGGCTGTTCTTGTGGAATTGGCAAAGGGATATTTGGAAGCCCATAGAGGGCTATGGTGAAAAAGGAATTATCTTCCGTTCAAAAATGGAAAGAAGCATTCTGAGAAACTGTTCTGTGTTCTGTTAATTCATCTCACAGAGTTACATCTTTCTCTTCAAGAAGCCTTTCGCTAATTCTATTCTTGTGGAATTGGCAAAGAGATATTTGGAAGCCCATAGAAGGCTATGGTGAAAAAGGAAATATCTTCCGTTCAAAACTGGAAAGAAGCTTTCTGAGAAACTGCTCTGTGTTCTGTTAATTCATCTCACAGAGTTACATCTTTCCCTTCAAGAAGCCTTTCGCTAAGGCTGTTCTTGTGGAATCGGCAAAGGGATATTTGGAAGCCCATAGAGGGCTATGGTGAAAAAGGAAATATCTTCCGTTCAAAACTGGAAACAAGCTTTGTAAGAAACTGCTCCGTGTTCTGTTAATTCATCTCACAGAGTTACATCTTTCCCTTCAAGAAGCCTTTCACTAAGGCTATTCTTGTGCAACTGGCAAAGGGATATTTGGAAGCCCATAGAGGGCTATGGTGAAAAAGGAAATATCTTCCGTTCAAAACTGGAAAGAAACTTTCTGAGAAACTGCTCTGTGTTCTGTTAATTCATCTCACAGAGTTACATCTTTCCCTTCAAAAAGCCTTTCGCTAAGGCTGTTCTTCTGGAATTGGCAAAGGGATATTTGAAAGCCCATAGAGGGCTATGGTGTAAAAGGAAATATCTTCCTTTCAAAACTGGAAAGAAGCTTTCTGAGAAACTGCTCTGTGTTCGGTTAATTCATCTCACAGATTTACATCTTCCCCTTCAAGAAGCCTTTCGCTAAGGCTGTTCTTGTGGAATTGGCAAAGGGATATTTGGAAGCCCATAGAGGGCTATGTTGAAAAAGGAAATATCTTCCGTTCAAAACTGGAAAGAAGCTTTCTGAGAAACTGCTCTGTGTTCTGTTAATTCAACTCACAGAGTTACATCTTTCCCTTCAAGAAGTCTTTCGCTAAGGCTGTTCTTGTGGAATTGGCAAAGGGATATTTGGAAGCACATAGAGGGCTATGGTGAAAAAGAAAATATCTTCCGTTCAAAACTGGAAAGAAGCTTTCTGAGAAACTGTTCTGTGTTCTGTTAATTCATCTCACAGAGTTACATCTTTCCCTTCAAGAAGCCTTTCGCTAAGGCTGTTCTTGTGGAATTGGCAAAGGGATATTTGGAAGCACATAGAGGGCTATGGTGAAAAAGGAAATATCTTCCGTTCAAAACTGGAAAGAAGCTTTCTGAGAAACTGCTCTGTGTTCTGTTAATTCATCTCACAGAGTTATATCTTTCCCTTCAAGAAGCCTTTCACTAAGGCTGTTCTTGTGGAATTGGCAAAGGGATATTTGGAAGCCCATAGAGGGCTATGGTGAAAAAGGAAATATCTTCCGTTCAAAACTGGAAACAAGCCTTTTGAGAAACTGCTCTGTGTTCTGTTAATTCATCTCACAGAGTTACATCTTTCCCTTCAAGAAGCCTTTCGCTAAGGCTTTTCTTGTGGAATTGGCAAAGGGATATTTGGAAGCCCATAGAGGGCTAGGGTGAAAAAGGAAATATCTTCCGTTCAAAACTGGAAAGAAGCTTTCTGAGAATCTGCTCTGTTTTCTGCTAATTCATCTCACAGAGTTACATCGTTCCCTTCAAGAAGCCTTTCGCTAAGGCTGTTCTTGTGGAATTGGCAAAGGGATATTTGGAAGCCCATAGAGGGCTATGGCGAAAAAGGAAATATCTTCCGTTCAAAACTGGAAAGAAGCTTTCTGAGAAACTGCTCTGTGTTCTGTTAATTCATCTCACAGAGTTACATCTTTCCCTTCAAAAAGTCTTTCGCTAAGGCTGTTCTTGTGGAATTGGTAAAGGGATATTTGGAAGCCCATAGAGGGCTATGGTGAAAAAGGAAATATCTTCCGTTCAAAACTGGAAAGAAGCTTTCTGAGAAACTGCTCTGTGTTCTGTTAATTCATCTCACAGAGTTACATCTTTCCCTTCAAGAAGCCTTTCGCTAAGGCTGTTCTTGTGGAATTGGCAAAGGGATATTTGGAAGCCCATAGAGGGCTATGGTGAAAAAGGAAATATCTTCCGCTCAAAACTGGAAAGAAGCTTTCTGAGAAACTGCTCTGAGTTCTGTTAATTCATCTCACAGAGTTACATCTTTCCCTTCAAGAAGCCTTTCGCTAAGGCTGTTCTTGTGGAATTGGCAAAGGGATATTTGGAAGCCCTTAGAGGGCTTTGGTGAAAAAGGAAATATCTTCCGTTGAAAACTGGAAGCAAGCCTTTTGAGAAACTGCTCTGTGTTCTGTTAATTCATCTCACAGAGTTACATCTTTCCCTTCAAGAAGCCTTTCGCTAAGGCTGTTCTTGTGGAATTGGCAAAGGGATATTTGGAAGCCCATAGAGGGCTATGGTGAAAAAGGAAATATCTTCCGTTGAAAACTGGAAACAAGCCTTTTGAGAAACTGCTCTGTGTTCTGTTAATTCATCTCACACAGTTACATCTTTCCCTTCAAGAAGCCTTTCGCTAAGGATGTTCTTGTGGAATTGGCAAAGGGATATTTGGAAGCCCATAGAGGGCTATTGTGAAAAAGGAAATATCTTCCGTTCAAAACTGGAAAGAAGCTTTCTGAGAAACTGCTCTGTGTTCTGTTAATTCATCTCACAGAGTTACATCTTTCCCTTCAAGAAGCCTTTCGCTAAGGCTGTTCTTGTGGAATTGGCAAAGGGATATTTGGAAGCCCATAGAGGGCTATGGTGAAAAAGGAAATATCTTCCGTTCAAAACTGGAAAGAAGCTTTTTGAGAAACTGCTCTGTGTTCTGTAAATTCATCTCACAGAGTTACATCTTTCCCTTCAAGAAGTCTTTCGCTAAGGCTTTTCTTGTGGAATTGGCAAAGGGATATTTGGAAGCCCATAGAGGGCTAGGGTGAAAAAGGAAATATCTTCCGTTCAAAACTGGAAAGAAGCTTTCTGAGAAACTGCTCTGTGTTCTGTTAATTCATCTCACAGAGTTACACCTTTCTCTTCAAGAAGCCTTTCGCTAAGGCTGTTCTTGTGGAATTGGCAGAGGGATATTTGGAAGCCCATAGAGGGCTATGGTGAAAAAGGAAATATCTTCCGTTCAAAACTGGAAAGAAGCTTTCTGAGAATCTGCTCTGTTTTCTGCTAATTCATCTCACAGAGTTACATCTTTCCCTTCAAGAAGCCTTTCGCTAAGGCTGTTCTTGTGGAATTGGCAAAGGGATATTTGGAAGCCCATAGAGGGCTATGGTGAAAAAGGAAATATCTTCCGTTCAAAACTGGAAAGAAGCTTTCTGAGAAACTGCTCTGTGTTCTGTTAATTCATCTCACAGAGTTACATCGTTCCCTTCAAGAAGCCTTTCGCTAAGGCTGTTCTTGTGGAATTGGCAAAGGGATATTTGGAAGCCCATAGAGGGCTATGGCGAAAAAGGAAATATCTTCCGTTCAAAACTGGAAAGAAGCTTTCTGAGAAACTGCTCTGTGTTCTGGTAATTCATCTCACAGAGTTATATCTTTCCCTTCAAAAAGTCTTTCGCTAAGGCTGTTCTTGTGGAATTGGTAAAGGGATATTTGGAAGCCCATAGAGGGCTATGGTGAAAAAGGAAATATCTTCCGTTCAAAACTGGAAAGAAGCTTTCTGAGAAACTGCTCTGTGTTCTGTTAATTCATCTCACAGAGTTACATCTTTCCCTTCAAGAAGCCTTTCGCTAAGGCTGTTCTTGTGGAATTGGCAAAGGGATATTTGGAAGCCCATAGAGGGCTATGGTGAAAAAGGAAATATCTTCCGCTCAAAACTGGAAACAAGCTTTCTGAGAAACTGCTCTGAGTTCTGTTAATTCATCTCACAGAGTTACATCTTTCCCTTCAAGAAGCCTTTCGCTAAGGCTGTTCTTGTGGAATTGGCAAAGGGATATTTGGAAGCCCTTAGAGGGCTTTGGTGAAAAAGGAAATATCTTCCGTTGAAAACTGGAAGCAAGCCTTTTGAGAAACTGCTCTGTGTTCTGTTAATTCATCTCACAGAGTTACATCTTTCCCTTCAAGAAGCCTTTCGCTAAGGCTGTTCTTGTGGAATTGGCAAAGGGATATTTGGAAGCCCATAGAGGGCTTTGGTGAAAAAGGAAATATCTTCCGTTCAAAACTGGAAAGAAGCTTTCTGAGAAACTGCTCTGTGTTCTGTTAATTCATCTCACACAGTTACATCTTTCCCTTCAAGAAGCCTTTCGCTAAGGATGTTCTTGTGGAATTGGCAAAGGGATATTTGGAAGCCCATAGAAGGCTATTGTGAAAAAGGAAATATCTTCCGTTCAAAACTGGAAAGAAGCTTTCTGAGAAACTGCTCTGTGTTCTGTTAATTCATCTCACAGAGTTACATCTTTCCCTTCAAAAAGCCTTTCGCTAAGGCTGTTCTTCTGGAATTGGCAAAGGGATATTTGAAAGCCCATAGAGGGCTATGGTGAAAAAGGAAATATCTTCCGTTCAAAACTGGAAAGAAGCTTTCTGAGAAACTGCTCTGTGTTCGGTTAATTCATCTCACAGATTTACATCTTCCCCTTCAAGAAGCCTTTCGCTAAGGCTGTTCTTGTGGAATTGGCAAAGGGATATTTGGAAGCCCATATAGGGCTATGTTGAAAAAGGAAATATCTTCCGTTCAAAACTGGAAAGAAGCTTTCTGAGAAACTGCTCTGTGTTCTGTTAATTCAACTCACAGAGTTACATCTTTCCCTTCAAGAAGTCTTTCGCTAAGGCTGTTCTTGTGGAATTGGCAAAGGGATATTTGGAAGCACATAGAGGGCTATGGTGAAAAAGAAAATATCTTCCGTTCAAAACTGGAAAGAAGCTTTCTGAGAAACTGTTCTGTGTTCTGTTAATTCATCTCACAGAGTTACATCTTTCCCTTCAAGAAGCCTTTCGCTAAGGCTGTTCTTGTGGAATTGGCAAAGGGATATTTGGAAGCACATAGAGGGCTATGGTGAAAAAGGAAATATCTTCCGTTCAAAACTGGAAAGAAGCTTTCTGAGAAACTGCTCTGTGTTCTGTTAATTCATCTCACAGAGTTATATCTTTCCCTTCAAGAAGCCTTTCACTAAGGCTGTTCTTGTGGAATTGGCAAAGGGATATTTGGAAGCCCATAGAGGGCTATGGTGAAAAAGGAAATAACTTCCGTTGAAAACTGGAAAGAAGCTTTCTGAGAAACTGCTCTGAGTTCTGTTAATTCATCTCACAAAGTTACATCTTTCCCTCCAAAAAGCCTTTCGCTAAGGCTGTTCTTGTGGAATTGGCAAAGGGATATTTGGAAGCCCATAGAGGGCTATGGTGAAAAATGAAATATCTTCCGTTCAAAACTGGAAAGAAGCTTTCTGAGAAACTGCTCTGTGTTCTGTTAATTCATCTCACAGAGTTACATCTTTCCCTTCAAGAAGCCTTTCGCTAAGGCTGTTCTTGTGGAATTGGCAAAGGGATATTTGGAAGCCCATAGAGGGCTATGGTGAAAAAGGAAATATCTTCCGCTCAAAACTGGAAAGAAGCTTTCTGAGAAACTGCTCTGAGTTCTGTTAATTCATCTCACAGAGTTACATCTTTCCCTTCAAGAAGCCTTTCGCTAAGGCTGTTCTTGTGGAATTGGCAAAGGGATATTTGGAAGCCCTTAGAGGGCTTTGGTGAAAAAGGAAATATCTTCCGTTGAAAACTGGAAGCAAGCCTTTTGAGAAACTGCTCTGTGTTCTGTTAATTCATCTCACAGAGTTACATCTTTCCCTTCAAGAAGCCTTTCGCTAAGGCTGTTCTTGTGGAATTGGCAAAGGGATATTTGGAAGCCCATAGAGGGCTATGGTGAAAAAGGAAATATCTTCCGTTCAAAACTGGAAAGAAGCTTTCTGAGAAACTGCTCTGTGTTCTGTTAATTCATCTCACACAGTTACCTCTTTCCCTTCAAGAAGCCTTTCGCTAAGGATGTTCTTGTGGAATTGGCAAAGGGATATTTGGAAGCCCATAGAAGGCTATTGTGAAAAAGGAAATATCTTCCGTTCAAAACTGGAAAGAAGCTTTCTGAGAAACTGCTCTGTGTTCTGTTAATTCATCTCACAGAGTTACATCTTTCCCTTCAAGAAGCCTTTCGCTAAGGCTGTTCTTGTGGAATTGGCAAAGGGATATTTGGAAGCCCATAGAGGGCTATGGTGAAAAAGGAAATATCTTCCGTTCAAAACTGGAAAGAAGCTTTTTGAGAAACTGCTCTGTGTTCTGTAAATTCATCTCACAGAGTTACGTCTTTTCCTTCAAGAAGCCTTTCGCTAAGGCTGTTCTTGTGGAATTGGCAAAGGGATATTTGGAAGCCCATAGAGGGCTACGGTGAAAAAGGAAATATCTTCCGTTCAAAACTGGAAAGAAGCTTTCTGAGAATCTGCTCTGTGTTCTGCTAATTCATCTCACAGAGTTACAACTTTCCCTTCAAGAAGCCTTTCGCTAAGGCTGGTCTTGTGGAATTGGCAAAGGGATATTTGGAAGCCCATAGAGGGCTATGGTGAAAAAGGAAATATCTTCCGTTCAAAACTGGAAAGAAGCTTTCTGAGAAACTGCTCTGAGTTCTGTTAATTCATCTCACAGAATTACATCTTTCCCTTCAAGAAGCCTTTCGCTAAGGCTGTTCTTGTGGATTTGGCAAAGGGATATTTGGAAGCCCATAGAGGGCTATGGTGAAAAAGGAAATATCTTCCGTTCAAAACTGGAAACAAGCCTTTTGAGAAACTGCTCTGTGTTCTGTTAATTCATCTCACAGAGTTACATCTTTCCCTTCAAGAAGCCTTTCGCTAAGGCTGTTCTTGTGGAATTGGCAAAGGGATATTAGGAAGCCCATAGAGGGCTACGGTGAAAAAGGAAATATCTTCCGTTCAAAACTGGAAAGAAGCTTTCTGAGAATCTGCTCTGTGTTCTGCTAATTCATCTCACAGAGTTACAACTTTCCCTTCAAGAAGCCTTTCGCTAAGGCTGTTCCTGTGGAAATGGCAAAGGGATATTTGGAAGCCCATAGAGGGCTATGGTGAAAAAGGAAATATCTTCCGTTCAAAACTGGAAAGAAGCTTTCTGAGAAACTGCTCTGAGTTCTGTTAATTCATCTCACAGAATTACATCTTTCCCTTCAAGAAGCCTTTCGCTAAGGCTGTTCTTGTGGATTTGGCAAAGGGATATTTGGAAGCCCATAGAGGGCTATGGTGAAAAAGGAAATATCTTCCGTTCAAAACTGGAAACAAGCCTTTTGAGAAACTGCTCTGTGTTCTGTTAATTCATCTCACAGAGTTACATCTTTCCCTTCAAGAAGCCTTTCGCTAAGGCTGTTCTTGTGGAATTGGCAAAGGGATATTAGGAAGCCCATAGAGGGCTATGGTGAAAAAGGAAATATCTTCCGTTCAAAACTGGAAAGAAGCTTTCTGAGAAACTGCTCTGTGTTCTGTTAATTCATCTCACAGAGTTACATCTTTCCCTTCAAGAAGCCTTTCGCTAAGGCTGTTCTTGTGGAATTAGCAAAGGGATATTTGGAAGCCCATAGAGGGCTATCGTGAAAAAGGAAATATCTTCCGTTCAAAACTGGAAAGAAGCTTTCTGAGAAACTGCTCTGTGTTCTGTAAATTCATCTCACAGAGTTACATCGTTCCCTTCATGAAGCCTTTCGCTAAGGCTGTTCTTGTGGAATTGGCAAAGGGATATTTGGAAGCCCATAGAGGGCTATGGTGAAAAAGGAAATATCTTCCCTTCAAAACTGGAAAGAAGCTTTCTGAGAAACTGCTCTGTGTTCTGTTAATTCATCTCACAGAGTTACATCCTTCCCTTCAAAAAGTCTTTCGCTAAGGCTGTTCTTGTGGAATTGGCAAAGGGATATTTGGATGCCCATAGAGGGCTATGGTGAAAAAGGAAATATCTTCCGTTCAAAACTGGAAAGAAGCTTTCTGAGAAACTGCTCTGTGTTCTGTTAATTCATCTCACAGAGTTACATCTTTCCCTTCAAGAAGCCTTTCGCTAAGGCTGTTCTTGTGGAATTGGCAAAGGGATATTTGGAAGCCCATACAGGGCTATCGTGAAAAAGGAAATATCTTCCGTTCAAAACTGGAAAGAAGCTTTCTGAGAAACTGCTCTGTGTTCTGTAAATTCATCTCACAGAGTTACATCGTTCCCTTCAAGAAGCCTTTCGCTAAGGCTGTTCTTGTGGAATTGGCAAAGGGATATTTGGAAGCCCATAGAGGGCTAGGGCGAAAAAGGAAATATCTTCCGTTCAAAACTGGAAAGAAGCTTTCTGAGAAACTGCTCTGTGTTCTGTTAATTCATCTCACAGAGTTACATCTTTCCCTTCAAAAAGTCTTTCGCTAAGGCTGTTCTTGTGGAATTGGTAAGGGGATATTTGGAAGCCCATAGAGGGCTATGGTGAAAAAGGAAATATCTTCCGTTCAAAACTGGAAAGAAGCTTTCTGAGAAACTGCTCTGTATTCTGTTAATTCATCTCACAGAGTTACATCTTTCCCTTCAAGAAGCCTTTCGCTAAGGCTGTTCTTGTGGAATTGGCAAAGGGATATTTGGAAGCCCATAGAGGGCTATGGTGAAAAAGGAAATATCTTCCGCTCAAAACTGGAAAGAAGCTTTCTGAGAAACTGCTCTGAGTTCTGTTAATTCATCTCACAGAGTTACATCTTTCCCTTCAAGAAGCCTTTCGCTAAGGCTGTTCTTGTGGAATTGGCAAAGGGATATTTGGAAGCCCTTAGAGGGCTATGGTGAAAAAGGAAATATCTTCCGTTGAAAACTGGAAGCAAGCCTTTTGAGAAACTGCTCTGTGTTTTGTTAATTCATCTCACAGAGTTACATCTTTCCCTTCAAGAAGCCTTTCGCTAAGGCTGTTCTTGTGGAATTGGCAAAGGGATATTTGGAAGCCCATAGAGGGCTATGGTGAAAAAGGAAATATCTTCCGTTCAAAACTGGAAAGAAGCTTTCTGAGAAACTGCTCTGTGTTCTGTTAATTCATCTCACACAGTTACATCTTTCCCTTCAAGAAGCCTTTCGCTAAGGATGTTCTTGTGGAATTGGCAAAGGGATATTTGGAAGCCCATAGAGGGCTATTGTGAAAAAGGAAATATCTTCCGTTCAAAACTGGAAAGAAGCTTTCTGAGAAACTGCTCTGTGTTCTGTTAATTCATCTCACAGAGTTAAATCTTTCCCTTCAAGAAGCCTTTCGCTAAGGCTGTTCTTGTGGAATTGGCAAAGGGATATTTGGAAGCCCATAGAGGGCTATGGTGAAAAAGGAAATATCTTCCTTTCAAAACTGGAAAGAAGCTTTTTGAGAAACTGCTCTGTGTTCTGTAAATTCATCTCACAGAGTTACATCTTTCCCTTCAAGAAGCCTTTCGCTAAGGCTGTTCTTGTGGAATTGGCAAAGGGATATTTGGAAGCCCATAGAGGGCTATGGTGAAAAAGGAAATATCTTCCGTTCAAAACTGGAAAGAAGCTTCCTGAGAATCTGCTCTGTGTTCTGCTAATTCATCTCACAGAGTTACATCTTTCCCTTCAAGAAGCCTTTCGCTAAGGCTGTTCTTGTGGAATTGGCAAAGGGATATTTGGAAGCCCATAGAGGGCTATGGTGAAAAAGGAAATATCTTCCGTTCAAAACTGGAAAGAAGCTTTCTGAGAAACTGCTCTGAGTTCTGTTAATTCATCTCACAGAATTACATCTTTCCCTTCAAGAAGCCTTTCGCTAAGGCTGTTCTTGTGGATTTGGCAAAGGGATATTTGGAAGCCCATAGAGGGCTATGGTGAAAAAGGAAATATCTTCCGTTCAAAACTGGAAAGAAGCTTTCTGAGAAACTGCTCTGAGTTCTGTTAATTCATCTCACAGAATTACATCTTTCCCTTCAAGAAGCCTTTCGCTAAGGCTGTTCTTGTGGAATTGGCAAAGGGATATTAGGAAGCCCATAGAGGGCTATGGTGAAAAAGGAAATATCTTCCGTTCAAAACTGGAAAGAAGCTTTCTGAGAAACTGCTCTATGTTCTGTTAATTCATCTCACAGAGTTACATCTTTCCCTTCAAGAAGCCTTTCGCTAAGGCTGTTCTTGTGGAATTAGCAAAGGGATATTTGGAAGCCCATAGAGGGCTATCGTGAAAAAGGAAATATCTTCCGTTCAAAACTGGAAAGAAGCTTTCTGAGAAAATGCTCTGTGTTCTGTAAATTCATCTCACAGAGTTACATCGTTCCCTTCATGAAGCCTTTCGCTAAGGCTGTTCTTGTGGAATTGGCAAAGGGATATTTGGAAGCCCATAGAGGGCTATGGTGAAAAAGGAAATATCTTCCGTTCAAAACTGGAAAGAGGTTTTCTGAGAAACTGCTCTGTGTTCTGTTAATTCATCTCATAGAGTTACATCTTTCCCTTCAAAAAGTCTTTCGCTAAGGCTGTTCTTGTGGAATTGGCAAAGGGATATTTGGATGCCCATAGAGGGCTATGGTGAAAAAGGAAATATCTTCCGTTCAAAACTGGAAAGAAGCATTCTAAGAAACTTCTCTGTGTTCTGTTAATTCATCTCACAGAGTTACATCTTTCCCTTCAAGAAGCCTTTCGCTAAGGCTGTTCTTGTGGAATTGGCAAAGGGATATTTGGAAGCCCATAGAAGGCTATGGTGAAAAAGGAAATATCTTCCGTAAAAACTGGAAAGAAGCTTTCTGAGAATCTGCTCTGTTTTCTGCTAATTCATCTCACAGAGTTACATCTTTCCCTTCAAGAAGCCTTTCGCTAAGGCTGTTCTTGTGGAATTGGCAAAGGGATATTTGGAAGCCCATAGAGGGCTATGGTGAAAAAGGAAATATCTTCCCTTCAAAACTGGAAAGAAGCTTTCTGAGAAACTGCTCTGTGTTCTGTTAATTCATCTCACAGAGTTACATCTTTCCCTTCAAGAAGCCTTTCGCTAAGGCTGTTCTTGTGGAATTGGCAAAGGGATATTTGGAAGCCCATACAGGACTATCGTGAAAAAGGAAATATCTTCCGTTCAAAACTGGAAAGAAGCTTTCTGAGAAACTGCTCTGTGTTCTGTAAATTCATCTCACAGAGTTACATCTTTCTCTTCAAGAAGCCTTTCGCTAATTCTATTCTTGTGGAATTGGCAAAGAGATATTTGGAAGCCCATAGAAGGCTATGGTGAAAAAGGAAATATCTTCCGTTCAAAACTGGAAAGAAGCTTTCTGAGAAACTGCTCTGTGTTCTGTTAATTCATCTCACAGAGTTACATCTTTCCCTTCAAGAAGCCTTTCGCTAAGGCTGTTCTTGTGGAATCGGCAAAGGGATATTTGGAAGCCCATAGAGGGCTATGGTGAAAAAGGAAATATCTTCCGTTCAAAACTGGAAACAAGCTTTGTAAGAAACTGCTCCGTGTTCTGTTAATTCATCTCACAGAGTTACATCTTTCCCTTCAAGAAGCCTTTCACTAAGGCTATTCTTGTGCAATTGGCAAAGGGATATTTGGAAGCCCATAGAGGGCTATGGTGAAAAAGGAAATATCTTCCGTTCAAAACTGGAAAGAAACTTTCTGAGAAACTGCTCTGTGTTCTGTTAATTCATCTCACAGAGTTACATCTTTCCCTTCAAAAAGCCTTTCGCTAAGGCTGTTCTTCTGGAATTGGCAAAGGGATATTTGAAAGCCCATAGAGGGCTATGGTGTAAAAGGAAATATCTTCCGTTCAAAACTGGAAAGAAGCTTTCTGAGAAACTGCTCTGTGTTCGGTTAATTCATCTCACAGATTTACATCTTCCCCTTCAAGAAGCCTTTCGCTAAGGCTGTTCTTGTGGAATTGGCAAAGGGATATTTGGAAGCCCATAGAGGGCTATGTTGAAAAAGGAAATATCTTCCGTTCAAAACTGGAAAGAAGCTTTCTGAGAAACTGTTCTGTGTTCTGTTAATTCATCTCACAGAGTTACATCTTTCCCTTCAAGAAGCCTTTCGCTAAGGCTGTTCTTGTGGAATTGGTAAAGGGATATTTGGAAGCACATAGAGGGCTATGGTGAAAAAGGAAATATCTTCCGTTCAAAACTGGAAGGAAGCTTTCTGAGAAACTGCTCTGTGTTCTGTTAATTCATCTCACAGAGTTATATCTTTCCCTTCAAGAAGCCTTTCACTAAGGCTGTTCTTGTGGAATTGGCAAAGGGATATTTGGAAGCCCATAGAGGGCTATGGTGAAAAAGGAAATAACTTCCGTTGAAAACTGGAAAGAAGCTTTCTGAGAAACTGCTCTGAGTTCTGTTAATTCATCTCACAAAGTTACATCTTTCCCTCCAAAAAGCCTTTCGCTAAGGCTGTTCTTGTGGAATTGGCAAAGGGATATTTGGAAGCCCATAGAGGGCTATGGTGAAAAAGGAAATATCTTCCGTTCAAAACTGGAAAGAAGCTTTCTGAGAAACTGCTCTGAGTTCTGTTAATTCGTCTCACAGAGTTACATCTTTCCTTTCAAGAAGCCTTTCGCTAAGGCTGTTCTTGTGAAATTGGCAAAGGGATATTTGGAAGCCCATAGAGGGCTATGGTGAAAAAGGAAATATCTTCCGTTGAAAACTGGAAACAAGCCTTTTGAGAAACTGCTCTGTGTTCTGTTAATTCATCTCACAGAGTTACATCTTTCCCTTCAAGAAGCCTTTCGCTAAGGCTTTTCTTGTGTAATTGGCAAAGGGATATTTGGAAGCCCATAGAGGGCTAGGGTGAAAAAGGAAATATCTTCCGTTCAAAACTGGAAAGAAGCTTTCTGAGAAACTGCTCTGTGTTCTGTTAATTCATCTCACAGAGTTACATCTTTCTCTTCAAGAAGCCTTTCGCTAAGGCTGTTCTTGTGGAATTGGCAGAGGGATATTTGGAAGCCCATAGAGGGCTATGGTGAAAAAGGAAATATGTTCCGTTCAAAACTGGAAAGAAGCTTTCTGAGAAACTGTTCTGTGTTCTGTTAATTCATTTCAGAGAGTTACATCTTTCCCTTCAAGAAGCCTTTCGCTAAGGCTGTTCTTGTGGAATTGGCAAAGGGATATTTGGAAGCCCATAGAGGGCTATGGTGAAAAAGGAAATATCTTCCGTTCAAAACTGGAAAGAAGCTTTCTGAGAAACTGCTCTGTGTTCTGTAAATTCATCTCACAGAGTTACATCTTTCCCTTCAAGAAGCCTTTCGCTAAGGCTGTTCTTGTGGAATTGGCAAAGGGATATTTGGAAGCCCATAGAGGGCTATGGTGAAAAAGGAAATATCTTCCGTTCAAAACTGGAAAGAAGCTTTCTGAGAAACTGCTCTGAGTTCTGTTAATTCATCTCACAGAGTTACATCTTTCCCTTCAAGAAGCCTTTCGCTAAGGCTGTTCTTGTGGAATTGGCAATGGGATATTTGCAAGCCCATAGAGGGCTATGGTGAAAAAGGAAATATCTTCCGTTCAAAACTGGAAAGAAGCTTTCTGAGAAACTGCTCTGTGTTCTGTTAATTCATCTCACAGAGTTACATCTTTCCCTTCAAGAAGCCTTTCGCTAAGGCTGTTCTTGTGGAATTGGCAAAGGGATATTTGGAAGCCCATAGAGGGCTATGGTGAAAAAGGAAATATCTTCCGTTCAAAACTGGAAAGAAGCTTTCTGAGAAACTGCTCTGTGTTCTGTTAATTCATCTCACAGAGTTACATCTTTCCCTTCAAGAAGCCTTTCACTAAGGTTGTTCTTGTGGAATTGGCAAAGGGATATTTGGAAGCCCATAGAGGGCTATGGTGAAAAAGGAAATATCTTCCGTTCAAAACTGGAAAGAAGCTTTCTGAGAAACTGCTCTGTGTTCTGTTAATTCATCTCACAGAGTTACATCTTTCCCTTCAAGAAGCCTTTCGCTAAGGCTGTTCTTGTGGAATTGGCAAAGGGATATTTGGAAGCCCATAGAGGGCTATGGTGAAAAAGTAAATATCTTCCGTTCAAAACTGGAAAGAAGCTTTCTGAGAAACTGCTCTGTGTTCTGTTAATTCATCCCACAGAGTTGCATCTTTCCCTTCAAGAAGTCTTTCGCTAAGGCTGTTCTTGTGGAATTGGCAAAGGGATATTTGGAAGCCCATAGAGGGCTATGGTGAAAAAGGAAATATCTTCCGTTCAAAAATGGAAAGAAGCATTCTGAGAAACTGTTCTGTGTTCTGTTAATTCATCTCACAGAGTTACATCTTTCTCTTCAAGAAGCCTTTCGCTAATTCTATTCTTGTGGATTGGCAAAGAGATATTTGGAAGCCCATAGAAGGCTATGGTGAAAAAGGAAATATCTTCCGTTCAAAACTGGAAAGAAGCTTTCTGAGAAACTGCTCTGTGTTCTGTTAATTCATCTCACAGAGTTACATCTTTCCCTTCAAGAAGCCTTTCGCTAAGGCTGTTCTTGTGGAATCGGCAAAGGGATATTTGGAAGCCCATAGAGGGCTATGGTGAAAAAGGAAATATCTTCCGTTCAAAACTGGAAACAAGCTTTGTAAGAAACTGCTCCGTGTTCTGTTAATTCATCTCACAGAGTTACATCTTTCCCTTCAAGAAGCCTTTCACTAAGGCTATTCTTGTGCAATTGGCAAAGGGATATTTGGAAGCCCATAGAGGGCTATGGTGAAAAAGTAAATATCTTCCGTTCAAAACTGGAAAGAAACTTTCTGAGAAACTGCTCTGTGTTCTGTTAATTCATCTCACAGAGTTACATCTTTCCCTTCAAAAAGCCTTTCGCTAAGGCTGTTCTTCTGGAATTGGCAAAGGGATATTTGAAAGCCCATAGAGGGCTATGGTGTAAAAGGAAATATCTTCCGTTCAAAACTGGAAAGAAGCTTTCTGAGAAACTGCTCTGTGTTCGGTTAATTCATCTCACAGATTTACATCTTCCCCTTCAAGAAGCCTTTCGCTAAGGCTGTTCTTGTGGAATTGGCAAAGGGATATTTGGAAGCCCATAGAGGGCTATGTTGAAAAAGGAAATATCTTCCGTTCAAAACTGGAAAGAAGCTTTCTGAGAAACTGTTCTGTGTTCTGTTAATTCATCTCACAGAGTTACATCTTTCCCTTCAAGAAGCCTTTCGCTAAGGCTGTTCTTGTGGAATTGGCAAAGGGATATTTGGAAGCACATAGAGGGCTATGGTGAAAAAGGAAATATCTTCCGTTCAAAACTGGAAGGAAGCTTTCTGAGAAACTGCTCTGTGTTCTGTTAATTCATCTCACAGAGTTATATCTTTCCCTTCAAGAAGCCTTTCACTAAGGCTGTTCTTGTGGAATTGGCAAAGGGATATTTGGAAGCCCATAGAGGGCTATGGTGAAAAAGGAAATAACTTCCGTTGAAAACTGGAAAGAAGCTTTCTGAGAAACTGCTCTGAGTTCTGTTAATTCATCTCACAAAGTTACATCTTTCCCTCCAAAAGCCTTTCGCTAAGGCTGTTCTTGTGGAATTGGCAAAGGGATATTTGGAAGCCCATAGAGGGCTATGGTGAAAAAGGAAATATCTTCCGTTCAAAACTGGAAAGAAGCTTTCTGAGAAACTGCTCTGAGTTCTGTTAATTCGTCTCACAGAGTTACATCTTTCCTTTCAAGAAGCCTTTCGCTAAGGCTGTTCTTGTGAAATTGGCAAAGGGATATTTGGAAGCCCATAGAGGGCTATGGTGAAAAAGGAAATATCTTCCGTTGAAAACTGGAAACAAGCCTTTTGAGAAACTGCTCTGTGTTCTGTTAATTCATCTCACAGAGTTACATCTTTCCCTTCAAGAAGCCTTTCGCTAAGGCTTTTCTTGTGGAATTGGCAAAGGGATATTTGGAAGCCCATAGAGGGCTAGGGTGAAAAAGGAAATATCTTCCGTTCAAAACTGGAAAGAAGCTTTCTGAGAAACTGCTCTGTGTTCTGTTAATTCATCTCACAGAGTTACATCTTTCTCTTCAAGAAGCCTTTCGCTAAGGCTGTTCTTGTGGAATTGGCAGAGGGATATTTGGAAGCCCATAGAGGGCTATGGTGAAAAAGGAAATATGTTCCGTTCAAAACTGGAAAGAAGCTTTCTGAGAAACTGTTCTGTGTTCTGTTAATTCATTTCAGAGAGTTACATCTTTCCCTTCAAGAAGCCTTTCGCTAAGGCTGTTCTTGTGGAATTGGCAAAGGGATATTTGGAAGCCCATAGAGGGCTATGGTGAAAAAGGAAATATCTTCCGTTCAAAACTGGAAAGAAGCTTTCTGAGAAACTGCTCTGTGTTTTGTAAATTCATCTCACAGAGTTACATCTTTCCCTTCAAGAAGCCTTTCGCTAAGGCTGTTCTTGTGGAATTGGCAAAGGGATATTTGGAAGCCCATAGAGGGCTATGGTGAAAAAGGAAATATCTTCCGCTCAAAACTGGAAAGAAGCTTTCTGAGAAACTGCTCTGAGTTCTGTTAATTCATCTCACAGAGTTACATCTTTCCCTTCAAGAAGCCTTTCGCTAAGGCTGTTCTTGTGGAATTGGCAAAGGGATATTTGGAAGCGCTTAGAGGGCTTTGGTGAAAAAGGAAATATCTTCCGTTGAAAACTGGAAGCAAGCCTTTTGAGAAACTGCTCTGTGTTCTGTTAATTCATCTCACAGGGTTACATCTTTCCCTTCAAGAAGCCTTTCGCTAAGGCTGTTCTTGTGGAATTGGCAAAGGGATATTTGGAAGCCCATAGAGGGCTATGGTGAAAAAGGAAATATCTTCCGTTCAAAACTGGAAAGAAGCTTTCTGAGAAACTGCTCTGTGTTCTGTTAATTCATCTCACACAGTTACATCTTTCCCTTCAAGAAGCCTTTCGCTAAGGATGTTCTTGTGGAATTGGCAAAGGGATATTTGGAAGCCCATAGAGGGCTATTGTGAAAAAGGAAATATCTTCCGTTCAAAACTGGAAAGAAGCTTTCTGAGAAACTGCTCTGTGTTCTGTTAATTCATCTCACAGAGTTACATCTTTCCCTTCAAGAAGCCTTTCGCTAAGGCTGTTCTTGTGGAATTGGCAAAGGGATATTTGGAAGCCCATAGAGGGCTATGGTGAAAAAGGAAATATCTTCCGTTCAAAACTGGAAAGAAGCTTTCTGAGAAACTGCTCTGTGTTCTGTAAATTCATCTCACAGAGTTACATCTTTCCCTTCAAGAAGCCTTTCGCTAAGGCTGTTCTTGTGGAATTGGCAAAGGGATATTTGGAAGCCCATAGAGGGCTATGGTGAAAAAGGAAATATCTTCCGTTCAAAACTGGAAAGAAGCTTTCTGAGAATCTGCTCTGTGTTCTGCTAATTCATCTCACAGAGTTACAACTTTCCCTTCAAGAAGCCTTTCGCTAAGGCTGTTCTTGTGGAATTGGCAAAGGGATATTTGGAAGCCCATAGAGGGCTATGGTGAAAAAGGAAATATCTTCCGTTCAAAACTGGAAAGAAGCTTTCTGAGAAACTGCTCTGAGTTCTGTTAATTCATCTCACAGAATTACATCTTTCCCTTCAAGAAGCCTTTCGCTAAGGCTGTTCTTGTGGATTTGGCAAAGGGATATTTGGAAGCCCATAGAGGGCTATGGTGAAAAAGGAAATATCTTCCGTTCAAAACTGGAAACAAGCCTTTTGAGAAACTCCTCTGTGTTCTGTTAATTCATCTCACAGAGTTACATCTTTCCCTTCAAGAAGCCTTTCGCTAAGGCTGTTCTTGTGGAATTGGCAAAGGGATATTAGGAAGCCCATAGAGGGCTATGGTGAAAAAGGAAATATCTTCCGTTCAAAACTGGAAAGAAGCTTTCTGAGAAACTGCTCTGTGTTCTGTTAATTCATCTCACAGAGTTACATCTTTCCCTTCAAGAAGCCTTTCGCTAAGGCTGTTCTTGTGGAATTAGCAAAGGGATATTTGGAAGCCCATAGAGGGCTATCGTGAAAAAGGAAATATCTTCCGTTCAAAACTGGAAAGAAGCTTTCTGAGAAACTGCTCTGTGTTCTGTAAATTCATCTCACAGAGTTACATCGTTCCCTTCATGAAGCCTTTCGCTAAGGCTGTTCTTGTGGAATTGGCAAAGGGATATTTGGAAGCCCATAGAGGGCTATGGTGAAAAAGGAAATATCTTCCGTTCAAAACTGGAAAGAGGTTTTCTGAGAAACTGCTCTGTGTTCTGTTAATTCATCTCACAGAGTTACATCTTTCCCTTCAAAAAGTCTTTCGCTATTGCTGTTCTTGTGGAATTGGCAAAGGGATATTTGGATGCCCATAGAGGGCTATGGTGAAAAAGGAAATATCTTCCGTTCAAAACTGGAAAGAAGCTTTCTGAGAAACTGCTCTGTGTTCTGTTAATTCATCTCACAGAGTTACATCTTTCCCTTCAAGAAGCCTTTCGCTAAGGCTGTTCTTGTGGAATTGGCAAAGGGATATTTGGAAGCCCATACAAGGCTATCGTGAAAAAGGAAATATCTTCCGTTCAAAACTGGAAAGAAGCTTTCTGAGAAACTGCTCTGTGTTCTGTAAATTCATCTCACAGAGTTACATCGTTCCCTTCAAGAAGCCTTTCGCTAAGGCTGTTCTTGTGGAATTGGCAAAGGGATATTTGGAAGCCCATAGAGGGCTAGGGCGAAAAAGGAAATATCTTCCGTTCAAAACTGGAAAGAAACTTTCTGAGAAACTGCTCTGTGTTCTGTTAATTCATCTCACAGAGTTACATCTTTCCCTTCAAAAAGTCTTTCGCTAAGGCTGTTCTTGTGGAATTGGTAAAGGGATATTTGGAAGCCCATAGAGGGCTATGGTGAAAAAGGAAATATCTTCCGTTCAAAACTGGAAAGAAGCTTTCTGAGAAACTGCTCTGTGTTCTGTTAATTCATCTCACAGAGTTACATCTTTCCCTTCAAGAAGCCTTTCGCTAAGGCTGTTCTTGTGGAATTGGCAAAGGGATATTTCGAAGCCCATAGAGGGCTATGGTGAAAAAGGAAATATCTTCCGCTCAAAACTGGAAAGAAGCTTTCTGAGAAACTGCTCTGAGTTCTGGTAATTCATCTCACAGAGTTACATCTTTCCCTTCAAGAAGCCTTTCGCTAAGGCTGTTCTTGTGGAATTGGCAAAGGGATATTTGGAAGCCCTTAGAGGGCTATGGTGAAAAAGGAAATATCTTCCGTTGAAAACTGGAAGCAAGCCTTTTGAGAAACTGCTCTGTGTTCTGTTAATTCATCTCACAGAGTTACATCTTTCCCTTCAAGAAGCCTTTCGCTAAGGCTGTTCTTGTGGAATTGGCAAAGGGATATTTGGAAGCCCATAGAGGGCTATGGTGAAAAAGGAAATATCTTCCGTTCAAAACTGGAAAGAAGCTTTCTGAGAAACTGCTCTGTGTTCTGTTCATTCATCTCAGAGAGTTACATCTTTCCCTTCAAGAAGCCTTTCGCTAAGGCTGTTCTTGTGGAATTGGCAAAGGGATATTTGGAAGCCCATAGAGGGCTATGGTGAAAAAGGAAATATCTTCCGTTCAAAACTGGAAAGAAGCTTTCTGAGAAATTGCTCTGTGTTCTGTTAATTCATCTCACATAGTTACATCTTCCCCTTCAAGAAGCCTTTCGCTAAGGCTGTTCTTGTGCAATTGTTAAAGGGATATTTGGAAGCCCATAGAGGGCTATGGTGAAAAAGGAAATATCTTCCGTTCAAAACTTGAAAGAAGCGTTCTGAGAAACTGCTCTGTGTTCTGTTAATTCATCTCACTTAGTTACATCTTTCCCTTCAAAAAGCCTTTCGCTAAGGCTATTCTTGTGGAATTGGCAAAGGGATATTTGGAAGCCCATAGAGGTCTATGGTGAAAAAGGAAATATCTTCCCTTCAAAACTGAAAAGAAGCTTTCTGAGAAACTGCTCTGTGTTCTGCTAATTCATCTCACAGAGTTACATCTTTCCCTTCAAGAAGCCTTTCGCTAAGGCTGTTCTTGTGGAATTGGCAAAGGGATATTTGGAAGCCCATAGAGGGCTATGGTGAAAAAGGAAATATCTTCCGTTCAAAACTGGAAAGAAGCTTTCTGAGAAACTGCTCTGTGTTCTGTTAATTCATCTCACAGAGTTACATCTTTCCCTTCAAGAAGCCTTTCGCTAAGGCTGTTCTTGTGGAATTGGCAAAGGGATATTTGGAAGCCCATAGAGGGCTATGGTGAAAAAGGAAATATCTTCCGTTCAAAACTGGAAAGAAGCTTTCTGAGAATCTGCTCTGTTTTCTGCTAATTCATCTCACAGAGTTACATCTTTCCCTTCAAGAAGCCTTTCGCTAAGGCTGTTCTTGTGGAATTGGCAAAGGGATATTTGGAAGCCCATAGAGGGCTATGGTGAAAAAGGAAATATCTTCCGTTCAAAACTGGAAAGAAGCTTTCTGAGAAACTGCTCTGTGTTCTGTTAATTCATCTCACAGAGTTACATCGTTCCCTTCAAGAAGCCTTTCGCTAAGGCTGTTCTTGTGGAATTGGCAAAGGGATATTTGGAAGCCCATAGAGGGCTATGGCGAAAAAGGAAATATCTTCCGTTCAAAACTGGAAAGAAGCTTTCTGAGAAACTGCTCTGTGTTCTGTTAATTCATCTCACAGAGTTACATCTTTCCCTTCAAAAAGTCTTTCGCTAAGGCTGTTCTTGTGGAATTGGTAAAGGGATATTTGGAAGCCCATAGAGGGCTATGGTGAAAAAGGAAATATCTTCCGTTCAAAACTGGAAAGAAGCTTTCTGAGAAACTGCTCTGTGTTCTGTTAATTCATCTCACAGACTTACATCTTTCCCTTCAAGAAGCCTTTCGCTAAGGCTGTTCTTGTGGAATTGGCAAAGGGATATTTGGAAGCCCATAGAGGGCTATGGTGAAAAAGGAAATATCTTCCGCTCAAAACTGGAAAGAAGCTTTCTGAGAAACTGCTCTGAGTTCTGTTAATTCATCTCACAGAGTTACATCTTTCCCTTCAAGAAGCCTTTCGCTAAGGCTGTTCTTGTGGAATTGGCAAAGGGATATTTGGAAGCCCATAGAGGGCTATGGTGAAAAAGGAAATATCTTCCGTTGAAAACTGGAAGCAAGCCTTTTGAGAAACTGCTCTGTGTTCTGTTAATTCATCTCACAGAGTTACATCTTTCCCTTCAAGAAGCCTTTCGCTAAGGCTGTTCTTGTGGAATTTGCAAAGGGATATTTGGAAGCCCATAGAGGGCTATGGTGAAAAAGGAAATATCTTCCGTTCAAAACTGGAAAGAAGCTTTCTGAGAAACTGCTCTGTGTTCTGTTAATTCATCTCACACAGTTACAACTTTCCCTTCAAGAAGCCTTTCGCTAAGGATGTTCTTGTGGAATTGGCAAAGGGATATTTGGAAGCCCATAGAGGGCTATTGTGAAAAAGGAAATATCTTCCGTTCAAAACTGGAAAGAAGCTTTCTGAGAAACTGCTCTGTGTTCTGTTAATTCATCTCACAGAGTTACATCTTCCCCTTCAAGAAGCCTTTCGCTAAGGCTGTTCTTGTGGAATTAGCAAGGGGATATTTGGAAGCCCATAGAGGGCTATCGTGAAAAAGGAAATATCTTCCGTTCAAAACTGGAAAGAAGCTTTCTGAGAAACTGCTCTGTGTTCTGTAAATTCATCTCACAGAGTTACATCGTTCCCTTCATGAAGCCTTTCGCTAAGGCTGTTCTTGTGGAATTGGCAAAGGGATATTTGGAAGCCCATAGAGGGCTATGGTGAAAAAGGAAATATCTTCCGTTCAAAACTGGAAAGAGGTTTTCTGAGAAACTGCTCTGTGTTCTGTTAATTCATCTCACAGAGTTACATCTTTCCCTTCAAAAAGTCTTTCGCTAAGGCTGTTCTTGTGGAATTGGCAAAGGGATATTTGGATGCCCATAGAGGGCTATGGTGAAAAAGGAAATATCTTCCGTTCAAAACTGGAAAGAAGCTTTCTGAGAAACTGCTCTGTGTTCTGTTAATTCATCTCACAGAGTTACATCGTTCCCTTCAAGAAGCCTTTCGCTAAGGCTGTTCTTGTGGAATTGGCAAAGGGATATTTGGAAGCCCATAGAGGGCTATGGTGAAAAAGGAAATATCTTCCGATCAAAACTGGAAAGAAGCTTTCTGAGAAACTGTTCTGTGTTCTGTAAATTCATCTCACAGAGTTACATCTTTCCCTTCAAGAAGCCTTTCGCTAAGGCTGTTCTTGTGGAATTGGCAAAGGGATATTTGGAAGCCCATAGAGGGCTATGGTGAAAAAGGAAATATCTTCCGTTCAAAACTGGAAAGAAGCTTTCTGAGAATCTGCTCTGTGTTCTGCTAATTCATCTCACAGAGTTACATCTTTCCCTTCAAGAAGCCTTTCGCTAAGACTGTTCTTGTGGAATTGGCAAAGGGATATTTGGAAGCCCATAGAGGGCTATGGTGAAAAAGGAAATATCTTCCGTTCAAAACTGGAAAGAAGCTTTCTGAGAAACTGCTCTGTGTTCTGTTAATTCATCTCACAGAGTTACATCGTTCCCTTCAAGAAGCCTTTCGCTAAGGCTGTTCTTGTGGAATTGGCAAAGGGATATTTGGAAGCCCATAGAGGGCTATGGCGAAAAAGGAAATATCTTCCGTTCAAAACTGGAAAGAAGCTTTCTGAGAAACTGCTCTGTGTTCTGTTAATTCATCTCACAGAGTTACATCTTTCCCTTCAAAAAGTCTTTCGCTAAGGCTGTTCTTGTGGAATTGGTAAAGGGATATTTGGAAGCCCATAGAGGGCTATGGTGAAAAAGGAAATATCTTCCGTTCAAAACTGGAAAGAAGCTTTCTGAGAAACTGCTCGGTGTTCTGTTAATTCATCTCACAGACTTACATCTTTCCCTTCAAGAAGCCTTTCGCTAAGGCTGTTCTTGTGGAATTGGCAAAGGGATATTTGGAAGCCCATAGAGGGCTATGGTGAAAAAGGAAATATCTTCCGCTCAAAACTGGAAAGAAGCTTTCTGAGAAACTGCTCTGAGTTCTGTTAATTCATCTCACAGAGTTACATCTTTCCCTTCAAGAAGCCTTTCGCTAAGGCTGTTCTTGTGGAATTGGCAAAGGGATATTTGGAAGCCCTTAGAGGGCTATGGTGAAAAAGGAAATATCTTCCGTTGAAAACTGGAAGCAAGCCTTTTGAGAAACTGCTCTGTGTTCTGTTAATTCATCTCACAGAGTTACATCTTTCCCTTCAAGAAGCCTTTCGCTAAGGCTGTTCTTGTGGAATTGGCAAAGGGATATTTGGAAGCCCATAGAGGGCTATGGTGAAAAAGGAAATATCTTCCGTTCAAAACTGGAAAGAAGCTTTCTGAGAAACTGCTCTGTGTTCTGTTAATTCATCTCACACAGTTACATCTTTCCCTTCAAGAAGCCTTTCGCTAAGGATGTTCTTGTGGAATTGGCAAAGGGATATTTGGATGCCCATAGAGGGCTATTGTGAAAAAGGAAATATCTTCCGTTCAAAACTGGAAAGAAGCTTTCTGAGAAACTGCTCTGTGTTCTGTTAATTCATCTCACAGAGTTACATCTTTCCCTTCAAGAAGCCTTTCGCTAAGGCTGTTCTTGTGGAATTGGCAAAGGGATATTTGGAAGCCCATAGAGGGCTATGGTGAAAAAGGAAATATCTTCCGTTCAAAACTGGAAAGAAGCTTTTTGAGAAACTGCTCTGTGTTGTGTAAATTCATCTCACAGAGTTACATCTTTCCCTTCAAGAAGCCTTTCGCTAAGGCTGTTCTTGTGGAATTGGCAAAGGGATATTTGGAAGCCCATAGAGGGCTATGGTGAAAAAGGAAATATCTTCCGTTCAAAACTGGAAAGAAGCTTTCTGAGAATCTGCTCTGTGTTCTGCTAATTCATCTCACAGAGTTACAACTTTCCCTTCAAGAAGCCTTTCGCTAAGGCTGTTCTTGTGGAATTGGCAAAGGGATATTTGGAAGCCCATAGAGGGCTATGGTGAAAAAGGAAATATCTTCCGTTCAAAACTGGAAAGAAGCTTTCTGAGAAACTGCTCTGAGTTCTGTTAATTCATCTCACAGAATTACATCTTTCCCTTCAAGAAGCCTTTCGCTAAGGCTGTTCTTGAGGATTTGTCAAAGGGATATTTGGAAGCCCATAGAGGGCTATGGTGAAAAAGGAAATATCTTCCGTTCAAAACTGGAAACAAGCCTTTTGAGAAACTGCTCTGTGTTCTGTTAATTCATCTCACAGAGTTACATCTTTCCCTTCAAGAAGCCTTTCGCTAAGGCTGTTCTTGTGGAGTTGGCAAAGGGATATTAGGAAGCCCATAGAGGGCTATGGTGAAAAAGGAAATATCTTCCGTTCAAAACTGGAAAGAAGCTTTCTGAGAAACTGCTCTGTGTTCTGTTAATTCATCTCACAGAGTTACATCTTCCCCTTCAAGAAGCCTTTCGCTAAGGCTGTTCTTGTGGAATTAGCAAAGGGATATTTGTAAGCCCATAGAGGGCTATCGTGAAAAAGGAAATATCTTCCGTTCAAAACTGGAAAGAAGCTTTCTGAGAAACTGCTCTGTGTTCTGTAAATTCATCTCACAGAGTTACATCGTTCCCTTCATGAAGCCTTTCGCTAAGGCTGTTCTTGTGGAATTGGCAAAGGGATATTTGGAAGCCCATAGAGGGCTATGGTGAAAAAGGAAATATCTTCCGTTCAAAACTGGAAAGAGGTTTTCTGAGAAACTGCTCTGTGTTCTGTTAATTCATCTCACAGAGTTACATCTTTCCCTTCAAAAAGTCTTTCGCTAAGGCTGTTCTTGTGGAATTGGCAAAGGGATATTTGGATGCCCATAGAGGGCTATGGTGAAAAAGGAAATATCTTCCGTTCAAAACTGGAAAGAAGCTTTCTGAGAAACTGCTCTGTGTTCTGTTAATTCATCTCACAGAGTTACATCTTTCCCTTCAAGAAGCCTTTCGCTAAGGCTGTTCTTGTGGAATTGGCAAAAGGATATTAGGAAGCCCATAGAGGGCTATGGTGAAAAAGGAAATATCTTCCGTTCAAAACTGGAAAGAAGCTTTCTGAGAAACTGCTCTGTGTTCTGTTAATTCATCTCACAGAGTTACATCTTTCCCTTCAAGAAGCCTTTCGCTAAGGCTGTTCTTGTGGAATTAGCAAAGGGATATTTGGAAGCCCATAGAGGGCTATCGTGAAAAAGGAAATATCTTCCGTTCAAAACTGGAAAGAAGCTTTCTGAGAAACTGCTCTGTGTTCTGTTAATTCATCTCACAGAGTTACATCGTTCCCTTCATGAAGCCTTTCGCTAAGGCTGTTCTTGTGGAATTGGCAAAGGGATATTTGGAAGCCCATAGAGGGCTATGGTGAAAAAGGAAATATCTTCCGTTCAAAACTGGAAAGAGGCTTTCTGAGAAACTGCTCTGTGTTCTGTTAATTCATCTCACAGAGTTACATCTTTCCCTTCAAAAAGTCTTTCTCTAAGGCTGTTCTTGTGGAATTGGCAAAGGGATATTTGGAAGCCCATAGAGGGCTATGGTGAAAAAGGAAATATCTTCCGTTCAAAACTGGAAAGAAGCTTTCTGAGAAACTGTTCTGTGTTCTGTTAATTCATCTCACAGAGTTACAACTTTCCCTTCAAGAAGCCTTTCGCTAAGGCTGTTCTTGTGGAATTGGCAAAGGGATATTTGGAAGCCCATAGAGGGCTATGGTGAAAAAGGAAATATCTTCCGTTCAAAACTGGAAAGAAGCTTTCTGAGAAACTGCTCTGTGTTCTGTTAATTCATCTCACAGAGTTATATCTTTCCCTTCAAGAAGCCTTTCACTAAGGCTGTTCTTGTGGAATTGGCAAAGGGATATTTGGAAGCCCATAGAGGGCTATGGTGAAAAAGGAAATAACTTCCGTTGAAAACTGGAAAGAAGCTTTCTGAGAAACTGCTCTGAGTTCTGTTAATTCATCTCACAGAGTTACATCTTTCCCTCCAAAAAGCCTTTCGCTAAGGCTGTTCTTGTGGAATTGGCAAAGGGATATTTGGAAGCCCATAGAAGGCTATGGTGAAAAAGGAAATAACTTCCGTTCAAAACTGGAAAGAAGCTTTCTGAGAAACTGCTCTGTGTTCTGTTAATTCATCGCACAGAGTTACATCTTTCTCTTCAAGAAGCCTTTCGCTAAGGCTGTTCTTGTGGAATTGGCAAAGGGATATTTGGAAGCCCATAGAGGGCTATGGTGAAAAAGGAAATATCTTCCGTTCAAAACTGGAAAGAAGCTTTCTGAGAAACTGTTCTGTGTTCTGTTAATTCATCTCACAGAGTTACATCTTTCCCTTCAAGAAGCCTTTCGCTAAGGCTGTTCTTGTGGAATTGGCAAAGGGATATTTGGAAGCCCATAGAGGGCTATGGTGAAAAAGGAAATATCTTCCGTTCAAAACTGGAAAGAAGCTTTCTGAGAAACTGCTCTGTGTTCTGTTAATTCATCTCACAGAGTTACATCTTTCCCTTCAAGAAGCCTTTCGCTAAGGCTGTTCTTGTGGAATTGGCAAAGGGATATTTGGAAGCCCATAGAGGCCTATGGTGAAAAAGGAAATATCTTCCGTTCAAAACTGGAAAGAAGCTTTCTGAGAAACAGGTCTGTGTTCTGTTAATTCATCTCACAGAGTTACATCTTTCCCTTCAAGAAGCCTTTCGCTAAGGCTGTTCTAGTGGAATTGGCAAAGGGATATTTGGAAGCCCCTAGAGGGCTATGGTGAAAAAGGAAATATCTTCCGTTCAAAACTGGAAAGAAGCTTTCTGAGAAATTGCTCTGTGTTCTGTTAATTCATCTCACAGAGTTACATCTTCCCCTTCAAGAAGCCTTTCGCTAAGGCTGTTCTTGTGCAATTGGTAAAGGGATATTTGGAAGCCCATAGAGGGCTATGGTGAAAAAGGAAATATCTTCCGTTCAAAACTTGAAAGAAGCTTTCTGAGAAACTGCTCTGTGTTCTGTTAATTCATCTCACTTAGTTACATCTTTCCCTTCAAAAAGCCTTTCGCTAAGGCTATTCTTGTGGAATTGGCAAAGGGATATTTGGAAGCCCATAGAGGGCTATGGTGAAAAAGGAAATATCTTCCGTTCATAACTGGAAAGAAGCTTTCTGAGAAACTGCTCTGTGTTCTGTTCATTCATCACACAGAGTTACATCTTTCCCTTAAAGAAGCCTTTCGCTAAGGCTGTTCTTGTGGAATCGGCAAAGGGATATTTGGAAGCCCATAGAGGGCTATGGTGAAAAAGGAAATATCTTCCGTTCAAAACTGGAAAGAAGCTTTCTGAGAAACTGCTCTGTGTTCTGTTAATTCATCTCACAGAGTTACATCTTTCCCTTCAAGAAGTCTTTCGCTAAGGCTGTTCTTGTGGAATTGGCAAAGGGATATTTGGAAGCCCATAAAGGGCTATGGTGAAAAAGGAAATATCTTCCGTTCAAAACTGGAAAGAAGCTTTCTGAGAAACTGTTCTGTGTTCTGTTAATTCATCTCACAGAGTTACATCTTTCTCTTCAAGAAGCCTTTCGATAAGGCTGTTCTTGTGGAATTGGCAATGGGATATTTGGAAGCCCATAGAGGGCTATGGTGTAAAAGAAAATATCTTCCGTTCAAAACTGGAAAGAAGCTTTCTGAGAAACTGCTCTGTGTTCTGTTCATTCATCTCACAGAGTTACATCTTTCCCTTCAAGAAGCCTTTCGCTAAGGCTGTTCTTGTGGAATTGGCAAAGGGATATTTGGAAGCCCCTAGAGGGCTATGGTGAAAAAGGAAATATCTTCCGTTCAAAACTGGAAAGAAGCTTTCTGAGAAATTGCTCTGTGTTCTGTTAATTCATCTCACAGAGTTACATCTTCCCCTTCAAGAAGCCTTTCGCTAAGGCTGTTCTTGTGCAATTGGTAAAGGGATATTTGGAAGCCCATAGAGGGCTATGGTGAAAAAGGAAATATCTTCCGTTCAAAACTTGAAAGAAGCTTTCTGAGAAACTGCTCTGTGTTCTGTTAATTCATCTCACTTAGTTACATCTTTCCCTTCAAAAAGCCTTTCGCTAAGGCTATTCTTGTGGAATTGGCAAAGGGATATTTGGAAGCCCATAGAGGGCTATGGTGAAAAAGGAAATATCTTCCGTTCATAACTGGAAAGAAGCTTTCTGAGAAACTGCTCTGTGTTCTGTTCATTCATCACACAGAGTTACATCTTTCCCTTAAAGAAGCCTTTCGCTAAGGCTGTTCTTGTGGAATCGGCAAAGGGATATTTGGAAGCCCATAGAGGGCTATGGTGAAAAAGGAAATATCTTCCGTTCAAAACTGGAAAGAAGCTTTCTGAGAAACTGCTCTGTGTTCTGTTAATTCATCTCACAGAGTTACATCTTTCCCTTCAAGAAGTCTTTCGCTAAGGCTGTTCTTGTGGAATTGGCAAAGGGATATTTGGAAGCCCATAAAGGGCTATGGTGAAAAAGGAAATATCTTCCGTTCAAAACTGGAAAGAAGCTTTCTGAGAAACTGTTCTGTGTTCTGTTAATTCATCTCACAGAGTTACATCTTTCTCTTCAAGAAGCCTTTCGATAAGGCTGTTCTTGTGGAATTGGCAATGGGATATTTGGAAGCCCATAGAGGGCTATGGTGTAAAAGAAAATATCTTCCGTTCAAAACTGGAAAGAAGCTTTCTGAGAAACTGCTCTGTGTTCTGTTCATTCATCTCACAGAGTTACATCTTTCCCTTCAAGAAGCCTTTCGCTAAGGCTGTTCTTGTGGAATTGGCAAAGGGATATTTGGAAGCCCATAGAGGGCTATGGTGAAAAAGGAAATATCTTCCGTTCAAAACTGGAAAGAAGCTTTCTGAGAAACTGCTCTGTGTTCTGTTAATTCATCTCACAGAGTTACATCTTTCCCTTCAAGAAGCCTTTCGCTAAGGCTGTTCTTGTGGAATTGGCAAAGGGATATTTGGAAGCCCATAGAGGGCTATGGTGAAAAAGGAAATATCTTCCGTTCAAAACTGGAAAGAAGCTTTCTGAGAATGTGCTCTGTGTTCTGCTAATTCATCTCACAGAGTTACATCTTTCCCTTCAAGAAGCCTTTCGCTAAGGCTGTTCTTGTGGAATTGGCAAAGGGATATTTGGAAGCCCATAGAGGGCTATGGTGAAAAAGGAAATATCTTCCGTTCAAAACTGGAAAGAAGCTTTCTGAGAAACTGCTCTGTGTTCTGTTAATTCATCTCACAGAGTTACATCTTTCCCTTCAAGAAGCCTTTCGCTAAGACTGTTCTTGTGGAATTGGCAAAGGGATATTTGGAAGCCCATAGAGGGCTATCGTGAAAAAGGAAATATCTTCCGTTCAAAACTGGAAAGAAGCTTTCTGAGAAACTGCTCTGTGTTCTGTAAATTCATCTCACAGAGTTACATCGTTCCCTTCAAGAAGCCTTTCGCTAAGGCTGTTCTTGTGGAATTGGCAAAGGGATATTTGGAAGCCCATAGAGGGCTATGGCGAAAAAGGAAATATCTTCCGTTCAAAACTGGAAAGAAGCTTTCTGAGAAACTGCTCTGTGTTCTGTTAATTCATCTCACAGAGTTACATCTTTCCCTTCAAAAAGTCTTTCGCTAAGGCTGTTCTTGTGGAATTGGTAAAGGGATATTTGGAAGCCCATAGAGGGCTATGGTGAAAAAGGAAATATCTTCCGTTCAAAACTGGAAAGAAGCTTTCTGAGAAACTGCTCTGTGTTCTGTTAATTCATCTCACAGAGTTACATCTTTCCCTTCAAGAAGCCTTTCGCTAAGGCTGTTCTTGTGGAATTGGCAAAGGGATATTTGGAAGCCCATAGAGGGCTATGGTGAAAAAGGAAATATCTTCCGCTCAAAACTGGAAAGAAGCTTTCTGAGAAACTGCTCTGAGTTCTGTTAATTCGTCTCACAGAGTTACATCTTTCCCTTCAAGAAGCCTTTCGCTAAGGCTGTTCTTGTGGAATTGGCAAAGGGATATTTGGAAGCCCTTAGAGGGCTATGGTGAAAAAGGAAATATCTTCCGTTGAAAACTGGAAGCAAGCCTTTTGAGAAACTGCTCTGTGTTCTGTTAATTCATCTCACAGAGTTACATCTTTCCCTTCAAGAAGCCTTTCGCTAAGGCTGTTCTTGTGGAATTGGCAAAGTGATATTTGGAAGCCCATAGAGGGCTATGGTGAAAAAGGAAATATCTTCCGTTCAAAACTGGAAAGAAGCTTTCTGAGAAACTGCTCTGTGTTCTGTTAATTCATCTCACACAGTTACATCTTTCCCTTCAAGAAGCCTTTCGCTAAGGATGTTCTTGTGGAATTGGCAAAGGGATATTTGGAAGCCCATAGAGGGCTATTGTGAAAAAGGAAATATCTTCCGTTCAAAACTGGAAAGAAGCTTTCTGAGAAACTGCTCTGTGTTCTGTTAATTCATCTCACAGAGTTACATCTTTCCCTTCAAGAAGCCTTTCGCTAAGGCTGTTCTTGTGGAATTGGCAAAGGGATATTTGGAAGCCCATAGAGGGCTATGGTGAAAAAGGAAATATCTTCCGTTCAAAACTGGAAAGAAGCTTTCTGAGAAACTGCTCTGTGTTCTGTAAATTCATCTCACAGAGTTACATCTTTCCCTTCAAGAAGCCTTTCGCTAAGGCTGTTCTTGTGGAATTGGCAAAGGGATATTTGGAAGCCCATAGAGGGCTATGGTGAAAAAGGAAATATCTTCCGTTCAAAACTGGAAAGAAGCTTTCTGAGAAACTGCTCTGAGTTCTGTTAATTCATCTCACTGAATTACATCTTTCCCTTCAAGAAGCCTTTCGCTAAGGCTGTTCTTGTGGATTTGGCAAAGGGATATTTGGAAGCCCATACAGGGCTATGGTGAAAAAGGAAATATCTTCCGTTCAAAACTGGAAACAAGCCTTTTGAGAAACTGCTCTGTGTTCTGTTAATTCATCTCACAGAGTTACATCTTTCCCTTCAAGAAGCCTTTCACTAAGGCTGTTCTTGTGGAATTGGCAAAGGGATATTAGGAAGCCCATAGAGGGCTATGGTGAAAAAGGAAATATCTTCCGTTCAAAACTGGAAAGAAGCTTTCTGAGAAACTGCTCTGTGTTCTGTTAATTCATCTCACAGAGTTACATCTTTCCCTTCAAGAAGCCTTTCGCTAAGGCTGTTCTTGTGGAATTAGCAAAGGGATATTTGGAAGCCCATAGAGGGCTATCGTGAAAAAGGAAATATCTTCCGTTCAAAACTGGAAAGAAGCTTTCTGAGAAACTGCTCTGTGTTCTGTAAATTCATCTCACAGAGTTACATCGTTCCCTTCATGAAGCCTTTCGCTAAGGCTGTTCTTGTGGAATTGGCAAAGGGATATTTGGAAGCCCATAGAGGGCTATGGTGAAAAAGGAAATATCTTCCGTTCAAAACTGGAAAGAGGTTTTCTGAGAAACTGCTCTGTGTTCTGTTAATTCATCTCACAGAGTTACATCTTTCCCTTCAAAAAGTCTTTCGCTAAGGCTGTTCTTGTGGAATTGGCAAAGGGATATTTGGATGCCCATAGAGGGCTATGGTGAAAAAGGAAATATCTTCCGTTCAAAACTGGAAAGAAGCTTTCTGAGAAACTGCTCTGTGTTCTGTTAATTCATCTCACAGAGTTACATCTTTTCCCTCAAGAAGCCTTTCGCTAAGGCTGTTCTTGTGGAATTGGCAAAGGGATATTTGGAAGCCCATAGAGGGCTATGGTGAAAAAGGAAATATCTTCCGCTCAAAACTGGAAAGAAGCTTTCTGAGAAACTGCTCTGAGTTCTGTTAATTCATCTCACAGAGTTACATCTTTCCCTTCAAGAAGCCTTTCGCTAAGGCTGTTCTTGTGGAATTGGCTAGGGATATTTGGAAGCCCATAGAGGGCTATGGTGAAAAAGGAAATATCTTCCGTTCAAAACTGGAAAGAAGCTTTCTGAGAAACTGCTCTGTGTTCTGTAAATTCATCTCACAGAGTTACATCTTTCCCTTCAAGAAGCCTTTCGCTAAGGCTGTTCTTGTGGAATTGGCAAAGGGATATTTGGAAGCCCATAGAGGGCTATGGTGAAAAAGGAAATACCTTCCGTTCAAAACTGGAAAGAAGCTTTCTGAGAAACTGCTCTGTGTTCTGTTAATTCATCTCACAGAGTTACATCTTTCCCTTCAAAAAGTCTTTCTCTAAGGCTGTTCTTGTGGAATTGGCAAAGGGATATTTGGAAGCCCATAGAGGGCTATGGTGAAAAAGGAAATATCTTCCGTTCAAAACTGGAAACAAGCTTTGTAGAAACTGCTCCGTGTTCTGTTAATTCATCTCACAGAGTTACATCTTTCCCTTCAAGAAGCCTTTCGCTAAGGCTGTTCTTGTGGAATTGGCAAAGGGATATTTGGAAGCCCATAGACGGCTATGGTGAAAAAGGAAATATCTTCCGTTCAAAACTGGAAACAAGCTTTGTAAGAAACTGCTCCTTGTTCTGTTAATTCATCTCACAGAGTTACATCTTTCCGTTCAAGAAGCCTTTCGCTAAGGCTATTCTTGTGGAATTGGCAAAGGGATATTTGGAAGCCCATAGAGGGCTATGGTGAAAAAGGAAATATCTTCCGTTCAAAACTGGAAAGAAGCTTTCTGAGAAACTGCTCTGTGTTCTGTTAATTCATCTCACAGAGTTACATCTTTCCTTTCAAGAAGCCTTTCGCTAAAGCTGTTCTTGTGGAATTGGCAAAGGGATATTTGGAAGCCCATAGAGGGCTATGGTGAAAAAGGAAATATCTTCCGTTCAAAACTGGAAAGAAGCTTTCTGAGAAACTGCTCTGTGTTCTGTTAATTCATCCCACAGAGTTACATCTTTCCCTTCAAAAAGTCTTTCGCTAAGGCTGTTCTTGTGGAATTGGCAAAGGGATATTTGGAAGCCCATAGAGGGCTATGGTGAAAAAGGAAATATCTTCCGTTCAAAACTGGAAAGAAGCTTTCTGAGAAACTGCTCTGTGTTCTTTTAATTCATCTCACAGAGTTACATCTTTCCCTTCAAGAAGCCTTTCGCTAAGGCTGTTCTTGTGGAATTGGCAAAGGGATATTTGGAAGCCCATAGAGGGCAATGGTGAAAAAGGAAATATCTTCCGTTCAAAACTGGAAAGAAGCTTTCTGAGAAACTGCTCTGTGTTCTATTAATTCATCTCACAGAGTTACATCTTTCCCTTCAAGAAACCTTTCGATAAGGCTGTTCTTGTGGAATTGGCAAAGGGATATTTGGAAGCCCATAGAGGGCTATGGTGAAAAAGGAAATATCTTCCGTTCAAAACTGGAAAGAAGCTTTCTGAGAAACTGCTCTGTGTTCTGTTAATTCATCTCACAGAGTTACATCTTTCCCTTCAAGAAGTCTTTCGCTAAGGCTGTTCTTGTGGAATTGGCAAGGGGATATTTGGAAGCCCATAGAGGGCTATGGTGAAAAAGGAAATATCTTCCGTTCAAAACTGGAAAGAAGCTTTCTGAGAAACTGTTCTGTGTTCCGTTAATTCATCTCATAGAGTTACATCTTTCCCTTCAAGAAGCCTTTCGCTAAGGCTGTTCTTGTGGAATTGGCAAAGGGATATTTGGAAGCCCATAGAGGGCTATGGTGAAAAAGGTAATATCTTCCGTTCAAAACTGGAAACAAGCTTTGTAAGAAACAGCTCCGTGTTCTGTTAATTCATCTCACAGAGTTACATCTTTCCCTTCAAGAAGCCTTTCACTAAGGCTATTCTTGTGGAATTGGCAAAGGGATATTTGGAAGCCCATAGAGGGCTGTGGTGAAAAAGGAAATATCTTCCGTTGAAAACTGGAAAGAAGCTTTCTGAGAAACTGCTCTGTGTTCTGTTAATTCATCTCACAGAGTTACATCTTTCCCTTCAAGAAGCCTTTCGCTAAGGCTGTTCCTGTGGAATTGGCAAAGGGATATTTGGAAGCCCATAGAGGGCTATGGTGAAAAAGGAAATATATTCCGTTCAAAACTGGAAAGAAGCTTTCTGAGAAACTGCTCTGTGTTCTGTTAATTCATCTCACAGAGTTACATCTTTCCCTTCAAGAAGCCTTTCGCTAAGGCTGTTCTTGTGGAATTGGCAAAGGGATATTTGGAAGCCCATAGAGGGCTATGGTGGAAAAGGAAATATCTTCCGTTGAAAACTGGAAAGAAGCTTTCTGAGAAACTGCTCTGTGTTCTGTTAATTCATCTCACAGAGTTACATCTTTCCCTTCTAGAAGCCTTTCGCTAAGGCTGTTCTTGTGGAATTGGCAAAGGGATATTTGGAAGCCCATAGAGGGCTATGGTGAAAAAGGAAATATCTTCTTTCAAAACTGGAAAGAAGCTTTCTGAGAAACTGCTCTGTGTTCTGTTAATTCAACTCACAGCGGTACATCTTTCCCTTCAAGAAGCCTTTCGCTAAGGCTGTTCTTGTGGAATTGGCAAAGGGATATTTGGAAGCCCATAGATGGCTATGGTGAAAAAGGAAATATCTTCCGTTCAAAACTGGAAAGAAGCTTTCTGAGAAACTGCTCTGTGTTCTGTTAATTCATCTCACAGAGTTACATCTTTCCCTTCAAGAAGCCTTTCGCTAAGGCTGTACTTGTGGAATTGGCAAAGGGATATTTGGAAGCCCACAGAAGGCTATGATGAAAAAGGAAATATATTCCGTTCAAAACTGGAAAGAAGCTTTCTGAGAAACTGCTCTGTGTTCTGTTAATTCATCTCACAGAGTTACATCTTTCCCTTCAAGAAGCCGTTCGCTAAGGCAGTTCTTGTGGAATTGGCAAAGGGATATTTGGAAGCCCATAGAGGGCTATGGTGAAAAAGGAAATATCTTCCGTTCAAAACTGGAAAGAAGCTTTCTGAGAAACTGCTCTGTGTTCTGTTAATTCATCTCACAGAGATACATCTTTCCCTTCAAGCAGCCTTTTGCTAAAGATGTTCTTGTGGAATTGGCAAAGGGATATTTGGAAGCCTATAGAGGGCTATGGTGAAAAAGGAAATATCTTCCGTTCAAAACTGGAAACAAGCTTTCTGAGAAACTGCTCTGTGTTCTGTTAATTCATCTCACAGAGTTACATCTTTCCTTTCAAGAAGCCTTTCGCTAAGGCTGTTCTTGCGGAATTGGCAAAGGGATATTTGGAAGCCCGTAGAGGGCTATGGTGAAAAAGGAAATATCTTCCGTTCAAAACTGGAAAGAAGCTTTCTGAGAAACTGCTCTGTGTTCTGTTAATTCATCTCACAGAGTTACATCTTTCCCTTCCAGAAGCCTTTTGCTAAGGCTGTTCTTGGGGAATTGGCAAAGGGATATTTGGAAGCCCATAGAGGGCTATGGTGAAAAAGGAAATATCTTCCGTTAAAAATTGGAAAGAAGCTTTCTGAGAAACTGCTCTGTGTTCTGTAAATTCATCTCACAGAGTTACATCTTTCCCTTCAAGAAACCTTTCGCTAGGGCTGTTCTTGTGGAATTGGCAAAGGGATATTTGGAAGCCCATAGAGGGCTATGGTGAAAAAGGCAATATCTTCCGTTCCAAACTGGAAACAAGCTTTGTAAGAAACTGCTCCGTGTTCTGTTAATTCATCTCACAGAGTTACATCTTTCCCTTCAAGAAGCCTTTCACTAAGGCTATTCCTGTGGAATTGGCAAAGGGATATTTGGAAGCCCATAGAGGGCTATGGTGAAAAAGGAAATATCTTCCGTTCAAAACTGGAAAGAAGCTTTCTGAAAAACTGCTCTGTGTTCTGTTAATTCATCTCACAGAGTTACATCTTTCCCTTCAAGAAGCCTTTCGCTAAGGCTGTTCTTGTGGAATTGGCAAAGGGATATTTGGAAGCCCATAGAGGGCTATGGTGAAAAAGGAAATATCTTCCGTTCAAAACTGGAAAGAAGCTTTGTAGAAACTGCTCTGTGTTCTGTTAATTCATCTCACAGAGTTACATCTTTCCCTTCAAGAAGCCTTTCGCTAAGGCTGTTCTTGTGGAATTGGCAAAGGGATATTTGGAAGCCCATAGACGGCTATGGTGAAAAAGGAAATATCTTCCGTTCAAAACTGGAAACAAGCTTTGTAAGAAACTGCTTCTTGTTCTGTTAATTCATCTCACAGAGTTACATCTTTCCGTTCAAGAAGCCTTTCGCTATGGCTATTCTTGTGGAATTGGCAAAGGGATATTTGGAAGCCCATAGAGGGCTATGGTGAAAAAGGAAATATCTTCCGTTCAAAACTGGAAAGAAGCTTTCTGAGAAACTGCTCTGTGTTCTGTTAATTCATCTCACAGAGTTACATCTTTCCTTTCAAGAAGCCTTTCGCTAAAGCTGTTCTTGTGGAATTGGCAAAGGGATATTTGGAAGCCCATAGAGGGCTATGGTGAAAAAGGAAATATCTTCCGTTCAAAACTGGAAAGAAGCTTTCTGAGAAACTGCTCTGTGTTCTGTTAATTCATCCCACAGAGTTACATCTTTCCCTTCAAAAAGTCTTTCGCTAAGGCTGTTCTTGTGGAATTGGCAAAGGGATATTTGGAAGCCCATAGAGGGCTATGGTGAAAAAGGAAATATCTTCCGTTCAAAACTGGAAAGAAGCTTTCTGAGAAACTGCTCTGTGTTCTTTTAATTCATCTCACAGAGTTACATCTTTCCCTTCAAGAAGCCTTTCGCTAAGGCTGTTCTTGTGGAATTGGCAAAGGGATATTTGGAAGCCCATAGAGGGCTATGGTGAAAAAGGAAATATCTTCCGTTCAAAACTGGAAAGAAGCTTTCTGAGAAACTGCTCTGTGTTCTGTTAATTCATCTCACAGAGTTACATCTTTCCCTTCAAGAAACCTTTCGCTAAGGCTGTTCTTGTGGAATTGGCAAAGGGATATTTGGAAGCCCATAGAGGGCTATGGTGAAAAAGGAAATATCTTCCGTTAAAAACTGGAAAGAAGCTTTCTGAGAAACTGCTCTGTGTTCTGTTAATTCATCTCACAGAGTTACATCTTTCCCTTCAAGAAGTCTTTCGCTAAGGCTGTTCTTGTGGAATTGGCAAGGGGATATTTGGAAGCCCATAGAGGGCTATGGTGAAAAAGGAAATACCTTCCGTTCAAAACTGGAAAGAAGCTTTCTGAGAAACAGTTCTGTGTTCCGTTAATTCATCTCATAGAGTTACATCTTTCCCTTCAAGAAGCCTTTCGCTAAGGCTGTTCTTGGGGAATTGGCAAAGGGATATTTGGAAGCCCATAGAGGGCTATGGTGAAAAAGGAAATATCTTGCATTCAAAACTGGAAAGAAGCTTTCTGAGAAACTGCTCTGAGTTCTGTTAATTCATCTCACAGAGTTACATCTTTCCCTTCAAGAAGCCTTTCGCTAAGGCTGTTCTTGTGCAATTGGCAAAGGGATATTTGGAAGCCCATAGAGGGCTATGGTGAAAAAGGAAATATCTTCCGTTGAAAACTGGAAACAAGCCTTTTGAGAAACTGCTCTGTGTTCTGTTAATTCATCTCACAGAGTTACATCTTTCCCTTCAAGAAGCCTTTCGCTAAGGCTGTTCTTGTGGAATTGGCAAAGGGATATTTGGAAGCCCATAGAGGGCTATGGTGAAAAAGGAAATATCTTCCGTTCAAAACTGGAAAGAAGCTTTCTGAGAAACTGCTCTGTGTTCTGTTAATTCATCTCACAGAGTTACATCTTTCCCTTCAAGAAGCCTTTCGCTAAGGCTGTTCTTGTGGAATTGGCAAAGGGATATTTGGAAGCCCATAGAGGGCTATGGTGAAAAAGGTAATATCTTCCGTTCAAAACTGGAAACAAGCTTTGTAAGAAACAGCTCCGTGTTCTGTTAATTCATCTCATAGAGTTACATCTTTCACTTCAAGAAGCCTTTCACTAAGGCTATTCTTGTGGAATTGGCAAAGGGATATTTGGAAGCCCATAGAGGGCTGTGGTGAAAAAGGAAATATCTTCCGTTGAAAACTGGAAAGAAGCTTTCTGAGAAACTGCTCTGTGTTCTGTTAATTCATCTCACAGAGTTACATCTTTCCCTTCAAGAAGCCTTTCGCTAAGGCTGTTCCTGTGGAATTTTCAAAGGGATATTTGGAAGCCCATAGAGGGCTATGGTGAAAAAGGAAATATCTTCCGTTCAAAACTGGAAAGAAGCTTTCTGAGAAACTGCTCTGTGTTCTGTTAATTCATCTCACAGAGTTACATCTTTCCCTTCAAGAAGCCTTTCGCTAAGGCTGTTCTTGTGGAATTGGCAAAGGGATATTTGGAAGCCCATAGAGGGCTATGGTGGAAAAGGAAATATCTTCCGTTCAAAACTGGAAAGAAGCTTTCTGAGAAACTGCTCTGTGTTCTGTTAATTCATCTCACAGAGTTACATCTTTCCCTTCTAGAAGCCTTTCGCTAAGGCTGTTCTTGTGGAATTGGCAAAGGGATATTTGGAAGCCCATAGAGGGCTATGGTGAAAAAGGAAATATCTTCTTTCAAAACTGGAAAGAAGCTTTCTGAGAAACTGCTCTGTGTTCTGTTAATTCATCTCACAGCGGTACATCTTTCCCTTCAAGAAGCCTTTCGCTAAGGCTGTTCTTGTGGAATTGGCAAAGGGATATTTGGAAGCCCATAGATGGCTATGGTGAAAAAGGAAATATCTTCCGTTCAAAACTGGAAAGAAGCTTTCTGAGAAACTGCTCTGTGTTCTGTTAATTCATCTCACAGAGTTACATCTTTCCCTTCAAGAAGCCTTTCGCTAAGGCTGTACTTGTGGAATTGGCAAAGGGATATTTGGAAGCCCACAGAAGGCTATGATGAAAAAGGAAATATATTCCGTTCAAAACTGGAAAGAAGCTTTCTGAGAAACTGCTCTGTGTTCTGTTAATTCATCTCACAGAGTTACATCTTTCCCTTCAAGAAGCCGTTCGCTAAGGCTGTTCTTGTGGAATTGGCAAAGGGATATTTGGAAGCCCATAGAGGGCTATGGTGAAAAAGGAAATATCTTCCGTTCAAAACTGGAAAGAAGCTTTCTGAGAAACTGCTCTGTGTTCTGTTAATTCATCTCACAGAGATACATCTTTCCCTTCAAGCAGCCTTTTGCTAAAGATGTTCTTGTGGAATTGGCAAAGGGATATTTGGAAGCCTATAGAGGGCTATGGTGAAAAAGGAAATATCTTCCGTTCAAAACTGGAAAGAAGCTTTCTGAGAAACTGCTCTGTGTTCTGTTAATTCATCTCACAGAGTTACATCTTTCCTTTCAAGAAGCCTTTCGCTAAGGCTGTTCTTGCGGAATTGGCAAAGGGATATTTGGAAGCCCGTAGAGGGCTATGGTGAAAAAGGAAATATCTTCCGTTCAAAACTGGAAAGAAGCTTTCTGAGAAACTGCTCTGTGTTCTGTTAATTCATCTCAGAGAGTTACATCTTTCCCTTCAAGAAGCCTTTTGCTAAGGCTGTTCTTGGGGAATTGGCAAAGGGATATTTGGAAGCCCATAGAGGGCTATGGTGAAAAAGGAAATATCTTCCGTTAAAAATTGGAAAGAAGCTTTCTGAGAAACTGCTCTGTGATCTGAAAATTCATCTAACAGAGTTACATCTTTCCCTACAAGAAACCTTTCGCTAGGGCTGTTCTTGTGGAATTGGCAAAGGGATATTTGGAAGCCCATAGAGGGCTATGGTGAAAAAGGCAATATCTTCCGTTCCAAACTGGAAACAAGCTTTGTAAGAAACTGCTCCGTGTTCTGTTAATTCATCTCACAGAGTTACATCTTTCCCTTCAAGAAGCCTTTCACTAAGGCTATTCCTGTGGAATTGGCAAAGGGATATTTGGAAGCCCATAGAGGGCTATGGTGAAAAAGGAAATATCTTCCGTTCAAAACTGGAAAGAAGCTTTCTGAGAAACTGCTCTGTGTTCTGTTAATTCATCTCACAGAGTTACATCTTTCCCTTCAAGAAGCCTTTCGCTAAGGCTGTTCTTGTGGAATTGGCAAAGGGATATTTGGAAGCCCATAGAGGGCTATGGTGAAAAAGGAAATATCTTCCGTTCAAAACTGGAAAGAAGCTATCTGAGAAACTGCTCTGTGTTCTGCAAATTCATCTCACAGAGTTACATCTTTCCCTTCAAGAAGCCTTTCGCTAAGGCTGTTCTTGTGGAATTGACAAAGGGATATTTGGAAGCCCATAGAGGGCTATGGTGAAAAAGGAATTATCTTCCGTTCAAAACTGGAAAGAAGCTTTCTCAGAAACTGCTCTGAGTTCTGTTAATTCATCTCAGAGAGTTACATCTTTCCCTTCAAGGAGCCTTTCGCTAAGGCTGTTCTTTTGGAATTCGAAAAGGGATATTTGGAAGCCCATAGAGGGCTATGGTGAAAAAGGAAATATCTTCCGTTGAAAACTGGAAACAAGCTTTTTGAGAAACTGCTCTGTGTTCTGTTAATTCATCTCACAGAGTTACATCTTTCCCTTCAAGAAGCCTTTCGCTAAGGCTGTTCTTGTGGAATTGGAAAAGGGATATTTGGAAGCCCATAGAGGGCTATGGTGAAAAAGGAAATGTCTTCTTTCAAAACTGGAAAGAAGCTTTCTGAGAAACTGCTCTGTGTTCTGTTAATTCATCTCACAGAGTTACATCTTTCCCTTCAAGAAGCCTTTCGCTAAGGCTGTTATTGTGGAATTGGCAAAGGGGTATTTGGAAGCCTATAGAGGGCTATGGTGAAAAAGGAAATATCTTCCGTTCAAAACTGGAAAGAAGCTTTCTCAGAAACTGCTCTGAGTTCTGTTAATTCATCTCAGAGAGTTACATCTTTCCCTTCAAGGAGCCTTTCGCTAAGGCTGTTCTTTTGGAATTGGCAAAGGGATATTTGGAAGCCCACAGAGGGCTATGGTGAAAAAGGAAATATCTTCCGTTCAAAACTGGAAAGAAGCTTTCTGAGAAACTGCTCTGTGTTCTGTTAATTCATCTCACAGAGCTACATCTTTCCCTTCAAGAAGCCGTTCGCTAAGGCTGTTCTTGTGGAATTGGCAAAGGGGTATTTGGAAGCCCATAGAGGGCTATGGTGAAAAAGGAAATATCTTCCGTTCAAAACTGGAAAGAGGTTTTCTGAGAAACTGCTCTGTGTTCTGTTAATTCATCTCACAGAGTTACATCTTTCCCTTCAAAAAGTCTTTCGCTAAGGCTGTTCTTGTGGAATTGGCAAAGGGATATTTGGATGCCCATAGAGGGCTATGGTGAAAAAGGAAATATCTTCCGTTCAAAACTGGAAAGAAGCTTTCTGGGAAACTGCTCTGTGTTCTGTTAATTCATCTCACAGAGTTACATCTTTTCCCTCAAGAAGCCTTTCGCTAAGGCTGTTCTTGTGGAATTGGCAAAGGGATATTTGGAAGCCCATAGAGGGCTATGGTGAAAAAGGAAATATCTTCCGTTCAAAACTGGAAAGAAGCTTTCTGAGAAACTGCTCTGAGTTCTGTTAATTCATCTCACAGAGTTTCATCTTTCCCTTCAAGAAGCCTTTCGCTAAGGCTGTTCTTGTGGAATTGGCAAAGGGATATTTGGAAGCCCATAGAGGGCTATGGTGAAAAAGGAAATATCTTCCGTTCAAAACTGGAAAGAAGCTTTCTGAGAAACTGCTCTGTGTTCTGTAAATTCATCTCACAGAGTTACATCTTTCCCTTCAAGAAGCCTTTCGCTAAGGCTGTTCTTGTGGAATTGGCAAAGGGATATTTGGAAGCCCATAGAGGGCTATGGTGAAAAAGGAAATACTTTCCGTTCAAAACTGGAAAGAAGCTTTCTGAGAAACTGCTTGTGTTCTGTTAATTCATCTCACAGAGTTACATCTTTCCCTTCAAGAAGCCTTTCGCTAAGGCTGTTCTTGTGGAATTGGCAAAGGGTATTTGGAAGCCCATAGAGGGCTATGGTGAAAAAGGAAATATCTTCCGTTCAAAACTGGAAAGAAGCTTTCTGAGAAACTGCTCTGTGTTCTGTTAATTCATCTCACAGAGTTACATCTTTCCCTTCAAGAAACCTTTCGCTACGGCTGTTCTTGTGGAATTGGCAAAGGGATATTTGGAAGCCCATAGAGGGCTATGGTGAAAATGGAAATATCTTCCGTTCAAAACTGGAAAGAAGCTTTCTGAGAAACTGCTCTGTGTTCTGTAAATTCATCTCACAGCGTTACATCTTTCCCTTCAAGAAGCCTTTCGCTAAGGCTGTTCTTGTGGAATTGGCAAAGGGTATTTGGAAGCCCATAGAGGGCTATGGTGAAAAAGGAAATATCTTCCGTTCAAAACTGGAAAGAAGCTTTCTGAGAAACTGCTCTGTGTTCTGTTAATTCATCTCACAGAGTTTCATCTTTCCCTTCAAGAAACCTTTCGCTACGGCTGTTCTTGTGGAATTGGCAAAGGGATATTTGGAAGCCCATAGAGGGCTATGGTGAAAATGGAAATATCTTCCGTTCAAAACTGGAAAGAAGCTTTCTGAGAAACTGCTCTGTGTTCTGTAAATTCATCTCACAGAGTTACATCTTTCCCTTCAAGAAGCCTTTCGCTAAGGCTGTTCTTGTGTAATTGGCAAAGGGATATTTGGAAGCCCATAGAGGGCTATGGTGAAAAAGGTAATATCTTCCGTTCAAAACTGGAAACAAGCTTTGTAGAAACTGCTCCGTGTTCTGTTAATTCATCTCACAGAGTTACATCTTTCCCTTCAAGAAGCCTTTCGCTAAGGCTGTTCTTGTGGAATTGGCAAAGGGATATTTGGAAGCCCATAGACGACTATGGTGAAAAAGGAAATATCTTCCGTTCAAAACTGGAAACAAGCTTTGTAAGAAACTGCTCCTTGTTCTGTTAATTCATCTCACAGAGTTACATCTTTCCGTTCAAGAAGCCTTTCGCTAAGGCTATTCTTGTGGAATTGGCAAAGGGATATTTGGAAGCCCATAGAGGGCTATGGTGAAAAAGGAAATATCTTCCGTTCAAAACTGGAAAGAAGCTTTCTGAGAAACTGCTCTGTGTTCTGTAAATTCATCTCACAAAATTATATCTTTCCCTTCAACAAGCCTTTCGCTAAGGCTCTTCTTGTGGAATTGGCAAAGGGATATTTGGAAGCCCATAGAGGGCTATGGTGAAAAAGGAAATATCTTCCGTTCAAAACTGGAAAGAAGCTTTCTGAGAAACTGCTCTGTGTTCTGTTAATTCATCTCACAGAGATACATCTTTCCCTTCAAGCAGCCTTTTGCTAAAGATGTTCTTGTGGAATTGGCAAAGGGATATTTGGAAGCCTATAGAGGGCTATGGTGAAAAAGGAAATATCTTCCGTTCAAAACTGGAAAGAAGCTTTCTGAGAAACTGCTCTGTGTTCTGTTAATTCATCTCACAGAGTTACATCTTTCCTTTCAAGAAGCCTTTCGCTAAGGCTGTTCTTGCGGAATTGGCAAAGGGATATTTGGAAGCCCGTAGAGGGCTATGGTGAAAAAGGAAATATCTTCCGTTCAAAACTGGAAAGAAGCTTTCTGAGAAACTGCTCTGTGTTCTGTTAATTCATCTCAGAGAGTTACATCTTTCCCTTCAAGAAGCCTTTTGCTAAGGCTGTTCTTGGGGAATTGGCAAAGGGATATTTGGAAGCCCATAGAGGGCTATGGTGAAAAAGGAAATATCTTCCGTTAAAAATTGGAAAGAAGCTTTCTGAGAAACTGCTCTGTGATCTGAAAATTCATCTAACAGAGTTACATCTTTCCCTTCAAGAAACCTTTCGCTAGGGCTGTTCTTGTGGAATTGGCAAAGGGATATTTGGAAGCCCATAGAGGGCTATGGTGAAAAAGGCAATATCTTCCGTTCCAAACTGGAAACAAGCTTTGTAAGAAACTGCTCCGTGTTCTGTTAATTCATCTCACAGAGTTACATCTTTCCCTTCAAGAAGCCTTTCACTAAGGCTATTCCTGTGGAATTGGCAAAGGGATATTTGGAAGCCCATAGAGGGCTATGGTGAAAAAGGAAATATCTTCCGTTCAAAACTGGAAAGAAGCTTTCTGAGAAACTGCTCTGTGTTCTGTTAATTCATCTCACAGAGTTACATCTTTCCCTTCAAGAAGCCTTTCGCTAAGGCTGTTCTTGTGGAATTGGCAAAGGGATATTTGGAAGCCCATAGAGGGCTATGGTGAAAAAGGAAATATCTTCCGTTCAAAACTGGAAAGAAGCTATCTGAGAAACTGCTCTGTGTTCTGCAAATTCATCTCACAGAGTTACATCTTTCCCTTCAAGAAGCCTTTCGCTAAGGCTGTTCTTGTGGAATTGACAAAGGGATATTTGGAAGCCCATAGAGGGCTATGGTGAAAAAGGAATTATCTTCCGTTCAAAACTGGAAAGAAGCTTTCTCAGAAACTGCTCTGAGTTCTGTTAATTCATCTCAGAGAGTTACATCTTTCCCTTCAAGGAGCCTTTCGCTAAGGCTGTTCTTTTGGAATTCGAAAAGGGATATTTGGAAGCCCATAGAGGGCTATGGTGAAAAAGGAAATATCTTCCGTTGAAAACTGGAAACAAGCTTTTTGAGAAACTGCTCTGTGTTCTGTTAATTCATCTCACAGAGTTACATCTTTCCCTTCAAGAAGCCTTTCGCTAAGGCTGTTCTTGTGGAATTGGAAAAGGGATATTTGGAAGCCCATAGAGGGCTATGGTGAAAAAGGAAATGTCTTCTTTCAAAACTGGAAAGAAGCTTTCTGAGAAACTGCTCTGTGTTCTGTTAATTCATCTCACAGAGTTACATCTTTCCCTTCAAGAAGCCTTTCGCTAAGGCTGTTATTGTGGAATTGGCAAAGGGGTATTTGGAAGCCTATAGAGGGCTATGGTGAAAAAGGAAATATCTTCCGTTAAAAACTGGAAAGAAGCTTTCTCAGAAACTGCTCTGAGTTCTGTTAATTCATCTCAGAGAGTTACATCTTTCCCTTCAAGGAGCCTTTCGCTAAGGCTGTTCTTTTGGAATTGGCAAAGGGATATTTGGAAGCCCACAGAGGGCTATGGTGAAAAAGGAAATATCTTCCGTTCAAAACTGGAAAGAAGCTTTCTGAGAAACTGCTCTGTGTTCTGTTAATTCATCTCACAGAGCTACATCTTTCCCTTCAAGAAGCCGTTCGCTAAGGCTGTTCTTGTGGAATTGGCAAAGGGGTATTTGGAAGCCCATAGAGGGCTATGGTGAAAAAGGAAATATCTTCCGTTCAAAACTGGAAAGAGGTTTTCTGAGAAACTGCTCTGTGTTCTGTTAATTCATCTCACAGAGTTACATCTTTCCCTTCAAAAAGTCTTTCGCTAAGGCTGTTCTTGTGGAATTGGCAAAGGGATATTTGGATGCCCATAGAGGGCTATGGTGAAAAAGGAAATATCTTCCGTTCAAAACTGGAAAGAAGCTTTCTGGGAAACTGCTCTGTGTTCTGTTAATTCATCTCACAGAGTTACATCTTTTCCCTCAAGAAGCCTTTCGCTAAGGCTGTTCTTGTGGAATTGGCAAAGGGATATTTGGAAGCCCATAGAGGGCTATGGTGAAAAAGGAAATATCTTCCGTTCAAAACTGGAAAGAAGCTTTCTGAGAAACTGCTCTGAGTTCTGTTAATTCATCTCACAGAGTTTCATCTTTCCCTTCAAGAAGCCTTTCGCTAAGGCTGTTCTTGTGGAATTGGCAAAGGGATATTTGGAAGCCCATAGAGGGCTATGGTGAAAAAGGAAATATCTTCCGTTCAAAACTGGAAAGAAGCTTTCTGAGAAACTGCTCTGTGTTCTGTAAATTCATCTCACAGAGTTACATCTTTCCCTTCAAGAAGCCTTTCGCTAAGGCTGTTCTTGTGGAATTGGCAAAGGGATATTTGGAAGCCCATAGAGGGCTATGGTGAAAAAGGAAATACTTTCCGTTCAAAACTGGAAAGAAGCTTTCTGAGAAACTGCTCTGTGTTCTGTTAATTCATCTCACAGAGTTACATCTTTCCCTTCAAGAAGCCTTTCGCTAAGGCTGTTCTTGTGGAATTGGCAAAGGGTATTTGGAAGCCCATAGAGGGCTATGGTGAAAAAGGAAATATCTTCCGTTCAAAACTGGAAAGAAGCTTTCTGAGAAACTGCTCTGTGTTCTGTAAATTCATCTCACAGAGTTACATCTTTCCCTTCAAGAAGCCTTTCGCTAAGGCTGTTCTTGTGGAATTGGCAAAGGGATATTTGGAAGCCCATAGAGGGCTATGGTGAAAAAGGTAATATCTTCCGTTCAAAACTGGAAACAAGCTTTGTAGAAACTGCTCCGTGTTCTGTTAATTCATCTCACAGAGTTACATCTTTCCTTTCAAGAAGCCTTTCGCTAAGGCTATTCTTGTGGAATTGGCAAAGGGATATTTGGAAGCCCATAGAGGGCTATGGTGAAAAAGGAAATATCTTCCGTTCAAAACTGGAAAGAAGCTTTCTGAGAAACTGCTCTGTGTTCTGTTAATTCATCTCACAGAGTTACATCTTTCCTTTCAAGAAGCCTTTCGCTAAAGCTGTTCTTGTGGAATTGGCAAAGGGATATTTGGAAGCCCATAGAGGGCTATGGTGAAAAAGGAAATACTTTCCGTTCAAAACTGGAAAGAAGCTTTCTGAGAAACTGTTCTGTGTTCTGTTAATTCATCTCACAGAGTTACATCTTTCCCTTCAAGAAGCCTTTCGCTAAGGCTGTTCTTGTGGAATTGGCAAAGGGTATTTGGAAGCCCATAGAGGGCTATGGTGAAAAAGGAAATATCTTCCGTTCAAAACTGGAAAGAAGCTTTCTGAGAAACTGCTCTGTGTTCTGTTAATTCATCTCACAGAGTTACATGTTTCCCTTCAAGAAACCTTTCGCTACGGCTGTTCTTGTGGAATTGGCAAAGGGATATTTGGAAGCCCATAGAGGGCTATGGTGAAAATGGAAATATCTTCCGTTCAAAACTGGAAAGAAGCTTTCTGAGAAACTGCTCTGTGTTCTGTAAATTCATCTCACAGAGTTACATCTTTCCCTTCAAGAAGCCTTTCGCTAAGGCTGTTCTTGTGGAATTGGCAAAGGGTATTTGGAAGCCCATAGAGGGCTATGGTGAAAAAGGAAATATCTTCCGTTCAAAACTGGAAAGAAGCTTTCTGAGAAACTGCTCTGTGTTCTGTTAATTCATCTCACAGAGTTTCATCTTTCCCTTCAAGAAACCTTTCGCTACGGCTGTTCTTGTGGAATTGGCAAAGGGATATTTGGAAGCCCATAGAGGGCTATGGTGAAAATGGAAATATCTTCCGTTCAAAACTGGAAAGAAGCTTTCTGAGAAACTGCTCTGTGTTCTGTAAATTCATCTCACAGAGTTACATCTTTCCCTTCAAGAAGCCTTTCGCTAAGGCTGTTCTTGTGTAATTGGCAAAGGGATATTTGGAAGCCCATAGAGGGCTATGGTGAAAAAGGTAATATCTTCCGTTCAAAACTGGAAACAAGCTTTGTAGAAACTGCTCCGTGTTCTGTTAATTCATCTCACAGAGTTACATCTTTCCCTTCAAGAAGCCTTTCGCTAAGGCTGTTCTTGTGGAATTGGCAAAGGGATATTTGGAAGCCCATAGACGACTATGGTGAAAAAGGAAATATCTTCCGTTCAAAACTGGAAACAAGCTTTGTAAGAAACTGCTCCTTGTTCTGTTAATTCATCTCACAGAGTTACATCTTTCCGTTCAAGAAGCCTTTCGCTAAGGCTATTCTTGTGGAATTGGCAAAGGGATATTTGGAAGCCCATAGAGGGCTATGGTGAAAAAGGAAATATCTTCCGTTCAAAACTGGAAAGAAGCTTTCTGAGAAACTGCTCTGTGTTCTGTAAATTCATCTCACAAAATTATATCTTTCCCTTCAACAAGCCTTTCGCTAAGGCTCTTCTTGTGGAATTGGCAAAGGGATATTTGGAAGCCCATAGAGGGCTATGGTGAAAAAGGAAATATCTTCCGTTCAAAACTGGAAAGAAGCTTTCTGAGAAACTGCTCTGTGTTCTGTTAATTCATCTCACAGAGATACATCTTTCCCTTCAAGCAGCCTTTTGCTAAAGATGTTCTTGTGGAATTGGCAAAGGGATATTTGGAAGCCTATAGAGGGCTATGGTGAAAAAGGAAATATCTTCCGTTCAAAACTGGAAAGAAGCTTTCTGAGAAACTGCTCTGTGTTCTGTTAATTCATCTCACAGAGTTACATCTTTCCTTTCAAGAAGCCTTTCGCTAAGGCTGTTCTTGCGGAATTGGCAAAGGGATATTTGGAAGCCCGTAGAGGGCTATGGTGAAAAAGGAAATATCTTCCGTTCAAAACTGGAAAGAAGCTTTCTGAGAAACTGCTCTGTGTTCTGTTAATTCATCTCAGAGAGTTACATCTTTCCCTTCAAGAAGCCTTTTGCTAAGGCTGTTCTTGGGGAATTGGCAAAGGGATATTTGGAAGCCCATAGAGGGCTATGGTGAAAAAGGAAATATCTTCCGTTAAAAATTGGAAAGAAGCTTTCTGAGAAACTGCTCTGTGATCTGAAAATTCATCTAACAGAGTTACATCTTTCCCTTCAAGAAACCTTTCGCTAGGGCTGTTCTTGTGGAATTGGCAAAGGGATATTTGGAAGCCCATAGAGGGCTATGGTGAAAAAGGCAATATCTTCCGTTCCAAACTGGAAACAAGCTTTGTAAGAAACTGCTCCGTGTTCTGTTAATTCATCTCACAGAGTTACATCTTTCCCTTCAAGAAGCCTTTCACTAAGGCTATTCCTGTGGAATTGGCAAAGGGATATTTGGAAGCCCATAGAGGGCTATGGTGAAAAAGGAAATATCTTCCGTTCAAAACTGGAAAGAAGCTTTCTGAGAAACTGCTCTGTGTTCTGTTAATTCATCTCACAGAGTTACATCTTTCCCTTCAAGAAGCCTTTCGCTAAGGCTGTTCTTGTGGAATTGGCAAAGGGATATTTGGAAGCCCATAGAGGGCTATGGTGAAAAAGGAAATATCTTCCGTTCAAAACTGGAAAGAAGCTATCTGAGAAACTGCTCTGTGTTCTGCAAATTCATCTCACAGAGTTACATCTTTCCCTTCAAGAAGCCTTTCGCTAAGGCTGTTCTTGTGGAATTGACAAAGGGATATTTGGAAGCCCATAGAGGGCTATGGTGAAAAAGGAATTATCTTCCGTTCAAAACTGGAAAGAAGCTTTCTCAGAAACTGCTCTGAGTTCTGTTAATTCATCTCAGAGAGTTACATCTTTCCCTTCAAGGAGCCTTTCGCTAAGGCTGTTCTTTTGGAATTCGAAAAGGGATATTTGGAAGCCCATAGAGGGCTATGGTGAAAAAGGAAATATCTTCCGTTGAAAACTGGAAACAAGCTTTTTGAGAAACTGCTCTGTGTTCTGTTAATTCATCTCACAGAGTTACATCTTTCCCTTCAAGAAGCCTTTCGCTAAGGCTGTTCTTGTGGAATTGGAAAAGGGATATTTGGAAGCCCATAGAGGGCTATGGTGAAAAAGGAAATGTCTTCTTTCAAAACTGGAAAGAAGCTTTCTGAGAAACTGCTCTGTGTTCTGTTAATTCATCTCACAGAGTTACATCTTTCCCTTCAAGAAGCCTTTCGCTAAGGCTGTTATTGTGGAATTGGCAAAGGGGTATTTGGAAGCCTATAGAGGGCTATGGTGAAAAAGGAAATATCTTCCGTTCAAAACTGGAAAGAAGCTTTCTCAGAAACTGCTCTGAGTTCTGTTAATTCATCTCAGAGAGTTACATCTTTCCCTTCAAGGAGCCTTTCGCTAAGGCTGTTCTTGTGGAATTGGCAAAGGGATATTTGGAAGCCCACAGAGGGCTATGGTGAAAAAGGAAATATCTTCCGTTCAAAACTGGAAAGAAGCTTTCTGAGAAACTGCTCTGTGTTCTGTTAATTCATCTCACAGAGCTACATCTTTCCCTTCAAGAAGCCGTTCGCTAAGGCTGTTCTTGTGGAATTGGCAAAGGGGTATTTGGAAGCCCATAGAGGGCTATGGTGAAAAAGGAAATATCTTCCGTTCAAAACTGGAAAGAGGTTTTCTGAGAAACTGCTCTGTGTTCTGTTAATTCATCTCACAGAGTTACATCTTTCCCTTCAAAAAGTCTTTCGCTAAGGCTGTTCTTGTGGAATTGGCAAAGGGATATTTGGATGCCCATAGAGGGCTATGGTGAAAAAGGAAATATCTTCCGTTCAAAACTGGAAAGAAGCTTTCTGGGAAACTGCTCTGTGTTCTGTTAATTCATCTCACAGAGTTACATCTTTTCCCTCAAGAAGCCTTTCGCTAAGGCTGTTCTTGTGGAATTGGCAAAGGGATATTTGGAAGCCCATAGAGGGCTATGGTGAAAAAGGAAATATCTTCCGTTCAAAACTGGAAAGAAGCTTTCTGAGAAACTGCTCTGAGTTCTGTTAATTCATCTCACAGAGTTTCATCTTTCCCTTCAAGAAGCCTTTCGCTAAGGCTGTTCTTGTGGAATTGGCAAAGGGATATTTGGAAGCCCATAGAGGGCTATGGTGAAAAAGGAAATATCTTCCGTTCAAAACTGGAAAGAAGCTTTCTGAGAAACTGCTCTGTGTTCTGTAAATTCATCTCACAGAGTTACATCTTTCCCTTCAAGAAGCCTTTCGCTAAGGCTGTTCTTGTGGAATTGGCAAAGGGATATTTGGAAGCCCATAGAGGGCTATGGTGAAAAAGGAAATACTTTCCGTTCAAAACTGGAAAGAAGCTTTCTGAGAAACTGCTCTGTGTTCTGTTAATTCATCTCACAGAGTTACATCTTTCCCTTCAAGAAGCCTTTCGCTAAGGCTGTTCTTGTGGAATTGGCAAAGGGTATTTGGAAGCCCATAGAGGGCTATGGTGAAAAAGGAAATATCTTCCGTTCAAAACTGGAAAGAAGCTTTCTGAGAAACTGCTCTGTGTTCTGTTAATTCATCTCACAGAGTTACATCTTTCCCTTCAAGAAACCTTTCGCTACGGCTGTTCTTGTGGAATTGGCAAAGGGATATTTGGAAGCCCATAGAGGGCTATGGTGAAAATGGAAATATCTTCCGTTCAAAACTGGAAAGAAGCTTTCTGAGAAACTGCTCTGTGTTCTGTAAATTCATCTCACAGAGTTACATCTTTCTCTTCAAGAAGCCTTTCGCTAAGGCTGTTCTTGTGGAATTGGCAAAGGGATATTTGGAAGCCCATAGAGGGCTATGGTGAAAAAGGTAATATCTTCCGTTCAAAACTGGAAACAAGCTTTGTAGAAACTGCTCCGTGTTCTGTTAATTCATCTCACAGAGTTACATCTTTCCTTTCAAGAAGCCTTTCGCTAAGGCTATTCTTGTGGAATTGGCAAAGGGATATTTGGAAGCCCATAGAGGGCTATGGTGAAAAAGGAAATATCTTCCGTTCAAAACTGGAAAGAAGCTTTCTGAGAAACTGCTCTGTGTTCTGTTAATTCATCTCACAGAGTTACATCTTTCCTTTCAAGAAGCCTTTCGCTAAAGCTGTTCTTGTGGAATTGGCAAAGGGATATTTGGAAGCCCATAGAGGGCTATGGTGAAAAAGGAAATACTTTCCGTTCAAAACTGGAAAGAAGCTTTCTGAGAAACTGCTCTGTGTTCTGTTAATTCATCTCACAGAGTTACATCTTTCCCTTCAAGAAGCCTTTCGCTAAGGCTGTTCTTGTGGAATTGGCAAAGGGTATTTGGAAGCCCATAGAGGGCTATGGTGAAAAAGGAAATATCTTCCGTTCAAAACTGGAAAGAAGCTTTCTGAGAAACTGCTCTGTGTTCTGTTAATTCATCTCACAGAGTTACATCTTTCCCTTCAAGAAACCTTTCGCTACGGCTGTTCTTGTGGAATTGGCAAAGGGATATTTGGAAGCCCATAGAGGGCTATGGTGAAAATGGAAATATCTTCCGTTCAAAACTGGAAAGAAGCTTTCTGAGAAACTGCTCTGTGTTCTGTAAATTCATCTCACAGAGTTACATCTTTCCCTTCAAGAAGCCTTTCGCTAAGGCTGTTCTTGTGGAATTGGCAAAGGGTATTTGGAAGCCCATAGAGGGCTATGGTGAAAAAGGAAATATCTTCCGTTCAAAACTGGAAAGAAGCTTTCTGAGAAACTGCTCTGTGTTCTGTTAATTCATCTCACAGAGTTTCATCTTTCCCTTCAAGAAACCTTTCGCTACGGCTGTTCTTGTGGAATTGGCAAAGGGATATTTGGAAGCCCATAGAGGGCTATGGTGAAAATGGAAATATCTTCCGTTCAAAACTGGAAAGAAGCTTTCTGAGAAACTGCTCTGTGTTCTGTTAATTCATCTCACAGAGATATATCTTTCCCTTCAAGCAGCCTTTTGCTAAAGATGTTCTTGTGGAATTGGCAAAGGGATATTTGGAAGCCTATAGAGGGCTATGGTGAAAAAGGAAATATCTTCCGTTCAAAACTGGAAAGAAGCTTTCTGAGAAACTGCTCTGTGTTCTGTTAATTCATCTCACAGAGTTACATCTTTCCTTTCAAGAAGCCTTTCGCTAAGGCTGTTCTTGCGGAATTGGCAAAGGGATATTTGGAAGCCCGTAGAGGGCTATGGTGAAAAAGGAAATATCTTCCGTTCAAAACTGGAAAGAAGCTTTCTGAGAAACTGCTCTGTGTTCTGTTAATTCATCTCAGAGAGTTACATCTTTCCCTTCAAGAAGCCTTTTGCTAAGGCTGTTCTTGGGGAATTGGCAAAGGGATATTTGGAAGCCCATAGAGGGCTATGGTGAAAAAGGAAATATCTTCCGTTAAAAATTGGAAAGAAGCTTTCTGAGAAACTGCTCTGTGATCTGAAAATTCATCTAACAGAGTTACATCTTTCCCTTCAAGAAACCTTTCGCTAGGGCTGTTCTTGTGGAATTGGCAAAGGGATATTTGGAAGCCCATAGAGGGCTATGGTGAAAAAGGCAATATCTTCCGTTCCAAACTGGAAACAAGCTTTGTAAGAAACTGCTCCGTGTTCTGTTAATTCATCTCACAGAGTTACATCTTTCCCTTCAAGAAGCCTTTCACTAAGGCTATTCCTGTGGAATTGGCAAAGGGATATTTGGAAGCCCATAGAGGGCTATGGTGAAAAAGGAAATATCTTCCGTTCAAAACTGGAAAGAAGCTTTCTGAGAAACTGCTCTGTGTTCTGTTAATTCATCTCACAGAGTTACATCTTTCCCTTCAAGAAGCCTTTCGCTAAGGCTGTTCTTGTGGAATTGGCAAAGGGATATTTGGAAGCCCATAGAGGGCTATGGTGAAAAAGGAAATATCTTCCGTTCAAAACTGGAAAGAAGCTATCTGAGAAACTGCTCTGTGTTCTGCAAATTCATCTCACAGAGTTACATCTTTCCCTTCAAGAAGCCTTTCGCTAAGGCTGTTCTTGTGGAATTGACAAAGGGATATTTGGAAGCCCATAGAGGGCTATGGTGAAAAAGGAATTATCTTCCGTTCAAAACTGGAAAGAAGCTTTCTCAGAAACTGCTCTGAGTTCTGTTAATTCATCTCAGAGAGTTACATCTTTCCCTTCAAGGAGCCTTTCGCTAAGGCTGTTCTTTTGGAATTCGAAAAGGGATATTTGGAAGCCCCTAGAGGGCTATGGTGAAAAAGGAAATATCTTCCGTTGAAAACTGGAAACAAGCTTTTTGAGAAACTGCTCTGTGTTCTGTTAATTCATCTCACAGAGTTACATCTTTCCCTTCAAGAAGCCTTTCGCTAAGGCTGTTCTTGTGGAATTGGAAAAGGGATATTTGGAAGCCCATAGAGGGCTATGGTGAAAAAGGAAATGTCTTCTTTCAAAACTGGAAAGAAGCTTTCTGAGAAACTGCTCTGTGTTCTGTTAATTCATCTCACAGAGTTACATCTTTCCCTTCAAGAAGCCTTTCGCTAAGGCTGTTATTGTGGAATTGGCAAAGGGGTATTTGGAAGCCTATAGAGGGCTATGGTGAAAAAGGAAATATCTTCCGTTCAAAACTGGAAAGAAGCTTTCTCAGAAACTGCTCTGAGTTCTGTTAATTCATCTCAGAGAGTTACATCTTTCCCTTCAAGGAGCCTTTCGCTAAGGCTGTTCTTTTGGAATTGGCAAAGGGATATTTGGAAGCCCACAGAGGGCTATGGTGAAAAAGGAAATATCTTCCGTTCAAAACTGGAAAGAAGCTTTCTGAGAAACTGCTCTGTGTTCTGTTAATTCATCTCACAGAGCTACATCTTTCCCTTCAAGAAGCCGTTCGCTAAGGCTGTTCTTGTGGAATTGGCAAAGGGGTATTTGGAAGCCCATAGAGGGCTATGGTGAAAAAGGAAATATCTTCCGTTCAAAACTGGAAAGAGGTTTTCTGAGAAACTGCTCTGTGTTCTGTTAATTCATCTCACAGAGTTACATCTTTCCCTTCAAAAAGTCTTTCGCTAAGGCTGTTCTTGTGGAATTGGCAAAGGGATATTTGGATGCCCATAGAGGGCTATGGTGAAAAAGGAAATATCTTCCGTTCAAAACTGGAAAGAAGCTTTCTGGGAAACTGCTCTGTGTTCTGTTAATTCATCTCACAGAGTTACATCTTTTCCCTCAAGAAGCCTTACGCTAAGGCTGTTCTTGTGGAATTGGCAAAGGGATATTTGGAAGCCCATAGAGGGCTATGGTGAAAAAGGAAATATCTTCCGTTCAAAACTGGAAAGAAGCTTTCTGAGAAACTGCTCTGAGTTCTGTTAATTCATCTCACAGAGTTTCATCTTTCCCTTCAAGAAGCCTTTCGCTAAGGCTGTTCTTGTGGAATTGGCAAAGGGATATTTGGAAGCCCATAGAGGGCTATGGTGAAAAAGGAAATATCTTCCGTTCAAAACTGGAAAGAAGCTTTCTGAGAAACTGCTCTGTGTTCTGTAAATTCATCTCACAGAGTTACATCTTTCCCTTCAAGAAGCCTTTCGCTAAGGCTGTTCTTGTGGAATTGGCAAAGGGATATTTGGAAGCCCATAGAGGGCTATGGTGAAAATGGAAATATCTTCCGTTCAAAACTGGAAAGAAGCTTTCTCAGAAACTGCTCTGTGTTCTGTAAATTCATCTCACAGAGTTACATCTTTCCCTTCAAGAAGCCTTTCGCTAAGGCTGTTCTTGTGGAATTTGCAAAGGGATATTTGGAAGCCCATAGAGGGCTATGGTGAAAAAGGTAATATCTTCCGTTCAAAACTGGAAACAAGCTTTGTAGAAACTGCTCCGTGTTCTGTTAATTCATCTCACAGAGTTACATCTTTCCTTTCAAGAAGCCTTTCGCTAAGGCTATTCTTGTGGAATTGGCAAAGGGATATTTGGAAGCCCATAGAGGGCTATGGTGAAAAAGGAAATATCTTCCGTTCAAAACTGGAAAGAAGCTTTCTGAGAAACTGCTCTGTGTTCTGTTAATTCATCTCACAGAGTTACATCTTTCCTTTCAAGAAGCCTTTCGCTAAAGCTGTTCTTGTGGAATTGGCAAAGGGATATTTGGAAGCCCATAGAGGGCTATGGTGAAAAAGGAAATATCTTCCGTTCAAAACTGGAAAGAAGCTTTCTGAGAAACTGCTCTGTGTTCTGTTAATTCATCCCACAGAGTTACATCTTTCCCTTCAAAAAGTCTTTCGCTAAGGCTGTTCTTGTGGAATTGGCAAAGGGATATTTGGAAGCCCATAGAGGGCTATGGTGAAAAAGGAAATATCTTCCGTTCAAAACTGGAAAGAAGCTTTCTGAGAAACTGTTCTGTGTTCCGTTAATTCATCTCATAGAGTTACATCTTTCCCTTCAAGAAGCCTTTCGCTAAGGCTGTTCTTGTGGAATTGGCAAAGGGATATTTGGAAGCCCATAGAGAGCTATGGTGAAAAAGGAAATATCTTTCGTTCAAAACTGGAAAGAAGCTTTCTGAGAAACTGCTCTGAGTTCTGTTAATTCATCTCACAGAGTTACATCTTTCCCTTCAAGAAGCCTTTCGCTAAGGCTGTTCTTGTGCAATTGGCAAAGGGATATTTGGAAGCCCATAGAGGGCTATGGTGAAAAAGGAAATATCTTCCGTTGAAAACTGGAAACAAGCCTTTTGAGAAACTGCTCTGTGTTCTGTTAATTCATCTCACAGAGTTACATCTTTCCCTTCAAGAAGCCTTTCGCTAAGGCTGTTCTTGTGGAATTGGCAAAGGGATATTTGGAAGCCCATAGAGGGCTATGGTGAAAAAGGAAATATCTTCCGTTCAAAACTGGAAAGAAGCTTTCTGAGAAACTGCTCTGTGTTCTGTTAATTCATCTCACAGAGTTACATCTTTCCCTTCAAGAAGCCTTTCGCTAAGGCTGTTCTTGTGGAATTGGCAAAGGGTATTTGGAAGCCCATAGAGGGCTATGGTGAAAAAGGAAATATCTTCCGTTCAAAACTGGAAAGAAGCTTTCTGAGAAACTGCTCTGTGTTCTGTTAATTCATCTCACAGAGTTACATCTTTCCCTTCAAGAAGCCTTTCGCTAAGGCTGTTCTTGAGGAATTGGCAAAGGGATATTTGGAAGCCCATAGAGGGCTATGGTGAAAAAGGTAATATCTTCCGTTCAAAACTGGAATCAAGCTTTGTAAGAAACAGCTCCGTGTTCTGTTAATTCATCTCACAGAATTACATCTTTCCCTTCAAGAAGCCTTTCACTAAGGCTATTCTTGTGGAATTGGCAAAGGGATATTTGGAAGCCCATAGAGGGCTGTGGTGAAAAAGGAAATATCTTCCGTTCAAAACTGGAAAGAAGCTTTCTGAGAAACTGCTCTGTGTTCTGTTAATTCATCTCACAGAGTTACATCTTTCCCTTCAAGAAGCCTTTCGCTAAGGCTGTTCCTGTGGAATTGGCAAAGGGATATTTGGAAGCCCATAGAGGGCTATGGTGAAAAAGGAAATATCTTCCGTTCAAAACTGGAAAGAAGCTTTCTGAGAAACTGCTCTGTGTTCTGTTAATTCATCTCACAGAGTTACATCTTTCCCTTCAAGAAGCCTTTCGCTAAGGCTGTTCTTGTGGAATTGGCAAAGGGATATTTGGAAGCCTTTAGAGGGCTATGGAGAAAAAGGAAATATCTTCCGTTGAAAACTGGAAAGAAGCTTTCTGAGAAACTGCTCTGTGTTCTGTTAATTCATCTCACAGAGTTACATCTTTTCCTTCAAGAAGCCTTTCGCTAAGGCTGTTCTTGTGGAATTGGCAAAGGGATATTTGGAAGCCCTTAGAGGGCTATGGTGAAAAAGGAAATATCTTCCGTTCAAAACTGGAAAGAAGCTTTCTGAGAAACTGCTCAGTGTTCTGTTAATTCATCTCACAGAGTTACATCTTTCCCTTCAAGAAGCCTTTCGCTAAGGCTGTTCTTGTGGAATTGGCAAAGGGTATTTGGAAGCCCATAGAGGGCTATGGTGAAAAAGGAAATATCTTCCGTTCAAAACTGGAAAGAAGCTTTCTGAGAAACTGCTCTGTGTTCTGTTAATTCATCTCACAGAGTTTCATCTTTCCCTTCAAGAAACCTTTCGCTACGGCTGTTCTTGTGGAATTGGCAAAGGGATATTTGGAAGCCCATAGAGGGCTATGGTGAAAATGGAAATATCTTCCGTTCAAAACTGGAAAGAAGCTTTCTGAGAAACTGCTCTGTGTTCTGTAAATTCATCTCACAGAGTTACATCTTTCCCTTCAAGAAGCCTTTCGCTAAGGCTGTTCTTGTGTAATTGGCAAAGGGATATTTGGAAGCCCATAGAGGGCTATGGTGAAAAAGGTAATATCTTCCGTTCAAAACTGGAAACAAGCTTTGTAGAAACTGCTCCGTGTTCTGTTAATTCATCTCACAGAGTTACATCTTTCCCTTCAAGAAGCCTTTCGCTAAGGCTGTTCTTGTGGAATTGGCAAAGGGATATTTGGAAGCCCATAGACGACTATGGTGAAAAAGGAAATATCTTCCGTTCAAAACTGGAAACAAGCTTTGTAAGAAACTGCTCCTTTTTCTGTTAATTCATCTCACAGAGTTACATCTTTCCGTTCAAGAAGCCTTTCGCTAAGGCTATTCTTGTGGAATTGGCAAAGGGATATTTGGAAGCCCATAGAGGGCTATGGTGAAAAAGGAAATATCTTCCGTTCAAAACTGGAAAGAAGCTTTCTGAGAAACTGCTCTGTGTTCTGTTAATTCATCTCACAGGGTTACATCTTTCCTTTCAAGAAGCCTTTCGCTAAAGCTGTTCTTGTGGAATTGGCAAAGGGATATTTGGAAGCCCATAGAGGGCTATGGTGAAAAAGGAAATATCTTCCGTTCAAAACTGGAAAGAAGCTTTCTGAGAAACTGCTCTGTGTTCTGTTAATTCATCCCACAGAGTTACATCTTTCCCTTCAAAAAGTCTTTCGCTAAGGCTGTTCTTGTGGAATTGGCAAAGGGATATTTGGAAGCCCATGGAGGGCTATGGTGAAAAAGGAAATATCTTCCGTTCAAAACTGGAAAGAAGCTTTCTGAGAAACTGCTCTGTGTTCTTTTAATTCATCTCACAGAGTTACATCTTTCCCTTCAAGAAGCCTTTCTCTAAGGCTGTTCTTGTGGAATTGGCAAAGGGATATTTGGAAGCCCATAGAGGGCTATGGTGAAAAAGGAAATATCTTCCTTTCAAAACTGGAAAGAAGCTTTCTGAGAAACTGCTCTGTGTTCTATTAATTCATCTCACAGAGTTACATCTTTCCCTTCAAAAACCTTTCGCTAAGGCTGTTCTTGTGGAATTGGCAAAGGGATATTTGGAAGCCCATAGAGGGCTATGGTGAAAAAGGAAATATCTTCCGTTCAAAACTGGAAAGAAGCTTTCTGAGAAACTGCTCTGTGTTCTGTTAATTCATCTCACAGAGTTACATCTTTCCCTTCAAGAAGTCTTTCGCTAAGGCTGTTCTTGTGGAATTGGCAAGGGGATATTTGGAAGCCCATAGAGGGCTATGGTGAAAAAGGAAATATCTTCCGTTCAAAACTGGAAAGAAGCTTTCTGAGAAACTGTTCTGTGTTCCGTTAATTCATCTCATAGAGATACATCTTTCCCTTCAAGAAGCCTTTCGCTAAGGCTGTTCTTGTGGAATTGGCAAAGGGATATTTGGAAGCCCATAGAGGGCTATGGTGAAAAAGGAAATATCTTGCGTTCAAAACTGGAAAGAAGCTTTCTGAGAAACTGCTCTGAGTTCTGTTAATTCATCTCACAGAGTTACATCTTTCCTTTCAAGAAGCCTTTCGCTAAGGCTGTTCTTGTGCAATTGGCAAAGGGATATTTGGAAGCCCATAGAGGGCTATGGTGAAAAAGGAAATATCTTCCGTTGAAAACTGGAAACAAGCCTTTTGAGAAACTGCTCTGTGTTCTGTTAATTCATCTCACAGAGTTACATCTTTCCCTTCAAGAAGCCTTTCGCTAAGGCTGTTCTTGTGGAATTGGCAAAGGGATATTTGGAAGCCCATAGAGGGCTATGGTGAAAAAGGAAATATCTTCCGTTCAAAACTGGAAAGAAGCTTTCTGAGAAACTGCTCTGTGTTCTGTTAATTCATCTCACAGAGTTACATCTTTCCCTTCAAGAAGCCTTTCGCTAAGGCTGTTCTTGTGGAATTGGCAAAGGGTATTTGGAAGCCCATAGAGGGCTATGGTGAAAAAGGAAATATCTTCCGTTCAAAACTGGAAAGAAGCTTTCTGAGAAACTGCTCTGTGTTCTGTTAATTCATCTCACAGAGTTACATCTTTCCCTTCAAGAAGCCTTTCGCTAAGGCTGTTCTTGAGGAATTGGCAAAGGGATATTTGGAAGCCCATAGAGGGCTATGGTGAAAAAGGTAATATCTTCCGTTCAAAACTGGAATCAAGCTTTGTAAGAAACAGCTCCGTGTTCTGTTAATTCATCTCACAGAGTTACATCTTTCCCTTCAAGAAGGCTTTCACTAAGGCTATTCTTGTGGAATTGGCAAAGGGATATTTGGAAGCCCATAGAGGGCTGTGGTGAAAAAGGAAATATCTTCCGTTCAAAACTGGAAAGAAGCTTTCTGAGAAACTGCTCTGTGTTCTGTTAATTCATCTCACAGAGTTACATCTTTCCCTTCAAGAAGCCTTTCGCTAAGGCTGTTCCTGTGGAATTGGCAAAGGGATATTTGGAAGCCCATAGAGGGCTATGGTGAAAAAGGAAATATCTTCCGTACAAAACTGGAAAGAAGCTTTCTGAGAAACTGCTCTGTGTTCTGTTAATTCATCTCACAGAGTTACATCTTTCCCTTCAAAAAGTCTTTCGCTAAGGCTGTTCTTGTGGAATTGGCAAAGGGATATTTGGAAGCCCATAGAGGGCTATGGAGAAAAAGGAAATATCTTCCGTTGAAAACTGGAAAGAAGCTTTCTGAGAAACTGCTCTGTGTTCTGTTAATTCATCTCACAGAGTTACATCTTTCCCTTCAAGAAGCCTTTCGCTAAGGCTGTTCTTGTGGAATTGGCAAAGGGATATTTGGAAGCCCATAGACGGCTATGGTGAAAAAGGAAATATCTTCCGTTCAAAACTGGAAACAAGCTTTGTAAGAAACTGCTTCTTGTTCTGTTAATTCATCTCACAGAGTTACATCTTTCCGTTCAAGAAGCCTTTCGCTATGGCTATTCTTGTGGAATTGGCAAAGGGATATTTGGAAGCCCATAGAGGGCTATGGTGAAAAAGGAAATATCTTCCGTTCAAAACTGGAAAGAAGCTTTCTGAGAAACTGCTCTGTGTTCTGTTAATTCATCTCACAGAGTTACATCTTTCCTTTCAAGAAGCCTTTCGCTAAAGCTGTTCTTGTGGAATTGGCAAAGGGATATTTGGAAGCCCATAGAGGGCTATGGTGAAAAAGGAAATATCTTCCGTTCAAAACTGGAAAGAAGCTTTCTGAGAAACTGCTCTGTGTTCTGTTAATTCATCCCACAGAGTTACATCTTTCCCTTCAAGAAGCCTTTCGCTAAGGCTGTTCTTGTGCAATTGGCAAAGGGATATTTGGAAGCCCATAGAGGGCTATGGTGAAAAAGGAAATATCTTCCGTTGAAAACTGGAAACAAGCCTTTTGAGAAACTGCTCTGTGTTCTGTTAATTCATCTCACAGAGTTACATCTTTCCCTTCAAGAAGCCTTTCGCTAAGGCTGTTCTTGTGGAATTGGCAAAGGGATATTTGGAAGCCCATAGAGGGCTATGGTGAAAAAGGAAATATCTTCCGTTCAAAACTGGAAAGAAGCTTTATGAGAAACTGCTCTGTGTTCTGTTAATTCATCTCACAGAGTTACATCTTTCCTTTCAAGAAGCCTTTCGCTAAGGCTGTTCTTGCGGAATTGGCAAAGGGATATTTGGAAGCCCGTAGAGGGCTATGGTGAAAAAGGAAATATCTTCCGTTCAAAACTGGAAAGAAGCTTTCTGAGAATCTGCTCTGTGTTCTGTTAATTCATCTCACAGAGTTACATCTTTCCCTTCCAGAAGCCTTTTGCTAAGGCTGTTCTTGGGGAATTGGCAAAGGGATATTTGGAAGCCCATAGAGGGCTATGGTGAAAAAGGAAATATCTTCCGTTAAAAATTGGAAAGAAGCTTTCTGAGAAACTGCTCTGTGTTCTGTAAATTCATCTCACAGAGTTACATCTTTCCCTTCAAGAAACCTTTCGCTAGGGCTGTTCTTGTGGAATTGGCAAAGGGATATTTGGAAGCCCATAGAGGGCTATGGTGAAAAAGGCAATATCTTCCGTTCCAAACTGGAAACAAGCTTTGTAAGAAACTGCTCCGTGTTCTGTTAATTCATCTCACAGAGTTACATCTTTCCCTTCAAGAAGCCTTTCACTAAGGCTATTCCTGTGGAATTGGCAAAGGGATATTTGGAAGCCCATAGATGGCTATGGTGAAAAAGGAAATATCTTCCGTTCAAAACTGGAAAGAAGCTTTCTGAGAAACTGCTCTGTGTTCTGTTAATTCATCTCACAGAGTTACATCTTTCCCTTCAAGAAGCCTTTCGCTAAGGCTGTTCTTGTGGAATTGGCAAAGGGATATTTGGAAGCCCATAGAGGGCTATGGTGAAAAAGGAAATATCTTCCGTTCAAAACTGGAAAGAAGCTTTGTAGAAACTGCTCTGTGTTCTGTTAATTCATCTCACAGAGTTACATCTTTCCCTTCAAGAAGCCTTTCGCTAAGGCTGTTCTTGTGGAATTGGCAAAGGGATATTTGGAAGCCCATAGACGGCTATGGTGAAAAAGGAAATATCTTCCGTTCAAAACTGGAAACAAGCTTTGTAAGAAACTGCTTCTTGTTCTGTTAATTCATCTCACAGAGTTACATCTTTCCGTTCAAGAAGCCTTTCGCTATGGCTATTCTTGTGGAATTGGCAAAGGGATATTTGGAAGCCCATAGAGGGCTATGGTGAAAAAGGAAATATCTTCCGTTCAAAACTGGAAAGAAGCTTTCTGAGAAACTGCTCTGTGTTCTGTTAATTCATCTCACAGAGTTACATCTTTCCTTTCAAGAAGCCTTTCGCTAAAGCTGTTCTTGTGGAATTGGCAAAGGGATATTTGGAAGCCCATAGAGGGCTATGGTGAAAAAGGAAATATCTTCCGTTCAAAACTGGAAAGAAGCTTTCTGAGAAACTGCTCTGTGTTCTGTTAATTCATCCCACAGAGTTACATCTTTCCCTTCAAAAAGTCTTTCGCTAAGGCTGTTCTTGTGGAATTGGCAAAGGGATATTTGGAAGCCCATAGAGGGCTATGGTGAAAAAGGAAATATCTTCCGTTCAAAACTGGAAAGAAGCTTTCTGAGAAACTGCTCTGTGTTCTTTTAATTCATCTCACAGAGTTACATCTTTCCCTTCAAGAAGCCTTTCGCTAAGGCTGTTCTTGTGGAATTGGCAAAGGGATATTTGGAAGCCCATGGAGGGCTATGGTGAAAAAGGAAATATCTTCCGTTCAAAACTGGAAAGAAGCTTTCTGAGAAACTGCTCTGTGTTCTTTTAATTCATCTCACAGAGTTACATCTTTCCCTTCAAGAAGCCTTTCTCTAAGGCTGTTCTTGTGGAATTGGCAAAGGGATATTTGGAAGCCCATAGAGGGCTATGGTGAAAAAGGAAATATCTTCCTTTCAAAACTGGAAAGAAGCTTTCTGAGAAACTGCTCTGTGTTCTATTAATTCATCTCACAGAGTTACATCTTTCCCTTCAAAAACCTTTCGCTAAGGCTGTTCTTGTGGAATTGGCAAAGGGATATTTGGAAGCCCATAGAGGGCTATGGTGAAAAAGGAAATATCTTCCGTTCAAAACTGGAAAGAAGCTTTCTGAGAAACTGCTCTGTGTTCTGTTAATTCATCTCACAGAGTTACATCTTTCCCTTCAAGAAGTCTTTCGCTAAGGCTGTTCTTGTGGAATTGGCAAGGGGATATTTGGAAGCCCATAGAGGGCTATGGTGAAAAAGGAAATATCTTCCGTTCAAAACTGGAAAGAAGCTTTCTGAGAAACTGTTCTGTGTTCCGTTAATTCATCTCATAGAGTTACATCTTTCCCTTCAAGAAGCCTTTCGCTAAGGCTGTTCTTGTGGAATTGGCAAAGGGATATTTGGAAGCCCATAGAGGGCTATGGTGAAAAAGGAAATATCTTGCGTTCAAAACTGGAAAGAAGCTTTCTGAGAAACTGCTCTGAGTTCTGTTAATTCATCTCACAGAGTTACATCTTTCCTTTCAAGAAGCCTTTCGCTAAGGCTGTTCTTGTGCAATTGGCAAAGGGATATTTGGAAGCCCATAGAGGGCTATGGTGAAAAAGGAAATATCTTCCGTTGAAAACTGGAAACAAGCCTTTTGAGAAACTGCTCTGTGTTCTGTTAATTCATCTCACAGAGTTACATCTTTCCCTTCAAGAAGCCTTTCGCTAAGGCTGTTCTTGTGGAATTGGCAAAGGGATATTTGGAAGCCCATAGAGGGCTATGGTGAAAAAGGAAATATCTTCCGTTCAAAACTGGAAAGAAGCTTTCTGAGAAACTGCTCTGTGTTCTGTTAATTCATCTCACAGAGTTACATCTTTCCCTTCAAGAAGCCTTTCGCTAAGGCTGTTCTTGTGGAATTGGCAAAGGGTATTTGGAAGCCCATAGAGGGCTATGGTGAAAAAGGAAATATCTTCCGTTCAAAACTGGAAAGAAGCTTTCTGAGAAACTGCTCTGTGTTCTGTTAATTCATCTCACAGAGTTACATCTTTCCCTTCAAGAAGCCTTTCGCTAAGGCTGTTCTTGAGGAATTGGCAAAGGGATATTTGGAAGCCCATAGAGGGCTATGGTGAAAAAGGTAATATCTTCCGTTCAAAACTGGAATCAAGCTTTGTAAGAAACAGCTCCGTGTTCTGTTAATTCATCTCACAGAGTTACATCTTTCCCTTCAAGAAGGCTTTCACTAAGGCTATTCTTGTGGAATTGGCAAAGGGATATTTGGAAGCCCATAGAGGGCTGTGGTGAAAAAGGAAATATCTTCCGTTCAAAACTGGAAAGAAGCTTTCTGAGAAACTGCTCTGTGTTCTGTTAATTCATCTCACAGAGTTACATCTTTCCCTTCAAGAAGCCTTTCGCTAAGGCTGTTCCTGTGGAATTGGCAAAGGGATATTTGGAAGCCCATAGAGGGCTATGGTGAAAAAGGAAATATCTTCCGTACAAAACTGGAAAGAAGCTTTCTGAGAAACTGCTCTGTGTTCTGTTAATTCATCTCACAGAGTTACATCTTTCCCTTCAAAAAGTCTTTCGCTAAGGCTGTTCTTGTGGAATTGGCAAAGGGATATTTGGAAGCCCATAGAGGGCTATGGAGAAAAAGGAAATATCTTCCGTTGAAAACTGGAAAGAAGCTTTCTGAGAAACTGCTCTGTGTTCTGTTAATTCATCTCACAGAGTTACATCTTTCCCTTCAAGAAGCCTTTCGCTAAGGCTGTTCTTGTGGAATTGGCAAAGGGATATTTGGAAGCCCATAGACGGCTATGGTGAAAAAGGAAATATCTTCCGTTCAAAACTGGAAACAAGCTTTGTAAGAAACTGCTTCTTGTTCTGTTAATTCATCTCACAGAGTTACATCTTTCCGTTCAAGAAGCCTTTCGCTATGGCTATTCTTGTGGAATTGGCAAAGGGATATTTGGAAGCCCATAGAGGGCTATGGTGAAAAAGGAAATATCTTCCGTTCAAAACTGGAAAGAAGCTTTCTGAGAAACTGCTCTGTGTTCTGTTAATTCATCTCACAGAGTTACATCTTTCCTTTCAAGAAGCCTTTCGCTAAAGCTGTTCTTGTGGAATTGGCAAAGGGATATTTGGAAGCCCATAGAGGGCTATGGTGAAAAAGGAAATATCTTCCGTTCAAAACTGGAAAGAAGCTTTCTGAGAAACTGCTCTGTGTTCTGTTAATTCATCCCACAGAGTTACATCTTTCCCTTCAAGAAGCCTTTCGCTAAGGCTGTTCTTGTGCAATTGGCAAAGGGATATTTGGAAGCCCATAGAGGGCTATGGTGAAAAAGGAAATATCTTCCGTTGAAAACTGGAAACAAGCCTTTTGAGAAACTGCTCTGTGTTCTGTTAATTCATCTCACAGAGTTACATCTTTCCCTTCAAGAAGCCTTTCGCTAAGGCTGTTCTTGTGGAATTGGCAAAGGGATATTTGGAAGCCCATAGAGGGCTATGGTGAAAAAGGAAATATCTTCCGTTCAAAACTGGAAAGAAGCTTTATGAGAAACTGCTCTGTGTTCTGTTAATTCATCTCACAGAGTTACATCTTTCCTTTCAAGAAGCCTTTCGCTAAGGCTGTTCTTGCGGAATTGGCAAAGGGATATTTGGAAGCCCGTAGAGGGCTATGGTGAAAAAGGAAATATCTTCCGTTCAAAACTGGAAAGAAGCTTTCTGAGAATCTGCTCTGTGTTCTGTTAATTCATCTCACAGAGTTACATCTTTCCCTTCCAGAAGCCTTTTGCTAAGGCTGTTCTTGGGGAATTGGCAAAGGGATATTTGGAAGCCCATAGAGGGCTATGGTGAAAAAGGAAATATCTTCCGTTAAAAATTGGAAAGAAGCTTTCTGAGAAACTGCTCTGTGTTCTGTAAATTCATCTCACAGAGTTACATCTTTCCCTTCAAGAAACCTTTCGCTAGGGCTGTTCTTGTGGAATTGGCAAAGGGATATTTGGAAGCCCATAGAGGGCTATGGTGAAAAAGGCAATATCTTCCGTTCCAAACTGGAAACAAGCTTTGTAAGAAACTGCTCCGTGTTCTGTTAATTCATCTCACAGAGTTACATCTTTCCCTTCAAGAAGCCTTTCACTAAGGCTATTCCTGTGGAATTGGCAAAGGGATATTTGGAAGCCCATAGATGGCTATGGTGAAAAAGGAAATATCTTCCGTTCAAAACTGGAAAGAAGCTTTCTGAGAAACTGCTCTGTGTTCTGTTAATTCATCTCACAGAGTTACATCTTTCCCTTCAAGAAGCCTTTCGCTAAGGCTGTTCTTGTGGAATTGGCAAAGGGATATTTGGAAGCCCATAGAGGGCTATGGTGAAAAAGGAAATATCTTCCGTTCAAAACTGGAAAGAAGCTTTGTAGAAACTGCTCTGTGTTCTGTTAATTCATCTCACAGAGTTACATCTTTCCCTTCAAGAAGCCTTTCGCTAAGGCTGTTCTTGTGGAATTGGCAAAGGGATATTTGGAAGCCCATAGACGGCTATGGTGAAAAAGGAAATATCTTCCGTTCAAAACTGGAAACAAGCTTTGTAAGAAACTGCTTCTTGTTCTGTTAATTCATCTCACAGAGTTACATCTTTCCGTTCAAGAAGCCTTTCGCTATGGCTATTCTTGTGGAATTGGCAAAGGGATATTTGGAAGCCCATAGAGGGCTATGGTGAAAAAGGAAATATCTTCCGTTCAAAACTGGAAAGAAGCTTTCTGAGAAACTGCTCTGTGTTCTGTTAATTCATCTCACAGAGTTACATCTTTCCTTTCAAGAAGCCTTTCGCTAAAGCTGTTCTTGTGGAATTGGCAAAGGGATATTTGGAAGCCCCTAGAGGGCTATGGTGAAAAAGGAAATATCTTCCGTTCAAAACTGGAAAGAAGCTTTCTGAGAAACTGCTCTGTGTTCTGTTAATTCATCCCACAGAGTTACATCTTTCCCTTCAAAAAGTCTTTCGCTAAGGCTGTTCTTGTGGAATTGGCAAAGGGATATTTGGAAGCCCATAGAGGGCTATGGTGAAAAAGGAAATATCTTCCGTTCAAAACTGGAAAGAAGCTTTCTGAGAAACTGCTCTGTGTTCTTTTAATTCATCTCACAGAGTTACATCTTTCCCTTCAAGAAGCCTTTCGCTAAGGCTGTTCTTGTGGAATTGGCAAAGGGATATTTGGAAGCCCATAGAGGGCTATGGTGAAAAAGGAAATATCTTCCGTTCAAAACTGGAAAGAAGCTTTCTGAGAAACTGCTCTGTGTTCTGTTAATTCATCTCACAGAGTTACATCTTTCCCTTCAAGAAACCTTTCGCTAAGGCTGTTCTTGTGGAATTGGCAAAGGGATATTTGGAAGCCCATAGAGGGCTATGGTGAAAAAGGAAATATCTTCCGTTCAAAACTGGAAAGAAGCTTTCTGAGAAACTGCTCTGTGTTCTGTTAATTCATCTCACAGAGTTACATCTTTCCCTTCAAGAAGTCTTTCGCTAAGGCTGTTCTTGTGGAATTGGCAAGGGGATATTTGGAAGCCCATAGAGGGCTATGGTGAAAAAGGAAATACCTTCCGTTCAAAACTGGAAAGAAGCTTTCTGAGAAACTGTTCTGTGTTCCGTTAATTCATCTCATAGAGTTACATCTTTCCCTTCAAGAAGCCTTTCGCTAAGGCTGTTCTTGTGGAATTGGCAAAGGGATATTTGGAAGCCCATAGAGGGCTATGGTGAAAAAGGAAATATCTTGCATTCAAAACTGGAAAGAAGCTTTCTGAGAAACTGCTCTGAGTTCTGTTAATTCATATCACAGAGTTACATCTTTCCCTTCAAGAAGCCTTTCGCTAAGGCTGTTCTTGTGCAATTGGCAAAGGGATATTTGGAAGCCCATAGAGGGCTATGGTGAAAAAGGAAATATCTTCCGTTGAAAACTAGAAACAAGCCTTTTGAGAAACTGCTCTGTGTTCTGTTAATTCATCTCACAGAGTTACATCTTTCCCTTCAAGAAGCCTTTCGCTAAGGCTATTCTTGTGGAATTGGCAAAGGGATATTTGGAAGCCCATAGAGGGCTATGGTGAAAAAGGAAATATCTTCCGTTCAAAACTGGAAAGAAGCTTTCTGAGAAACTGCTCTGTGTTCTGTTAATTCATCTCACAGAGTTACATCTTTCCCTTCAAGAAGCCTTTCGCTAAGGCTGTTCTTGTGGAATTGGCAAAGGGTATTTGGAAGCCCATAGAGGGCTATGGTGAAAAAGGAAATATCTTCCGTTCAAAACTGGAAAGAAGCTTTCTGAGAAACTGCTCTGTGTTCTGTTAATTCATGTCACAGAGTTACATCTTTCCCTTCAAGAAGCCTTTCGCTAAGGCTGTTCTTGTGGAATTGGCAAAGGGATATTTGGAAGCCCATAGAGGGCTATGGTGAAAAAGGAAATATCTTGCATTCAAAACTGGAAAGAAGCTTTCTGAGAAACTGCTCTGAGTTCTGTTAATTCATCTCACATAGTTACATGTTTCCTTTCAAGAAGCCTTTCGCATAGGCTGTTCTTGTGGAATTGTCAAAGGGATATTTGGAAGCCCATAGAGGGCTATGGTGAAAAAGGAAATATCTTCCGTTCAAAACCGGAAAGAAGCTTTCTAAGAAACTGCTCGGTGTTCTGTTAGTTCATCTCACAGAGTTACATGTTTTCCTTCAAGAAGCCTTTCGCTAAGGCTGTTCTTGTGGAATTGGCAAAGGGATATTTAGAAGCCCATAGAGGGCTATGGTGAAAAAGGAAATATCTTCCGTTCAAAACTGGAAAGAAGCTTTCTGAGAAACTGCTCTGTGTTCTGTTAATTCATCTCACAGAGTTACATCTTTCCCTTCAAGAAGCCTTTCGCTAAGGCTGTTCTTGTGGAATTGGCAAAGGGATATTTGGAAGCCCATAGAGGGCTATGGTGGAAAAGGAAATATCTTCCGTTCAAAACTGGAAAGAAGCTTTCTGAGAATCTGCTCTGTGTTCTGTTAATTCATCTCACAGAGTTACATCTTTCCCTTCTAGAAGCCTTTCGCTAAGGCTGTTCTTGTGGAATTGGCAAAGGGATATTTGGAAGCCCATTGAGGACTATGGTGAAAAAGGAAATTTCTTCTTTCAAAACTGGAAAGAAGCTTTCTGAGAAACTGCTCTGTGTTCTGTTAATTCATCTCACAGCGGTACATCTTTCCCTTCAAGAAGCCTTTCGCTAAGGCTGTTCTTGTGGAATTGGCAAAGGGATATTTGGAAGCCCATAGATGGCTATGGTGAAAAAGGAAATATCTTCCGTTCAAAACTGGAAAGAAGCTTTCTGAGAAACTGCTCTGTGTTCTGTTAATTCATCTCACAGAGTTACATCTTTCCCTTCAAGAAGCCTTTCGCTAAGGCTGTACTTGTGGAATTGGCAAAGGGATATTTGGAAGCCCACAGAAGGCTATGATGAAAAAGGAAATATATTCCGTTCAAAACTGGAAAGAAGCTTTCTGAGAAACTGCTCTGTGTTATGTTAATTCATCTCACAGAGTTACATCTTTCCCTTCAAGAAGCCGTTCGCTAAGGCTGTTCTTGTGGAATTGGCAAAGGGATATTTGGAAGCCCATAGAGGGCTATGGTGAAAAAGGAAATATCTTCCGTTCAAAACTGGAAAGAAGCTTTCTGAGAAACTGCTCTGTGTTCTGTTAATTCATCTAACAGAGATACATCTTTCCCTTCAAGCAGCCTTTTGCTAAAGATGTTCTTGTGGAATTGGCAAAGGGATATTTGGAAGCCTATAGAGGGCTATGGTGAAAAAGGAAATATCTTCCGTTCAAAACTGGAAAGAAGCTTTCTGAGAAACTGCTCTGTGTTCTGTTAATTCATCTCACAGAGTTACATCTTTCCTTTCAAGAAGCCTTTCGCTAAGGCTGTTCTTGCGGAATTGGCAAAGGGATATTTGGAAGCCCGTAGAGGGCTATGGTGAAAAAGGAAATATCTTCCGTTCAAAACTGGAAAGAAGCTTTCTGAGAAACTGCTCTGTGTTCTGTTAATTCATCTCAGAGAGTTACATCTTTCCCTTCAAGAAGCCTTTTGCTAAGGCTGTTCTTGGGGAATTGGCAAAGGGATATTTGGAAGCCCATAGAGGGCTATGGTGAAAAAGGAAATATCTTCCGTTAAAAATTGGAAAGAAGCTTTCTGAGAAACTGCTCTGTGTTCTGTAAATTCATCTCACAGAGTTACATCTTTCCCTTCAAGAAACCTTTCGCTAGGGCTGTTCTTGTGGAATTGGCAAAGGGATATTTGGAAGCCCATAGAGGGCTATGGTGAAAAAGGCAATATCTTCCGTTCCAAACTGGAAACAAGCTTTGTAAGAAACTGCTCCGTGTTCTGTTAATTCATCTCACAGAGTTACATCTTTCCCTTCAAGAAGCCTTTCACTAAGGCTATTCCTGTGGAATTGGCAAAGGGATATTTGCAAGCCCATAGTGGGCTATGGTGAAAAAGGAAATATCTTCCGTTCAAAACTGGAAAGAAGCTATCTGAGAAACTGCTCTGTGTTCTGCAAATTCATCTCACAGAGTTACATCTTTCCCTTCAAGAAGCCTTTCGCTAAGGCTGTTCTTGTGGAATTGGCAAAGGGATATTTGGAAGCCCATAGAGGGCTATGGTGAAAAAGGAAATATCTTCCGTTCAAAACTGGAAAGAAGCTTTCTCAGAAACTGCTCTGAGTTCTGTTAATTCATCTCAGAGAGTTACATCTTTCCCTTCAAGGAGCCTTTCGCTAAGGCTGTTCTTGTGGAATTGGCAAAGGGATATTTGGAAGCCCATAGATGGCTATGGTGAAAAAGGAAATATCTTCCGTTCAAAACTGGAAAGAAGCTTTCTGAGAAACTGCTCTGTGTTCTGTTAATTCATCTCACAGAGTTACATCTTTCCCTTCAAGAAGCCTTTCGCTAAGGCTGTTCTTGTGGAATTGGCAAAGGGATATTTGGAAGCCCATAGAGGGCTATGGTGAAAAAGGAAATATCTTCCGTTCAAAACTGGAAAGAAGCTTTGTAGAAACTGCTCTGTGTTCTGTTAATTCATCTCACAGAGTTACATCTTTCCCTTCAAGAAGCCTTTCGCTAAGGCTGTTCTTGTGGAATTGGCAAAGGGATATTTGGAAGCCCATAGACGGCTATGGTGAAAAAGGAAATATCTTCCGTTCAAAACTGGAAACAAGCTTTGTAAGAAACTGCTTCTTGTTCTGTTAATTCATCTCACAGAGTTACATCTTTCCGTTCAAGAAGCCTTTCGCTATGGCTATTCTTGTGGAATTGGCAAAGGGATATTTGGAAGCCCATAGAGGGCTATGGTGAAAAAGGAAATATCTTCCGTTCAAAACTGGAAAGAAGCTTTCTGAGAAACTGCTCTGTGTTCTGTTAATTCATCTCACAGAGTTACATCTTTCCTTTCAAGAAGCCTTTCGCTAAAGCTGTTCTTGTGGAATTGGCAAAGGGATATTTGGAAGCCCATAGAGGGCTATGGTGAAAAAGGAAATATCTTCCGTTCAAAACTGGAAAGAAGCTTTCTGAGAAACTGCTCTGTGTTCTGTTAATTCATCCCACAGAGTTACATCTTTCCCTTCAAAAAGTCTTTCGCTAAGGCTGTTCTTGTGGAATTGGAAAAGGGATATTTGGAAGCCCATAGAGGGCTATGGTGAAAAAGGAAATATCTTCCGTTCAAAACTGGAAAGAAGCTTTCTGAGAAACTGCTCTGTGTTCTTTTAATTCATCTCACAGAGTTACATCTTTCCCTTCAAGAAGCCTTTCGCTAAGGCTGTTCTTGTGGAATTGGCAAAAGGATATTTGGAAGCCCATAGAGGGCTATGGTGAAAAAGGAAATATCTTCCGTTCAAAACTGGAAAGAAGCTTTATGAGAAACTGCTCTGTGTTCTGTTAATTCATCTCACAGAGTTACATCTTTCCCTTCAAGAAACCTTTCGCTAAGGCTGTTCTTGTGGAATTGGCAAAGGGATATTTGGAAGCCCATAGAGGGCTATGGTGAAAAAGGAAATATCTTCCGTTCAAAACTGGAAAGAAGCTTTCTGAGAAACTGCTCTGTGTTCTGTTAATTCATCTCACAGAGTTACATCTTTCCCTTCAAGAAGTCTTTCGCTAAGGCTGTTCTTGTGGAATTGGCAAGGGGATATTTGGAAGCCCATAGAGGGCTATGGTGAAAAAGGAAATACCTTCCGTTCAAAACTGGAAAGAAGCTTTCTGAGAAACTGTTCTGTGTTCCGTTAATTCATCTCATAGAGTTACATCTTTCCCTTCAAGAAGCCTTTCGCTAAGGCTGTTCTTGTGGAATTGGCAAAGGGATATTTGGAAGCCCATAGAGGGCTATGGTGAAAAAGGAAATATCTTGCATTCAAAACTGGAAAGAAGCTTTCTGAGAAACTGCTCTGAGTTCTGTTAATTCATCTCACAGAGTTACATCTTTCCCTTCAAGAAGCCTTTCGCTAAGGCTGTTCTTGTGCAATTGGCAAAGGGATATTTGGAAGCCCATAGAGGGCTATGGTGAAAAAGGAAATATCTTCCGTTGAAAACTGGAAACAAGCCTTTTGAGAAACTGCTCTGTGTTCTGTTAATTCATCTCACAGAGTTACATCTTTCCCTTCAAGAAGCCTTTCGCTAAGGCTGTTCTTGTGGAATTGGCAAAGGGATATTTGGAAGCCCATAGAGGGCTATGGTGAAAAAGGAAATATCTTCCGTTCAAAACTGGAAAGAAGCTTTCTGAGAAACTGCTCTGTGTTCTGTTAATTCATCTCACAGAGTTACATCTTTCCCTTCAAGAAGCCTTTCGCTAAGGCTGTTCTTGTGGAATTGGCAAAGGGTATTTGGAAGCCCATAGAGGGCTATGGTGAAAAAGGAAATATCTTCCGTTCAAAACTGGAAAGAAGCTTTGTAGAAACTGCTCTGTGTTCTGTTAATTCATCCCACAGAGTTACATCTTTCCCTTCAAGAAGCGTTTCGCTAAGGCTGTTCTTGTGGAATTGGCAAAGGGATATTTGGAAGCCCATAGACGGCTATGGTGAAAAAGGAAATATCTTCCGTTCAAAACTGGAAACAAGCTTTGTAAGAAACTGCTTCTTGTTCTGTTAATTCATCTCACAGAGTTACATCTTTCCGTTCAAGAAGCCTTTCGCTATGGCTATTCTTGTGGAATTGGCAAAGGGATATTTGGAAGCCCATAGAGGGCTATGGTGAAAAAGGAAATATCTTCCGTTCAAAACTGGAAAGAAGCTTTCTGAGAAACTGCTCTGTGTTCTGTTAATTCATCTCACAGAGTTACATCTTTCCTTTCAAGAAGCCTTTCGCTAAAGCTGTTCTTGTGGAATTGGCAAAGGGATATTTGGAAGCCCATAGAGGGCTATGGTGAAAAAGGAAATATCTTCCGTTCAAAACTGGAAAGAAGCTTTCTGAGAAACTGCTCTGTGTTCTGTTAATTCATCCCACAGAGTTACATCTTTCCCTTCAAGAAGCCTTTCGCTAAGGCTGTTCTTGTGGAATTGGCAAAGGGATATTTGGAAGCCCATAGACGGCTATGGTGAAAAAGGAAATATCTTCCGTTCAAAACTGGAAACAAGCTTTGTAAGAAACTGCTTCTTGTTCTGTTAATTCATCTCACAGAGTTACATCTTTCCCTTCAAGCAGCCTTTCGCTAAGTCTGTTCTTGTGGAATTGGCAAAGGGATATTTGGAAGCAAATAGAGGTCTATGGTGAAAAAGGAAATATCTTCCGTTCAAAACTGGAAAGAAGCTTTCTGAGAAACTGCTCTGTGTTATGTTAATTCATCTCACAGATTTACATCTTTCCCTTCAAGTAGCCTTTCGCTCAGGCTGTTCTTGTGGAATTGGCCAAGGGATATTTGGAAGCCCATAGAGGGCTATGGTGACAAAGGAAATATCTTCCGTTGAAAACTGGAAAGAAGCTTTCTGAGAAACTGCTCTATGTTCTGTTAATTCATCTCACAGAGTTACATCTTTCCCTTCAAGAAGCCTTTCGCTAAGGCTGTTCTTGTGGAATTGGCAAAGGGATATTTGAAAGCCCATAGAGGGCTATGGTGAAAAAGGAAATATCTTCCGTTCAAAACTGGAAAGAAGCCTTCTGAGAAACTGCTCTGTGTTCTCTTAATTCATCTCACAGAGTTACATATTTCCCTTCAAGAAGCCTTTCGGTAAGACTGTTCTTTTGGATTTGGCAAAGGGATATTTGCAAGCCCATAGAGGGCTATGGTGAAAATGGCAATATCTTCCGTTCAATACTGGAAAGAAGCTTTCTGAGAAACTGCTCTGTGTTCTGTTAATTCATCTCACAGAGTTACAGCTTCCACTTCAAGTAGCCTTTCGTTCAGGCTGTTCTTGTGGAATTGGAAAAGGGATATTTGGAAGCCCATAGAGGGCTATGGTAAAAAAAGAAATATCTTCCGTTCAAAACTGGAAAGGGGCTTTCTGAGAAACTGCTCTGTGTTCTGTTAGTTCATCTCACAGAGTTACATCTTTCCCTTCAAGAAGCCTTTCGCTAAGGCTGTTCTTGTGGAATTGGCAAAGGGATATTTGGAAGCCCATAGAGGGCTATGGTGAAAAAGGAAATATCTTCCGTTCAAAACTGGAAAGAAGCTTTCTGAGAAACTGCTCTGTGTTCTGTTAATTCATCTCACAGAGTTACATCTTTCCCTTCAAGAAGCCTTTCGCTGAGGCTGTTCTTGTGGAATTGGCAAAGGGATATTCGGAAGCCCATAGAGGGCTATGGTGAAAATGGAAATATCTTCCGTTCAAAACTGGAAAGAAGCTTTCTGAGAAACTGCTCTGTGTTCTGTTAATTCAACTCACCGAGTTACATCTTTCCCTTCAAGGAGCCTTTCGCTAAGGCTGTTCTTGTGGAATTGGCAAAGGGATATTTGGAGGCCCATAGAGAGCTATGGTGAAAAAGGAAATATCTTCCGTTCAAAACTGGAAAGAAGCTTTCTGAGAAACTGCTCTGTGTTCTGTTAATTCATCTCACAGAGTTACATCTTTCCCTTCAAGAAACCTTTCGCTACGGCTGTTCTTGTGGAATTGGCAAAGGGATATTTGGAAGCCCATAGAGGGCTATGGTGAAAAAGGAAATATCTTCCGTTCAAAACTGGAAAGAAGCTTTCTGAGAAACTGCTCTGTGTTCTGTAAATTCATCTCACAGAGTTACATCTTTCCCTTCAAGAAGCCTTTCGCTAAGGCTGTTCTTGTGTAATTGGCAAAGGGATATTTGGAAGCCCATAGAGGGCTATGGTGAAAAAGGTAATATCTTCCGTTCAAAACTGGAAAGAAGCTTTGTAGAAACTGCTCCGTGTTCTGTTAATTCATCTCACAGAGTTACATCTTTCCTTTCAAGAAGCCTTTCGCTACGGCTATTCTTGTGGAATTGGCAAAGGGATATTTGGAAGCCCATAGAGGGCTATGGTGAAAAAGGAAATATCTTCCGTTCAAAACTGGAAAGAAGCTTTCTGAGAAACTGCTCTGTGTTCTGTTAATTCATCTCACAGAGTTACATCTTTCCTTTCAAGAAGCCTTTCGCTAAAGCTGTTCTTGTGGAATTGGCAAAGGGATATTTGGAAGCCCATAGAGGGCTATGGTGAAAAAGGAAATATCTTCCGTTCAAAACTGGAAAGAAGCTTTCTGAGAAACTGCTCTGTATTCTGTTAATTCATCCCACAGAGTTACATCTTTCCCTTCAAAAAGTCTTTCGCTAAGGCTGTTCTTGTGGAATTGGCAAAGGGATATTTGGAAGCCCATAGAGGGCTATGGTGAAAAAGGAAATATCTTCCGTTCAAAACTGGAAAGAAGCTTTCTGAGAAACTGCTCTGTGTTCTTTTAATTCATCTCACAGAGTTACATCTTTCCCTTCAAGAAGCCTTTCGCTAAGGCTGTTCTTGTGGAATTGGCAAAGGGATATTTGGAAGCCCATAGAGGGCTATGGTGAAAAAGGAAATATCTTCCGTTCAAAACTGGAAAGAAGCTTTCTGAGAAACTGCTCTGTGTTCTATTAATTCATCTCACAGAGTTACATCTTTCCCTTCAAGAAACCTTTCGCTAAGGCTGTTCTTGTGGAATTGGCAAAGGGATATTTGGAAGCCCATAGAGGGCTATGGTGAAAAAGGAAATATCTTCCGTTCAAAACTGGAATGAAGCTTTCTGAGAAACTGCTCTTAGTTCTGTTAATTCATCTCACAGAGTTACATCTTTCCCTTCAAGAAGTCTTTCGCTAAGGCTGTTCTTGTGGAATTGGCAAGGGGATATTTGGAAGCCCATAGAGGGCTATGGTGAAAAAGGAAATATCTTCCGTTCAAAACTGGAAAGAAGCTTTCTGAGAAACTGTTCTGTGTTCCGTTAATTCATCTCATAGAGTTACATCTTTCCCTTCAAGAAGCCTTTCGCTAAGGCTGTTCTTGTGGAATTGGCAAAGGGATATTTGGAAGCCCATAGAGAGCTATGGTGAAAAAGGAAATATCTTGCGTTCAAAACTGGAAAGGAGCTTTCTGAGAAACTGCTCTGAGTTCTGTTAATTCATCTCACAGAGTTACATCTTTCCCTTCAAGAAGCCTTTCGCTAAGGCTGTTCTTGTGCAATTGACAAAGGGATATTTGGAAGCCCATAGAGGGCTATGGTGAAAAAGGAAATATCTTCCGTTGAAAACTGGAAACAAGCCTTTTGAGAAACTGCTCTGTGTTCTGTTAATTCATCTCACAGAGTTACATCTTTCCCTTCAAGAAGCCTTTCGCTAAGGCTGTTCTTGTGGAATTGGCAAAGGGATATTTGGAAGCCCATAGAGGGCTATGGTGAAAAAGGAAATATCTTCCGTTCAAAACTGGAAAGAAGCTTTCTGAGAAACTGCTCTGTGTTCTGTTAATTCATCTCACAGAGTTACATCTTTCCCTTCAAGAAGCCTTTCGCTAAGGCTGTTCTTGTGGAATTGGCAAAGGGTATTTGGAAGCCCATAGAGGGCTATGGTGAAAAAGGAAATATCTTCCGTTCAAAACTGGAAAGAAGCTTTCTGAGAAACTGCTCTGTGTTCTGTTAATTCATCTCACAGAGTTACATCTTTCCCTTCAAGAAGCCTTTCGCTAAGGCTGTTCTTGAGGAATTGGCAAAGGGATATTTGGAAGCCCATAGAGGGCTATGGTGAAAAAGGTAATATCTTCCGTTCAAAACTGGAATCAAGCTTTGTAAGAAACAGCTCCGTGTTCTGTTAATTCATCTCACAGAGTTACATCTTTCCCTTCAAGAAGCCTTTCACTAAGGCTATTCTTGTGGAATTGGCAAAGGGATATTTGGAAGCCCATAGAGGGCTGTGGTGAAAAAGGAAATATCTTCCGTTCAAAACTGGAAAGAAGCTTTCTGAGAAACTGCTCTGTGTTCTGTTAATTCATCTCACAGAGTTACATCTTTCCTTCAAGAAGCCTTTCGCTAAGGCTGTTCCTGTGGAATTGGCAAAGGGATATTTGGAAGCCCATAGAGGGCTATGGTGAAAAAGGAAATATCTTCCGTTCAAAACTGGAAAGAAGCTTTCTGAGAAACTGCTCTGTGTTCTGATAATTCATCTCACAGAGTTACATCTTTCCCTTCAAGAAGCCTTTCGCTAAGGCTGTTCTTGTGGAATTGGCAAAGGGATATTTGGAAGCCTTTAGAGGGCTATGGAGAAAAAGGAAATATCTTCCGTTGAAAACTGGAAAGAAGCTTTCTGAGAAACTGCTCTGTGTTCTGTTAATTCATCTCACAGAGTTACATCTTTTCCTTCAAGAAGCCTTTCGCTAAGGCTGTTCTTGTGGAATTGGCAAAGGGATATTTGGAAGCCCTTAGAGGGCTATGGTGAAAAAGGAAATATCTTCCGTTCAAAACTGGAAAGAAGCTTTCTGAGAAACTGCTCAGTGTTCTGTTAATTCATCTCACAGAGTTACATCTTTCCCTTCAAGAAGCCTTTCGCTAAGGCTGTTCTTGTGGAATTGGCAAAGGGTATTTGGAAGCCCATAGAGGGCTATGGTGAAAAAGGAAATATCTTCCGTTCAAAACTGGAAAGAAGCTTTCTGAGAAACTGCTCTGTGTTCTGTTAATTCATCTCACAGAGTTACATCTTTCCCTTCAAGAAGCCTTTCGCTAAGGCTGTTCTTGTGGAATTGGCAAAGGGTATTTGGAAGCCCATAGAGGGCTATGGTGAAAAAGGAAATATCTTCCGTTCAAAACTGGAAAGAAGCTTTCTGAGAAACTGCTCTGTGTTCTGTTAATTCATCTCACAGAGTTACATCTTTCCCTTCAAGAAGCCTTTCGCTAAGGCTGTTCTTGAGGAATTGGCAAAGGGATATTTGGAAGCCCATAGAGGGCTATGGTGAAAAAGGTAATATCTTCCGTTCAAAACTGGAATCAAGCTTTGTAAGAAACAGCTCCGTGTTCTGTTAATTCATCTCACAGAGTTACATCTTTCCCTTCAAGAAGGCTTTCACTAAGGCTATTCTTGTGGAATTGGCAAAGGGATATTTGGAAGCCCATAGAGGGCTGTGGTGAAAAAGGAAATATCTTCCGTTCAAAACTGGAAAGAAGCTTTCTGAGAAACTGCTCTGTGTTCTGTTAATTCATCTCACAGAGTTACATCTTTCCCTTCAAGAAGCCTTTCGCTAAGGCTGTTCCTGTGGAATTGGCAAAGGGATATTTGGAAGCCCATAGAGGGCTATGGTGAAAAAGGAAATATCTTCCGTTCAAAACTGGAAAGAAGCTTTCTGAGAAACTGCTCTGTGTTCTGTTAATTCATCTCACAGAGTTACATCTTTCCCTTCAAAAAGTCTTTCGCTAAGGCTGTTCTTGTGGAATTGGCAAAGGGATATTTGGAAGCCCATAGAGGGCTATGGAGAAAAAGGAAATATCTTCCGTTGAAAACTGGAAAGAAGCTTTCTGAGAAACTGCTCTGTGTTCTGTTAATTCATCTCACAGAGTTACATCTTTTCCTTCAAGAAGCCTTTCGCTAAGGCTGTTCTTGTGGAATTGGCAAAGGGATATTTGGAAGCCCATAGAGGGCTATGGTGAAAAAGGAAATATCTTCCGTTCAAAACTGGAAAGAAGCTTTCTGAGAAACTGCTCTGTGTTCTGTTAATTCATCTCACAGAATTACATCTTTCCCTTCAAGAAGCCTTTCGCTAAGGCTGTTCTTGTGGAATTGGCAAAGGATATTTGGAAGAACATAGAGGGCTATCGTGAAAAAGGAAATATCTTCCGTTCAAAACTGGAAAGAAGCTTTCTGAGAAACTGCTCTGTGTTCTGTTAATTCATCTCACAGAATTACATCTTTCCCTTCAAAAAGTCTTTCGCTAAGGCTGTTCTTGTGTAATTGGCAAAGGGATATTTGGAAGCCCCTAGAGGGCTATGGTGAAAAAGCTAATATCTTCCGTTCAAAACTGGAAACAAGCTTTGTAGAAACTGCTCCGTGTTCTGTTAATTCATCTCACAGAGTTACATCTTTCCCTTCAAGAAGCCTTTCGCTAAGGCTGTTCTTGGAGAATTGGCAAAGGGATATTTGGAAGCCCATAGACGGCTATGGTGAAAAAGGAAATATCTTCCGTTCAAAACTGGAAACAAGCTTTGTAAGAAACTGCTCCTTGTTCTGTTAATTCATCTCACAGAGTTACATCTTTCCGTTAAAGAAGCCTTTCGCTATGGCTATTCTTGTGCAATTGGCAAAGGGATATTTGGAAGCCCATAGAGGGCTATGGTGAAAAAGGAAATATCTTCCGTTCAAAACTGGAAAGAAGCTTTCTGAGAAACTGCTCTGTGTTCTGTTAATTCATCTCACAGAGATACATCTTTCCATTCAAGAAGCCTTTCGCTAAAGCTGTTCTTGTGGAATTGGCAAAGGGATATTTGGAAGCCCATAGAGGGCTATGGTGAAAAAGGAAATATCTTCCGTTCAAAACTGGAAAGAAGCTTTCTGAGAAACTGCTCTGTGTTCTGTTAATTCATCCCACAGAGTTACATCTTTCCCTTCAAAAAGTCTTTCGCTAAGGCTGTTCTTGTGGAATTGGCAAAGGGATATTTGGAAGCCCATAGAGGGCTATGGTGAAAAAGGAAATATCTTCCGTTCAAAACTGGAAAGAAGCTTTCTGAGAAACTGCTCTGTGTTCTTTTAATTCATCTCACAGAGTTACATCTTTCCCTTCAAGAAGCCTTTCGCTAAGGCTGTTCTTGTGGAATTGGCAAAGGGATATTTGGAAGCCCATAGAGGGCTATGGTGAAAAAGGAAATATCTTCCGTTCAAAACTGGAAAGAAGCTTTCTGAGAAACTGCTCTGTGTTCTGTTAATTCATCTCACAGAGTTACATCTTTCCCTTCAAGAAACCTTTCGCTAAGGCTGTTCTTGTGGAATTGGCAAAGGGATATTTGGAAGCCCATAGAGGGCTATGGTGAAAAAGGAAATATCTTCCGTTCAAAACTGGAAAGAAGCTTTCTGAGAAACTGCTCTGTGTTCTGTTAATTCATCTCACAGAGTTACATCTTTCCCTTCAAGAAGTCTTTCGCTAAGGCTGTTCTTGTGGAATTGGCAAGGGGATATTTGGAAGCCCATAGAGGGCTATGGTGAAAAAGGAAATACCTTCCGTTCAAAACTGGAAAGAAGCTTTCTGAGAAACTGTTCTGTGTTCCGTTAATTCATCTCATAGAGTTACATCTTTCCCTTCAAGAAGCCTTTCGCTAAGGCTGTTCTTGTGGAATTGGCAAAGGGATATTTGGAAGCCCATAGAGGGCTATGGTGAAAAAGGAAATATCTTGCGTTCAAAACTGGAAAGAAGCTTTCTGAGAAACTGCTCTGAGTTCTGTTAATTCATCTCACAGAGTTACATCTTTCCCTTCAAGAAGCCTTTCACTAAGGCTATTCTTGTGGAATTGGCAAAGGAATATTTTGAAGCCCATAGAGGGCTGTGGTGAAAAAGGAAATATCTTCCGTTCAAAACTGGAAAGAAGCTTTCTCAGAAACTGCTCTGTGTTCTGTTAATTCATCTCACAGAGTTACATCTTTCCCTTCAACAAGCCTTTCGCTAAGGCTGTTCCTGTGGAATTGGCAAAGGGATATTTGGAAGCCCATAGAGGGCTATGGTGAAAAAGGAAATATCTTCCGTTCAAAACTGGAAAGAAGCTTTCTGAGAAACTGCTCTGTGTTCTGTTAATTCATCTCACAGAGTTACATCTTTCCCTTCAAAAAGTCTTTCGCTAAGGCTGTTCTTGTGGAATTGGCAAAGGGATATTTGGAAGCCCATAGAGGGCTATGGAGAAAAAGGAAATATCTTCCGTTGAAAACTGGAAAGAAGCTTTCTGAGAAACTGCTCTGTGTTCTGTTAATTCATCTCACAGAGTTACATCTTTTCCTTCAAGAAGCCTGTCGCTAAGGCTGTTCTTGTGGAATTGGAAAAGGGATATTTGGAAGCCCTTAGAGGGCTATGGTGAAAAAGGAAATATCTTCCGTTCAAAACTGGAAAGAAGCTTTCTGAGAAACTGCTCTGTGTTCTGTTAATTCATCTCACAGAGTTACATCTTTCCCTTCAAGAAGCCTTTCGCTAAGGCTGTTCTTGTGGAATTGGCAAAGGGTATTTGGAAGCCCATAGAGGGCTATGGTGAAAAAGGAAATATCTTCCGTTCAAAACTGGAAAGAAGCTTTCTGAGAAACTGCTCTGTGTTCTGTTAATTCATCTCACAGAGTTACATCTTTCCCTTCAAGAAACCTTTCGCTACGGCTGTTCTTGTGGAATTGGCAAAGGGATATTTGGACGCCCATAGAGGGCTATGGTGAAAATGGAAATATCTTCCGTTGAAAACTGGAAAGAAGCTTTCTGAGAAACTGCTCTGTGTTCTGTAAATTCATCTCACAGAGTTACATCTTTCCCTTCAAGAAGCCTTTCGCTAAGGCTGTTCTTGTGTAATTGGCAAAGGGATATTTGGAAGCCCATAGAGGGCTATGGTGAAAAAGGTAATATCTTCCGTTCAAAACTGGAAACAAGTTTTGTAGAAACTGCTCCGTGTTCTGTTAATTCATCTCACAGAGTTACATCTTTCCCTTCAAGAAGCCTTTCGCTAAGGCTGTTCTTGTGGAATTGGCAAAGTGATATTTGGAAGCCCATAGACGGCTATGGTGAAAAAGGAAATATCTTCCGTTCAAAACTGGAAACAAGCTTTGTAAGAAACTGCTCCTTGTTCTGTTAATTCATCTCACAGAGTTACATCTTTCCGTTCAAGAAGCCTTTCGCTAAGGCTATTCTTGTGGAATTGGCAAAGGGATATTTGGAAGCCCATAGAGGGCTATGGTGAAAAAGGAAATATCTTCCGTTCAAAACTGGAAAGAAGCTTTCTGAGAAACTGCTCTGTGTTCTGTTAATTCATCTCACAGAGTTACATCTTTCCTTTCAAGAAGCCTTTCGCTAAAGCTGTTCTTGTGGAATTGGCAAAGGGATATTTGGAAGCCCATAGAGGGCTATGGTGAAAAAGGAAATATCTTCCGTTCAAAACTGGAAAGAAGCTTCCTGAGAAACTGCTCTGTGTTCTGTTAATTCATCTCACAGAGTTACATCTTTCCCTTCAAGAAGTCTTTCGCTAAGGCTGTTCTTGTGGAATTGGCAAGGGGATATTTGGAAGCCCATAGAGGGCTATGGTGAAAAAGGAAATATCTTCCGTTCAAAACTGGAAAGAAGCTTTCTGAGAAACTGTTCTGTGTTCCGTTAATTCATCTCATAGAGTTACATCTTTCCCTTCAAGAAGCCTTTCGCTAAGGCTGTTCTTGTGGAATTGGCAAAGGGATATTTGGAAGCCCATAGAGGGCTATGGTGAAAAAGGAAATATCTTGCGTTCAAAACTGGAAAGAAGCTTTCTGAGAAACTGCTCTGAGTTCTGTTAATTCATCTCACAGAGTTACATCTTTCCCTTCAAGAAGCCTTTCGCTAAGGCTGTTCTTGTGCAATTGGCAAAGGGATATTTGGAAGCCCATAGAGGGCTATGGTGAAAAAGGAAATATCTTCCGTTGAAAACTGGAAACAAGCCTTTTGAGAAACTGCTCTGTGTTCTGTTAATTCATCTCACAGAGTTACATCTTTCCCTTCAAGAAGCCTTTCGCTAAGGCTGTTCTTGTGGAATTGGCAAAGGGATATTTGGAAGCCCATAGAGGGCTATGGTGAAAAAGGAAATATCTTCCGTTCAAAACTGGAAAGAAGCTTTCTGAGAAACTGCTCTGTGTTCTGTTAATTCATCTCACAGAGTTACATCTTTCCCTTCAAAAAGCCTTTCGCTAAGGCTGTTCTTGTGGAATTGGCAAAGGGTATTTGGAAGCCCATAGAGGGCTATGGTGAAAAAGGAAATATCTTCCGTTCAAAACTGGAAAGAAGCTTTCTGAGAAACTGCTCTGTGTTCTGTTAATTCATCTCACAGAGTTACATCTTTCCCTTCAAGAAGCCTTTCGCTAAGGCTGTTCTTGAGGAATTGGCAAAGGGATATTTGGAAGCCCATAGAGGGCTATGGTGAAAAAGGTAATATCTTCCGTTCAAAACTGGAATCAAGCTTTGTAAGAAACAGCTCCGTGTTCTGTTAATTCATCTCACAGAGTTACATCTTTCCCTTCAAGAAGCCTTTCACTAAGGCTATTCTTGTGGAATTGGCAAAGGGATATTTGGAAGCCCATAGAGGGCTGTGGTGAAAAAGGAAATATCTTCCGTTCAAAACTGGAAAGAAGCTTTCTGAGAAACTGCTCTGTGTTCTGTTAATTCATCTCACAGAGTTACATCTTTCCCTTCAAGAAGCCTTTCGCTAAGGCTGTTCCTGTGGAATTGGCAAAGGGATATTTGGAAGCCCATAGAGGGCTATGGTGAAAAAGGAAATATCTTCCGTTCAAAACTATAAACAAGCTTTGTAGAAACTGCTCCGTGTTCTGTTAATTCATCTCACAGAGTTACATCTTTCCCTTCAAGAAGCCTTTCGCTAAGGCTGTTCTTGGAGAATTGGCAAAGGGATATTTGGAAGCCCATAGACGGCTATGGTGAAAAAGGAAATATCTTCCGTTCAAAACTGGAAACAAGCTTTGTAAGAAACTGCTCTGTGTTCTGTTAATTCATCTCACAGAGTTACATCTTTCCGTTCAAGAAGCCTTTCGCTATGGCTATTCTTGTGCAATTGGCAAAGGGATATTTGGAAGCCCATAGAGGGCTATGGTGAAAAAGGAAATATCTTCCGTTCAAAACTGGAAAGAAGCTATCTGAGAAACTGCTCTGTGTTCTGCAAATTCATCTCACAGAGTTTCATCTTTCCCTTCAAGAAGCCTTTCGCTAAGGCTGTTCTTGTGTAATTGGCAAAGGGATATTTGGAAGCCCATAGAGGGCTATGGTGAAAAAGGAAATATCTTCCGTTCAAAACTGGAAAGAAGCTTTCTCAGAAACTGCTCTGAGTTCTGTTAATTCATCTCAGAGAGTTACATCTTTCCCTTCAAGGAGCCTTTCGCTAAGGCTGTTCTTGTGGAATTGGCAAAGGGATATTTGGAAGCCCATAGATGGCTATGGTGAAAAAGGAAATATCTTCCGTTCAAAACTGGAAAGAAGCTTTCTGAGAAACTGCTCTGTGTTCTGTTAATTCATCTCACAGAGTTACATCTTTCCCTTCAAGAAGCCTTTCGCTAAGGCTGTTCTTGTGGAATTGGCAAAGGGATATTTGGAAGCCCATAGAGGGCTATGGTGAAAAAGGAAATATCTTCCGTTCAAAACTGGAAAGAAGCTTTGTAGAAACTGCTCTGTGTTCTGTTAATTCATCTCACAGAGTTACATCTTTCCCTTCAAGAAGCCTTTCGCTAAGGCTGTTCTTGTGGAATTGGCAAAGGGATATTTGGAAGCCCATAGAGGGCTATGGTGAAAAAGGAAATATCTTCCGTTCAAAACTGGAAACAAGCTTTGTAAGAAACTGCTTCTTGTTCTGTTAATTCATCTCACAGAGTTACATCTTTCCTTTCAAGAAGCCTTTCGCTAAAGCTGTTCTTGTGGAATTGGCAAAGGGATATTTGGAAGCCCATAGAGGGCTATGGTGAAAAAGGAAATATCTTCCGTTCAAAACTGGAAAGAAGCTTTCTGAGAAACTGCTCTGTGTTCTGTTAATTCATCCCACAGAGTTACATCTTTCCCTTCAAAAAGTCTTTCGCTAAGGCTGTTCTTGTGGAATTGGCAAAGGGATATTTGGAAGCCCATAGAGGGCTATGGTGAAAAAGGAAATATCTTCCGTTCAAAACTGGAAAGAAGCTTTCTGAGAAACTGCTCTGTGTTCTTTTAATTCATCTCACAGAGTTACATCTTTCCCTTCAAGAAGCCTTTCGCTAAGGCTGTTCTTGTGGAATTGGCAAAGGGATATTTGGAAGCCCATAGAGGGCTATGGTGAAAAAGGAAATATCTTCCGTTCAAAACTGGAAAGAAGCTTTCTGAGAAACTGCTCTGTGTTCTGTTAATTCATCTCACAGAGTTACATCTTTCCCTTCAAGAAACCTTTCGCTAAGGCTGTTCTTGTGGAATTGGCAAAGGGATATTTGGAAGCCCATAGAGGGCTATGGTGAAAAAGGAAATATCTTCCGTTCAAAACTGGAAAGAAGCTTTCTGAGAAACTGCTCTGTGTTCTGTTAATTCATCTCACAGAGTTACATCTTTCCCTTCAAGAAGTCTTTCGCTAAGGCTGTTCTTGTGGAATTGGCAAGGGGATATTTGGAAGCCCATAGAGGGCTATGGTGAAAAAGGAAATACCTTCCGTTCAAAACTGGAAAGAAGCTTTCTGAGAAACTGTTCTGTGTTCCGTTAATTCATCTCACAGAGTTACATCTTTCCCTTCAAGAAGCCTTTCGCTAAGGCTGTTCTTGTGGAATTGGAAAAGGGTATTTGGAAGCCCATAGAGGGCTATGGTGAAAAAGGAAATATCTTCCGTTCAAAACTGGAAAGAAGCTTTCTGAGAAACTGCTCTGTGTTCTGTTAATTCATCTCACAGAGTTACATCTTTCCCTTCAAGAAACCTTTCGCTACGGCTGTTCTTGTGGAATTTGCAAAGGGATATTTGGAAGCCCATAGAGGGCTACGGTGAAAATGGAAATATCTTCCGTTCAAAACTGGAAAGAAGCTTTCTGAGAAACTGCTCTGTGTTCTGTTAATTCATCTCACAGAGTTACATCTTTCCCTTCAAGAAACCTTTCGCTACGGCTGTTCTTGTGGAATTGGCAAAGGGATATTTGGAAGCCCATAGAGGGCTATGGTGAAAATGGAAATATCTTCCGTTCAAAACTGGAAAGAAGCTTTCTGAGAAACTGCTCTGTGTTCTGTTAATTCATCTCACAGAGTTACATCTTTCCCTTCAAGAAGCCTTTCGCTAAGGCTGTTCTTGTGTAATTGGCAAAGGGATATTTGGAAGCCCATAGAGGGCTATGGTGAAAAAGGTAATATCTTCCGTTCAAAACTGGAAACAAGTTTTGTAGAAACTGCTCCGTGTTCTGTTAATTCATCTCACAGAGTTACATCTTTCCCTTCAAGAAGCCTTTCGCTAAGGCTGTTCTTGTGGAATTGGCAAAGTGATATTTGGAAGCCCATAGACGGCTATGGTGAAAAAGGAAATATCTTCCGTTCAAAACTGGAAACAAGCTTTGTAAGAAACTGCTCCTTGTTCTGTTAATTCATCTCACAGAGTTACATCTTTCCGTTCAAGAAGCCTTTCGCTAAGGCTATTCTTGTGGAATTGGCAAAGGGATATTTGGAAGCCCATAGAGGGCTATGGTGAAAAAGGAAATATCTTCCGTTCAAAACTGGAAAGAAGCTTTCTGAGAAACTGCTCTGTGTTCTGTTAATTCATCTCACAGAGTTACATCTTTCCTTTCAAGAAGCCTTTCGCTAAAGCTGTTCTTGTGGAATTGGCAAAGGGATATTTGGAAGCCCATAGAGGGCTATGGTGAAAAAGGAAATATCTTCCGTTCAAAACTGGAAAGAAGCTTCCTGAGAAACTGCTCTGTGTTCTGTTAATTCATCTCACAGAGTTACATCTTTCCCTTCAAGAAGTCTTTCGCTAAGGCTGTTCTTGTGGAATTGGCAAGGGGATATTTGGAAGCCCATAGAGGGCTATGGTGAAAAAGGAAATATCTTCCGTTCAAAACTGGAAAGAAGCTTTCTGAGAAACTGTTCTGTGTTCCGTTAATTCATCTCATAGAGTTACATCTTTCCCTTCAAGAAGCCTTTCGCTAAGGCTGTTCTTGTGGAATTGGCAAAGGGATATTTGGAAGCCCATAGAGGGCTATGGTGAAAAAGGAAATATCTTGCGTTCAAAACTGGAAAGAAGCTTTCTGAGAAACTGCTCTGAGTTCTGTTAATTCATCTCACAGAGTTACATCTTTCCCTTCAAGAAGCCTTTCGCTAAGGCTGTTCTTGTGCAATTGGCAAAGGGATATTTGGAAGCCCATAGAGGGCTATGGTGAAAAAGGAAATATCTTCCGTTCAAAACTGGAAAGAAGCTTTCTGAGAAACTGCTCTGTGTTCTGTTAATTCATCTCACAGAGTTACATCTTTCCCTTCAAAAAGCCTTTCGCTAAGGCTGTTCTTGTGGAATTGGCAAAGGGTATTTGGAAGCCCATAGAGGGCTATGGTGAAAAAGGAAATATCTTCCGTTCAAAACTGGAAAGAAGCTTTCTGAGAAACTGCTCTGTGTTCTGTTAATTCATCTCACAGAGTTACATCTTTCCCTTCAAGAAGCCTTTCGCTAAGGCTGTTCTTGAGGAATTGGCAAAGGGATATTTGGAAGCCCATAGAGGGCTATGGTGAAAAAGGTAATATCTTCCGTTCAAAACTGGAATCAAGCTTTGTAAGAAACAGCTCCGTGTTCTGTTAATTCATCTCACAGAGTTACATCTTTCCCTTCAAGAAGCCTTTCACTAAGGCTATTCTTGTGGAATTGGCAAAGGGATATTTGGAAGCCCATAGAGGGCTGTGGTGAAAAAGGAAATATCTTCCGTTCAAAACTGGAAAGAAGCTTTCTGAGAAACTGCTCTGTGTTCTGTTAATTCATCTCACAGAGTTACATCTTTCCCTTCAAGAAGCCTTTCGCTAAGGCTGTTCCTGTGGAATTGGCAAAGGGATATTTGGAAGCCCATAGAGGGCTATGGTGAAAAAGGAAATATCTTCCGTTCAAAACTATAAACAAGCTTTGTAGAAACTGCTCCGTGTTCTGTTAATTCATCTCACAGAGTTACATCTTTCCCTTCAAGAAGCCTTTCGCCAAGGCTGTTCTTGGAGAATTGGCAAAGGGATATTTGGAAGCCCATAGACGGCTATGGTGAAAAAGGAAATATCTTCCGTTCAAAACTGGAAACAAGCTTTGTAAGAAACTGCTCCTTGTTCTGTTAATTCATCTCACAGAGTTACATCTTTCCGTTCAAGAAGCCTTTCGCTATGGCTATTCTTGTGCAATTGGCAAAGGGATATTTGGAAGCCCATAGAGGGCTATGGTGAAAAAGGAAATATCTTCCGTTCAAAACTGGAAAGAAGCTATCTGAGAAACTGCTCTGTGTTCTGCAAATTCATCTCACAGAGTTACATCTTTCCCTTCAAGAAGCCTTTCGCTAAGGCTGTTCTTGTGGAATTGACAAAGGGATATTTGGAAGCCCATAGAGGGCTATGGTGAAAAAGGAAATATCTTCCGTTCAAAACTGGAAAGAAGCTTTCTCAGAAACTGCTCTGAGTTCTGTTAATTCATCTCAGAGAGTTACATCTTTCCCTTCAAGGAGCCTTTCGCTAAGGCTGTTCTTGTGGAATTGGCAAAGTTATATTTGGAAGCCCATAGATGGCTATGGTGAAAAAGGAAATATCTTCCGTTCAAAACTGGAAAGAAGCTTTCTGAGAAACTGCTCTGTGTTCTGTTAATTCATCTCACAGAGTTACATCTTTCCCTTCAAGAAGCCTTTCGCTAAGGCTGTTCTTGTGGAATTGGCAAAGGGATATTTGGAAGCCCACAGAGGGCTATGGTGAAAAAGGAAATATCTTCCGTTCAAAACTGGAAAGAAGCTTTGTAGAAACTGCTCTGTGTTCTGTTAATTCATCTCACAGAGTTACATCTTTCCCTTCAAGAAGCCTTTCGCTAAGGCTGTTCTTGTGGAATTGGCAAAGGGATATTTGGAAGCCCATAGACGGCTATGGTGAAAAAGGAAATATCTTCCGTTCAAAACTGGAAACAAGCTTTGTAAGAAACTGCTTCTTGTTCTGTTAATTCATCTCACAGAGTTACATCTTTCCGTTCAAGAAGCCTTTCGCTATGGCTATTCTTGTGGAATTGGCAAAGGGATATTTGGAAGCCCATAGAGGGCTATGGTGAAAAAGGAAATATCTTCCGTTCAAAACTGGAAAGAAGCTTTCTGAGAAACTGCTCTGTGTTCTGTTAATTCATCTCACAGAGTTACATCTTTCCTTTCAAGAAGCCTTTCGCTAAAGCTGTTCTTGTGGAATTGGCAAAGGGATATTTGGAAGCCCATAGAGGGCTATGGTGAAAAAGGAAATATCTTCCGTTCAAAACTGGAAAGAAGCTTTCTGAGAAACTGCTCTGTGTTCTGTTAATTCATCCCACAGAGTTACATCTTTCCCTTCAAAAAGTCTTTCGCTAAGGCTGTTCTTGTGGAATTGGCAAAGGGATATTTGGAAGCCCATAGAGGGCTATGGTGAAAAAGGAAATATCTTCCGTTCAAAACTGGAAAGAAGCTTTCTGAGAAACTGCTCTGTGTTCTTTTAATTCATCTCACAGAGTTACATCTTTCCCTTCAAGAAGCCTTTCGCTAAGGCTGTTCTTGTGGAATTGGCAAAGGGATATTTGGAAGCCCATAGAGGGCTATGGTGAAAAAGGAAATATCTTCCGTTCAAAACTGGAAAGAAGCTTTCTGAGAAACTGCTCTGTGTTCTGTTAATTCATCTCACAGAGTTACATCTTTCCCTTCAAGAAACCTTTCGCTAAGGCTGTTCTTGTGGAATTGGCAAAGGGATATTTGGAAGCCCATAGAGGGCTATGGTGAAAAAGGAAATATCTTCCGTTCAAAACTGGAAAGAAGCTTTCTGAGAAACTGCTCTGTGTTCTGTTAATTCATCTCACAGAGTTACATCTTTCCCTTCAAGAAGTCTTTCGCTAAGGCTGTTCTTGTGGAATTGGCAAGGGGATATTTGGAAGCCCATAGAGGGCTATGGTGAAAAAGGAAATACCTTCCGTTCAAAACTGGAAAGAAGCTTTCTGAGAAACTGTTCTGTGTTCCGTTAATTCATCTCACAGAGTTACATCTTTCCCTTCAAGAAGCCTTTCGCTAAGGCTGTTCTTGTGGAATTGGCAAAGGGATATTTGGAAGCCCTTAGAGGGCTATGGTGAAAAAGGAAATATCTTGCATTCAAAACTGGAAAGAAGCTTTCTGAGAAACTGCTCTGAGTTCTGTTAATTCATCTCACAGAGTTACATCTTTCCCTTCAAGAAGCCTTTCGCTAAGGCTGTTCTTGTGCAATTGGCAAAGGGATATTTGGAAGCCCATAGAGGGCTATGGTGAAAAAGGAAATATCTTCCGTTGAAAACTGGAAACAAGCCTTTTGAGAAACTGCTCTGTGTTCTGTTAATTCATCTCACAGAGTTACATCTTTCCCTTCAAGAAGCCTTTCGCTAAGGCTGTTCTTGTGGAATTGGCAAAGGGATATTTGGAAGCCCATAGAGGGCTATGGTGAAAAGGAAATATCTTCCGTTCAAAACTGGAAAGAAGCTTTCTGAGAAACTGCTCTGTGTTCTGTTAATTCATCTCACAGAGTTACATCTTTCCCTTCAAGAAGCCTTTCGCTAAGGCTGTTCTTGTGGAATTGGCAAAGGGTATTTGGAAGCCCATAGAGGGCTATGGTGAAAAAGGAAATATCTTCCGTTCAAAACTGGAAAGAAGCTTTCTGAGAAACTGCTCTGTGTTCTGTTAATTCATCTCACAGAGTTACATCTTTCCCTTCAAGAAGCCTTTCGCTAAGGCTGTTCTTGTGGAATTGGCAAAGGGATATTTGGAAGCCCATAGAGGGCTATGGTGAAAAAGGTAATATCTTCCATTCAAAACTGGAAACAAGCTTTGTAAGAAACAGCTCCGTGTTCTGTTAATTCATCTCACAGAGTTACATCTTTCCCTTCAAGAAGCCTTTCACTAAGGCTATTCTTGTGGAATTGGCAAAGGGATATTTGGAAGCCCATAGAGGGCTGTGGTGAAAAAGGAAATATCTTCCGTTGAAAACTGGAAAGAAGCTTTCTGAGAAACTGCTCTGTGTTCTGTTAATTCATCTCACAGAGTTACATCTTTCCCTTCAAGAAGCCTTTCGCTAAGGCTGTTCCTGTGGAATTGGCAAAGGGATATTTGGAAGCCCATAGAGGGCTATGGTGAAAAAGGAAATATCTTCCGTTCAAAACTGGAAAGAAGCTTTCTGAGAAACTGCTCTGTGTTCTGTTAATTCATCTCACAGAGTTACATCTTTTCCTTCAAGAAGCCTTTCGCTAAGGCTGTTCTTGTGGAATTGGCAAAGGGATATTTGGAAGCCCTTAGAGGGCTATGGTGAAAAAGGAAATATCTTCCGTTCAAAACTGGAAAGAAGCTTTCTGAGAAACTGCTCTGTGTTCTGTTAATTCATCTCACAGAGTTACATCTTTCCCTTCAAGAAGCCTTTCGCTAAGGCTGTTCTTGTGGAATTGGCAAAGGGTATTTGGAAGCCCATAGAGGGCTATGGTGAAAAAGGAAATATCTTGCGTTCAAAACTGGAAAGAAGCTTTCTGAGAAACTGCTCTGAGTTCTGTTAATTCATCTCACAGAGTTACATCTTTCCCTTCAAGAAGCCTTTCGCTAAGGCTGTTCTTGTGCAATTGGCAAAGGGATATTTGGAAGCCCATAGAGGGCTATGGTGAAAAAGGAAATATCTTCCGTTGAAAACTGGAAACAAGCCTTTTGAGAAACTGCTCTGTGTTCTGTTAATTCATCTCACAGAGTTACATCTTTCCCTTCAAGAAGCCTTTCGCTAAGGCTGTTCTTGTGGAATTGGCAAAGGGATATTTGGAAGCCCATAGAGGGCTATGGTGAAAAAGGAAATATCTTCCGTTCAAAACTGGAAAGAAGCTTTCTGAGAAACTGCTCTGTGTTCTGTTAATTCATCTCACAGAGTTACATCTTTCCCTTCAAGAAGCCTTTCGCTAAGGCTGTTCTTGTGGAATTGGCAAAGGGTATTTGGAAGCCCATAGAGGGCTATGGTGAAAAAGGAAATATCTTGCGTTCAAAACTGGAAAGAAGCTTTCTGAGAAACTGCTCTGAGTTCTGTTAATTCATCTCACAGAGTTACATCTTTCCCTTCAAGAAGCCTTTCGCTAAGGCTGTTCTTGTGCAATTGGCAAAGGGATATTTGGAAGCCCATAGAGGGCTATGGTGAAAAAGGAAATATCTTCCGTTGAAAACTGGAAACAAGCCTTTTGAGAAACTGCTCTGTGTTCTGTTAATTCATCTCACAGAGTTACATCTTTCCCTTCAAGAAGCCTTTCGCTAAGGCTGTTCTTGTGGAATTGGCAAAGGGATATTTGGAAGCCCATAGAGGGCTATGGTGAAAAAGGAAATATCTTCCGTTCAAAACTGGAAAGAAGCTTTCTGAGAAACTGCTCTGTGTTCTGTTAATTCATCTCACAGAGTTACATCTTTCCCTTCAAAAAGCCTTTCGCTAAGGCTGTTCTTGTGGAATTGGCAAAGGGTATTTGGAAGCCCATAGAGGGCTATGGTGAAAAAGGAAATATCTTCCGTTCAAAACTGGAAAGAAGCTTTCTGAGAAACTACTCTGTGTTCTGTTAATTCATCTCACAGAGTTACATCTTTCCCTTCAAGAAGCCTTTCGCTAAGGCTGTTCTTGAGGAATTGGCAAAGGGATATTTGGAAGCCCATAGAGGGCTATGGTGAAAAAGGTAATATCTTCCGTTCAAAACTGGAATCAAGCTTTGTAAGAAACAGCTCCGTGTTCTGTTAATTCATCTCACAGAGTTACATCTTTCCCTTCAAGAAGCCTTTCACTAAGGCTATTCTTGTGGAATTGGCAAAGGGATATTTGGAAGCCCATAGAGGGCTGTGGTGAAAAAGGAAATATCTTCCGTTCAAAACTGGAAAGAAGCTTTCTGAGAAACTGCTCTGTGTTCTGTTAATTCATCTCACAGAGTTACATCTTTCCCTTCAAGAAGCCTTTCGTTAAGGCTGTTCCTGTGGAATTGGCAAAGGGATATTTGGAAGCCCATAGAGGGCTATGGTGAAAAAGGAAATATCTTCCGTTCAAAACTATAAACAAGCTTTGTAGAAACTGCTCCGTGTTCTGTTAATTCATCTCACAGAGTTACATCTTTCCCTTCAAGAAGCCTTTCGCTAAGGCTGTTCTTGGAGAATTGGCAAAGGGATATTTGGAAGCCCATAGACGGCTATGGTGAAAAAGGAAATATCTTCCGTTCAAAACTGGAAACAAGCTTTGTAAGAAACTGTTCCTTGTTCTGTTAATTCATCTCACAGAGTTACATCTTTCCGTTCAAGAAGCCTTTCGCTATGGCTATTCTTGTGCAATTGGCAAAGGGATATTTGGAAGCCCATAGAGGGCTATGGTGAAAAAGGAAATATCTTCCGTTCAAAACTGGAAAGAAGCTATCTGAGAAACTGCTCTGTGTTCTGCAAATTCATCTCACAGAGTTACATCTTTCCCTTCAAGAAGCCTTTCGCTAAGGCTGTTCTTGTGGAATTGGCAAAGGGATATTTGGAAGCCCATAGAGGGCTACGGTGAAAAAGGAAATATCTTCCGTTCAAAACTGGAAAGAAGCTTTCTCAGAAACTGCTCTGAGTTCTGTTAATTCATCTCAGAGAGTTACATCTTTCCCTTCAAGGAGCCTTTCGCTAAGGCTGTTCTTGTGGAATTGGCAAAGGGATATTTGGAAGCCCATAGATGGCTATGGTGAAAAAGGAAATATCTTCCGTTCAAAACTGGAAAGAAGCTTTCTGAGAAACTGCTCTGTGTTCTGTTAATTCATCTCACAGAGTTACATCTTTCCCTTCAAGAAGCCTTTCGCTAAGGCTGTTCTTGTGGAATTGGCAAAGGGATATTTGGAAGCCCATAGAGGGCTGTGGTGAAAAAGGAAATATCTTCCGTTCAAAACTGGAAAGAAGCTTTCTCAGAAACTGCTCTGTGTTCTGTTAATTCATCTCACAGAGTTACATCTTTCCCTTCAACAAGCCTTTCGCTAAGGCTGTTCCTGTGGAATTGGCAAAGGGATATTTGGAAGCCCATAGAGGGCTATGGTGAAAAAGGAAATATCTTCCGTTCAAAACTGGAAAGAAGCTTTCTGAGAAACTGCTCTGTGTTCTGTTAATTCATCTCACAGAGTTACATCTTTCCCTTCAAAAAGTCTTTCGCTAAGGCTGTTCTTGTGGAATTGGCAAAGGGATATTTGGAAGCCCATAGAGGGCTATGGAGAAAAAGGAAATATCTTCCGTTGAAAACTGGAAAGAAGCTTTCTGAGAAACTGCTCTGTGTTCTGTTAATTCATCTCACAGAGTTACATCTTTTCCTTCAAGAAGCCTGTCGCTAAGGCTGTTCTTGTGGAATTGGCAAAGGGATATTTGGAAGCCCTTAGAGGGCTATGGTGAAAAAGGAAATATCTTCCGTTCAAAACTGGAAAGAAGCTTTCTGAGAAACTGCTCTGTGTTCTGTTAATTCATCTCACAGAGTTACATCTTTCCCTTCAAGAAGCCTTTCGCTAAGGCTGTTCTTGTGGAATTGGCAAAGGGTATTTGGAAGCCCATAGAGGGCTATGGTGAAAAAGGAAATATCTTGCGTTCAAAACTGGAAAGAAGCTTTCTGAGAAACTGCTCTGAGTTCTGTTAATTCATCTCACAGAGTTACATCTTTCCCTTCAAGAAGCCTTTCGCTAAGGCTGTTCTTGTGCAATTGGCAAAGGGATATTTGGAAGCCCATAGAGGGCTATGGTGAAAAAGGAAATATCTTCCGTTGAAAACTGGAAACAAGCCTTTTGAGAAACTGCTCTGTGTTCTGTTAATTCATCTCACAGAGTTACATCTTTCCCTTCAAGAAGCCTTTCGCTAAGGCTGTTCTTGTGGAATTGGCAAAGGGATATTTGGAAGCCCATAGAGGGCTATGGTGAAAAAGGAAATATCTTCCGTTCAAAACTGGAAAGAAGCTTTCTGAGAAACTGCTCTGTGTTCTGTTAATTCATCTCACAGAGTTACATCTTTCCCTTCAAAAAGCCTTTCGCTAAGGCTGTTCTTGTGGAATTGGCAAAGGGTATTTGGAAGCCCATAGAGGGCTATGGTGAAAAAGGAAATATCTTCCGTTCAAAACTGGAAAGAAGCTTTCTGAGAAACTGCTCTGTGTTCTGTTAATTCATCTCACAGAGTTACATCTTTCCCTTCAAGGAGCCTTTCGCTTAGGCGGTTCTTGAGGAATTGGCAAAGGGATATTTGGAAGCCCATAGAGGGCTATGGTGAAAAAGGTAATATCTTCCGTTCAAAACTGGAATCAAGCTTTGTAAGAAACAGCTCCGTGTTCTGTTAATTCATCTCACAGAGTTACATCTTTCCCTTCAAGAAGCCTTTCGCTAAGGCTGTTCTTGTGGAATTGGCAAAGGGATATTTGGAAGCCCATAGAGGGCTATGGTGAAAAAGGAAATATCTTGCGTTCAAAACTGGAAAGAAGCTTTCTGAGAAACTGCTCTGAGTTCTGTTAATTCATCTCACAGAGTTACATCTTTCCCTTCAAGAAGCCTTTCGCTAAGGCTGTTCTTGTGCAATTGGCAAAGGGATATTTGGAAGCCCATAGAGGGCTATGGTGAAAAAGGAAATATCTTCCGTTGAAAACTGGAAACAAGCCTTTTGAGAAACTGCTCTGTGTTCTGTTAATTCATCTCACAGAGTTACATCTTTCCCTTCAAGAAGCCTTTCGCTAAGGCTGTTCTTGTGGAATTGGCAAAGGGATATTTGGAAGCCCATAGAGGGCTATGGTGAAAAAGGAAATATCTTCCGTTCAAAACTGGAAAGAAGCTTTCTGAGAAACTGCTCTGTGTTCTGTTAATTCATCTCACAGAGTTACATCTTTCCCTTCAAAAAGCCTTTCGCTAAGGCTGTTCTTGTGGAATTGGCAAAGGGTATTTGGAAGCCCATAGAGGGCTATGGTGAAAAAGGAAATATCTTCCGTTCAAAACTGGAAAGAAGCTTTCTGAGAAACTGCTCTGTGTTCTGTTAATTCATCTCACAGAGTTACATCTTTCCCTTCAAGAAGCCTTTCGCTAAGGCTGTTCTTGAGGAATTGGCAAAGGGATATTTGGAAGCCCATAGAGGGCTATGGTGAAAAAGGTAATATCTTCCGTTCAAAACTGGAATCAAGCTTTGTAAGAAACAGCTCCGTGTTCTGTTAATTCATCTCACAGAGTTACATCTTTCCCTTCAAGAAGCCTTTCACTAAGGCTATTCTTGTGGAATTGGCAAAGGGATATTTGGAAGCCCATAGAGGGCTGTGGTGAAAAAGGAAATATCTTCCGTTCAAAACTGGAAAGAAGCTTTCTGAGAAACTGCTCTGTGTTCTGTTAATTCATCTCACAGAGTTACATCTTTCCCTTCAAGAAGCCTTTCGCTAAGGCTGTTCCTGTGGAATTGGCAAAGGGATATTTGGAAGCCCATAGAGGGCTATGGTGAAAAAGGAAATATCTTCCGTTCAAAACTATAAACAAGCTTTGTAGAAACTGCTCCGTGTTCTGTTAATTCATCTCACAGAGTTACATCTTTCCCTTCAAGAAGCCTTTCGCTAAGGCTGTTCTTGGAGAATTGGCAAAGGGATATTTGGAAGCCCATAGACGGCTATGGTGAAAAAGGAAATATCTTCCGTTCAAAACTGGAAACAAGCTTTGTAAGAAACTGCTCCTTGTTCTGTTAATTCATCTCACAGAGTTACATCTTTCCGTTCAAGAAGCCTTTCGCTATGGCTATTCTTGTGCAATTGGCAAAGGGATATTTGGAAGCCCATAGAGGGCTATGGTGAAAAAGGAAATATCTTCCGTTCAAAACTGGAAAGAAGCTATCTGAGAAACTGCTCTGTGTTCTGCAAATTCATCTCACAGAGTTTCATCTTTCCCTTCAAGAAGCCTTTCGCTAAGGCTGTTCTTGTGTAATTGGCAAAGGGATATTTGGAAGCCCATAGAGGGCTATGGTGAAAAAGGAAATATCTTCCGTTCAAAACTGGAAAGAAGCTTTCTCAGAAACTGCTCTGAGTTCTGTTAATTCATCTCAGAGAGTTACATCTTTCCCTTCAAGGAGCCTTTCGCTAAGGCTGTTCTTGTGGAATTGGCAAAGGGATATTTGGAAGCCCATAGATGGCTATGGTGAAAAAGGAAATATCTTCCGTTCAAAACTGGAAAGAAGCTTTCTGAGAAACTGCTCTGTGTTCTGTTAATTCATCTCACAGAGTTACATCTTTCCCTTCAAGAAGCCTTTCGCTAAGGCTGTTCTTGTGGAATTGGCAAAGGGATATTTGGAAGCCCATAGAGGGCTATGGTGAAAAAGGAAATATCTTCCGTTCAAAACTGGAAAGAAGCTTTGTAGAAACTGCTCTGTGTTCTGTTAATTCATCTCACAGAGTTACATCTTTCCCTTCAAGAAGCCTTTCGCTAAGGCTGTTCTTGTGGAATTGGCAAAGGGATATTTGGAAGCCCATAGACGGCTATGGTGAAAAAGGAAATATCTTCCGTTCAAAACTGGAAACAAGCTTTGTAAGAAACTGCTTCTTGTTCTGTTAATTCATCTCACAGAGTTTCATCTTTCCGTTCAAGAAGCCTTTCGCTATGGCTATTCTTGTGGAATTGGCAAAGGGATATTTGGAAGCCCATAGAGGGCTATGGTGAAAAAGGAAATATCTTCCGTTCAAAACTGGAAAGAAGCTTTCTGAGAAACTGCTCTGTGTTCTGTTAATTCATCTCACAGAGTTACATCTTTCCTTTCAAGAAGCCTTTCGCTAAAGCTGTTCTTGTGGAATTGGCAAAGGGATATTTGGAAGCCCATAGAGGGCTATGGTGAAAAAGGAAATATCTTCCGTTCAAAACTGGAAAGAAGCTTTCTGAGAAACTGCTCTGTGTTCTGTTAATTCATCCCACAGAGTTACATCTTTCCCTTCAAAAAGTCTTTCGCTAAGGCTGTTCTTGTGGAATTGGCAAAGGGATATTTGGAAGCCCATAGAGGGCTATGGTGAAAAAGGAAATATCTTCCGTTCAAAACTGGAAAGAAGCTTTCTGAGAAACTGCTCTGTGTTCTTTTAATTCATCTCACAGAGTTACATCTTTCCCTTCAAGAAGCCTTTCGCTAAGGCTGTTCTTGTGGAATTGGCAAAGGGATATTTGGAAGCCCATAGAGGGCTATGGTGAAAAAGGAAATATCTTCCGTTCAAAACTGGAAAGAAGCTTTCTGAGAAACTGCTCTGTGTTCTGTTAATTCATCTCACAGAGTTACATCTTTCCCTTCAAGAAACCTTTCGCTACGGCTGTTCTTGTGGAATTGGCAAAGGGATATTTGGAAGCCCATAGAGGGCTATGGTGAAAATGGAAATATCTTCCGTTCAAAACTGGAAAGAAGCTTTCTGAGAAACTGCTCTGTGTTCTGTTAATTCATCTCACAGAGTTACATCTTTCCCTTCAAGAAGCCTTTCGCTAAGGCTGTTCTTGTGTAATTGGCAAAGGGATATTTGGAAGCCCATAGAGGGCTATGGTGAAAAAGGTAATATCTTCCGTTCAAAACTGGAAACAAGTTTTGTAGAAACTGCTCCGTGTTCTGTTAATTCATCTCACAGAGTTACATCTTTCCCTTCAAGAAGCCTTTCGCTAAGGCTGTTCTTGTGGAATTGGCAAAGTGATATTTGGAAGCCCATAGACGGCTATGGTGAAAAAGGAAATATCTTCCGTTCAAAACTGGAAACAAGCTTTGTAAGAAACTGCTCCTTGTTCTGTTAATTCATCTCACAGAGTTACATCTTTCCCTTCAAGAAGCCTTTCGCTAAGGCTGTTCCTGTGGAATTGGCAAAGGGATATTTGGAAGCCCATAGAGGGCTATGGTGAAAAAGGAAATATCTTCCGTTCAAAACTGGAAAGAAGCTTTCTGAGAAACTGCTCTGTGTTCTGTTAATTCATCTCACAGAGTTACATCTTTCCTTTCAAGAAGCCTTTCGCTAAAGCTGTTCTTGTGGAATTGGCAAAGGGATATTTGGAAGCCCATAGAGGGCTATGGTGAAAAAGGAAATATCTTCCGTTCAAAACTGGAAAGAAGCTTCCTGAGAAACTGCTCTGTGTTCTGTTAATTCATCTCACAGAGTTACATCTTTCCCTTCAAGAAGTCTTTCGCTAAGGCTGTTCTTGTGGAATTGGCAAGGGGATATTTGGAAGCCCATAGAGGGCTATGGTGAAAAAGGAAATATCTTCCGTTCAAAACTGGAAAGAAGCTTTCTGAGAAACTGTTCTGTGTTCCGTTAATTCATCTCATAGAGTTACATCTTTCCCTTCAAGAAGCCTTTCGCTAAGGCTGTTCTTGTGGAATTGGCAAAGGGATATTTGGAAGCCCATAGAGGGCTATGGTGAAAAAGGAAATATCTTGCGTTCAAAACTGGAAAGAAGCTTTCTGAGAAACTGCTCTGAGTTCTGTTAATTCATCTCACAGAGTTACATCTTTCCCTTCAAGAAGCCTTTCGCTAAGGCTGTTCTTGTGCAATTGGCAAAGGGATATTTGGAAGCCCATAGAGGGCTATGGTGAAAAAGGAAATATCTTCCGTTGAAAACTGGAAACAAGCCTTTTGAGAAACTGCTCTGTGTTCTGTTAATTCATCTCACAGAGTTACATCTTTCCCTTCAAGAAGCCTTTCGCTAAGGCTGTTCTTGTGGAATTGGCAAAGGGATATTTGGAAGCCCATAGAGGGCTATGGTGAAAAAGGAAATATCTTCCGTTCAAAACTGGAAAGAAGCTTTCTGAGAAACTGCTCTGTGTTCTGTTAATTCATCTCACAGAGTTACATCTTTCCCTTCAAAAAGCCTTTCGCTAAGGCTGTTCTTGTGGAATTGGCAAAGGGTATTTGGAAGCCCATAGAGGGCTATGGTGAAAAAGGAAATATCTTCCGTTCAAAACTGGAAAGAAGCTTTCTGAGAAACTGCTCTGTGTTCTGTTAATTCATCTCACAGAGTTACATCTTTCCCTTCAAGAAGCCTTTCGCTAAGGCTGTTCTTGAGGAATTGGCAAAGGGATATTTGGAAGCCCATAGAGGGCTATGGTGAAAAAGGTAATATCTTCCGTTCAAAACTGGAATCAAGCTTTGTAAGAAACAGCTCCGTGTTCTGTTAATTCATCTCACAGAGTTACATCTTTCCCTTCAAGAAGCCTTTCACTAAGGCTATTCTTGTGGAATTGGCAAAGGGATATTTGGAAGCCCATAGAGGGCTGTGGTGAAAAAGGAAATATCTTCCGTTCAAAACTGGAAAGAAGCTTTCTGAGAAACTGCTCTGTGTTCTGTTAATTCATCTCACAGAGTTACATCTTTCCCTTCAAGAAGCCTTTCGCTAAGGCTGTTCCTGTGGAATTGGCAAAGGGATATTTGGAAGCCCATAGAGGGCTATGGTGAAAAAGGAAATATCTTCCGTTCAAAACTATAAACAAGCTTTGTAGAAACTGCTCCGTGTTCTGTTAATTCATCTCACAGAGTTACATCTTTCCCTTCAAGAAGCCTTTCGCTAAGGCTGTTCTTGGAGAATTGGCAAAGGGATATTTGGAAGCCCATAGACGGCTATGGTGAAAAAGGAAATATCTTCCGTTCAAAACTGGAAACAAGCTTTGTAAGAAACTGCTCCTTGTTCTGTTAATTCATCTCACAGAGTTACATCTTTCCGTTCAAGAAGCCTTTCGCTATGGCTATTCTTGTGCAATTGGCAAAGGGATATTTGGAAGCCCATAGAGGGCTATGGTGAAAAAGGAAATATCTTCCGTTCAAAACTGGAAAGAAGCTATCTGAGAAACTGCTCTGTGTTCTGCAAATTCATCTCACAGAGTAACATCTTTCCCTTCAAGAAGCCTTTCGCTAAGGCTGTTCTTGTGGAATTGACAAAGGGATATTTGGAAGCCCATAGAGGGCTATGGTGAAAAAGGAAATATCTTCCGTTCAAAACTGGAAAGAAGCTTTCTCAGAAACTGCTCTGAGTTCTGTTAATTCATCTCAGAGAGTTACATCTTTCCCTTCAAGGAGCCTTTCGCTAAGGCTGTTCTTGTGGAATTGGCAAAGGGATATTTGGAAGCCCATAGATGGCTATGGTGAAAAAGGAAATATCTTCCGTTCAAAACTGGAAAGAAGCTTTCTGAGAAACTGCTCTGTGTTCTGTTAATTCATCTCACAGAGTTACATCTTTCCCTTCAAGAAGCCTTTCGCTAAGGCTGTTCTTGTGGAATTGGCAAAGGGATATTTGGAAGCCCACAGAGGGGTATGGTGAAAAAGGAAATATCTTCCGTTCAAAACTGGAAAGAAGCTTTGTAGAAACTGCTCTGTGTTCTGTTAATTCATCTCATAGAGTTACATCTTTCCCTTCAAGAAGCCTTTCGCTAAGGCTGTTCTTGTGGAATTGGCAAAGGGATATTTGGAAGCCCATAGACGGCTATGGTGAAAAAGGAAATATCTTCCGTTCAAAACTGGAAACAAGCTTTGTAAGAAACTGCTTCTTGTTCTGTTAATTCATCTCACAGAGTTACATCTTTCCGTTCAAGAAGCCTTTCGCTATGGCTATTCTTGTGGAATTGGCAAAGGGATATTTGGAAGCCCATAGAGGGCTATGGTGAAAAAGGAAATATCTTCCGTTCAAAACTGGAAAGAAGCTTTCTGAGAAACTGCTCTGTGTTCTGTTAATTCATCTCACAGAGTTACATCTTTCCTTTCAAGAAGCCTTTCGCTAAAGCTGTTCTTGTGGAATTGGCAAAGGGATATTTGGAAGCCCATAGAGGGCTATGGTGAAAAAGGAAATATCTTCCGTTCAAAACTGGAAAGAAGCTTTCTGAGAAACTGCTCTGTGTTCTGTTAATTCATCCCACAGAGTTACATCTTTCCCTTCAAAAAGTCTTTCGCTAAGGCTGTTCTTGTGGAATTGGCAAAGGGATATTTGGAAGCCCATAGAGGGCTATGGTGAAAAAGGAAATATCTTCCGTTCAAAACTGGAAAGAAGCTTTCTGAGAAACTGCTCTGTGTTCTTTTAATTCATCTCACAGAGTTACATCTTTCCCTTCAAGAAGCCTTTCGCTAAGGCTGTTCTTGTGGAATTGGCAAAGGGATATTTGGAAGCCCATAGAGGGCTATGGTGAAAAAGGAAATATCTTCCGTTCAAAACTGGAAAGAAGCTTTCTGAGAAACTGCTCTGTGTTCTGTTAATTCATCTCACAGAGTTACATCTTTCCCTTCAAGAAACCTTTCGCTAAGGCTGTTCTTGTGGAATTGGCAAAGGGATATTTGGAAGCCCATAGAGGGCTATGGTGAAAAAGGAAATATCTTCCGTTCAAAACTGGAAAGAAGCTTTCTGAGAAACTGCTCTGTGTTCTGTTAATTCATCTCACAGAGTTACATCTTTCCCTTCAAGAAGTCTTTCGCTAAGGCTGTTCTTGTGGAATTGGCAAGGGGATATTTGGAAGCCCATAGAGGGCTATGGTGAAAAAGGAAATACCTTCCGTTCAAAACTGGAAAGAAGCTTTCTGAGAAACTGTTCTGTGTTCCGTTAATTCATCTCACAGAGTTACATCTTTCCCTTCAAGAAGCCTTTCGCTAAGGCTGTTCTTGTGGAATTGGCAAAGGGATATTTGGAAGCCCATAGAGGGCTATGGTGAAAAAGGAAATATCTTGCATTCAAAACTGGAAAGAAGCTTTCTGAGAAACTGCTCTGAGTTCTGTTAATTCATCTCACAGAGTTACATCTTTCCCTTCAAGAAGCCTTTCGCTAAGGCTGTTCTTGTGCAATTGGCAAAGGGATATTTGGAAGCCCATAGAGGGCTATGGTGAAAAAGGAAATATCTTCCGTTGAAAACTGGAAACAAGCCTTTTGAGAAACTGCTCTGTGTTCTGTTAATTCATCTCACAGAGTTACATCTTTCCCTTCAAGAAGCCTTTCGCTAAGGCTGTTCTTGTGGAATTGGCAAAGGGATATTTGGAAGCCCATAGAGGGCTATGGTGAAAAGGAAATATCTTCCGTTCAAAACTGGAAAGAAGCTTTCTGAGAAACTGCTCTGTGTTCTGTTAATTCATCTCACAGAGTTACATCTTTCCCTTCAAGAAGCCTTTCGCTAAGGCTGTTCTTGTGGAATTGGCAAAGGGTATTTGGAAGCCCATAGAGGGCTATGGTGAAAAAGGAAATATCTTCCGTTCAAAACTGGAAAGAAGCTTTCTGAGAAACTGCTCTGTGTTCTGTTAATTCATCTCACAGAGTTACATCTTTCCCTTCAAGAAGCCTTTCGCTAAGGCTGTTCTTGTGGAATTGGCAAAGGGATATTTGGAAGCCCATAGAGGGCTATGGTGAAAAAGGTAATATCTTCCGTTCAAAACTGGAAACAAGCTTTGTAAGAAACAGCTCCGTGTTCTGTTAATTCATCTCACAGAGTTACATCTTTCCCTTCAAGAAGCCTTTCACTAAGGCTATTCTTGTGGAATTGGCAAAGGGATATTTGGAAGCCCATAGAGGGCTGTGGTGAAAAAGGAAATATCTTCCGTTGAAAACTGGAAAGAAGCTTTCTGAGAAACTGCTCTGTGTTCTGTTAATTCATCTCACAGAGTTACATCTTTCCCTTCAAGAAGCCTTTCGCTAAGGCTGTTCCTGTGGAATTGGCAAAGGGATATTTGGAAGCCCATAGAGGGCTATGGTGAAAAAGGAAATATCTTCCGTTCAAAACTGGAAAGAAGCTTTCTGAGAAACTGCTCTGTGTTCTGTTAATTCATCTCACAGAGTTACATCTTTCCCTTCTAGAAGCCTTTCGCTAAGGCTATTCTTGTGGAATTGGCAAAGGGATATTTGGAAGCCCATAGAGGGCTGTGGTGAAAAAGGAAATATCTTCCGTTCAAAACTGGAAAGAAGCTTTCTCAGAAACTGCTCTGTGTTCTGTTAATTCATCTCACAGAGTTACATCTTTCCCTTCAACAAGCCTTTCGCTAAGGCTGTTCCTGTGGAATTGGCAAAGGGATATTTGGAAGCCCATAGAGGGCTATGGTGAAAAAGGAAATATCTTCCGTTCAAAACTGGAAAGAAGCTTTCTGAGAAACTGCTCTGTGTTCTGTTAATTCATCTCACAGAGTTACATCTTTCCCTTCAAAAAGTCTTTCGCTAAGGCTGTTCTTGTGGAATTGGCAAAGGGATACTTGGAAGCCCATAGAGGGCTATGGAGAAAAAGGAAATATCTTCCGTTGAAAACTGGAAAGAAGCTTTCTGAGAAACTGCTCTGTGTTCTGTTAATTCATCTCACAGAGTTACATCTTTTCCTTCAAGAAGCCTGTCGCTAAGGCTGTTCTTGTGGAATTGGCAAAGGGATATTTGGAAGCCCTTAGAGGGCTATGGTGAAAAAGGAAATATCTTCCGTTCAAAACTGGAAAGAAGCTTTCTGAGAAACTGCTCTGTGTTCTGTTAATTCATCTCACAGAGTTACATCTTTCCCTTCAAGAAGCCTTTCGCTAAGGCTGTTCTTGTGGAATTGGCAAAGGGTATTTGGAAGCCCATAGAGGGCTATGGTGAAAAAGGAAATATCTTGCGTTCAAAACTGGAAAGAAGCTTTCTGAGAAACTGCTCTGAGTTCTGTTAATTCATCTCACAGAGTTACATCTTTCCCTTCAAGAAGCCTTTCGCTAAGGCTGTTCTTGTGCAATTGGCAAAGGGATATTTGGAAGCCCATAGAGGGCTATGGTGAAAAAGGAAATATCTTCCGTTGAAAACTGGAAACAAGCCTTTTGAGAAACTGCTCTGTGTTCTGTTAATTCATCTCACAGAGTTACATCTTTCCCTTCAAGAAGCCTTTTGCTAAGGCTGTTCTTGTGGAATTGGCAAAGGGATATTTGGAAGCCCATAGAGGGCTATGGTGAAAAAGGAAATATCTTCCGTTCAAAACTATAAACAAGCTTTGTAGAAACTTCTCCGTGTTCTGTTAATTCATCTCACAGAGTTACATCTTTCCCTTCAAGAAGCCTTTCGCTAAGGCTGTTCTTGGAGAATTGGCAAAGGGATATTTGGAAGCCCATAGACGGCTATGGTGAAAAAGGAAATATCTTCCGTTCAAAACTGGAAACAAGCTTTGTAAGAAACTGTTCCTTGTTCTGTTAATTCATCTCACAGAGTTACATCTTTCCGTTCTAGAAGCCTTTCGCTATGGCTATTCTTGTGCAATTGGCAAAGGGATATTTGGAAGCCCATAGAGGGCTATGGTGAAAAAGGAAATATCTTCCGTTCAAAACTGGAAAGAAGCTATCTGAGAAACTGCTCTGTGTTCTGCAAATTCATCTCACAGAGTTACATCTTTCCCTTCAAGAAGCCTTTCGCTAAGGCTGTTCTTGTGGAATTGGCAAAGGGATATTTGGAAGCCCATAGAGGGCTACGGTGAAAAAGGAAATATCTTCCGTTCAAAACTGGAAAGAAGCTTTCTCAGAAACTGCTCTGAGTTCTGTTAATTCATCTCAGAGAGTTACATCTTTCCCTTCAAGGAGCCTTTCGCTAAGGCTGTTCTTGTGGAATTGGCAAAGGGATATTTGGAAGCCCATAGATGGCTATGGTGAAAAAGGAAATATCTTCCGTTCAAAACTGGAAAGAAGCTTTCTGAGAAACTGCTCTGTGTTCTGTTAATTCATCTCACAGAGTTACATCTTTCCCTTCAAGAAGCCTTTCGCTAAGGCTGTTCTTGTGGAATTGGCAAAGGGATATTTGGAAGCCCATAGAGGGCTATGGTGAAAAAGGAAATATCTTCCGTTCAAAACTGGAAAGAAGCTTTGTAGAAACTGCTCTGTGTTCTGTTAATTCATCTCACAGAGTTACATCTTTCCCTTCAAGAAGCCTTTCGCTAAGGCTGTTCTTGTGGAATTGGCAAAGGGATATTTGGAAGCCCATAGACGGCTATGGTGAAAAAGGAAATATCTTCCGTTCAAAACTGGAAACAAGCCTTTTGAGAAACTGCTCTGTGTTCTGTTAATTCATCTCACAGAGTTACATCTTTCCCTTCAAGAAGCCTTTCGCTAAGGCTGTTCTTGTGGAATTGGCAAAGGGATATTTGGAAGCCCATAGAGGGCTATGGTGAAAAAGGAAATATCTTCCGTTCAAAACTGGAAAGAAGCTTTCTGAGAAACTGCTCTGTGTTCTGTTAATTCATCTCACAGAGTTACATCTTTCCCTTCAAGAAGCCTTTCGCTAAGGCTGTTCTTGTGGAATTGGCAAAGGGTATTTGGAAGCCCATAGAGGGCTATGGTGAAAAAGGAAATATCTTCCGTTCAAAACTGGAAAGAAGCTTTCTGAGAAACTGCTCTGTGTTCTGTTAATTCATCTCACAGAGTTACATCTTTCCCTTCAAGAAGCCTTTCGCTAAGGCTGTTCTTGTGGAATTGGCAAAGGGATATTTGGAAGCCCTTAGAGGGCTATGGTGAAAAAGGTAATATCTTCCGTTCAAAACTGGAAACAAGCTTTGTAAGAAACAGCTCCGTGTTCTGTTAATTCATCTCACAGAGTTACATCTTTCCCTTCAAGAAGCCTTTCACTAAGGCTATTCTTGTGGAATTGGCAAAGGGATATTTGGAAGCCCATAGAGGGCTGTGGTGAAAAAGGAAATATCTTCCGTTGAAAACTGGAAAGAAGCTTTCTGAGAAACTGCTCTGTGTTCTGTTAATTCATCTCACAGAGTTACATCTTTCCCTTCAAGAAGCCTTTCGCTAAGGCTGTTCCTGTGGAATTGGCAAAGGGATATTTGGAAGCCCATAGAGGGCTATGGTGAAAAAGGAAATATCTTCCGTTCAAAACTGGAAAGAAGCTTTCTGAGAAACTGCTCTGTGTTCTGTTAATTCATCTCACAGAGTTACATCTTTCCCTTCAAGAAGCCTTTCGCTAAGGCTGTTCTTGTGGAATTGGCAAAGGGATATTTGGAAGCCCATAGAGGGCTATGGTGGAAAAGGAAATATCTTCCGTTCAAAACTGGAAAGAAGCTTTCTGAGAAACTGCTCTGTGTTCTGTTAATTCATCTCACAGAGTTACATCTTTCCCTTCTAGAAGCCTTTCGCTAAGGCTGTTCTTGTGGAATTGGCAAAGGGATATTTGGAAGCCCATAGAGGGCTATGGTGAAAAAGGAAATATCTTCTTTCAAAACTGGAAAGAAGCTTTCTGAGAAACTGCTCTGTGTTCTGTTAATTCATCTCACAGCGGTACATCTTTCCCTTCAAAAAGTCTTTCGCTAAGGCTGTTCTTGTGGAATTGGCAAAGGGATATTTGGATGCCCATAGAGGGCTATGGTGAAAAAGGAAATATCTTCCGTTCAAAACTGGAAAGAAGCTTTCTGGGAAACTGCTCTGTGTTCTGTTAATTCATCTCACAGAGTTACATCTTTTCCCTCAAGAAGCCTTTCGCTAAGGCTGTTCTTGTGGAATTGGCAAAGGGATATTTGGAAGCCCATAGAGGGCTATGGTGAAAAAGGAAATATCTTCCGTTCAAAACTGGAAAGAAGCTTTCTGAGAAACTGCTCTGAGTTCTGTTAATTCATCTCACAGAGTTTCATCTTTCCCTTCAAGAAGCCTTTCGCTAAGGCTGTTCTTGTGGAATTGGCAAAGGGATATTTGGAAGCCCATAGAGGGCTATGGTGAAAAAGGAAATACTTTCCGTTCAAAACTGGAAAGAAGCTTTCTGAGAAACTGCTCTGTGTTCTGTTAATTCATCTCACAGAGTTACATCTTTCCCTTCAAAAAGTCTTTCTCTAAGGCTGTTCTTGTGGAATTGGCAAAGGGATATTTGGAAGCCCATAGAGGGCTATGGTGAAAAAGGAAATATCTTCCGTTCAAAACTGGAAAGAAGCTTTCTGAGAAACTGCTCTGTGTTCTTTTAATTCATCTCACAGAGTTACATCTTACCCTTCAAGAAGCCTTTCGCTAAGGCTGTTCTTGTGGAATTGGCAAAGGGATATTTGGAAGCCCTTAGAGGGCTATGGTGAAAAAGGAAATATCTTCCGTTCAAAACTGGAAAGAAGCTTTCTGAGAAACTGCTCTGTGTTCTGTTAATTCATCTCACAGTGTTACATCTTTCCCTTCAAGAAGCCTTTCGCTAAGGCTGTTCTTGTGGAATTGGCAAAGGGTATTTGGAAGCCCATAGAGGGCTATGGTGAAAAAGGAAATATCTTCCGTTCAAAACTGGAAAGAAGCTTTCTGAGAAACTGCTCTGTGTTCTGTTAATTCATCTCACAGAGTTACATCTTTCCCTTCAAGAAACCTTTCGCTACGGCTGTTCTTGTGGAATTGGCAAAGGGATATTTGGAAGCCCATAGAGGGCTATGGTGAAAATGGAAATATCTTCCGTTCAAAACTGGAAAGAAGCTTTCTGAGAAACTGCTCTGTGTTCTGTAAATTCATCTCACAGAGTTACATCTTTCCCTTCAAGAAGCCTTTCGCTAAGGCTGTTCTTGTGTAATTGGCAAAGGGATATTTGGAAGCCCATAGAGGGCTATGGTGAAAAAGGTAATATCTTCCGTTCAAAACTGGAAACAAGCTTTGTAGAAACTGCTCCGTGTTCTGTTAATTCATCTCACAGAGTTACATCTTTCCTTTCAAGAAGCCTTTCGCTAAGGCTATTCTTGTGGAATTGGCAAAGGGATATTTGGAAGCCCATAGAGGGCTATGGTGAAAAAGGAAATATCTTCCGTTCAAAACTGGAAAGAAGCTTGCTGAGAAACTGCTCTGTGTTCTGTTAATTCATCTCACAGAGTTACATCTTTCCTTTCAAGAAGCCTTTCGCTAAAGCTGTTCTTGTGGAATTGGCAAAGGGATATTTGGAAGCCCATAGAGGGCTATGGTGAAAAAGGAAATATCTTCCGTTCAAAACTGGAAAGAAGCTTTCTGAGAAACTGCTCTGTGTTCTGTTAATTCATCCCACAGAGTTACATCTTTCCCTTCAAAAAGTCTTTCGCTAAGGCTGTTCTTGTGGAATTGGCAAAGGGATATTTGGAAGCCCATAGAGGGCTATGGTGAAAAAGGAAATATCTTCCGTTCAAAACTGGAAAGTAGCTTTCTGAGAAACTGCTCTGTGTTCTTTTAATTCATCTCACAGAGTTACATCTTTCCCTTCAAGAAGCCTTTCGCTAAGGCTGTTCTTGTGGAATTGGCAAAGGGATATTTGGAAGCCCATAGAGGGCTATGGTGAAAAAGGAAATACTTTCCGTTCAAAACTGGAAAGAAGCTTTCTGAGAAACTGCTCAGTGTTCTGTTAATTCATCTCACAGAGTTACATCTTTCCCTTCAAAAAGTCTTTCTCTAAGGCTGTTCTTGTGGAATTGGCAAAGGGATATTTGGAAGCCCATAGAGGGCTATGGTGAAAAAGGAAATATCTTCCGTTCAAAACTGGAAAGAAGCTTTCTGAGAAACTGCTCTGTGTTCTTTTAATTCATCTCACAGAGTTACATCTTACCCTTCAAGAAGCCTTTCGCTAAGGCTGTTCTTGTGGAATTGGCAAAGGGATATTTGGAAGCCCTTAGAGGGCTATGGTGAAAAAGGAAATATCTTCCGTTCAAAACTGGAAAGAAGCTTTCTGAGAAACTGCTCTGTGTTCTGTTAATTCATCTCACAGAGTTACATCTTTCCCTTCAAGAAGCCTTTCGCTAAGGCTGTTCTTGTGGAATTGGCAAAGGGTATTTGGAAGCCCATAGAGGGCTATGGTGAAAAAGGAAATATCTTCCGTTCAAAACTGGAAAGAAGCTTTCTGAGAAACTGCTCTGTGTTCTGTTAATTCATCTCACAGAGTTACATCTTTCCCTTCAAGAAACCTTTCGCTACGGCTGTTCTTGTGGAATTGGCAAAGGGATATTTGGAAGCCCATAGAGGGCTATGGTGAAAATGGAAATATCTTCCGTTCAAAACTGGAAAGAAGCTTTCTGAGAAACTGCTCTGTGTTCTGTAAATTCATCTCACAGAGTTACATCTTTCCCTTCAAGAAGCCTTTCGCTAAGGCTGTTCTTGTGTAATTGGCAAAGGGATATTTGGAAGCCCATAGAGGGCTATGGTGAAAAAGGTAATATCTTCCGTTCAAAACTGGAAACAAGCTTTGTAGAAACTGCTCCGTGTTCTGTTAATTCATCTCACAGAGTTACATCTTTCCTTTCAAGAAGCCTTTCGCTAAGGCTATTCTTGTGGAATTGGCAAAGGGATATTTGGAAGCCCATAGAGGGCTATGGTGAAAAAGGAAATATCTTCCGTTCAAAACTGGAAAGAAGCTTTCTGAGAAACTGCTCTGTGTTCTGTTAATTCATCTCACAGAGTTACATCTTTCCTTTCAAGAAGCCTTTCGCTAAAGCTGTTCTTGTTGAATTGGCAATTGGATATTTGGAAGCCCATAGAGGGCTATGGTGAAAAAGGAAATATCTTCCGTTCAAAACTGGAAAGAAGCTTTCTGAGAAACTTCTCTGTGTTCTGTTAATTCATCCCACAGAGTTACATCTTTCCCTTCAAAAAGTCTTTCGCTAAGGCTGTTCTTGTGGAATTGGCAAAGGGATATTTGGAAGCCCATAGAGGGCTATGGTGAAAAAGGAAATATCTTCCGTTCAAAACTGGAAAGTAGCTTTCTGAGAAACTGCTCTGTGTTCTTTTAATTCATCTCACAGAGTTACATCTTTCCCTTCAAGAAGCCTTTCGCTAAGGCTGTTCTTGTGGAATTGGCAAAGGGATATTTGGAAGCCCATAGAGGGCTATGGTGAAAAAGGAAATATCTTCCGTTCAAAACTGGAAAGAAGCTTTCTGAGAAACTGCTCTGTGTTCTATTAATTCATCTCACAGAGTTACATCTTTCCCTTCAAGAAACCTTTCGCTAAGGCTGTTCTTGTGGAATTGGCAAAGGGATATTTGGAAGCCCATAGAGGGCTATGGTGAAAAAGGAAATATCTTCCGTCAAAACTGGAATGAAGCTTTCTGAGAAACTGCTCTTAGTTCTGTTAATTCATCTCACAGAGTTACATCTTTCCCTTCAAGAAGTCTTTCGCTAAGGCTGTTCTTGTGGAATTGGCAAGGGGATATTTGGAAGCCCATAGAGGGCTATGGTGAAAAAGGAAATATCTTCCGTTCAAAACTGGAAAGAAGCTTTCTGAGAAACTGTTCTGTGTTCCGTTAATTCATCTCATAGAGTTACATCTTTCCCTTCAAGAAGCCTTTCGCTAAGGCTGTTCTTGTGGAATTGGCAAAGGGATATTTGGAAGCCCATAGAGAGCTATGGTGAAAAAGGAAATATCTTGCGTTCAAAACTGGAAAGGAGCTTTCTGAGAAACTGCTCTGAGTTCTGTTAATTCATCTCACAGAGTTACATCTTTCCCTTCAAGAAGCCTTTCGCTAAGGCTGTTCTTGTGCAATTGGCAAAGGGATATTTGGAAGCCCATAGAGGGCTATGGTGAAAAAGGAAATATCTTCCGTTGAAAACTGGAAACAAGCCTTTTGAGAAACTGCTCTGTGTTCTGTTAATTCATCTCACAGAGTTACATCTTTCCCTTCAAGAAGCCTTTCGCTAAGGCTGTTCTTGTGGAATTGGCAAAGGGATATTAGGAAGCCCATAGACGGCTATGGTGAAAAAGGAAATATCTTCCGTTCAAAACTGGAAACAAGCCTTTTGAGAAACTGCTCTGTGTTCTGTTAATTCATCTCACAGAGTTACATCTTTCCCTTCAAGAAGCCTTTCGCTAAGGCTGTTCTTGTGGAATTGGCAAAGGGATATTTGGAAGCCCATAGAGGGCTATGGTGAAAAAGGAAATATCTTCCGTTCAAAACTGGAAAGAAGCTTTCTGAGAAACTGCTCTGTGTTCTGTTAATTCATCTCACAGAGTTACATCTTTCCCTTCAAGAAGCCTTTCGCTAAGGCTGTTCTTGTGGAATTGGCAAAGGGTATTTGGAAGCCCATAGAGGGCTATGGTGAAAAAGGAAATATCTTCCGTTCAAAACTGGAAAGAAGCTTTCTGAGAAACTGCTCTGTGTTCTGTTAATTCATCTCACAGAGTTACATCTTTCCCTTCATGAAGCCTTTCGCTAAGGCTGTTCTTGTGGAATTGGCAAAGGGATATTTGGAAGCCCTTAGAGGGCTATGGTGAAAAAGGTAATATCTTCCGTTCAAAACTGGAAACAAGCTTTGTAAGAAACAGCTCCGTGTTCTGTTAATTCATCTCACAGAGTTACATCTTTCCCTTCAAAAAGTCTTTCTCTAAGGCTGTTCTTGTGGAATTGGCAAAGGGATATTTGGAAGCCCATAGAGGGCTATGGTGAAAAAGGAAATATCTTCCGTTCAAAACTGGAAAGAAGCTTTCTGAGAAACTGCTCTGTGTTCTTTTAATTCATCTCACAGAGTTACATCTTACCCTTCAAGAAGCCTTTCGCTAAGGCTGTTCTTGTGGAATTGGCAAAGGGATATTTGGAAGCCCTTAGAGGGCTATGGTGAAAAAGGAAATATCTTCCGTTCAAAACTGGAAAGAAGCTTTCTGAGAAACTGCTCTGTGTTCTGTTAATTCATCTCACAGTGTTACATCTTTCCCTTCAAGAAGCCTTTCGCTAAGGCTGTTCTTGTGGAATTGGCAAAGGGTATTTGGAAGCCCATAGAGGGCTATGGTGAAAAAGGAAATATCTTCCGTTCAAAACTGGAAAGAAGCTTTCTGAGAAACTGCTCTGTGTTCTGTTAATTCATCTCACAGAGTTACATCTTTCCCTTCAAGAAACCTTTCGCTACGGCTGTTCTTGTGGAATTGGCAAAGGGATATTTGGAAGCCCATAGAGGGCTATGGTGAAAATGGAAATATCTTCCGTTCAAAACTGGAAAGAAGCTTTCTGAGAAACTGCTCTGTGTTCTGTAAATTCATCTCACAGAGTTACATCTTTCCCTTCAAGAAGCCTTTCGCTAAGGCTGTTCTTGTGTAATTGGCAAAGGGATATTTGGAAGCCCATAGAGGGCTATGGTGAAAAAGGTAATATCTTCCGTTCAAAACTGGAAACAAGCTTTGTAGAAACTGCTCCGTGTTCTGTTAATTCATCTCACAGAGTTACATCTTTCCTTTCAAGAAGCCTTTCGCTAAGGCTATTCTTGTGGAATTGGCAAAGGGATATTTGGAAGCCCATAGAGGGCTATGGTGAAAAAGGAAATATCTTCCGTTCAAAACTGGAAAGAAGCTTGCTGAGAAACTGCTCTGTGTTCTGTTAATTCATCTCACAGAGTTACATCTTTCCTTTCAAGAAGCCTTTCGCTAAAGCTGTTCTTGTGGAATTGGCAAAGGGATATTTGGAAGCCCATAGAGGGCTATGGTGAAAAAGGAAATATCTTCCGTTCAAAACTGGAAAGAAGCTTTCTGAGAAACTGCTCTGTGTTCTGTTAATTCATCCCACAGAGTTACATCTTTCCCTTCAAAAAGTCTTTCGCTAAGGCTGTTCTTGTGGAATTGGCAAAGGGATATTTGGAAGCCCATAGAGGGCTATGGTGAAAAAGGAAATATCTTCCGTTCAAAACTGGAAAGTAGCTTTCTGAGAAACTGCTCTGTGTTCTTTTAATTCATCTCACAGAGTTACATCTTTCCCTTCAAGAAGCCTTTCGCTAAGGCTGTTCTTGTGGAATTGGCAAAGGGATATTTGGAAGCCCATAGAAGGCTATGGTGAAAAAGGAAATACTTTCCGTTCAAAACTGGAAAGAAGCTTTCTGAGAAACTGCTCTGTGTTCTGTTAATTCATCTCACAGAGTTACATCTTTCCCTTCAAAAAGGCTTTCTCTAAGGCTGTTCTTGTGGAATTGGCAAAGGGATATTTGGAAGCCCATAGAGGGCTATGGTGAAAAAGGAAATATCTTCCGTTCAAAACTGGAAAGAAGCTTTCTGAGAAACTGCTCTGTGTTCTTTTAATTCATCTCACAGAGTTACATCTTACCCTTCAAGAAGCCTTTCGCTAAGGCTGTTCTTGTGGAATTGGCAAAGGGATATTTGGAAGCCCTTAGAGGGCTATGGTGAAAAAGGAAATATCTTCCGTTCAAAACTGGAAAGAAGCTTTCTGAGAAACTGCTCTGTGTTCTGTTAATTCATCTCACAGAGTTACATCTTTCCCTTCAAGAAGCCTTTCGCTAAGGCTGTTCTTGTGGAATTGGCAAAGGGTATTTGGAAGCCCATAGAGGGCTATGGTGAAAAAGGAAATATCTTCCGTTCAAAACTGGAAAGAAGCTTTCTGAGAAACTGCTCTGTGTTCTGTTAATTCATCTCACAGAGTTACATCTTTCCCTTCAAGAAACCTTTCGCTACGGCTGTTCTTGTGGAATTGGCAAAGGGATATTTGGAAGCCCATAGAGGGCTATGGTGAAAATGGAAATAACTTCCGTTCAAAACTGGAAAGAAGCTTTCTGAGAAACTGCTCTGTGTTCTGTAAATTCATCTCACAGAGTTACATCTTTCCCTTCAAGAAGCCTTTCGCTAAGGCTGTTCTTGTGTAATTGGCAAAGGGATATTTGGAAGCCCATAGAGGGCTATGGTGAAAAAGGTAATATCTTCCGTTCAAAACTGGAAACAAGCTTTGTAGAAACTGCTCCGTGTTCTGTTAATTCATCTCACAGAGTTACATCTTTCCTTTCAAGAAGCCTTTCGCTAAGGCTATTCTTGTGGAATTGGCAAAGGGATATTTGGAAGCCCATAGAGGGCTATGGTGAAAAAGGAAATATCTTCCGTTCAAAACTGGAAAGAAGGTTTCTGAGAAACTGCTCTGTGTTCTGTTAATTCATCTCACAGAGTTACATCTTTCCTTTCAAGAAGCCTTTCGCTAAAGCTGTTCTTGTTGAATTGGCAATTGGATATTTGGAAGCCCATAGAGGGCTATGGTGAAAAAGGAAATATCTTCCGTTCAAAACTGGAATGAAGCTTTCTGAGAAACTGCTCTTAGTTCTGTTAATTCATCTCACAGAGTTACATCTTTCCCTTCAAGAAGTCTTTCGCTAAGGCTGTTCTTGTGGAATTGGCAAGGGGATATTTGGAAGCCCATAGAGGGCTATGGTGAAAAAGGAAATATCTTCCGTTCAAAACTGGAAAGAAGCTTTCTGAGAAACTGTTCTGTGTTCCGTTAATTCATCTCATAGAGTTACATCTTTCCCTTCAAGAAGCCTTTCGCTAAGGCTGTTCTTGTGCAATTGGCAAAGGGATATTTGGAAGCCCATAGAGAGCTATGGTGAAAAAGGAAATATCTTGCGTTCAAAACTGGAAAGGAGCTTTCTGAGAAACTGCTCTGAGTTCTGTTAATTCATCTCACAGAGTTACATCTTTCCCTTCAAGAAGCCTTTCGCTAAGGCTGTTCTTGTGCAATTGGCAAAGGGATATTTGGAAGCCCATAGAGGGCTATGGTGAAAAAGGAAATATCTTCCGTTGAAAACTGGAAACAAGCCTTTTGAGAAACTGCTCTGTGTTCTGTTAATTCATCTCACAGAGTTACATCTTTCCCTTCAAGAAGCCTTTCGCTAAGGCTGTTCTTGTGGAATTGGCAAAGGGATATTTGGAAGCCCATAGAGGGCTATGGTGAAAAAGGAAATATCTTCCGTTCAAAACTGGAAAGAGGCTTTCTGAGAAACTGCTCTGTGTTCTGTTAATTCATCTCACAGAGTTACATCTTTCCCTTCAAGAAGCCTTTCGCTAAGGCTGTTCTTGTGGAATTGGCAAAGGGTATTTGGAAGCCCATAGAGGGCTATGGTGAAAAAGGAAATATCTTCCGTTCAAAACTGGAAAGAAGCTTTCTCAGAAACTGCTCTGAGTTCTGTTAATTCATCTCAGAGAGTTACATCTTTCCCTTCAAGGAGCCTTTCGCTAAGGCTGTTCTTGTGGAATTGGCAAAGGGATATTTGGAAGCCCATAGATGGCTATGGTGAAAAAGGAAATATCTTCCGTTCAAAACTGGAAAGAAGCTTTCTGAGAAACTGCTCTGTGTTCTGTTAATTCATCTCACAGAGTTACATCTTTCCCTTCAAGAAGCCTTTCGCTAAGGCTGTTCTTGTGGAATTGGCAAAGGGATATTTGGAAGCCCACAGAGGGCTATGGTGAAAAAGGAAATATCTTCCGTTCAAAACTGGAAAGAAGCTTTGTAGAAACTGCTCTGTGTTCTGTTAATTCATCTCATAGAGTTACATCTTTCCCTTCAAGAAGCCTTTCGCTAAGGCTGTTCTTGTGGAATTGGCAAAGGGATATTTGGAAGCCCATAGACGGCTATGGTGAAAAAGGAAATATCTTCCGTTCAAAACTGGAAACAAGCTTTGTAAGAAACTGCTTCTTGTTCTGTTAATTCATCTCACAGAGTTACATCTTTCCGTTCAAGAAGCCTTTCGCTATGGCTATTCTTGTGGAATTGGCAAAGGGATATTTGGAAGCCCATAGAGGGCTATGGTGAAAAAGGAAATATCTTCCGTTCAAAACTGGAAAGAAGCTTTCTGAGAAACTGCTCTGTGTTCTGTTAATTCATCTCACAGAGTTACATCTTTCCTTTCAAGAAGCCTTTCGCTAAAGCTGTTCTTGTGGAATTGGCAAAGGGATATTTGGAAGCCCATAGAGGGCTATGGTGAAAAAGGAAATATCTTCCGTTCAAAACTGGAAAGAAGCTTTCTGAGAAACTGCTCTGTGTTCTTTTAATTCATCTCACAGAGTTACATCTTTCCCTTCAAGAAGCCTTTCGCTAAGGCTGTTCTTGTGGAATTGGCAAAGGGATATTTGGAAGCCCATAGAGGGCTATGGTGAAAAAGGAAATATCTTCCGTTCAAAACTGGAAAGAAGCTTTCTGAGAAACTGCTCTGTGTTCTGTTAATTCATCTCACAGAGTTACATCTTTCCCTTCAAGAAACCTTTCGGTAAGGCTGTTCTTGTGGAATTGGCAAAGGGATATTTGGAAGCCCATAGAGGGCTATGGTGAAAAAGGAAATATCTTCCGTTCAAAACTGGAAAGAAGCTTTCTGAGAAACTGCTCTGTGTTCTGTTAATTCATCTCACAGAGTTACATCTTTCCCTTCAAGAAGTCTTTCGCTAAGGCTGTTCTTGTGGAATTGGCAAGGGGATATTTGGAAGCCCATAGAGGGCTATGGTGAAAAAGGAAATACCTTCCGTTCAAAACTGGAAAGAAGCTTTCTGAGAAACTGTTCTGTGTTCCGTTAATTCATCTCACAGAGTTACATCTTTCCCTTCAAGAAGCCTTTCGCTAAGGCTGTTCTTGTGGAATTGGCAAAGGGATATTTGGAAGCCCATAGAGGGCTATGGTGAAAAAGGAAATATCTTGCATTCAAAACTGGAAAGAAGCTTTCTGAGAAACTGCTCTGAGTTCTGTTAATTCATCTCACAGAGTTACATCTTTCCCTTCAAGAAGCCTTTCGCTAAGGCTGTTCTTGTGCAATTGGCAAAGGGATATTTGGAAGCCCATAGAGGGCTATGGTGAAAAAGGAAATATCTTCCGTTGAAAACTGGAAACAAGCCTTTTGAGAAACTGCTCTGTGTTCTGTTAATTCATCTCACAGAGTTACATCTTTCCCTTCAAGAAGCCTTTCGCTAAGGCTGTTCTTGTGGAATTGGCAAAGGGATATTTGGAAGCCCATAGAGGGCTATGGTGAAAAGGAAATATCTTCCGTTCAAAACTGGAAAGAAGCTTTCTGAGAAACTGCTCTGTGTTCTGTTAATTCATCTCACAGAGTTACATCTTTCCCTTCAAGAAGCCTTTCGCTAAGGCTGTTCTTGTGGAATTGGCAAAGGGTATTTGGAAGCCCATAGAGGGCTATGGTGAAAAAGGAAATATCTTCCGTTCAAAACTGGAAAGAAGCTTTCTGAGAAACTGCTCTGTGTTCTGTTAATTCATCTCACAGAGTTACATCTTTCCCTTCAAGAAGCCTTTCGCTAAGGCTGTTCTTGTGGAATTGGCAAAGGGATATTTGGAAGCCCATAGAGGGCTATGGTGAAAAAGGTAATATCTTCCGTTCAAAACTGGAAACAAGCTTTGTAAGAAACAGCTCCGTGTTCTGTTAATTCATCTCACAGAGTTACATCTTTCCCTTCAAGAAGCCTTTCACTAAGGCTATTCTTGTGGAATTGGCAAAGGGATATTTGGAAGCCCATAGAGGGCTGTGGTGAAAAAGGAAATATCTTCCGTTGAAAACTGGAAAGAAGCTTTCTGAGAAACTGCTCTGTGTTCTGTTAATTCATCTCACAGAGTTACATCTTTCCCTTCAAGAAGCCTTTCGCTAAGGCTGTTCCTGTGGAATTGGCAAAGGGATATTTGGAAGCCCATAGAGGGCTATGGTGAAAAAGGAAATATCTTCCGTTCAAAACTGGAAAGAAGCTTTCTGAGAAACTGCTCTGTGTTCTGTTAATTCATCTCACAGAGTTACATCTTTCCCTTCTAGAAGCCTTTCGCTAAGGCTATTCTTGTGGAATTGGCAAAGGGATATTTGGAAGCCCATAGAGGGCTATGGAGAAAAAGGAAATATCTTCCGTTGAAAACTGGAAAGAAGCTTTCTGAGAAACTGCTCTGTGTTCTGTTAATTCATCTCACAGAGTTACATCTTTTCCTTCAAGAAGCCTGTCGCTAAGGCTGTTCTTGTGGAATTGGCAAAGGGATATTTGGAAGCCCTTAGAGGGCTATGGTGAAAAAGGAAATATCTTCCGTTCAAAACTGGAAAGAAGCTTTCTGAGAAACTGCTCTGTGTTCTGTTAATTCATCTCACAGAGTTACATCTTTCCCTTCAAGAAGCCTTTCGCTAAGGCTGTTCTTGTGGAATTGGCAAAGGGTATTTGGAAGCCCATAGAGGGCTATGGTGAAAAAGGAAATATCTTGTGTTCAAAACTGGAAAGAAGCTTTCTGAGAAACTGCTCTGAGTTCTGTTAATTCATCTCACAGAGTTACATCTTTCCCTTCAAGAAGCCTTTCGCTAAGGCTGTTCTTGTGCAATTGGCAAAGGGATATTTGGAAGCCCATAGAGGGCTATGGTGAAAAAGGAAATATCTTCCGTTGAAAACTGGAAACAAGCCTTTTGAGAAACTGCTCTGTGTTCTGTTAATTCATCTCACAGAGTTACATCTTTCCCTTCAAGAAGCCTTTCGCTAAGGCTGTTCTTGTGGAATTGGCAAAGGGATATTTGGAAGCCCATAGAGGGCTATGGTGAAAAAGGAAATATCTTCCGTTCAAAACTGGAAAGAAGCTTTCTGAGAAACTGCTCTGTGTTCTGTTAATTCATCTCACAGAGTTACATCTTTCCCTTCAAAAAGCCTTTCGCTAAGGCTGTTCTTGTGGAATTGGCAAAGGGTATTTGGAAGCCCATAGAGGGCTATGGTGAAAAAGGAAATATCTTCCGTTCAAAACTGGAAAGAAGCTTTCTGAGAAACTGCTCTGTGTTCTGTTAATTCATCTCACAGAGTTACATCTTTCCCTTCAAGAAGCCTTTCGCTAAGGCTGTTCTTGAGGAATTGGCAAAGGGATATTTGGAAGCCCATAGAGGGCTATGGTGAAAAAGGTAATATCTTCCGTTCAAAACTGGAATCAAGCTTTGTAAGAAACAGCTCCGTGTTCTGTTAATTCATCTCACAGAGTTACATCTTTCCCTTCAAGAAGCCTTTCACTAAGGCTATTCTTGTGGAATTGGCAAAGGGATATTTGGAAGCCCATAGAGGGCTGTGGTGAAAAAGGAAATATCTTCCGTTCAAAACTGGAAAGAAGCTTTCTGAGAAACTGCTCTGTGTTCTGTTAATTCATCTCACAGAGTTACATCTTTCCCTTCAAGAAGCCTTTCGTTAAGGCTGTTCCTGTGGAATTGGCAAAGGGATATTTGGAAGCCCATAGAGGGCTATGGTGAAAAAGGAAATATCTTCCGTTCAAAACTATAAACAAGCTTTGTAGAAACTGCTCCGTGTTCTGTTAATTCATCTCACAGAGTTACATCTTTCCCTTCAAGAAGCCTTTCGCTAAGGCTGTTCTTGGAGAATTGGCAAAGGGATATTTGGAAGCCCATAGACGGCTATGGTGAAAAAGGAAATATCTTCCGTTCAAAACTGGAAACAAGCTTTGTAAGAAACTGTTCCTTGTTCTGTTAATTCATCTCACAGAGTTACATCTTTCCGTTCAAGAAGCCTTTCGCTATGGCTATTCTTGTGCAATTGGCAAAGGGATATTTGGAAGCCCATAGAGGGCTATGGTGAAAAAGGAAATATCTTCCGTTCAAAACTGGAAAGAAGCTATCTGAGAAACTGCTCTGTGTTCTGCAAATTCATCTCACAGAGTTACATCTTTCCTTTCAAGAAGCCTTTCGCTAAAGCTGTTCTTGTGGAATTGGCAAAGGGATATTTGGAAGCCCATAGAGGGCTATGGTGAAAAAGGAAATATCTTCCGTTCAAAACTGGAAAGAAGCTTTCTGAGAAACTGCTCTGTGTTCTGTTAATTCATCCCACAGAGTTACATCTTTCCCTTCAAAAAGTCTTTCGCTAAGGCTGTTCTTGTGGAATTGGCAAAGGGATATTTGGAAGCCCATAGAGGGCTATGGTGAAAAAGGAAATATCTTCCGTTCAAAACTGGAAAGTAGCTTTCTGAGAAACTGCTCTGTGTTCTTTTAATTCATCTCACAGAGTTACATCTTTCCCTTCAAGAAGCCTTTCGCTAAGGCTGTTCTTGTGGAATTGGCAAAGGGATATTTGGAAGCCCATAGAGGGCTATGGTGAAAAAGGAAATACTTTCCGTTCAAAACTGGAAAGAAGCTTTCTGAGAAACTGCTCTGTGTTCTGTTAATTCATCTCACAGAGTTACATCTTTCCCTTCAAAAAGTCTTTCTCTAAGGCTGTTCTTGTGGAATTGGCAAAGGGATATTTGGAAGCCCATAGAGGGCTATGGTGAAAAAGGAAATATCTTCCGTTCAAAACTGGAAAGAAGCTTTCTGAGAAACTGCTCTGTGTTCTTTTAATTCATCTCACAGAGTTACATCTTACCCTTCAAGAAGCCTTTCGCTAAGGCTGTTCTTGTGGAATTGGCAAAGGGATATTTGGAAGCCCTTAGAGGGCTATGGTGAAAAAGGAAATATCTTCCGTTCAAAACTGGAAAGAAGCTTTCTGAGAAACTGCTCTGTGTTCTGTTAATTCATCTCACAGAGTTACATCTTTCCCTTCAAGAAGCCTTTCGCTAAGGCTGTTCTTGTGGAATTGGCAAAGGGTATTTGGAAGCCCATAGAGGGCTATGGTGAAAAAGGAAATATCTTCCGTTCAAAACTGGAAAGAAGCTTTCTGAGAAACTGCTCTGTGTTCTGTTAATTCATCTCACAGAGTTACATCTTTCCCTTCAAGAAACCTTTCGCTACGGCTGTTCTTGTGGAATTGGCAAAGGGATATTTGGAAGCCCATAGAGGGCTATGGTGAAAATGGAAATATCTTCCGTTCAAAACTGGAAAGAAGCTTTCTGAGAAACTGCTCTGTGTTCTGTAAATTCATCTCACAGAGTTACATCTTTCCCTTCAAGAAGCCTTTCGCTAAGGCTGTTCTTGTGTAATTGGCAAAGGGATATTTGGAAGCCCATAGAGGGCTATGGTGAAAAAGGTAATATCTTCCGTTCAAAACTGGAAACAAGCTTTGTAGAAACTGCTCCGTGTTCTGTTAATTCATCTCACAGAGTTACATCTTTCCTTTCAAGAAGCCTTTCGCTAAGGCTATTCTTGTGGAATTGGCAAAGGGATATTTGGAAGCCCATAGAGGGCTATGGTGAAAAAGGAAATATCTTCCGTTCAAAACTGGAAAGAAGGTTTCTGAGAAACTGCTCTGTGTTCTGTTAATTCATCTCACAGAGTTACATCTTTCCTTTCAAGAAGCCTTTCGCTAAAGCTGTTCTTGTTGAATTGGCAATTGGATATTTGGAAGCCCATAGAGGGCTATGGTGAAAAAGGAAATATCTTCCGTTCAAAACTGGAAAGAAGCTTTCTGAGAAACTTCTCTGTGTTCTGTTAATTCATCCCACAGAGTTACATCTTTCCCTTCAAAAAGTCTTTCGCTAAGGCTGTTCTTGTGGAATTGGCAAAGGGATATTTGGAAGCCCATAGAGGGCTATGGTGAAAAAGGAAATATCTTCCGTTCAAAACTGGAAAGTAGCTTTCTGAGAAACTGCTCTGTGTTCTTTTAATTCATCTCACAGAGTTACATCTTTCCCTTCAAGAAGCCTTTAGCTAAGGCTGTTCTTGTGGAATTGGCAAAGGGATATTTGGAAGCCCATAGAGGGCTATGGTGAAAAAGGAAATATCTTCCGTTCAAAACTGGAAAGAAGCTTTCTGAGAAACTGCTCTGTGTTCTATTAATTCATCTCACAGAGTTACATCTTTCCCTTCAAGAAACCTTTCGCTAAGGCTGTTCTTGTGGAATTGGCAAAGGGATATTTGGAAGCCCATAGAGGGCTATGGTGAAAAAGGAAATATCTTCCGTTCAAAACTGGAATGAAGCTTTCTGAGAAACTGCTCTTAGTTCTGTTAATTCATCTCACAGAGTTACATCTTTCCCTTCAAGAAGTCTTTCGCTAAGGCTGTTCTTGTGGAATTGGCAAGGGGATATTTGGAAGCCCATAGAGGGCTATGGTGAAAAAGGAAATATCTTCCGTTCAAAACTGGAAAGAAGCTTTCTGAGAAACTGTTCTGTGTTCCGTTAATTCATCTCATAGAGTTACATCTTTCCCTTCAAGAAGCCTTTCGCTAAGGCTGTTCTTGTGGAATTGGCAAAGGGATATTTGGAAGCCCATAGAGAGCTATGGTGAAAAAGGAAATATCTTGCGTTCAAAACTGGAAAGGAGCTTTCTGAGAAACTGCTCTGAGTTCTGTTAATTCATCTCACAGAGTTACATCTTTCCCTTCAAGAAGCCTTTCGCTAAGGCTGTTCTTGTGCAATTGGCAAAGGGATATTTGGAAGCCCATAGAGGGCTATGGTGAAAAAGGAAATATCTTCCGTTGAAAACTGGAAACAAGCCTTTTGAGAAACTGCTCTGTGTTCTGTTAATTCATCTCACAGAGTTACATCTTTCCCTTCAAGAAGCCTTTCGCTAAGGCTGTTCTTGTGGAATTGGCAAAGGGATATTTGGAAGCCCATAGACGGCTATGGTGAAAAAGGAAATATCTTCCGTTCAAAACTGGAAACAAGCCTTTTGAGAAACTGCTCTGTGTTCTGTTAATTCATCTCACAGAGTTACATCTTTCCCTTCAAGAAGCCTTTCGCTAAGGCTGTTCTTGTGGAATTGGCAAAGGGATATTTGGAAGCCCATAGAGGGCTATGGTGAAAAAGGAAATATCTTCCGTTCAAAACTGGAAAGAAGCTTTCTGAGAAACTGCTCTGTGTTCTGTTAATTCATCTCACAGAGTTACATCTTTCCCTTCAAGAAGCCTTTCGCTAAGGCTGTTCTTGTGGAATTGGCAAAGGGTATTTGGAAGCCCATAGAGGGCTATGGTGAAAAAGGAAATATCTTCCGTTCAAAACTGGAAAGAAGCTTTCTGAGAAACTGCTCTGTGTTCTGTTAATTCATCTCACAGAGTTACATCTTTCCCTTCAAGAAGCCTTTCGCTAAGGCTGTTCTTGTGGAATTGGCAAAGGGATATTTGGAAGCCCTTAGAGGGCTATGGTGAAAAAGGTAATATCTTCCGTTCAAAACTGGAAACAAGCTTTGTAAGAAACAGCTCCGTGTTCTGTTAATTCATCTCACAGAGTTACATCTTTCCCTTCAAGAAGCCTTTCACTAAGGCTATTCTTGTGGAATTGGCAAAGGGATATTTGGAAGCCCATAGAGGGCTGTGGTGAAAAAGGAAATATCTTCCGTTGAAAACTGGAAAGAAGCTTTCTGAGAAACTGCTCTGTGTTCTGTTAATTCATCTCACAGAGTTACATCTTTCCCTTCAAGAAGCCTTTCGCTAAGGCTGTTCCTGTGGAATTGGCAAAGGGATATTTGGAAGCCCATAGAGGGCTATGGTGAAAAAGGAAATATCTTCCGTTCAAAACTGGAAAGAAGCTTTCTGAGAAACTGCTCTGTGTTCTGTTAATTCATCTCACAGAGTTACATCTTTCCCTTCAAGAAGCCTTTCGCTAAGGCTGTTCTTGTGGAATTGGCAAAGGGATATTTGGAAGCCCATAGAGGGCTATGGTGGAAAAGGAAATATCTTCCGTTCAAAACTGGAAAGAAGCTTTCTGAGAAACTGCTCTGTGTTCTGTTAATTCATCTCACAGAGTTACATCTTTCCCTTCTAGAAGCCTTTCGCTAAGGCTGTTCTTGTGGAATTGGCAAAGGGATATTTGGAAGCCCATAGAGGGCTATGGTGAAAAAGGAAATATCTTCTTTCAAAACTGGAAAGAAGCTTTCTGAGAAACTGCTCTGTGTTCTGTTAATTCATCTCACAGCGGTACATCTTTCCCTTCAAAAAGTCTTTCGCTAAGGCTGTTCTTGTGGAATTGGCAAAGGGATATTTGGATGCCCATAGAGGGCTATGGTGAAAAAGGAAATATCTTCCGTTCAAAACTGGAAAGAAGCTTTCTGGGAAACTGCTCTGTGTTCTGTTAATTCATCTCACAGAGTTACATCTTTTCCCTCAAGAAGCCTTTCGCTAAGGCTGTTCTTGTGGAATTGGCAAAGGGATATTTGGAAGCCCATAGAGGGCTATGGTGAAAAAGGAAATATCTTCCGTTCAAAACTGGAAAGAAGCTTTCTGAGAAACTGCTCTGAGTTCTGTTAATTCATCTCACAGAGTTTCATCTTTCCCTTCAAGAAGCCTTTCGCTAAGGCTGTTCTTGTGGAATTGGCAAAGGGATATTTGGAAGCCCATAGAGGGCTATGGTGAAAAAGGAAATACTTTCCGTTCAAAACTGGAAAGAAGCTTTCTGAGAAACTGCTCTGTGTTCTGTTAATTCATCTCACAGAGTTACATCTTTCCCTTCAAAAAGTCTTTCTCTAAGGCTGTTCTTGTGGAATTGGCAAAGGGATATTTGGAAGCCCATAGAGGGCTATGGTGAAAAAGGAAATATCTTCCGTTCAAAACTGGAAAGAAGCTTTCTGAGAAACTGCTCTGTGTTCTTTTAATTCATCTCACAGAGTTACATCTTACCCTTCAAGAAGCCTTTCGCTAAGGCTGTTCTTGTGGAATTGGCAAAGGGATATTTGGAAGCCCTTAGAGGGCTATGGTGAAAAAGGAAATATCTTCCGTTCAAAACTGGAAAGAAGCTTTCTGAGAAACTGCTCTGTGTTCTGTTAATTCATCTCACAGTGTTACATCTTTCCCTTCAAGAAGCCTTTCGCTAAGGCTGTTCTTGTGGAATTGGCAAAGGGTATTTGGAAGCCCATAGAGGGCTATGGTGAAAAAGGAAATATCTTCCGTTCAAAACTGGAAAGAAGCTTTCTGAGAAACTGCTCTGTGTTCTGTTAATTCATCTCACAGAGTTACATCTTTCCCTTCAAGAAACCTTTCGCTACGGCTGTTCTTGTGGAATTGGCAAAGGGATATTTGGAAGCCCATAGAGGGCTATGGTGAAAATGGAAATATCTTCCGTTCAAAACTGGAAAGAAGCTTTCTGAGAAACTGCTCTGTGTTCTGTAAATTCATCTCACAGAGTTACATCTTTCCCTTCAAGAAGCCTTTCGCTAAGGCTGTTCTTGTGTAATTGGCAAAGGGATATTTGGAAGCCCATAGAGGGCTATGGTGAAAAAGGTAATATCTTCCGTTCAAAACTGGAAACAAGCTTTGTAGAAACTGCTCCGTGTTCTGTTAATTCATCTCACAGAGTTACATCTTTCCTTTCAAGAAGCCTTTCGCTAAGGCTATTCTTGTGGAATTGGCAAAGGGATATTTGGAAGCCCATAGAGGGCTATGGTGAAAAAGGAAATATCTTCCGTTCAAAACTGGAAAGAAGCTTGCTGAGAAACTGCTCTGTGTTCTGTTAATTCATCTCACAGAGTTACATCTTTCCTTTCAAGAAGCCTTTCGCTAAAGCTGTTCTTGTGGAATTGGCAAAGGGATATTTGGAAGCCCATAGAGGGCTATGGTGAAAAAGGAAATATCTTCCGTTCAAAACTGGAAAGAAGCTTTCTGAGAAACTGCTCTGTGTTCTGTTAATTCATCCCACAGAGTTACATCTTTCCCTTCAAAAAGTCTTTCGCTAAGGCTGTTCTTGTGGAATTGGCAAAGGGATATTTGGAAGCCCATAGAGGGCTATGGTGAAAAAGGAAATATCTTCCGTTCAAAACTGGAAAGTAGCTTTCTGAGAAACTGCTCTGTGTTCTTTTAATTCATCTCACAGAGTTACATCTTTCCCTTCAAGAAGCCTTTCGCTAAGGCTGTTCTTGTGGAATTGGCAAAGGGATATTTGGAAGCCCATAGAGGGCTATGGTGAAAAAGGAAATACTTTCCGTTCAAAACTGGAAAGAAGCTTTCTGAGAAACTGCTCTGTGTTCTGTTAATTCATCTCACAGAGTTACATCTTTCCCTTCAAGAAACCTTTCGCTACGGCTGTTCTTGTGGAATTGGCAAAGGGATATTTGGAAGCCCATAGAGGGCTATGGTGAAAATGGAAATATCTTCCGTTCAAAACTGGAAAGAAGCTTTCTGAGAAACTGCTCTGTGTTCTGTAAATTCATCTCACAGAGTTACATCTTTCCCTTCAAGAAGCCTTTCGCTAAGGCTGTTCTTGTGTAATTGGCAAAGGGATATTTGGAAGCCCATAGAGGGCTATGGTGAAAAAGGTAATATCTTCCGTTCAAAACTGGAAACAAGCTTTGTAGAAACTGCTCCGTGTTCTGTTAATTCATCTCACAGAGTTACATCTTTCCTTTCAAGAAGCCTTTCGCTAAGGCTATTCTTGTGGAATTGGCAAAGGGATATTTGGAAGCCCATAGAGGGCTATGGTGAAAAAGGAAATATCTTCCGTTCAAAACTGGAAAGAAGGTTTCTGAGAAACTGCTCTGTGTTCTGTTAATTCATCTCACAGAGTTACATCTTTCCTTTCAAGAAGCCTTTCGCTAAAGCTGTTCTTGTTGAATTGGCAATTGGATATTTGGAAGCCCATAGAGGGCTATGGTGAAAAAGGAAATATCTTCCGTTCAAAACTGGAAAGAAGCTTTCTGAGAAACTTCTCTGTGTTCTGTTAATTCATCCCACAGAGTTACATCTTTCCCTTCAAAAAGTCTTTCGCTAAGGCTGTTCTTGTGGAATTGGCAAAGGGATATTTGGAAGCCCATAGAGGGCTATGGTGAAAAAGGAAATATCTTCCGTTCAAAACTGGAAAGTAGCTTTCTGAGAAACTGCTCTGTGTTCTTTTAATTCATCTCACAGAGTTACATCTTTCCCTTCAAGAAGCCTTTCGCTAAGGCTGTTCTTGTGGAATTGGCAAAGGGATATTTGGAAGCCCATAGAGGGCTATGGTGAAAAAGGAAATATCTTCCCTTCAAAACTGGAAAGAAGCTTTCTGAGAAACTGCTCTGTGTTCTATTAATTCATCTCACAGAGTTACATCTTTCCCTTCAAGAAACCTTTCGCTAAGGCTGTTCTTGTGGAATTGGCAAAGGGATATTTGGAAGCCCATAGAGGGCTATGGTGAAAAAGGAAATATCTTCCGTTCAAAACTGGAATGAAGCTTTCTGAGAAACTGCTCTTAGTTCTGTTAATTCATCTCACAGAGTTACATCTTTCCCTTCAAGAAGTCTTTCGCTAAGGCTGTTCTTGTGGAATTGGCAAGGGGATATTTGGAAGCCCATAGAGGGCTATGGTGAAAAAGGAAATATCTTCCGTTCAAAACTGGAAAGAAGCTTTCTGAGAAACTGTTCTGTGTTCCGTTAATTCATCTCATAGAGTTACATCTTTCCCTTCAAGAAGCCTTTCGCTAAGGCTGTTCTTGTGGAATTGGCAAAGGGATATTTGGAAGCCCATAGAGAGCTATGGTGAAAAAGGAAATATCTTGCGTTCAAAACTGGAAAGGAGCTTTCTGAGAAACTGCTCTGAGTTCTGTTAATTCATCTCACAGAGTTACATCTTTCCCTTCAAGAAGCCTTTCGCTAAGGCTGTTCTTGTGCAATTGGCAAAGGGATATTTGGAAGCCCATAGAGGGCTATGGTGAAAAAGGAAATATCTTCCGTTGAAAACTGGAAACAAGCCTTTTGAGAAACTGCTCTGTGTTCTGTTAATTCATCTCACAGAGTTACATCTTTCCCTTCAAGAAGCCTTTCGCTAAGGCTGTTCTTGTGGAATTGGCAAAGGGATATTTGGAAGCCCATAGAGGGCTATGGTGAAAAAGGAAATATCTTCCGTTCAAAACTGGAAAGAAGCTTTCTGAGAAACTGCTCTGTGTTCTGTTAATTCATCTCACAGAGTTACATCTTTCCCTTCAAGAAGCCTTTCGCTAAGGCTGTTCTTGTGGAATTGGCAAAGGGTATTTGGAAGCCCATAGAGGGCTATGGTGAAAAAGGAAATATCTTCCGTTCAAAACTGGAAAGAAGCTTTCTGAGAAACTGCTCTGTGTTCTGTTAATTCATCTCACAGAGTTACATCTTTCCCTTCAAGAAGCCTTTCGCTAAGGCTGTTCTTGAGGAATTGGCAAAGGGATATTTGGAAGCCCATAGAGGGCTATGGTGAAAAAGGTAATATCTTCCGTTCAAAACTGGAATCAAGCTTTGTAAGAAACAGCTCCGTGTTCTGTTAATTCATCTCACAGAGTTACATCTTTCCCTTCAAGAAGCCTTTCACTAAGGCTATTCTTGTGGAATTGGCAAAGGGATATTTGGAAGCCCATAGAGGGCTGTGGTGAAAAAGGAAATATCTTCCGTTCAAAACTGGAAAGAAGCTTTCTGAGAAACTGCTCTGTGTTCTGTTAATTCATCTCACAGAGTTACATCTTTCCCTTCAAGAAGCCTTTCGCTAAGGCTGTTCCTGTGGAATTGGCAAAGGGATATTTGGAAGCCCATAGAGGGCTATGGTGAAAAAGGAAATATCTTCCGTTCAAAACTGGAAAGAAGCTTTCTGAGAAACTGCTCTGTGTTCTGTTAATTCATCTCACAGAGTTACATCTTTCCCTTCAAGAAGCCTTTCGCTAAGGCTGTTCTTGTGGAATTGGCAAAGGGATATTTGGAAGCCTTTAGAGGGCTATGGAGAAAAAGGAAATATCTTCCGTTGAAAACTGGAAAGAAGCTTTCTGAGAAACTGCTCTGTGTTCTGTTAATTCATCTCACAGAGTTACATCTTTTCCTTCAAGAAGCCTTTCGCTAAGGCTGTTCTTGTGGAATTGGCAAAGGGATATTTGGAAGCCCTTAGAGGGCTATGGTGAAAAAGGAAATATCTTCCGTTCAAAACTGGAAAGAAGCTTTCTGAGAAACTGCTCAGTGTTCTGTTAATTCATCGCACAGAGTTACATCTTTCCCTTCAAGAATCCTTTCGCTAAGGCTGTTCTTGTGGAATTGGCAAAGGGTATTTGGAAGCCCATAGAGGGCTATGGTGAAAAAGGAAATATCTTCCGTTCAAAACTGGAAAGAAGCTTTCTGAGAAACTGCTCTGTGTTCTGTTAATTCATCTCACAGAGTTACATCTTTCCCTTCAAGAAACCTTTCGCTACGGCTGTTCTTGTGGAATTGGCAAAGGGATATTTGGAAGCCCATAGAGGGCTATGGTGAAAATGGAAATATCTTCCGTTCAAAACTGGAAAGAAGCTTTCTGAGAAACTGCTCTGTGTTCTGTAAATTCATCTCACAGAGTTACATCTTTCCCTTCAAGAAGCCTTTCGCTAAGGCTGTTCTTGTGTAATTGGCAAAGGGATATTTGGAAGCCATAGAGGGCTATGGTGAAAAAGGTAATATCTTCCGTTCAAAACTGGAAACAAGCTTTGTAGAAACTGCTCCGTGTTCTGTTAATTCATCTCACAGAGTTACATCTTTCCCTTCAAGAAGCCTTTCGCTAAGGCTGTTCTTGTGGAATTGGCAAAGGGATATTTGGAAGCCCATAGACGACTATGGTGAAAAAGGAAATATCTTCCGTTCAAAACTGGAAACAAGCTTTGTAAGAAACTGCTCCTTGTTCTGTTAATTCATCTCACAGAGTTACATCTTTCCGTTCAAGAAGCCTTTCGCTAAGGCTATTCTTGTGGAATTGGCAAAGGGATATTTGGAAGCCCATAGAGGGCTATGGTGAAAAAGGAAATATCTTCCGTTCAAAACTGGAAAGAAGCTTTCTGAGAAACTGCTCTGTGTTCTGTTAATTCATCTCACAGAGTTACATCTTTCCTTTCAAGAAGCCTTTCGCTAAAGCTGTTCTTGTGGAATTGGCAAAGGGATATTTGGAAGCCCATAGAGGGCTATGGTGAAAAAGGAAATATCTTCCGTTCAAAACTGGAAAGAAGCTTTCTGAGAAACTGCTCTGTGTTCTGTTAATTCATCCCACAGAGTTACATCTTTCCCTTCAAAAAGTCTTTCGCTAAGGCTGTTCTTGTGGAATTGGCAAAGGGATATTTGGAAGCCCATGGAGGGCTATGGTGAAAAAGGAAATATCTTCCGTTCAAAACTGGAAAGAAGCTTTCTGAGAAACTGCTCTGTGTTCTTTTAATTCATCTCACAGAGTTACATCTTTCCCTTCAAGAAGCCTTTCGCTAAGGCTGTTCTTGTGGAATTGGCAAAGGGATATTTGGAAGCCCATAGAGGGCTATGGTGAAAAAGGAAATATCTTCCTTTCAAAACTGGAAAGAAGCTTTCTGAGAAACTGCTCTGTGTTCTATTAATTCAACTCACAGAGTTACATCTTTCCCTTCAAGAAACCTTTGGCTAAGGCTGTTCTTGTGGAATTGGCAAAGGGATATTTGGAAGCCCATAGAGGGCTATGGTGAAAAAGGAAATATCTTCCGTTCAAAACTGGAAAGAAGCTTTCTGAGAAACTGCTCTGTGTTCTGTTAATTCATCTCACAGAGTTACATCTTTCCCTTCAAAAAGTCTTTCGCTAAGGCTGTTCTTGTGGAATTGGCAAGGGGATATTTGGAAGCCCATAGAGGGCTATGGTGAAAAAGGAAATATCTTCCGTTCAAAACTGGAAAGAAGCTTTCTGAGAAACTGCTCTGTGTTCTTTTAATTCATCTCACAGAGTTACATCTTACCCTTCAAGAAGCCTTTCGCTAAGGCTGTTCTTGTGGAATTGGCAAAGGGATATTTGGAAGCCCTTAGAGGGCTATGGTGAAAAAGGAAATATCTTCCGTTCAAAACTGGAAAGAAGCTTTCTGAGAAACTGCTCTGTGTTCTGTTAATTCATCTCACAGAGTTACATCTTTCCCTTCAAGAAGCCTTTCGCTAAGGCTGTTCTTGTGGAATTGGCAAAGGGTATTTGGAAGCCCATAGAGGGCTATGGTGAAAAAGGAAATATCTTCCGTTCAAAACTGGAAAGAAGCTTTCTGAGAAACTGCTCTGTGTTCTGTTAATTCATCTCACAGAGTTACATCTTTCCCTTCAAGAAACCTTTCGCTACGGCTGTTCTTGTGGAATTGGCAAAGGGATATTTGGAAGCCCATAGAGGGCTATGGTGAAAATGGAAATATCTTCCGTTCAAAACTGGAAAGAAGCTTTCTGAGAAACTGCTCTGTGTTCTGTAAATTCATCTCACAGAGTTACATCTTTCCCTTCAAGAAGCCTTTCGCTAAGGCTGTTCTTGTGTAATTGGCAAAGGGATATTTGGAAGCCCATAGAGGGCTATGGTGAAAAAGGTAATATCTTCCGTTCAAAACTGGAAACAAGCTTTGTAGAAACTGCTCCGTGTTCTGTTAATTCATCTCACAGAGTTACATCTTTCCTTTCAAGAAGCCTTTCGCTAAGGCTATTCTTGTGGAATTGGCAAAGGGATATTTGGAAGCCCATAGAGGGCTATGGTGAAAAAGGAAATATCTTCCGTTCAAAACTGGAAAGAAGCTTTCTGAGAAACTGCTCTGTGTTCTGTTAATTCATCTCACAGAGTTACATCTTTCCTTTCAAGAAGCCTTTCGCTAAAGCTGTTCTTCTGGAATTGGCAAAGGGATATTTGGAAGCCCATAGAGGGCTATGGTGAAAAAGGAAATATCTTCCGTTCAAAACTGGAAAGAAGCTTTCTGAGAAACTGCTCTGTGTTCTGTTAATTCATCCCACAGAGTTACATATTTCCCTTCAAAAAGTCTTTCGCTAAGGCTGTTCTTGTGGAATTGGCAAAGGGATATTTGGAAGCCCATAGAGGGCTATGGTGAAAAAGGAAATATCTTCCGTTCAAAACTGGAAAGTAGCTTTCTGAGAAACTGCTCTGTGTTCTTTTAATTCATCTCACAGAGTTACATCTTTCCCTTCAAGAAGCCTTTCGCTAAGGCTGTTCTTGTGGAATTGGCAAAGGGATATTTGCAAGCCCATAGAGGGCTATGGTGAAAAAGGAAATATCTTCCGTTCAAAACTGGAAAGAAGCTTTCTGAGAAACTGCTCTGTGTTCTATTAATTCATCTCACAGAGTTACATCTTTCCCTTCAAGAAACCTTTCGCTAAGGCTGTTCTTGTGGAATTGGCAAAGGGATATTTGGAAGCCCATAGAGGGCTATGGTGAAAAAGGAAATATCTTCCGTTCAAAACTGGAATGAAGCTTTCTGAGAAACTGCTCTTAGTTCTGTTAATTCATCTCACAGAGTTACATCTTTCCCTTCAAGAAGTCTTTCGCTAAGGCTGTTCTTGTGGAATTGGCAAGGGGATATTTGGAAGCCCATAGAGGGCTATGGTGAAAAAGGAAATATCTTCCGTTCAAAACTGGAAAGAAGCTTTCTGAGAAACTGTTCTGTGTTCCGTTAATTCATCTCATAGAGTTACATCTTTCCCTTCAAGAAGCCTTTCGCTAAGGCTGTTCTTGTGGAATTGGCAAAGGGATATTTGGAAGCCCATAGAGAGCTATGGTGAAAAAGGAAATATCTTGCGTTCAAAACTGGAAAGGAGCTTTCTGAGAAACTGCTCTGAGTTCTGTTAATTCATCTCACAGAGTTACATCTTTCCCTTCAAGAAGCCTTTCGCTAAGGCTGTTCTTGTGCAATTGGCAAAGGGATATTTGGAAGCCCATAGAGGGCTATGGTGAAAAAGGAAATATCTTCCGTTGAAAACTGGAAACAAGCCTTTTGAGAAACTGCTCTGTGTTCTGTTAATTCATCTCACAGAGTTACATCTTTCCCTTCAAGAAGCCTTTCGCTAAGGCTGTTCTTGTGGAATTGGCAAAGGGATATTTGGAAGCCCATAGAGGGCTATGGTGAAAAAGGAAATATCTTCCGTTCAAAACTGGAAAGAAGCTTTCTGAGAAACTGCTCTGTGTTCTGTTAATTCATCTCACAGAGTTACATCTTTCCCTTCAAGAAGCCTTTCGCTAAGGCTGTTCTTGTGGAATTGGCAAAGGGTATTTGGAAGCCCATAGAGGGCTATGGTGAAAAAGGAAATATCTTCCGTTCAAAACTGGAAAGAAGCTTTCTGAGAAACTGCTCTGTGTTCTGTTAATTCATCTCACAGAGTTACATCTTTCCCTTCAAGAAGCCTTTCGCTAAGGCTGTTCTTGAGGAATTGGCAAAGGGATATTTGGAAGCCCATAGAGGGCTATGGTGAAAAAGGTAATATCTTCCGTTCAAAACTGGAATCAAGCTTTGTAAGAAACAGCTCCGTGTTCTGTTAATTCATCTCACAGAGTTACATGTTTCCCTTCAAGAAGCCTTTCACTAAGGCTATTCTTGTGGAATTGGCAAAGGGATATTTGGAAGCCCATAGAGGGCTGTGGTGAAAAAGGAAATATCTTCCGTTCAAAACTGGAAAGAAGCTTTCTGAGAAACTGCTCTGTGTTCTGTTAATTCATCTCACAGAGTTACATCTTTCCCTTCAAGAAGCCTTTCGCTAAGGCTGTTCCTGTGGAATTGGCAAAGGGATATTTGGAAGCCCATAGAGGGCTATGGTGAAAAAGGAAATATCTTCCGTTCAAAACTGGAAAGAAGCTTTCTGAGAAACTGCTCTGTGTTCTGTTAATTCATCTCACAGAGTTACATCTTTCCCTTCAAGAAGCCTTTCGCTAAGGCTGTTCTTGTGGAATTGGCAAAGGGTATTTGGAAGCCCATAGAGGGCTATGGTGAAAAAGGAAATATCTTCCGTTCAAAACTGGAAAGAAGCTTTCTGAGAAACTGCTCTGTGTTCTGTTAATTCATCTCACAGAGTTACATCTTTCCCTTCAAGAAACCTTTCGCTACGGCTGTTCTTGTGGAATTGGCAAAGGGATATTTGGAAGCCCATAGAGGGCTATGGTGAAAAAGGAAATATCTTCCGTTCAAAACTGGAAAGAAGCTTTCTGAGAAACTGCTCTGTGTTCTGTTAATTCATCTCACAGAATTACATCTTTCCCTTCAAGAAGCCTTTCGCTAAGGCTGTTCTTGTGGAATTGGCAAAGGATATTTGGAAGAACATAGAGGGCTATCGTGAAAAAGGAAATATCTTCCGTTCAAAACTGGAAAGAAGCTTTCTGAGAAACTGCTCTGTGTTCTGTTAATTCATCTCACAGAATTACATCTTTTCCTTCAAAAAGTCTTTCGCTAAGGCTGTTCTTGTGTAATTGGCAAAGGGATATTTGGAAGCCCCTAGAGGGCTATGGTGAAAAAGCTAATATCTTCCGTTCAAAACTGGAAACAAGCTTTGTAGAAACTGCTCCGTGTTCTGTTAATTCATCTCACAGAGTTACATCTTTCCCTTCAAGAAGCCTTTCGCTAAGGCTGTTCTTGGAGAATTGGCAAAGGGATATTTGGAAGCCCATAGACGGCTATGGTGAAAAAGGAAATATCTTCCGTTCAAAACTGGAAACAAGCTTTGTAAGAAACTGCTCCTTGTTCTGTTAATTCATCTCACAGAGTTACATCTTTCCGTTCAAGAAGCCTTTCGCTATGGCTATTCTTGTGCAATTGGCAAAGGGATATTTGGAAGCCCATAGAGGGCTATGGTGAAAAAGGAAATATCTTCCGTTCAAAACTGGAAAGAAGCTTTCTGAGAAACTGCTCTGTGTTCTGTTAATTCATCTCACAGAGATACATCTTTCCATTCAAGAAGCCTTTCGCTAAAGCTGTTCTTGTGGAATTGGCAAAGGGATATTTGGAAGCCCATAGAGGGCTATGGTGAAAAAGGAAATATCTTCCGTTCAAAACTGGAAAGAAGCTTTCTGAGAAACTGCTCTGTGTTCTGTTAATTCATCCCACAGAGTTACATCTTTCCCTTCAAAAAGTCTTTCGCTAAGGCTGTTCTTGTGGAATTGGCAAGGGGATATTTGGAAGCCCATAGAGGGCTATGGTGAAAAAGGAAATATCTTCCGTTCAAAACTGGAAAGAAGCTTTCTGAGAAACTGTTCTGTGTTCCGTTAATTCATCTCATAGAGTTACATCTTTCCCTTCAAGAAGCCTTTCGCTAAGGCTGTTCTTGTGGAATTGGCAAAGGGATATTTGGAGGCCCATAGAGGGCTATGGTGAAAAAGGAAATATCTTGCGTTCAAAACTGGAAAGAAGCTTTCTGAGAAACTGCTCTGAGTTCTGTTAATTCATCTCACAGAGTTACATCTTTCCTTTCAAGAAGCCTTTCGCTAAGGCTGTTCTTGTGCAATTGGCAAAGGGATATTTGGAAGCCCATAGAGGGCTATGGTGAAAAAGGAAATATCTTCCGTTGAAAACTGGAAACAAGCCTTTTGAGAAACTGCTCTGTGTTCTGTTAATTCACCTCACAGAGTTACATCTTTCCCTTCAAGAAGCCTTTCGCTAAGGCTGTTCTTGTGGAATTGGCAAAGGGATATTTGGAAGCCCATAGAGGGCTATGGTGAAAAAGGAAATATCTTCCGTTCAAAACTGGAAAGAAGCTTTCTGAGAAACTGCTCTGTGTTCTGTTAATTCATCTCACAGAGTTACATCTTTCCCTTCAAGAAGCCTTTCGCTAAGGCTGTTCTTGTGGAATTGGCAAAGGGTATTTGGAAGCCCATAGAGGGCTATGGTGAAAAAGGAAATATCTTCCGTTCAAAACTGGAAAGAAGCTTTCTGAGAAACTGCTCTGTGTTCTGTTAATTCATCTCACAGAGTTACATCTTTCCCTTCAAGAAGCCTTTCGCTAAGGCTGTTCTTGAGGAATTGGCAAAGGGATATTTGGAAGCCCATAGAGGGCTATGGTGAAAAAGGTAATATCTTCCGTTCAAAACTGGAATCAAGCTTTGTAAGAAACAGCTCCGTGTTCTGTTAATTCATCTCACAGAGTTACATCTTTCCCTTCAAGAAGGCTTTCACTAAGGCTATTCTTGTGGAATTGGCAAAGGGATATTTGGAAGCCCATAGAGTGCTGTGGTGAAAAAGGAAATATCTTCCGTTCAAAACTGGAAAGAAGCTTTCTGAGAAACTGCTCTGTGTTCTGTTAATTCATCTCACAGAGTTACATCTTTCCCTTCAAGAAGCCTTTCGCTAAGGCTGTTCCTGTGGAATTGGCAAAGGGATATTTGGAAGCCCATAGAGGGCTATGGTGAAAAAGGAAATATCTTCCGTTCAAAACTGGAAAGAAGCTTTCTGAGAAACTGCTCTGTGTTCTGTTAATTCATCTCACAGAGTTACATCTTTCCCTTCAAAAAGTCTTTCGCTAAGGCTGTTCTTGTGGAATTGGCAAAGGGATATTTGGAAGCCCATAGAGGGCTATGGAGAAAAAGGAAATATCTTCCGTTGAAAACTGGAAAGAAGCTTTCTGAGAAACTGCTCTGTGTTCTGTTAATTCATCTCACAGAGTTACATCTTTTCCTTCAAGAAGCCTTTCGCTAAGGCTGTTCTTGTGGAATTGGCAAAGGGATATTTGGAAGCCCATAGAGGGCTATGGTGAAAAAGGAAATATCTTCCGTTCAAAACTGGAAAGTAGCTTTCTGAGAAACTGCTCTGTGTTCTTTTAATTCATCTCACAGAGTTACATCTTTCCCTTCAAGAAGCCTTTCGCTAAGGCTGTTCTTGTGGAATTGGCAAAGGGATATTTGGAAGCCCATAGAGGGCTATGGTGAAAAAGGAAATACTTTCCGTTCAAAACTGGAAAGAAGCTTTCTGAGAAACTGCTCTGTGTTCTGTTAATTCATCTCACAGAGTTACATCTTTCCCTTCAAAAAGTCTTTCTCTAAGGCTGTTCTTGTGGAATTGGCAAAGGGATATTTGGAAGCCCATAGAGGGCTATGGTGAAAAAGGAAATATCTTCCGTTCAAAACTGGAAAGAAGCTTTCTGAGAAACTGCTCTGTGTTCTTTTAATTCATCTCACAGAGTTACATCTTACCCTTCAAGAAGCCTTTCGCTAAGGCTGTTCTTGTGGAATTGGCAAAGGGATATTTGGAAGCCCTTAGAGGGCTATGGTGAAAAAGGAAATATCTTCCGTTCAAAACTGGAAAGAAGCTTTCTGAGAAACTGCTCTGTGTTCTGTTAATTCATCTCACAGAGTTACATCTTTCCCTTCAAGAAGCCTTTCGCTAAGGCTGTTCTTGTGGAATTGGCAAAGGGTATTTGGAAGCCCATAGAGGGCTATGGTGAAAAAGGAAATATCTTCCGTTCAAAACTGGAAAGAAGCTTTCTGAGAAACTGCTCTGTGTTCTGTTAATTCATCTCACAGAGTTACATCTTTCCCTTCAAGAAACCTTTCGCTATGGCTGTTCTTGTGGAATTGGCAAAGGGATATTTGGAAGCCCATAGAGGGCTATAGTGAAAATGGAAATATCTTCCGTTCAAAACTGGAAAGAAGCTTTCTGAGAAACTGCTCTGTGTTCTGTAAATTCATCTCACAGAGTTACATCTTTCCCTTCAAGAAGCCTTTCGCTAAGGCTGTTCTTGTGTAATTGGCAAAGGGATATTTGGAAGCCCATAGAGGGCTATGGTGAAAAAGGTAATATCTTCCGTTCAAAACTGGAAAGAAGCTTTCTGAGAAACTGCTCTGTGTTCTATTAATTCATCTCACAGAGTTACATCTTTCCCTTCAACAAACCTTTCGCTAAGGCTGTTCTTGTGGAATTGGCAAAGGGATATTTGGAAGCCCATAGAGGGCTATGGTGAAAAAGGAAATATCTTCCGTTCAAAACTGGAATGAAGCTTTCTGAGAAACTGCTCTTAGTTCTGTTAATTCATCTCACAGAGTTACATCTTTCCCTTCAAGAAGTCTTTCGCTAAGGCTGTTCTTGTGGAATTGGCAAGGGGATATTTGGAAGCCCATAGAGGGCTATGGTGAAAAAGGAAATATCTTCCGTTCAAAACTGGAAAGAAGCTTTCTGAGAAACTGTTCTGTGTTCCGTTAATTCATCTCATAGAGTTACATCTTTCCCTTCAAGAAGCCTTTCGCTAAGGCTGTTCTTGTGGAATTGGCAAAGGGATATTTGGAAGCCCATAGAGAGCTATGGTGAAAAAGGAAATATCTTGCGTTCAAAACTGGAAAGGAGCTTTCTGAGAAACTGCTCTGAGTTCTGTTAATTCATCTCACAGAGTTACATCATTCCCTTCAAGAAGCCTTTCGCTAAGGCTGTTCTTGTGCAATTGGCAAAGGGATATTTGGAAGCCCATAGAGGGCTATGGTGAAAAAGGAAATATCTTCCGTTGAAAACTGGAAACAAGCCTTTTGAGAAACTGCTCTGTGTTCTGTTAATTCATCTCACAGAGTTACATCTTTCCCTTCAAGAAGCCTTTCGCTAAGGCTGTTCTTGTGGAATTGGCAAAGGGATATTTGGAAGCCCATAGAGGGCTATGGTGAAAAAGGAAATATCTTCCGTTCAAAACTGGAAAGAAGCTTTCTGAGAAACTGCTCTGTGTTCTGTTAATTCATCTCACAGAGTTACATCTTTCCCTTCAAGAAGCCTTTCGCTAAGGCTGTTCTTGTGGAATTGGCAAAGGGTATTTGGAAGCCCATAGAGGGCTATGGTGAAAAAGGAAATATCTTCCGTTCAAAACTGGAAAGAAGCTTTCTGAGAAACTGCTCTGTGTTCTGTTAATTCATCTCACAGAGTTACATCTTTCCCTTCAAGAAGCCTTTCGCTAAGGCTGTTCTTGAGGAATTGGCAAAGGGATATTTGGAAGCCCATAGAGGGCTATGGTGAAAAAGGTAATATCTTCCGTTCAAAACTGGAATCAAGCTTTGTAAGAAACAGCTCCGTGTTCTGTTAATTCATCTCACAGAGTTACATCTTTCCCTTCAAGAAGCCTTTCACTAAGGCTATTCTTGTGGAATTGGCAAAGGGATATTTGGAAGCCCATAGAGGGCTGTGGTGAAAAAGGAAATATCTTCCGTTCAAAACTGGAAAGAAGCTTTCTGAGAAACTGCTCTGTGTTCTGTTAATTCATCTCACAGAGTTACATCTTTCCCTTCAAGAAGCCTTTCGCTAAGGCTGTTCCTGTGGAATTGGCAAAGGGATATTTGGAAGCCCATAGAGGGCTATGGTGAAAAAGGAAATATCTTCCGTTCAAAACTGGAAAGAAGCTTTCTGAGAAACTGCTCTGTGTTCTGTTAATTCATCTCACAGAGTTACATCTTTCCCTTCAAGAAGCCTTTCGCTAAGGCTGTTCTTGTGGAATTGGCAAAGGGATATTTGGAAGCCTTTAGAGGGCTATGGAGAAAAAGGAAATATCTTCCGTTGAAAACTGGAAAGAAGCTTTCTGAGAAACTGCTCTGTGTTCTGTTAATTCATCTCACAGAGTTACATCTTTTCCTTCAAGAAGCCTTTCGCTAAGGCTGTTCTTGTGGAATTGGCAAAGGAATATTTGGAAGCCCTTAGAGGGCTATGGTGAAAAAGGAAATATCTTCCGTTCAAAACTGGAAAGAAGCTTTCTGAGAAACTGCTCTGTGTTCTGTTAATTCATCTCACAGAGTTACATCTTTCCTTTCAAGAAGCCTTTCGCTAAAGCTGTTCTTGTGGAATTGGCAAAGGGATATTTGGAAGCCCATAGAGGGCTATGGTGAAAAAGGAAATATCTTCCTTTCAAAACTGGAAAGAAGCTTTCTGAGAAACTGCTCTGTGTTCTATTAATTCATCTCACAGAGTTACATCTTTCCCTTCAAGAAACCTTTGGCTAAGGCTGTTCTTGTGGAATTGGCAAAGGGATATTTGGAAGCCCATAGAGGGCTATGGTGAAAAAGGAAATATCTTCCGTTCAAAACTGGAAAGAAGCTTTCTGAGAAACTGCTCTGTGTTCTGTTAATTCATCTCACAGAGTTACATCTTTCCCTTCAAAAAGTCTTTCGCTAAGGCTGTTCTTGTGGAATTGGCAAGGGGATATTTGGAAGCCCATAGAGGGCTATGGTGAAAAAGGAAATATCTTCCGTTCAAAACTGGAAAGAAGCTTTCTGAGAAACTGCTCTGTGTTCTTTTAATTCATCTCACAGAGTTACATCTTACCCTTCAAGAAGCCTTTCGCTAAGGCTGTTCTTGTGGAATTGGCAAAGGGATATTTGGAAGCCCTTAGAGGGCTATGGTGAAAAAGGAAATATCTTCCGTTCAAAACTGGAAAGAAGCTTTCTGAGAAACTGCTCTGTGTTCTGTTAATTCATCTCACAGAGTTACATCTTTCCCTTCAAGAAGCCTTTCGCTAAGGCTGTTCTTGTGGAATTGGCAAAGGGTATTTGGAAGCCCATAGAGGGCTATGGTGAAAAAGGAAATATCTTCCGTTCAAAACTGGAAAGAAGCTTTCTGAGAAACTGCTCTGTGTTCTGTTAATTCATCTCACAGAGTTACATCTTTCCCTTCAAGAAACCTTTCGCTACGGCTGTTCTTGTGGAATTGGCAAAGGGATATTTGGAAGCCCATAGAGGGCTATGGTGAAAATGGAAATATCTTCCGTTCAAAACTGGAAAGAAGCTTTCTGAGAAACTGCTCTGTGTTCTGTAAATTCATCTCACAGAGTTACATCTTTCCCTTCAAGAAGCCTTTCGCTAAGGCTGTTCTTGTGTAATTGGCAAAGGGATATTTGGAAGCCCATAGAGGGCTATGGTGAAAAAGGTAATATCTTCCGTTCAAAACTGGAAACAAGCTTTGTAGAAACTGCTCTGTGTTCTATTAATTCATCTCACAGAGTTACATCTTTCCCTTCAAGAAGCCTTTCGCTAAGGCTGTTCCTGTGGAATTGGCAAAGGGATATTTGGAAGCCCATAGAGGGCTATGGTGAAAAAGGAAATATCTTCCGTTCAAAACTGGAAAGAAGCTTTCTGAGAAACTGCTCTGTGTTCTGTTAATTCATCTCACAGAGTTACATCTTTCCCTTCAAGAAGCCTTTCGCTAAGGCTGTTCTTCTGGAATTGGCAAAGGGATATTTGGAAGCCTTTAGAGGGCTATGGAGAAAAAGGAAATATCTTCCGTTGAAAACTGGAAAGAAGCTTTCTGAGAAACTGCTCTGTGTTCTGTTAATTCATCTCACAGAGTTACATCTTTTCCTTCAAGAAGCCTTTCGCTAAGGCTGTTCTTGTGGAATTGGCAAAGGGATATTTGGAAGCCCTTAGAGGGCTATGGTGAAAAAGGAAATATCTTCCGTTCAAAACTGGAAAGAAGCTTTCTGAGAAACTGCTCTGTGTTCTGTTAATTCATCTCACAGAGTTACATCTTTCCTTTCAAGAAGCCTTTCGCTAAAGCTGTTCTTGTGGAATTGGCAAAGGGATATTTGGAAGCCCATAGAGGGCTATGGTGAAAAAGGAAATATCTTCCTTTCAAAACTGGAAAGAAGCTTTCTGAGAAACTGCTCTGTGTTCTATTAATTCATCTCACAGAGTTACATCTTTCCCTTCAAGAAACCTTTGGCTAAGGCTGTTCTTGTGGAATTGGCAAAGGGATATTTGGAAGCCCATAGAGGGCTATGGTGAAAAAGGAAATATCTTCCGTTCAAAACTGGAAAGAAGCTTTCTGAGAAACTGCTCTGTGTTCTGTTAATTCATCTCACAGAGTTACATCTTTCCCTTCAAAAAGTCGTTCGCTAAGGCTGTTCTTGTGGAATTGGCAAGGGGATATTTGGAAGCCCATAGAGGGCTATGGTGAAAAAGGAAATATCTTCCGTTCAAAACTGGAAAGAAGCTTTCTGAGAAACTGCTCTGTGTTCTTTTAATTCATCTCACAGAGTTACATCTTACCCTTCAAGAAGCCTTTCGCTAAGGCTGTTCTTGTGGAATTGGCAAAGGGATATTTGGAAGCCCTTAGAGGGCTATGGTGAAAAAGGAAATATCTTCCGTTCAAAACTGGAAAGAAGCTTTCTGAGAAACTGCTCTGTGTTCTGTTAATTCATCTCACAGAGTTACATCTTTCCCTTCAAGAAGCCTTTCGCTAAGGCTGTTCTTGTGGAATTGGCAAAGGGTATTTGGAAGCCCATAGAGGGCTATGGTGAAAAAGGAAATATCTTCCGTTCAAAACTGGAAAGAAGCTTTCTGAGAAACTGCTCTGTGTTCTGTTAATTCATCTCACAGAGTTACATCTTTCCCTTCAAGAAACCTTTCGCTACGGCTGTTCTTGTGGAATTGGCAAAGGGATATTTGGAAGCCCATAGAGGGCTATGGTGAAAATGGAAATATCTTCCGTTCAAAACTGGAAAGAAGCTTTCTGAGAAACTGCTCTGTGTTCTGTAAATTCATCTCACAGAGTTACATCTTTCCCTTCAAGAAGCCTTTCGCTAAGGCTGTTCTTGTGTAATTGGCAAAGGGATATTTGGAAGCCCATAGAGGGCTATGGTGAAAAAGGTAATATCTTCCGTTCAAAACTGGAAACAAGCTTTGTAGAAACTGCTCCGTGTTCTGTTAATTCATCTCACAGAGTTACATCTTTCCTTTCAAGAAGCCTTTCGCTAAGGCTATTCTTGTGGAATTGGCAAAGGGATATTTGGAAGCCCATAGAGGGCTATGGTGAAAAAGGAAATATCTTCCGTTCAAAACTGGAAAGAAGCTTTCTGAGAAACTGCTCTGTGTTCTGTTAATTCATCTCACAGAGTTACATCTTTCCTTTCAAGAAGCCTTTCGCTAAAGCTGTTCTTCTGGAATTGGCAAAGGGATATTTGGAAGCCCATAGAGGGCTATGGTGAAAAAGGAAATATCTTCCGTTCAAAACTGGAAAGAAGCTTTCTGAGAAACTGCTCTGTGATCTGTTAATTCATCCCACAGAGTTACATCTTTCCCTTCAAAAAGTCTTTCGCTAAGGCTGTTCTTGTGGAATTGGCAAAGGGATATTTGGAAGCCCATAGAGGGCTATGGTGAAAAAGGAAATATCTTCCGTTCAAAACTGGAAAGTAGCTTTCTGAGAAACTGCTCTGTGTTCTTTTAATTCATCTCACAGAGTTACATCTTTCCCTTCAAGAAGCCTTTCGCTAAGGCTGTTCTTGTGGAATTGGCAAAGGGATATTTGCAAGCCCATAGAGGGCTATGGTGAAAAAGGAAATATCTTCCGTTCAAAACTGGAAAGAAGCTTTCTGAGAAACTGCTCTGTGTTCTATTAATTCATCTCACAGAGTTACATCTTTCCCTTCAAGAAACCTTTCGCTAAGGCTGTTCTTGTGGAATTGGCAAAGGGATATTTGGAAGCCCATAGAGGGCTATGGTGAAAAAGGAAATATCTTCCGTTCAAAACTGGAATGAAGCTTTCTGAGAAACTGCTCTTAGTTCTGTTAATTCATCTCACAGAGTTACATCTTTCCCTTCAAGAAGTCTTTCGCTAAGGCTGTTCTTGTGGAATTGGCAAGGGGATATTTGGAAGCCCATAGAGGGCTATGGTGAAAAAGGAAATATCTTCCGTTCAAAACTGGAAAGAAGCTTTCTGAGAAACTGTTCTGTGTTCCGTTAATTCATCTCATAGAGTTACATCTTTCCCTTCAAGAAGCCTTTCGCTAAGGCTGTTCTTGTGGAATTGGCAAAGGGATATTTGGAAGCCCATAGAGAGCTATGGTGAAAAAGGAAATATCTTGCGTTCAAAACTGGAAAGGAGCTTTCTGAGAAACTGCTCTGAGTTCTGTTAATTCATCTCACAGAGTTACATCTTTCCCTTCAAGAAGCCTTTCGCTAAGGCTGTTCTTGTGCAATTGGCAAAGGGATATTTGGAAGCCCATAGAGGGCTATGGTGAAAAAGGAAATATCTTCCGTTGAAAACTGGAAACAAGCCTTTTGAGAAACTGCTCTGTGTTCTGTTAATTCATCTCACAGAGTTACATCTTTCCCTTCAAGAAGCCTTTCGCTAAGGCTGTTCTTGTGGAATTGGCAAAGGGATATTTGGAAGCCCATAGAGGGCTATGGTGAAAAAGGAAATATCTTCCGTTCAAAACTGGAAAGAAGCTTTCTGAGAAACTGCTCTGTGTTCTGTTAATTCATCTCACAGAGTTACATCTTTCCCTTCAAGAAGCCTTTCGCTAAGGCTGTTCTTGTGGAATTGGCAAAGGGTATTTGGAAGCCCATAGAGGGCTATGGTGAAAAAGGAAATATCTTCCGTTCAAAACTGGAAAGAAGCTTTCTGAGAAACTGCTCTGTGTTCTGTTAATTCATCTCACAGAGTTACATCTTTCCCTTCAAGAAGCCTTTCGCTAAGGCTGTTCTTGAGGAATTGGCAAAGGGATATTTGGAAGCCCATAGAGGGCTATGGTGAAAAAGGTAATATCTTCCGTTCAAAACTGGAATAAAGCTTTGTAAGAAACAGCTCCGTGTTCTGTTAATTCATCTCACAGAGTTACATCTTTCCCTTCAAGAAGCCTTTCACTAAGGCTATTCTTGTGGAATTGGCAAAGGGATATTTGGAAGCCCATAGAGGGCTGTGGTGAAAAAGGAAATATCTTCCGTTCAAAACTGGAAAGAAGCTTTCTGAGAAACTGCTCTGTGTTCTGTTAATTCATCTCACAGAGTTACATCTTTCCCTTCAAGAAGCCTTTCGCTAAGGCTGTTCCTGTGGAATTGGCAAAGGGATATTTGGAAGCCCATAGAGGGCTATGGTGAAAAAGGAAATATCTTCCGTTCAAAACTGGAAAGAAGCTTTCTGAGAAACTGCTCTGTGTTCTGTTAATTCATCTCACAGAGTTACATCTTTCCCTTCAAGAAGCCTTTCGCTAAGGCTGTTCTTGTGGAATTGGCAAAGGGTATTTGGAAGCCCATAGAGGGCTATGGTGAAAAAGGAAATATCTTCCGTTCAAAACTGGAAAGAAGCTTTCTGAGAAACTGCTCTGTGTTCTGTTAATTCATCTCACAGAGTTACATCTTTCCCTTCAAGAAACCTTTCGCTACGGCTGTTCTTGTGGAATTGGCAAAGGGATATTTGGAAGCCCATAGAGGGCTATGGTGAAAATGGAAATATCTTCCGTTCAAAACTGGAAAGAAGCTTTCTGAGAAACTGCTCTGTGTTCTGTAAATTCATCTCACAGAGTTACATCTTTCCCTTCAAGAAGCCTTTCGCTAAGGCTGTTCTTGTGTAATTGGCAAAGGGATATTTGGAAGCCCATAGAGGGCTATGGTGAAAAAGGTAATATCTTCCGTTCAAAACTGGAAACAAGCTTTGTAGAAACTGCTCCGTGTTCTGTTAATTCATCTCACAGAGTTACATCTTTCCCTTCAAGAAGCCTTTCGCTAAGGCTGTTCTTGTGGAATTGGCAAAGGGATATTTGGAAGCCCATAGACGACTATGGTGAAAAAGGAAATATCTTCCGTTCAAAACTGGAAACAAGCTTTGTAAGAAACTGCTCCTTGTTCTGTTAATTCATCCCACAGAGTTACATCTTTCCCTTCAAAAAGTCTTTCGCTAAGGCTGTTCTTGTGGAATTGGCAAAGGGATATTTGGAAGCACATGGAGGGCTATGGTGAAAAAGGAAATATCTTCCGTTCAAAACTGGAAAGAAGCTTTCTGAGAAACTGCTCTGTGTTCTTTTAATTCATCTCACAGAGTTACATCTTTCCCTTCAAGAAGCCTTTCGCTAAGGCTGTTCTTGTGGAATTGGCAAAGGGATATTTGGAAGCCCATAGAGGGCTATGGTGAAAAAGGAAATATCTTCCTTTCAAAACTGGAAAGAAGCTTTCTGAGAAACTGCTCTGTGTTCCATTAATTCATCTCACAGAGTTACATCTTTCCCTTCAAGAAACCTTTGGCTAAGGCTGTTCTTGTGGAATTGGCAAAGGGATATTTGGAAGCCCATAGAGGGCTATGGTGAAAAAGGAAATATCTTCCGTTCAAAACTGGAAAGAAGCTTTCTGAGAAACTGCTCTGTGTTCTGTTAATTCATCCCACAGAGTTACATCTTTCCCTTCAAAAAGTCTTTCGCTAAGGCTGTTCTTGTGGAATTGGCAAGGGGATATTTGGAAGCCCATAGAGGGCTATGGTGAAAAAGGAAATATCTTCCGTTCAAAACTGGAAAGAAGCTTTCTGAGAAACTGTTCTGTGTTCCGTTAATTCATCTCATAGAGTTACATCTTTCCCTTCAAGAAGCCTTTCGCTAAGGCTGTTCTTGTGGAATTGGCAAAGGGATATTTGGAGGCCCATAGAGGGCTATGGTGAAAAAGGAAATATCTTGCGTTCAAAACTGGAAAGAAGCTTTCTGAGAAACTGCTCTGAGTTCTGTTAATTCATCTCACAGAGTTACATCTTTCCTTTCAAGAAGCCTTTCGCTAAGGCTGTTCTTGTGCAATTGGCAAAGGGATATTTGGAAGCCCATAGAGGGCTATGGTGAAAAAGGAAATATCTTCCGTTGAAAACTGGAAACAAGCCTTTTGAGAAACTGCTCTGTGATCTGTTAATTCATCTCACAGAGTTACATCTTTCCCTTCAAGAAGCCTTTCGCTAAGGCTGTTCTTGTGGAATTGGCAAAGGGATATTTGGAAGCCCATAGAGGGCTATGGTGAAAAAGGAAATATCTTCCGTTCAAAACTGGAAAGAAGCTTTCTGAGAAACTGCTCTGTGTTCTGTTAATTCATCTAACAGAGTTACATCTTTCCCTTCAAGAAGCCTTTCGCTAAGGCTGTTCTTGTGGAATTGGCAAAGGGTATTTGGAAGCCCATAGAGGGCTATGGTGAAAAAGGAAATATCTTCCGTTCAAAACTGGAAAGAAGCTTTCTGAGAAACTGCTCTGTGTTCTGTTAATTCATCTCACAGAGTTACATCTTTCCCTTCAAGAAGCCTTTCGCTAAGGCTGTTCTTGAGGAATTGGCAAAGGGATATTTGGAAGCCCATAGAGGGCTATGGTGAAAAAGGTAATATCTTCCGTTCAAAATTGGAATCAAGCTTTGTAAGAAACAGCTCCGTGTTCTGTTAATTCATCTCACAGAGTTACATCTTTCCCTTCAAGAAGGCTTTCACTAAGGCTATTCTTGTGGAATTGGCAAAGGGATATTTGGAAGCCCATAGAGGGCTGTGGTGAAAAAGGAAATATCTTCCGTTCAAAACTGGAAAGAAGCTTTCTGAGAAACTGCTCTGTGTTCTGTTAATTCATCTCACAGAGTTACATCTTTCCCTTCAAGAAGCCTTTCGCTAAGGCTGTTCCTGTGGAATTGGCAAAGGGATATTTGGAAGCCCATAGAGGGCTATGGTGAAAAAGGAAATATCTTCCGTTCAAAACTGGAAAGAAGCTTTCTGAGAAACTGCTCTGTGTTCTGTTAATTCATCTCACAGAGTTACATCTTTCCCTTCAAAAAGTCTTTCGCTAAGGCTGTTCTTGTGGAATTGGCAAAGGGATATTTGGAAGCCCATAGAGGGCTATGGAGAAAAAGGAAATATCTTCCGTTGAAAACTGGAAAGAAGCTTTCTGAGAAACTGCTCTGTGTTCTGTTAATTCATCTCACAGAGTTACATCTTTTCCTTCAAGAAGCCTTTCGCTAAGGCTGTTCTTGTGGAATTGGCAAAGGGATATTTGGAAGCCCATAGAGGGCTATGGTGAAAAAGGAAATATCTTCCGTTCAAAACTGGAAAGAAGCTTTCTGAGAAACTGCTCTGTGTTCTGTTAATTCATCTCACAGAATTACATCTTTCCCTTCAAGAAGCCTTTCGCTAAGGCTGTTCTTGTGGAATTGGCAAAGGATATTTGGAAGAACATAGAGGGCTATCGTGAAAAAGGAAATATCTTCCGTTCAAAACTGGAAAGAAGCTTTCTGAGAAACTGCTCTGTGTTCTGTTAATTCATCTCACAGAATTACATCTTTCCCTTCAAAAAGTCTTTCGCTAAGGCTGTTCTTGTGGAATTGGCAAACGGATATTTGGAAGCCCCTAGAGGGCTATGGTGAAAAAGCTAATATCTTCCGTTCAAAACTGGAAACAAGCTTTGTAGAAACTGCTCCGTGTTCTGTTAATTCATCTCACAGAGTTACATCTTTCCCTTCAAGGAGCCTTTCGCTAAGGCTGTTCTTGGAGAATTGGCAAAGGGATATTTGGAAGCCCATAGACGGCTATGGTGAAAAAGGAAATATCTTCCGTTCAAAACTGGAAACAAGCTTTGTAAGAAACTGCTCCTTGTTCTGTTAATTCATCTCACAGAGTTACATCTTTCCGTTCAAGAAGCCTTTCGCTATGGCTATTCTTGTGCAATTGGCAAAGGGATATTTGGAAGCCCATAGAGGGCTATGGTGAAAAAGGAAATATCTTCCGTTCAAAACTGGAAAGAAGCTTTCTGAGAAACTGCTCTGTGTTCTGTTAATTCATCTCACAGAGATACATCTTTCCATTCAAGAAGCCTTTCGCTAAAGCTGTTCTTGTGGAATTGGCAAAGGGATATTTGGAAGCCCTTAGAGGGCTATGGTGAAAAAGGAAATATCTTCCGTTCAAAACTGGAAAGAAGCTTTCTGAGAAACTGCTCTGTGTTCTGTTAATTCATCTCACAGAGTTACATCTTTCCCTTCAAGAAGCCTTTCGCTAAGGCTGTTCTTGTGGAATTGGCAAAGGGTATTTGGAAGCCCATAGAGGGCTATGGTGAAAAAGGAAATATCTTCCGTTCAAAACTGGAAAGAAGCTTTCTGAGAAACTGCTCTGTGTTCTGTTAATTCATCTCACAGAGTTACATCTTTCCCTTCAAGAAACCTTTCGCTACGGCTGTTCTTGTGGAATTGGCAAAGGGATATTTGGAAGCCCATAGAGGGCTATGGTGAAAATGGAAATATCTTCCGTTCAAAACTGGAAAGAAGCTTTCTGAGAAACTGCTCTGTGTTCTGTAAATTCATCTCACAGAGTTACATCTTTCCCTTCAAGAAGCCTTTCGCTAAGGCTGTTCTTGTGTAATTGGCAAAGGGATATTTGGAAGCCCATAGAGGGCTATGGTGAAAAAGGTAATATCTTCCGTTCAAAACTGGAAACAAGCTTTGTAGAAACTGCTCCGTGTTCTGTTAATTCATCTCACAGAGTTACATCTTTCCTTTCAAGAAGCCTTTCGCTAAGGCTATTCTTGTGGAATTGGCAAAGGGATATTTGGAAGCCCATAGAGGGCTATGGTGAAAAAGGAAATATCTTCCGTTCAAAACTGGAAAGAAGCTTTCTGAGAAACTGCTCTGTGTTCTGTTAATTCATCTCACAGAGTTACATCTTTCCTTTCAAGAAGCCTTTCGCTAAAGCTGTTCTTCTGGAATTGGCAAAGGGATATTTGGAAGCCCATAGAGGGCTATGGTGAAAAAGGAAATATCTTCCGTTCAAAACTGGAAAGAAGCTTTCTGAGAAACTGCTCTGTGATCTGTTAATTCATCCCACAGAGTTACATCTTTCCCTTCAAAAAGTCTTTCGCTAAGGCTGTTCTTGTGGAATTGGCAAAGGGATATTTGGAAGCCCATAGAGGGCTATGGTGAAAAAGGAAATATCTTCCGTTCAAAACTGGAAAGTAGCTTTCTGAGAAACTGCTCTGTGTTCTTTTAATTCATCTCACAGAGTTACATCTTTCCCTTCAAGAAGCCTTTCGCTAAGGCTGTTCTTGTGGAATTGGCAAAGGGATATTTGCAAGCCCATAGAGGGCTATGGTGAAAAAGGAAATATCTTCCGTTCAAAACTGGAAAGAAGCTTTCTGAGAAACTGCTCTGTGTTCTATTAATCCATCTCACAGAGTTACATCTTTCCCTTCAAGAAACCTTTCGCTAAGGCTGTTCTTGTGGAATTGGCAAAGGGATATTTGGAAGCCCATAGAGGGCTATGGTGAAAAAGGAAATATCTTCCGTTCAAAACTGGAATGAAGCTTTCTGAGAAACTGCTCTTAGTTCTGTTAATTCATCTCACAGAGTTACATCTTTCCCTTCAAGAAGTCTTTCGCTAAGGCTGTTCTTGTGGAATTGGCAAGGGGATATTTGGAAGCCCATAGAGGGCTATGGTGAAAAAGGAAATATCTTCCGTTCAAAACTGGAAAGAAGCTTTCTGAGAAACTGTTCTGTGTTCCGTTAATTCATCTCATAGAGTTACATCTTTCCCTTCAAGAAGCCTTTCGCTAAGGCTGTTCTTGTGGAATTGGCAAAGGGATATTTGGAAGCCCATAGAGAGCTATGGTGAAAAAGGAAATATCTTGCGTTCAAAACTGGAAAGGAGCTTTCTGAGAAACTGCTCTGAGTTCTGTTAATTCATCTCACAGAGTTACATCTTTCCCTTCAAGAAGCCTTTCGCTAAGGCTGTTCTTGTGCAATTGGCAAAGGGATATTTGGAAGCCCATAGAGGGCTATGGTGAAAAAGGAAATATCTTCCGTTGAAAACTGGAAACAAGCCTTTTGAGAAACTGCTCTGTGTTCTGTTAATTCATCTCACAGAGTTACATCTTTCCCTTCAAGAAGCCTTTCGCTAAGGCTGTTCTTGTGGAATTGGCAAAGGGATATTTGGAAGCCCATAGAGGGCTATGGTGAAAAAGGAAATATCTTCCGTTCAAAACTGGAAAGAAGCTTTCTGAGAAACTGCTCTGTGTTCTGTTAATTCATCTCACAGAGTTACATCTTTCCCTTCAAGAAGCCTTTCGCTAAGGCTGTTCTTGTGGAATTGGCAAAGGGTATTTGGAAGCCCATAGAGGGCTATGGTGAAAAAGGAAATATCTTCCGTTCAAAACTGGAAAGAAGCTTTCTGAGAAACTGCTCTGTGTTCTGTTAATTCATCTCACAGAGTTACATCTTTCCCTTCAAGAAGCCTTTCGCTAAGGCTGTTCTTGAGGAATTGGCAAAGGGATATTTGGAAGCCCATAGAGGGCTATGGTGAAAAAGGTAATATCTTCCGTTCAAAACTGGAATAAAGCTTTGTAAGAAACAGCTCCGTGTTCTGTTAATTCATCTCACAGAGTTACATCTTTCCCTTCAAGAAGCCTTTCACTAAGGCTATTCTTGTGGAATTGGCAAAGGGATATTTGGAAGCCCATAGAGGGCTGTGGTGAAAAAGGAAATATCTTCCGTTCAAAACTGGAAAGAAGCTTTCTGAGAAACTGCTCTGTGTTCTGTTAATTCATCTCACAGAGTTACATCTTTCCCTTCAAGAAGCCTTTCGCTAAGGCTGTTCCTGTGGAATTGGCAAAGGGATATTTGGAAGCCCATAGAGGGCTATGGTGAAAAAGGAAATATCTTCCGTTCAAAACTGGAAAGAAGCTTTCTGAGAAACTGCTCTGTGTTCTGTTAATTCATCTCACAGAGTTACATCTTTCCCTTCAAGAAGCCTTTCGCTAAGGCTGTTCTTGTGGAATTGGCAAAGGGTATTTGGAAGCCCATAGAGGGCTATGGTGAAAAAGGAAATATCTTCCGTTCAAAACTGGAAAGAAGCTTTCTGAGAAACTGCTCTGTGTTCTGTTAATTCATCTCACAGAGTTACATCTTTCCCTTCAAGAAACCTTTCGCTACGGCTGTTCTTGTGGAATTGGCAAAGGGATATTTGGAAGCCCATAGAGGGCTATGGTGAAAATGGAAATATCTTCCGTTCAAAACTGGAAAGAAGCTTTCTGAGAAACTGCTCTGTGTTCTGTAAATTCATCTCACAGAGTTACATCTTTCCCTTCAAGAAGCCTTTCGCTAAGGCTGTTCTTGTGTAATTGGCAAAGGGATATTTGGAAGCCCATAGAGGGCTATGGTGAAAAAGGTAATATCTTCCGTTCAAAACTGGAAACAAGCTTTGTAGAAACTGCTCCGTGTTCTGTTAATTCATCTCACAGAGTTACATCTTTCCCTTCAAGAAGCCTTTCGCTAAGGCTGTTCTTGTGGAATTGGCAAAGGGATATTTGGAAGCCCATAGACGACTATGGTGAAAAAGGAAATATCTTCCGTTCAAAACTGGAAACAAGCTTTGTAAGAAACTGCTCCTTGTTCTGTTAATTCATCCCACAGAGTTACATCTTTCCCTTCAAAAAGTCTTTCGCTAAGGCTGTTCTTGTGGAATTGGCAAAGGGATATTTGGAAGCACATGGAGGGCTATGGTGAAAAAGGAAATATCTTCCGTTCAAAACTGGAAAGAAGCTTTCTGAGAAACTGCTCTGTGTTCTTTTAATTCATCTCACAGAGTTACATCTTTCCCTTCAAGAAGCCTTTCGCTAAGGCTGTTCTTGTGGAATTGGCAAAGGGATATTTGGAAGCCCATAGAGGGCTATGGTGAAAAAGGAAATATCTTCCTTTCAAAACTGGAAAGAAGCTTTCTGAGAAACTGCTCTGTGTTCCATTAATTCATCTCACAGAGTTACATCTTTCCCTTCAAGAAACCTTTGGCTAAGGCTGTTCTTGTGGAATTGGCAAAGGGATATTTGGAAGCCCATAGAGGGCTATGGTGAAAAAGGAAATATCTTCCGTTCAAAACTGGAAAGAAGCTTTCTGAGAAACTGCTCTGTGTTCTGTTAATTCATCCCACAGAGTTACATCTTTCCCTTCAAAAAGTCTTTCGCTAAGGCTGTTCTTGTGGAATTGGCAAGGGGATATTTGGAAGCCCATAGAGGGCTATGGTGAAAAAGGAAATATCTTCCGTTCAAAACTGGAAAGAAGCTTTCTGAGAAACTGTTCTGTGTTCCGTTAATTCATCTCATAGAGTTACATCTTTCCCTTCAAGAAGCCTTTCGCTAAGGCTGTTCTTGTGGAATTGGCAAAGGGATATTTGGAGGCCCATAGAGGGCTATGGTGAAAAAGGAAATATCTTGCGTTCAAAACTGGAAAGAAGCTTTCTGAGAAACTGCTCTGAGTTCTGTTAATTCATCTCACAGAGTTACATCTTTCCTTTCAAGAAGCCTTTCGCTAAGGCTGTTCTTGTGCAATTGGCAAAGGGATATTTGGAAGCCCATAGAGGGCTATGGTGAAAAAGGAAATATCTTCCGTTGAAAACTGGAAACAAGCCTTTTGAGAAACTGCTCTGTGATCTGTTAATTCATCTCACAGAGTTACATCTTTCCCTTCAAGAAGCCTTTCGCTAAGGCTGTTCTTGTGGAATTGGCAAAGGGATATTTGGAAGCCCATAGAGGGCTATGGTGAAAAAGGAAATATCTTCCGTTCAAAACTGGAAAGAAGCTTTCTGAGAAACTGCTCTGTGTTCTGTTAATTCATCTCACAGAGTTACATCTTTCCCTTCAAGAAGCCTTTCGCTAAGGCTGTTCTTGTGGAATTGGCAAAGGGTATTTGGAAGCCCATAGAGGGCTATGGTGAAAAAGGAAATATCTTCCGTTCAAAACTGGAAAGAAGCTTTCTGAGAAACTGCTCTGTGTTCTGTTAATTCATCTCACAGAGTTACATCTTTCCCTTCAAGAAGCCTTTCGCTAAGGCTGTTCTTGAGGAATTGGCAAAGGGATATTTGGAAGCCCATAGAGGGCTATGGTGAAAAAGGTAATATCTTCCGTTCAAAATTGGAATCAAGCTTTGTAAGAAACAGCTCCGTGTTCTGTTAATTCATCTCACAGAGTTACATCTTTCCCTTCAAGAAGGCTTTCACTAAGGCTATTCTTGTGGAATTGGCAAAGGGATATTTGGAAGCCCATAGAGGGCTGTGGTGAAAAAGGAAATATCTTCCGTTCAAAACTGGAAAGAAGCTTTCTGAGAAACTGCTCTGTGTTCTGTTAATTCATCTCACAGAGTTACATCTTTCCCTTCAAGAAGCCTTTCGCTAAGGCTGTTCCTGTGGAATTGGCAAAGGGATATTTGGAAGCCCATAGAGGGCTATGGTGAAAAAGGAAATATCTTCCGTTCAAAACTGGAAAGAAGCTTTCTGAGAAACTGCTCTGTGTTCTGTTAATTCATCTCACAGAGTTACATCTTTCCCTTCAAAAAGTCTTTCGCTAAGGCTGTTCTTGTGGAATTGGCAAAGGGATATTTGGAAGCCCATAGAGGGCTATGGAGAAAAAGGAAATATCTTCCGTTGAAAACTGGAAAGAAGCTTTCTGAGAAACTGCTCTGTGTTCTGTTAATTCATCTCACAGAGTTACATCTTTTCCTTCAAGAAGCCTTTCGCTAAGGCTGTTCTTGTGGAATTGGCAAAGGGATATTTGGAAGCCCATAGAGGGCTATGGTGAAAAAGGAAATATCTTCCGTTCAAAACTGGAAAGAAGCTTTCTGAGAAACTGCTCTGTGTTCTGTTAATTCATCTCACAGAATTACATCTTTCCCTTCAAAAAGTCTTTCGCTAAGGCTGTTCTTGTGTAATTGGCAAAGGGATATTTGGAAGCCCCTAGAGGGCTATGGTGAAAAAGCTAATATCTTCCGTTCAAAACTGGAAACAAGCTTTGTAGAAACTGCTCCGTGTTCTGTTAATTCATCTCACAGAGTTACATCTTTCCCTTCAAGGAGCCTTTCGCTAAGGCTGTTCTTGGAGAATTGGCAAAGGGATATTTGGAAGCCCATAGACGGCTATGGTGAAAAAGGAAATATCTTCCGTTCAAAACTGGAAAGAAGCTTTCTGAGAAACTGCTCTGTGTTCTGTAAATTCAGCTCACAGAGTTACATCGTTCCCTTCATGAAGCCTTTCGCTAAGGCTGTTCTTGTGGAATTGGCAAAGGGATATTTGGAAGCCCATAGAGGGCTATGGTGAAAAAGGAAATATCTTCCGTTCAAAACTGGAAAGAGGCTTTCTGAGAAACTGCTCTGTGTTCTGTTAATTCATCTCACAGAGTTACATCTTTCCCTTCAAAAAGTCTTTCGCTAAGGCTGTTCTTGTGGAATTGGCAAAGGGATATTTGGATGCCCATAGAGGGCTATGGTGAAAAAGGAAATATCTTCCGTTCAAAACTGGAAAGAAGCTTTCTGAGAAACTGTTCTGTGTTCTGTTAATTCATCTCACAGAGTTACATCTTTCCCTTCAAGAAGCCTTTCGCTAAGGCTGTTCTTGTGGAATTGGCAAAGGGATATTTGGAAGCCCATAGAGGGCTATGGTGAAAAAGGAAATATCTTCCGTTCAAAACTGGAAAGAAGCTTTCTGAGAAACTGCTCTGTGTTCTGTTAATTCATCTCACATAGTTATATCTTTCCCTTCAAGAAGCCTTTCACTAAGGCTGTTCTTGTGGAATTGGCAAAGGGATATTTGGAAGCCCATAGAGGGCTATGGTGAAAAAGGAAATATCTTTCGTTCAAAACTGGAAAGAAGCTTTCTGAGAAACTGCTCTGTGTTCTGTAAATTCATCTCACAGAGTTACATCTTTCCCTTCAAGAAGCCTTTCGCTAAGGCTGTTCTTGTGGAATTGGCAAAGGGATATTTGGAAGCCCATAGAGGGCTATGGTGAAAAAGGAAATATCTTCCGTTCAAAACTGGAAAGAAGCTTTCTGAGAAACTGCTCTGAGTTCTGTTAATTCATCTCACAGAGTTACATCTTTCCCTTCAAGAAGCCTTTCGCTAAGGCTGTTCTTGTGGAATTGGCAACGGGATATTTGGAAGCCCATAGAGGGCTATGGTGAAAAAGGAAATATCTTCCGTTCAAAACTGGAAAGAAGCTTTCTGAGAAACTGCTCTGTGTTCTGTTAATTCATCTCACAGAGTTACATCTTTCCCTTCAAGAAGCCTTTCGCTAAGGCTGTTCTTGCGGAATTGGCAAAGGGATATTTGGAAGCCCATAGAGGGCTATGGTGAAAAAGGAAATATCTTCCGTTCAAAACTGGAAAGAAGCTTTCTGAGAAACAGCTCTGTGTTCTGTTAATTCATCTCACAGAGTTACATCTTTCCCTTCAAGAAGCCTTTCGCTAAGGCTGTTCTTGTGGAATTGGCAAGGGGATATTTGGAAGCCCCTAGAGGGCTATGGTGAAAAAGGAAATATCTTCCGTTCAAAACTGGAAAGAAGCTTTCTGGGAAATTGCTCTGTGTTCTGTTAATTCATCTCACAGAGTTACATCTTCCCCTTCAAGAAGCCTTTCGCTAAGGCTGTTCTTGTGTAATTGGTAAAGGGATATTTGGAAGCCCATAGAGGGCTATGGTGAAAAAGGAAATATCTTCCGTTCAAAACTTGAAAGAAGGTTTCTGAGAAACTGCTCTGTGTTCTGTTAATTCATCTCACTTAGTTACATCTTTCCCTTCAAAAAGCCTTTCGCTAAGGCTATTCTTGTGGAATTGGCAAAGGGATATTTGGAAGCCCATAGAGGGCTATGGTGAAAAAGGAAATATCTTCCGTTCAAAACTGGAAAGAAGCTTTCTGAGAAACTGCTCTGTGTTCTGTTCATTCATCACACAGAGTTACATCTTTCCCTTCAAGGAGCCTTTCGCTAAGGCTGTTCTTGTGGAATTGGCAAAGGGATATTTGGAAGCCCATAGAGGGCTATGGTGAAAAAGGAAATATCTTCCGTTCAAAACCGGAAAGAAGCTTTCTGAGAAACTGCTCTGTGGTCTGTTAATTCATCTCACAGAGTTACATCTTTCCCTTCAAGAAGCCTTTCGCTAAGGCTGTTCTTGTGGAATTGGCAAAGGGATATTTGGAAGCCCATAGAGGGCTATGGTGAAAAAGGAAATATCTTCGGTTCAAAACTGGAAAGAAGCCTTCTGAGAAACTGCTCTGTGTTCTGTTAATTCATCTCACAGAGTTACATCTTTCCCTTCAAGAAGTCTTTCGCTAAGGCTGTTCTTGTGGAATTGGCAAAGGGATATTTGGAAGCCCATAAAGGGCTATGGTGAAAAAGGAAATATCTTCCGTTCAAAACTGGAAAGAAGCTTTCTGAGAAACTGTTCTGTGTTCTGTTAATTCATCTCACAGAGTTACATCTTTCTCTTCAAGAAGCCTTTCGATAAGGCTGTTCTTGTGGAATTGGCAATGGGATATTTGGAAGCCCATAGAGGGCTATGGTGTAAAAGGAAATATCTTCCGTTCAAAACTGGAAAGAAGCTTTCTGAGAAACTGCTCTGTGTTCTGTTCATTCATCTCACAGAGTTACATCTTTCCCTTCAAGAAGCCTTTCGCTAAGGCTGTTCTTGTGGAATTGGCAAAGGGATATTTGGAAGCCCATAGAGGGCTATGGTGAAAAAGGAAATATCTTCCGTTCAAAACTGGAAAGAAGCTTTCTGAGAAACTGCTCTGTGTTCTGTTCATTCATCTCACAGAGTTACATGTTTCCCTTCAAGAAGCCTTTCGCTAAGGCTGTTCTTGTGGAATTGGCAAAGGGATATTTGGAAGCCCATAGAGGTCTATGGTGAAAAAGGAAATATCTTCCGTTCAAAACTGGAAAGAAGCTTTCTGAGAAACTGCTCTGTGTTCTGCTAATTCATCTCACAGAGTTACATCTTTCCCTTCAAGAAGCCTTTCGCTAAGGCTGTTCTTGTGGAATTGGCAAAGGGATATTTGGAAGCCCATAGAGGGCTATGGTGAAAAAGGAAATATCTTCCGTTCAAAACTGGAAAGAAGCTTTCTGAGAAACTGCTCTGTGTTCTGTTAATTCATCTCACAGAGTTACATCTTTCCCTTCAAGAAGCCTTTCGCTAAGGCTGTTCTTTTGGAATTGGCAAAGGGATATTTGGAAGCCCATAGAGGGCTATGGTGAAAAAGGAAATATCTTCCGTTCAAAACTGGAAAGAAGCTTTCTGAGAATCTGCTCTGTGTTCTGTTAATTCATCTCACAGAGTTACATCTTTCCCTTCAAGAAGCCTTTCGCTAAGGCTGTTCTTGTGGAATTGGCAAAGGGATATTTGGAAGCCCATAGAGGGCTATGGTGAAAAAGGAAATATCTTCCGTTCAAAACTGGAAAGAAGCTTTTTGAGAAACTGTTCTGTGTTCTGTTAATTCATCTCACGGAGTTACATCTTTCCCTTCAAGAAGCCTTTCGCTAAGGCTGTTCTTGTGGAATTGGCAATGGGATATTTGGAAGCCCATACAGGGCTATCGTGAAAAAGGAAATATCTTCCGTTCAAAACTGGAAAGAAGCTTTCTGAGAAACTGCTCTGTGTTCTGTTAATTCATCTCACAGAGTTACATCGTTCCCTTCAAGAAGCCTTTCGCTAAGGCTGTTCTTGTGGAATTGGTAAAGGGATATTTGGAAGCCCATAGAGGGCTATGGCGAAAAAGGAAATATCTTCCGTTCAAAACTGGAAAGAAGCTTTCTGAGAAACTGCTCTGTGTTCTGTTAATTCATCTCACAGAGTTACATCTTTCCCTTCAAGAAGCCTTTCGCTAAGGCTGTTCTTGTGGAATTGGCAAAGGGATATTTGGAAGCCCATAGAGGGCTATGGTGAAAAAGGAAATATCTTCCGCTCAAAACTGGAAAGAAGCTTTCTGAGAAACTGCTCTGAGTTCTGTTAATTCATCTCACAGAGTTACATCTTTCCCTTCAAGAAGCCTTTCGTTAAGGCTGTTCTTGTGGAATTGGCAAAGGGATATTTGGAAGCCCTTAGAGGGCTATGGTGAAAAAGGAAATATCTTCCGCTCAAAACTGGAAAGAAGCTTTCTGAGAAACTGCTCTGAGTTCTGTTAATTCATCTCACAGAGTTACATCTTTCCCTTCAAGAAGCCTTTCGCTAAGGCTGTTCTTGTGGAATTGGCAAAGGGATATTTGGAAGCCCTTAGAGGGCTATGGTGAAAAAGGAAATATCTTCCGTTGAAAACTGGAAGCAAGCCTTTTGAGAAACTGCTCTGTGTTCTGTTAATTCATCTCACAGAGTTACATCTTTCCCTTCAAGAAGCCTTTCGCTAAGGCTGTTCTTGTGGAATTGGCAAAGGGATATTTGGAAGCCCATAGAGGGCTATGGTGAAAAAGGAAATATCTTCCGTTCAAAACTGGAAAGAAGCTTTCTGAGAAACTGCTCTGTGTTCTGTTAATTCATCTCACACAGTTACATCTTTCCCTTCAAAAAGCCTTTCGCTAAGGATGTTCTTGTGGAATTGGCAAAGGGATATTTGGAAGCCCATAGAGGGCTATTGTGAAAAAGGAAATATCTTCCGTTCAAAACTGGAAAGAAGCTTTCTGAGAAACTGCTCTGTGTTCTGTTAATTCATCTCACAGATTTACATCTTTCCCTTCAAGAAGCCTTTCGCTAAGGCTGTTCTTGTGGAATTGGCAAAGGGATATTTGGAAGCCCATAGAGGGCTATGGTGAAAAAGGAAATATCTTCCGTTCAAAACTGGAAAGAAGCTTTCTGAGAAACTGCTCTGTGTTCTGTAAATTCATCTCACAGAGTTACATCTTTCCCTTCAAGAAACCTTTCGCTAAGGCTGTTCTTGTGGAATTGGCAAAGGGATATTTGGAAGCCCATAGAGGGCTATGGTGAAAAAGGAAATATCTTCCGTTCAAAACTGGAAAGAAGCTTTCTGAGAATCTGCTCTGTGTTCTGCTAATTCATCTCACAGAGTTACAACTTTCCCTTCAAGAAGCCTTTCGCTAAGGCTGTTCTTGTGGAATTGGCAAAGGGATATTTGGAAGCCCATAGAGGGCTATGGTGAAAAAGGAAATATCTTCCGTTCAAAACTGGAAAGAAGCTTTCTGAGAAACTGCTCTGAGTTCTGTTAATTCATCTCACAGAATTACATCTTTCCCTTCAAGAAGCCTTTCGCTAAGGCTGTTCTTGTGGATTTGGCAAAGGGATATTTGGAAGCCCATAGAGGGCTATGGTGAAAAAGGAAATATCTTCCGTTCAAAACTGGAAACAAGCCTTTTGAGAAACAGCTCTGTGTTCTGTTAATTCATCTCACAGAGTTACATCTTTCCCTTCCAGAATTCTTTCGCTAAGGCTGTTCTTGTGGAATTGGCAAAGGGATATTGGGAAGCCCATAGAGGGCTATGGTGAAAAAGGAAATATCTTCCGTTCAAAACTGGAAAGAAGCTTTCTGAGAAACTGCTCTGTGTTCTGTTAATTCATCTCACAGAGTTACATCTTTCCCTTCAAGAAGCCTTTCGCTAAGGCTGTTCTTGTGGAATTAGCAAAGGGATATTTGGAAGCCCATAGAGGGCTATCGTGAAAAAGGAAATATCTTCCGTTCAAAACTGGAAAGAAGCTTTCTGAGAAACTGCTCTGTGTTCTGTAAATTCATCTCACAGAGTTACATCGTTCCCTTCAAGAAGCCTTTCGCTAAGGCTGTTCTTGTGGAATTGGCAAAGGGATATTTGGAAGCCCATAGAGGGCTATGGTGAAAAAGGAAATATCTTCCGTTCAAAATTGGAAAGAGGTTTTCTGAGAAACTGCTCTGTGTTCTGTTAATTCATCTCACAGAGTTACATCTTTCCCTTCAAAAAGTCTTTCGCTAAGGCTGTTCTTGTGGAATTGGCAAAGGGATATTTGGATGCCCATAGAGGGCTATGGTGAAAAATTAAATATCTTACGTTCAAAACTGGAAAGAAGCTTTCTGAGAAACTGATCTGTGTTCTGTTAATTCATCTCACAGAGTTACATCTTTCCCTTCAAGAAGCCTTTCGCTAAGGCTGTTCTTGTGGAATTGGCAAAGGGATATTTGGAAGCCCATAGAGGGCTATGTTGAAAAAGGAAATATCTTCCGCTCAAAACTGGAAAGAAGCTTTCTGAGAAACTGCTCTGAGTTCTTTTAATTCATCTCACAGAGTTACATCTTTCCCTTCAAGAAGCCTTTCGCTAAGGCTGTTCTTGTGGAATTGGCAAAGGGATATTTGGAAGCCCATAGAGGGCTATGGAGAAAAAGGAAATATCTTCCGTTCAAAACTGGAAAGAAGCTTTCTGAGAAACTGCTCTGTGTTCTGTAAATTCATCTCACAGAGTTACATCTTTCCCTTCAAGAAGCCTTTCGCTAAGGCTGTTCTTGTGGAATTGGCAAAGGGATATTTGGAAGCCCATAGAGGGCTATGGTGAAAAAGGAAATACCTTCCGTTGAAAACTGGAAAGAAGCTTTCTGAGAAACTGCTCTGTGTTCTGTTAATTCATCTCACAGAGTTACATCTTTCCCTTCGAAAAGTCTTTCGCTAAGGCTGTTCTTGTGGAATTGGCAAAGGGATATTTGGAAGCCCATAGACTGCTATGGTGAAAAAGGAAATATCTTCCGTTCAAAACTGGAAAGAAGCTTTCTGAGAAACTGCTCTGTGTTCTTTTAATTCATCTCACAGAGTTATATCTTTCCCTTCAAGAAGCCTTTCGCTAAGGCTGTTCTTGTGGAATTGGCAAAGGGATATTTGGAAGCCCTTAGAGGGCTATGGTGAAAAAGGAAATATCTTCCGTTCAAAACTGGAAAGAAGCTTTCTGAGAAACTGCTCTGTGTTCTGTTAATTCATCTCACAGAGTTACATCTTTCCCTTCAAGAAGCCTTTCGCTAAGGCTGTTCTTGTGGAATTGGCAAAGGGTATTTGGAAGCCCATAGAGGGCTATGGTGAAAAAGGAAATATCTTCCGTTCAAAACTAGAAAGAAGCTTTCTGAGAAACTGCTCTGTGTTCTGTTAATTCATCTCACAGAGTTACATCTTTCCCCTCAAGAAACCTTTCGCTACGGCTGTTCTTGTGGAATTGGCAAAGGGATATTTGGAAGCCCATAGAGGGCTATGGTGAAAATGGAAATATCTTCCGTTCAAAACTGGAAAGAAGCTTTCTGAGAAACTGCTCTGTGTTCTGTAAATTCATCTCACAGAGTTACATCTTTCCCTTCAAGAAGCCTTTCGCTAAGGCTGTTCTTGTGTAATTGGCAAAGGGATATTTGGAAGCCCATAGAGGGCTATGGTGAAAAAGGTAATATCTTCCGTTCAAAACTGGAAACAAGCTTTGTAGAAACTGCTCCATGTTCTGTTAATTCATCTCACAGAGTTACATCTTTCCCTTCAAGAAGCCTTTCGCTAAGGCTGTTCTTGTGGAATTGGCAAAGGGATATTTGGAAGCCCATAGACGGCTATGGTGAAAAAGGAAATATCTTTCGTTCAAAACTGGAAACAAGCTTTGTAAGAAACTGCTACTTGTTCTGTTAATTCATCTCACAGAGTTACATCTTTCCGTTCAAGAAGCCTTTCGCTAAGGCTATTCTTGTGGAATTGGCAAAGGGATATTTGGAAGCCCCTAGAGGGCTATGGTGAAAAAGGAAATATCTTCCGTTCAAAACTGGAAAGAAGCTTTCTGAGAAACTGCTCTGTGTTCTGTTAATTCATCTCACAGAGTTACATCTTTCCTTTCAAGAAGCCTTTCGCTAAAGCTGTTCTTGTGGAATTGGCAAATCGATATTTGGAAGCCCATAAAGGGCTATGGTGAAAAAGGAAAGATCTTCCGTTCAAAACTGGAAAGAAGCTTTCTGAGAAACTGCTCTGTGTTCTGTTAATTCATCCCACAGAGTTACATCTTTCCCTTCAAAAAGTCTTTCGCTAAGGCTGTTCTTGTGGAATTGGCAAAGGGATATTTGGAAGCCCATAGAGGGCTATGGTGAAAAAGGAAATATCTTCCGTTCAAAACTGGAAAGAAGCTTTCTGAGAAACTGCTCTGTGTTCTTTTAATTCATCTCACAGAGTTACATCTTTCCCTTCAAGAAGCCTTTCGCTAAGGCTGTTCTTGTGGAATTGGCAAAGGGATATTTGGAAGCCCATAGAGGGCTATGGTGAAAAAGGAAATATCTTCCGTTCAAAACTGGAAAGAAGCTTTCTGAGAAACTGCTCTGTGTTCTATTAATTCATCTCACAGAGTTACATCTTTCCCTTCAAGAAACCTTTCGCTAAGGCTGTTCTTGTGGAATTGGCAAAGGGATATTTGGAAGCCCATAGAGGGCTATGGTGAAAAAGGAAATATCTTCCGTTCAAAACTGGAAAGAAGCTTTCTGAGAAACTGCTCTGTGTTCTGTTAATTCATCTCACAGAGTTACATCTTTCCCTTCAAGAAGTCTTTCGCTAAGGCTGTTCTTGTGGAATTGGCAAGGGGATATTTGGAAGCCCGTAGAGGGCTATGGTGAAAAAGGAAATATCTTCCGTTCAAAACTGGAAAGAAGCTTTCTGAGAAACTGTTCTGTGTTCCGTTAATTCATCTCATAGAGTTACATCTTTCCCTTCAAGAAGCCTTTCGCTAAGGCTGTTCTTGTGGAATTGGCAAAGGGATATTTGGAAGCCCATAGAGGGCTATGGTGAAAAAGGAAATATCTTGCGTTCAAAACTGGAAAGAAGCTTTCTGAGAAACTGCTCTGAGTTCTGCTAATTCATCTCACAGAGTTACATCTTTCCCTTCAAGAAGCCTTTCGCTAAGGCTGTTCTTGTGCAATTGGCAAAGGGATATTTGGAAGCCCATAGAGGGCTATGGTGAAAAATGAAATATCTTCCGTTGAAAACTGGAAACAAGCCTTTTGAGAAACTGCTCTGTGTTCTGTTAATTCATCTCACAGAGTTACATCTTTCCCTTCAAGAAGCCTTTCGCTAAGGCTGTTCTTGTGGAATTGGCAAAGGGTATTTGGAAGCCCATAGAGGGCTATGGTGAAAAAGGAAATATCTTCCGTTCAAAACTGGAAAGAAGCTTTCTGAGAAACTGCTCTGTGTTCTGTTAATTCATCTCACAGAGTTACATCTTTCCCTTCAAGAAGCCTTTCGCTAAGGCTGTTCTTGAGGAATTGGTAAAGGGATATTTGGAAGCCCATAGAGGGCTATGGTGAAAAAGGTAATATCTTCCGTTCAAAACTGGAAACAAGCTTTGTAAGAAACAGCTCCGTGTTCTGTTAATTCATCTCACAGAGTTACATCTTTCCCTTCAAGAAGCCTTTCACTAAGGCTATTCTTGTGGAATTGGCAAAGGGATATTTGGAAGCCCATAGAGGGCTATGGTGAAAAAGGAAATATCTTCCGTTCAAAACTGGAAAGAAGCTTTCTGAGAAACTGCTCTGTGTTCTGTTAATTCATCTCACAGAGTTACATCTTTCCCTTCAAGAAGCCTTTCGCTAAGGCTGTTCCTGTGGAATTGGCAAAGGGATATTTGGAAGCCCATAGAGGGCTATGGTGAAAAAGGAAATATCTTGCGTTCAAAACTGGAAAGAAGCTTTCTGAGAAACTGCTCTGAGTTCTGTTAATGCATCTCACAGAGTTACATCATTCCCTTCAAGAAGCCTTTCGCTAAGGCTGTTCTTGTGCAATTGGCAAAGGGATATTTGGAAGCCCATAGAGGGCTATGGTGAAAAAGGAAATATCTTCCGTTGGAAACTGGAAACAAGCCTTTGAGAAACTGCTCTGTGTTCTGTTAATTCATCTCACAGAGTTACATCTTTTCCTTCAAGAAGCCTTTCGCTAAGGCTGTTCTTGTGGAATTGGCAAAGGGATATTTGGAAGCCCATAGAGGGCTATGGTGAAAAAGGAAATATCTTCCGTTCAAAACTGGAAAGAAGCTTTCTGAGAAACTGCTCTGTGTTCTGTTAATTCATCTCACAGAGTTACATCTTTCCCTTCAATAAGCCTTTCGCTAAGGCTGTTCTTGTGGAATTGGCAAAGGGATATTTGGAAGAACATAGAGGGCTATCGTGAAAAAGGAAATATCTTCCGTTCAAAACTGGAAAGAAGCTTTCTGAGAAACTGCTCTGTGTTCTGTTAATTCATCTCACAGAATTACATCTTTCCCTTCAAAAAGTCTTTCGCTAAGGCTGTTCTTGTGGAATTGGCAAAGGGATATTTGGAAGCCCATAGAGGGCTATGGTGAAAAAGGAAATATCTTCCGTTCAAAACTGGAAAGAAGCTTTCTGAGAAACTGCTCTGTGTTCTGTTAATTCATCTCACAGAGTTACATCTTTCCCTTCAAGAAGCCTTTCGCTAAGGCTGTTCTTGTGGAATTGGCAAAGGGATATTTGGAAGCCCATAGAGGGCTATGGTGAAAAAGGAAATATCTTCCGTTCAAAACTGGAAAGAAGCTTTCTGAGAAACTGCTCTGTGTTCTGTTAATTCATCTCACAGAGTTACATCTTTCCCTTCAAGAAGCCTTTCGCTAAGGCTGTTCTTGTGGAATTGGCAAAGGGATATTTGGAAGCCCATAGAGGGCTATGGTGGAAAAGGAAATATCTTCCGTTCAAAACTGGAAAGAAGCTTTCTGAGAAACTGCTCTGTGTTCTGTTAATTCATCTCACAGAGTTACATCTTTCCCTTCAAGAAGCCTTTCGCTAAGGCTGTTCTTGTGGAATTGGCAAAGGGATATTTGGAAGCCCATAGAGGGCTATGGTGAAAAAGGAAATATCTTCCGTTCAAAACTGGAAAGAAGCTTTCTGAGAAACTGCTCTGTGTTCTGTTAATTCATCTCACAGAGTTACATCTTTCCCTTCAAGAAGCCTTTCGCTAAGGTTGTTCTTGTGGAATTGGCAAAGGGATATTTGGAAGCCCATAGAGGGCTATGGTGAAAAAGGAAATATTTTCCGTTCAAAACTGGAAAGAAGCTTTCTCAGAAACTGCTCTGAGTTCTGTTAATTCATCTCAGAGAGTTACATCTTTCCCTTCAAGGAGCCTTTCGCTAAGGCTGTTCTTGTGGAATTGGCAAAGGGATATTTGGAAGCCCCTAGAGGGCTATGGTGAAAAAGGAAATATCTTCCGTTGAAAACTGGAAACAAGCCTTTTGAGAAACTGCTCTGTGTTCTGTTAATTCAACTCACAGAGTTACATCTTTCCCTTCTAGAAGCCTTTCGCTAAGGCTGTTCTTGTGGAATTGGCAAAGGGATATTTGGAAGCCCATAGAGGGCTATGGTGAAAAAGGAAATATCTTCTTTCAAAACTGGAAAGAAGCTTTCTGAGAAACTGCTCTGTGTTCTGTTAATTCATCTCACAGAGGTACATCTTTCCCTTCAAGAAGCCTTTCGCTAAGGCTGTTCTTGTGGAATTGACAAAGGGATATTTGGAAGCCCATAGATGTCTATGGTGAAAAAGGAAATAACTTCCGTTCAAAACTGGAAAGAAGCTTTCTGAGAAACTGCTCTGTGTTCTGTTAATTCAACTCACAGAGTTACATCTTTCCCTTCAAGAAGCCTTTCGCTAAGGCTGTTCTTGTGGAATTGGCAAAGGGATATTTGGAAGCCCACAGAGGGCTATGGTGCAAAAGGAAATATCTTCCGTTCAAAACTGGAAAGAAGCTTTCTGAGAAACTGCTCTGTGTTCTGTTAATTCATCTCACAGAGTTACATCTTTCCATTCAAGAAGCCTTTCGCTAAGGCTGTTCTTGTGGAATTGGCAAAGGGATATTTGGAAGCCCATAGAGGGCTATGGTGAAAAAGGAAATATCTTCCGTTCAAAACTGGAAAGAAGCTTTCTGAGAAACTGCTCTGTGTTCTGTTAATTCATCTCACAGAGTTACATCTTTTCCCTCAAGAAGCCTTTCGCTAAGGCTGTTCTTGTGGAATTGGCAAAGGGATATTTGGAAGCCCATAGAGGGCTATGTTGAAAAACGAAATATCTTCCGCTCAAAACTGGAAAGAAGCTTTCTGAGAAACTGCTCTGTGTTCTTTTAATTCATCTCACAGAGTTACATCTTTCCCTTCAAGAAGCCTTTCGCTAAGGCTGTTCTTGTGGAATTGGCAAAGGGATATTTGGAAGCCCTTAGAGGGCTATGGTGAAAAAGGAAATATCTTCCGTTCAAAACTGGAAAGAAGCTTTCTGAGAAACTGCTCTGTGTTCTGTTAATTCATCTCACAGAGTTACATCTTTCCCTTCAAGAAGCCTTTCGCTAAGGCTGTTCTTGTGGAATTGGCAAAGGGTATTTGGAAGCCCATAGAGGGCTATGGTGAAAAAGGAAATATCTTCCGTTCAAAACTAGAAAGAAGCTTTCTGAGAAACTGCTCTGTGTTCTGTTAATTCATCTCACAGAGTTACATCTTTCCCTTCAAGAAACCTTTCGCTACGGCTGTTCTTGTGGAATTGGCAAAGGGATATTTGGAAGCCCATAGAGGGCTATGGTGAAAATGGAAATATCTTCCGTTCAAAACTGGAAAGAAGCTTTCTGAGAAACTGCTCTGTGTTCTGTAAATTCATCTCACAGAGTTACATCTTTCCCTTCAAGAAGCCTTTCGCTAAGGCTGTTCTTGTGTAATTGGCAAAGGGATATTTGGAAGCCCATAGAGGGCTATGGTGAAAAAGGTAATATCTTCCGTTCAAAACTGGAAACAAGCTTTGTAGAAACTGCTCCGTGTTCTGTTAATTCATCTCACAGAGTTACATCTTTCCCTTCAAGAAGCCTTTCGCTAAGGCTGTTCTTGTGGAATTGGCAAAGGGATATTTGGAAGCCCATAGACGGCTATGGTGAAAAAGGAAATATCTTCCGTTCAAAACTGGAAAGAAGCTTGCTGAGAAACTGCTCTGTGTTCTGTTAATTCATCTCACAGAGTTACATCTTTCCTTTCAAGAAGCCTTTCGCTAAAGCTGTTCTTGTGGAATTGGCAAAGGGATATTTGGAAGCCCATAGAGGGCTATGGTGAAAAAGGAAAGATCTTCCGTTCAAAACTGGAAAGAAGCTTTCTGAGAAACTGCTCTGTGTTCTGTTAATTCATCCCACAGAGTTACATCTTTCCCTTCAAAAAGTCTTTCGCTAAGGCTGTTCTTGTGGAATTGGCAAAGGGATATTTGGAAGCCCATAGAGGGCTATGGTGAAAAAGGAAATATCTTCCGTTCAAAACTGGAAAGAAGCTTTCTGAGAAACTGCTCTGTGTTCTTTTAATTCATCTCACAGAGTTACATCTTTCCCTTCAAGAAGCCTTTCGCTAAGGCTGTTCTTGTGGAATTGGCAAAGGGATATTTGGAAGCCCATAGAGGGCTATGGTGAAAAAGGAAATATCTTCCGTTCAAAACTGGAAAGAAGCTTTCTGAGAAACTGCTCTGTGTTCTATTAATTCATCTCACAGAGTTACATCTTTCCCTTCAAGAAACCTTTCGCTAAGGCTGTTCTTGTGGAATTGGCAAAGGGATATTTGGAAGCCCATAGAGGGCTATGGTGAAAAAGGAAATATCTTCCGTTCAAAACTGGAAAGAAGCTTTCTGAGAAACTGCTCTGTGTTCTGTTAATTCATCTCACAGAGTTACATCTTTCCCTTCAAGAAGTCTTTCGCTAAGGCTGTTCTTGTGGAATTGGCAAGGGGATATTTGGAAGCCCGTAGAGGGCTATGGTGAAAAAGGAAATATCTTCCGTTCAAAACTGGAAAGAAGCTTTCTGAGAAACTGTTCTGTGTTCCGTTAATTCATCTCATAGAGTTACATCTTTCCCTTCAAGAAGCCTTTCGCTAAGGCTGTTCTTGTGGAATTGGCAAAGGGATATTTGGAAGCCCATAGAGGGCTATGGTGAAAAAGGAAATATCTTGCGTTCAAAACTGGAAAGAAGCTTTCTGAGAAACTGCTCTGAGTTCTGCTAATTCATCTCACACAGTTACATCTTTACCTTCAAGAAGCCTTTCGCTAAGGCTGTTCTTGTGCAATTGGCAAAGGGATATTTGGAAGCCCATAGAGGGCTATGGTGAAAAAGGAAATATCTTCCGTTGAAAACTGGAAACAAGCCTTTTGAGAAACTACTCTGTGTTCTGTTAATTCATCTCACAGAGTTACATCTTTCCCTTCAAGAAGCCTTTCGCTAAGGCTGTTCTTGTGGAATTGGCAAAGGGTATTTGGAAGCCCATAGAGGGCTATGGTGAAAAAGGAAATATCTTCCGTTCAAAACTGGAAAGAAGCTTTCTGAGAAACTGCTCTGTGTTCTGTTAATTCATCTCACAGAGTTACATCTTTCCCTTCAAGAAGCCTTTCGCTAAGGCTGTTCTTGAGGAATTGGTAAAGGGATATTTGCAAGCCCATAGAGGGCTATGGTGAAAAAGGTAATATCTTCCGTTCAAAACTGGAAACAAGCTTTGTAAGAAACAGCTCCGTGTTCTGTTAATTCATCTCACAGAGTTACATCTTTCCCTTCAAGAAGCCTTTCACTAAGGCTATTCTTGTGGAATTGGCAAAGGGATATTTGGAAGCCCATAGAGGGCTATGGTGAAAAAGGAAATATCTTCCGTTCAAAACTGGAAAGAAGCTTTCTGAGAAACTGCTCTGTGTTCTGTTAATTCATCTCACAGAGTTACATCGTTCCCTTCAAGAAGCCTTTCGCTAAGGCTGTTCCTGTGGAATTGGCAAAGGGATATTTGGAAGCCCATAGAGGGCTATGGTGAAAAAGGAAATATCTTGCGTTCAAAACTGGAAAGAAGCTTTCTGAGAAACTGCTCTGTGTTCTGTTAATGCAACTCACAGAGTTACATCTTTCCCTTCAAGAAGCCTTTCGCTAAGGCTGTTCTTGTGCAATTGGCAAAGGGATATTTGGAAGCCCATAGAGGGCTATGGTGAAAAAGGAAATATCTTCCGTTGGAAACTGGAAACAAGCCTTTGAGAAACTGCTCTGTGTTCTGTTAATTCATCTCACAGAGTTACATCTTTTCCTTCAAGAAGCCTTTCGCTAAGGCTGTTCTTGTTTAATTGGCAAAGGGATATTTGGAAGCCCATAGAGGGCTATGGTGAAAAAGGAAATATCTTCCGTTCAAAACTGGAAAGAAGCTTTCTGAGAAACTGCTCTGTGTTCTGTTAATTCATCTCACAGAGTTACATCTTTCCCTTCAAGAAGCCTTTCGCTAAGGCTGTTCTTGTGGAATTGGCAAAGGGATATTTGGAAGAACATAGAGGACTATCGTGAAAAAGGAAATATCTTCCGTTCAAAACTGGAAAGAAGCTTTCTGAGAAACTGCTCTGTGTTCTGTTAATTCATCTCACAGAATTACATCTTTCCCTTCAAAAAGTCTTTCGCTAAGGCTGTTCTTGTGGAATTGGCAAAGGGATATTTGGAAGCCCATAGAGGGCTATGGTGAAAAAGGAAATATCTTCCGTTCAAAACTGGAAAGAAGCTTTCTGAGAAACTGCTCTGTGTTCTGTTAATTCATCTCACAGAGTTACATCTTTCCCTTCAAGAAGCCTTTCGCTAAGGCTGTTCTTGTGGAATTGGCAAAGGGATAATTGGAAGCCCATAGAGGGCTATGGTGAAAAAGGAAATATCTTCCGTTCAAAACTGGAAAGAAGCTTTCTGAGAAACTGCTCTGTGTTCTGTTAATTCATCTCACAGAGTTACATCTTTCCCTTCAAGAAGCCTTTCGCTAAGGCTGTTCTTGTGGAATTGGCAAAGGGATATTTGGAAGCCCATAGAGGGCTATGGTGGAAAAGGAAATATCTTCCGTTCAAAACTGGAAAGAAGCTTTCTGAGAAACTGCTCTGTGTTCTGTTAATTCATCTCACAGAGTTACATCTTTCCCTTCAAGAAGCCTTTCGCTAAGGCTGTTCTTGTGGAATTGGCAAAGGGATATTTGGAAGCCCATAGAGGGCTATGGTGAAAAAGGAAATATCTTCCGTTCAAAACTGGAAAGAAGCTTTCTGAGAAACTGCTCTGTGTTCTGTTAATTCATCTCACAGAGTTACATCTTTCCCTTCAAGAAGCCTTTCGCTAAGGTTGTTCTTGTGGAATTGGCAAAGGGATATTTGGAAGCCCATAGAGGGCTATGGTGAAAAAGGAAATATTTTCCGTTCAAAACTGGAAAGAAGCTTTCTCAGAAACTGCTCTGAGTTCTGTTAATTCATCTCAGAGAGTTACATCTTTCCCTTCAAGGAGCCTTTCGCTAAGGCTGTTCTTGTGGAATTGGCAAAGGGATATTTGGAAGCCCCTAGAGGGCTATGGTGAAAAAGGAAATATCTTCCGTTGAAAACTGGAAACAAGCCTTTTGAGAAACTGCTCTGTGTTCTGTTAATTCAACTCACAGAGTTACATCTTTCCCTTCTAGAAGCCTTTCGCTAAGGCTGTTCTTGTGGAATTGGCAAAGGGATATTTGGAAGCCCATAGAGGGCTATGGTGAAAAAGGAAATATCTTCTTTCAAAACTGGAAAGAAGCTTTCTGAGAAACTGCTCTGTGTTCTGTTAATTCATCTCACAGAGGTACATCTTTCCCTTCAAGAAGCCTTTGGCTAAGGCTGTTCTTGTGGAATTGACAAAGGGATATTTGGAAGCCCATAGATGGCTATGGTGAAAAAGGAAATAACTTCCGTTCAAAACTGGAAAGAAGCTTTCTGAGAAACTGCTCTGTGTTCTGTTAATTCATCTCACAGAGTTACATCTTTCACTTCAAGAAGCCTTTCGCTAAGGCTGTTCTTGTGGAATTGGCAAAGGGATATTTCGAAGCCCACAGAAGGCTATGATGAAAAAGGAAATATATTCCGTTCAAAACTGGAAAGAAGCTTTCTGAGAAACTGCTCTGTGTTCTGTTAATTCATCTCACAGAGTTACATCTTTCCCTTCAAGAAGCCGTTCGCTAAGGCTGTTCTTGTGGAATTGGCAAAGGGATATTTGGAAGCCCATAGAGGGCTATGGTGAAAAAGGAAATATCATCCGTTCAAAACTGGAAAGAAGCTTTCTGAGAAACTGCTCTGTGTTCTGTTAATTCATCTCACAGAGTTACATCTTTCCTTTCAAGAAGCCTTTCGCTAAGGCTGTTCTTGCGGAATTGGCAAAGGGATATTTGGAAGTCCGTAGAGGGCTATGGTGAAAAAGGAAATATCTTCGGTTCAAAACTGGAAAGAAGCTTTCTGAGAAACTTCTCTGTGTTCTGTTAATTCATCTCACAGAGTTACATCTTTCCCTTCAAGAAGCCTTTTGCTAAGGCTGTTCTTGGGGAATTGGCAAAGGGATATTTGGAAGCCCATAGAGGGCTATGGTGAAAAAGGAAATATCTTCCGTTAAAAATTGGAAAGAAGCTTTCTGAGAAACTGCACTGTGTTCTGTAAATTCATCTCACAGAGTTACATCTTTCCCTTCAAGAAACCTTTCGCTAAGGCTGTTCTTGTGGAATTGGCAAAGGGATATTTGGAAGCCCATAGAGGGCTATGGTGAAAAAGGCAATATCTTCCGTTCCAAACTGGAAACAAGCTTTGTAAGAAACAGCTCCGTGTTCTGTTAATTCATCTCACAGAGTTACATCTTTCCCTTCAAGAAGCCTTTCACTAAGGCTATTCCTGTGGAATTGGCAAAGGGATATTTGGAACCCATAGAGGGCTATGGTGAAAAAGGAAATATCTTCCGTTCAAAACTGGAAAGAAACTTTCTGAGAAACTGCTCTGTGTTCTGTTAATTCATCTCACAGAGTTACATCTTTCCCTTCAAGAAGCGTTTCGCTAAGGCTGTTCTTGTGGAATTGGCAAAGGGATATTTGGAAGCCCATAGAGGGCTATGGTGAAAAAGGAAATATCTTCCGTTCAAAACTGGAAAGAAGCTTTCTGAGAAACTGCTCTGTGTTCTGTTAATTCATCTCACAGAGTTACATCTTTCCCTTCAAAAAGTCTTTCGCTAAGGCTGTTCTTGTGGAATTGGCAAAGGGATATTTGGAAGCCCATAGAGGGCTATGGTGAAAAAGGAAATATCTTCCGTTCAAAACTGGAAAGAAGCTTTCTGAGAAACTGCTCTGTGTTCTTTTAATTCATCTCACAGAGTTACATCTTTCTCTTCAAAAAGCCTTTCGCTAAGGCTGTTCTTGTGGAATTGGCAAAGGGATATTTGGAAGCCCATAGAGGGCTATGGTGAAAAAGGAAATATCTTCCGTTCAAACCTGGAAAGAAGCTTTCTGAGAAACTGCTCTGTGTTCTGTTAATTCATCTCACAGAGTTACATCTTTCCCTTCAAGAAGCCTGTCGCTAAGGCTGTTCTTGTGGAATTGGCAAAGGGATATTTGGAAGCCCATAGAGGGCTATGGTGAAAAAGGAAATATCTTCCGTTCAAAACTGGAAAGAAGCTTTCTGAGAAACTGCTCTGTGTTCTGTTAATTCATCTCACAGAGTTACATCTTTCCCTTCAAGAAGTCTTTCGCTTAGGCTGTTCTTGTGGAATTGGCAAGGGGATATTTGGAAGCCCATAGATGGCTATGGTGAAAAAGGAAATATCTTCCGTTCAAAACTGGAAAGAAGCTTTCCGAGAAACTGCTCTGTGTTCTGTTAATTCATCTCACAGCGTTACATCTTTCCCTTCAAGAAGCCTTTTGCTAAGGCTGTTCTTGGGGAATTGGCAAAGGGATATTTGGAAGCCCATAGAGGGCTATGGTGAAAAAGGAAATATCTTCCGTTCAAAACTGGAAAGAAGCTTTCTGAGAAACTGCTCTGTGTTCTGTTAATTCATCTCACAGAGTTACATCTTTCCCTTCAAGAAACCTTTCGCTCAGGCTGTTCTTGTGGAATTGGCAAAGGGATATTTGGAAGCCCATAGAGGGCTATGGTGAAAAAGGAAATATCTTCCGTTCAAAACTGGAAAGAAGCTTTCTGAGAAACTGCTCCGTGTTCTGTTAATTCATCTCACAGAGTTACATCTTTCCCTTCAAGAAGTCTTTCGCTAAGGCTGTTCTTGTGGAATTGGCAAGGGGATATTTGGAAGCCCATAGAGGGCTATGGTGAAAAAGGAAATACCTTCCGTTCAAAACTGGAAAGAAGCTTTCTGAGAAACTGTTCTGTGTTCCGTTAATTCATCTCATAGAGTTACATCTTTCCCTTCAAGAAGCCTTTCGCTAAGGCTGTTCTTGTGGAATTGGCAAAGGGATATTTGGAAGCCCATAGAGGGCTATGGTGAAAAAGGAAATATCTTGCCTTCAAACTGGAAAGAAGCTTTCTGAGAAACTGCTCTGAGTTCTGTTAATTCATCTCACAGAGTTACATCTTTCCCTTCAAGAAGCCTTTCGCTAAGGCTGTTCTTGTGGAATTGGCAAAGGGATATTTGGAAGCCCTTAGAGGGCTATGGTGAAAAAGGAAATATCTTCCGCTCAAAACTGGAAAGAAGCTTTCTGAGAAACTGCTCTGAGTTCTGTTAATTCATCTCACAGAGTTACATCTTTCCCTTCAAGAAGCCTTTCGCTAAGGCTGTTCTTGTGGAATTGGCAAAGGGATATTTGGAAGCCCTTAGAGGGCTATGGTGAAAAAGGAAATATCTTCCGTTGAAAACTGGAAGCAAGCCTTTTGAGAAACTGCTCTGTGTTCTGTTAATTCATCTCACAGAGTTACATCTTTCCCTTCAAGAAGCCTTTCGCTAAGGCTGTTCTTGTGGAATTGGCAAAGGGATATTTGGAAGCCCATAGAGGGCTATGGTGAAAAAGGAAATATCTTCCGTTCAAAACTGGAAAGAAGCTTTCTGAGAAACTGCTCTGTGTTCTGTAAATTCATCTCACAGAGTTACATCTTTCCCTTCAAGAAACCTTTCGCTAAGGCTGTTCTTGTGGAATTGGCAAAGGGATATTTGGAAGCCCATAGAGGGCTATGGTGAAAAAGGAAATATCTTCCGTTCAAAACTGGAAAGAAGCTTTCTGAGAATCTGCTCTGTGTTCTGCTAATTCATCTCACAGAGTTACAACTTTCCCTTCAAGGAGCCTTTCGCTAAGGCTCTTCTTGTGGAATTGGCAAAGGGATATTTGGAAGCCCATAGAGGGCTATGGTGAAAAAGGAAATATCTTCCGTTCAAAACTGGAAAGAAGCTTTCTGAGAAACTGCTCTGTGTTCTGTAAATTCATCTCACAGAGTTACATCGTTCCCTTCATGAAGCCTTTCGCTAAGGCTGTTCTTGTGGAATTGGCAAAGGGATATTTGGAAGCCCATAGAGGGCTATGGTGAAAAAGGAAATATCTTCCGTTCAAAATTGGAAAGAGGTTTTCTGAGAAACTGCTCTGTGTTCTGTTAATTCATCTCACAGAGTTACATCTTTCCCTTCTAAAAGTCTTTCGCTAAGGCTGTTCTTGTGGAATTGGCAAAGGGATATTTGGATGCCCATAGAGGGCTATGGTGAAAAAGGAAATATCTTCCGTTCAAAACTGGAAAGAAGCTTTCTGAGAAACTGCTCTGTGTTCTGTTAATTCATCTCACAGAGTTACATCTTTTCCCTCAAGAAGCCTTTCGCTAAGGCTGTTCTTGTGGAATTGGCAAAGGGATATTTGGAAGCCCATAGAGGGCTATGTTGAAAAAGGAAATATCTTCCGCTCAAAACTGGAAAGAAGCTTTCTGAGAAACTGCTCTGAGTTCTGTTAATTCATCTCACAGAGTTACATCTTTCCCTTCAAGAAGCCTTTCGCTAAGGCTGTTCTTGTGGAATTGGCAAAGGGATATTTGGAAGCCCATAGAGGGCTATGGTGAAAAAGGAAATATCTTCCGTTCAAAACTGGAAAGAAGCTTTCTGAGAAACTGCTCTGTGTTCTGTAAATTCATCTCACAGAGTTACATCTTTCCCTTCAAGAAGCCTTTCGCTAAGGCTGTTCTTGTGGAATTGGCAAAGGGATATTTGGAAGCCCATAGAGGGCTATGGTGAAAAAGGAAATACCTTCCGTTGAAAACTGGAAAGAAGCTTTCTGAGAAACTGCTCTGTGTTCTGTTAATTCATCTCACAGAGTTACATCTTTCCCTTCAAAAAGTCTTTCGCTAAGGCTGTTCTTGTGGAATTGGCAAAGGGATATTTGGAAGCCCATAGAGGGCTATGGTGAAAAAGGAAATATCTTCCGTTCAAAACTGGAAAGAAGCTTTCTGAGAAACTGCTCTGTGTTCTTTTAATTCATCTCACAGAGTTACATCTTTCCCTTCAAGAAGCCTTTCGCTAAGGCTGTTCTTGTGGAATTGGCAAAGGGATATTTGGAAGCCCTTAGAGGGCTATGGTGAAAAAGGAAATATCTTCCGTTCAAAACTGGAAAGAAGCTTTCTGAGAAACTGCTCTGTGTTCTGTTAATTCATCTCACAGAGTTACATCTTTCCCTTCAAGAAGCCTTTCGCTAAGGCTGTTCTTGTGGAATTGGCAAAGGGTATTTGGAAGCCCATAGAGGGCTATGGTGAAAAAGGAAATATCTTCCGTTGAAAACTAGAAAGAAGCTTTCTGAGAAACTGCTCTGTGTTCTGTTAATTCATCTCACAGAGTTACATCATTCCCTTCAAGAAACCTTTCGCTACGGCTGTTCTTGTGGAATTGGCAAAGGGATATTTGGAAGCCCATAGAGGGCTATGGTGAAAATGGAAATATCTTCCGTTCAAAACTGGAAAGAAGCTTTCTGAGAAACTGCTCTGTGTTCTGTAAATTCATCTCACAGAGTTACATCTTTCCCTTCAAGAAGCCTTTCGCTAAGGCTGTTCTTGTGTAATTGGCAAAGGGATATTTGGAAGCCCATAGAGGGCTATGGTGAAAAAGGTAATATCTTCCGTTCAAAACTGGAAACAAGCTTTGTAGAAACTGCTCCGTGTTCTGTTAATTCATCTCACAGAGTTACATCTTTCCCTTCAAGAAGCCTTTCGCTAAGGCTGTTCTTGTGGAATTGGCAAAGGGATATTTGGAAGCCCATAGACGGCTATGGTGAAAAAGGAAATATCTTTCGTTCAAAACTGGAAACAAGCTTTGTAAGAAACTGCTACTTGTTCTGTTAATTCATCTCACAGAGTTACATCTTTCCGTTCAAGAAGCCTTTCGCTAAGGCTATTCTTGTGGAATTGGCAAAGGGATATTTGGAAGCCCATAGAGGGCTATGGTGAAAAAGGAAATATCTTCCGTTCAAAACTGGAAAGAAGCTTTCTGAGAAACTGCTCTGTGTTCTGTTAATTCATCTCACAGAGTTACATCGTTCCTTTCAAGAAGCCTTTCGCTAAAGCTGTTCTTGTGGAATTGGCAAAGGGATATTTGGAAGCCCATAGAGGGCTATGGTGAAAAAGGAAAGATCTTCCGTTCAAAACTGGAAAGAAGCTTTCTGAGAAACTGCTCTGTGTTCTGTTAATTCATCCCACAGAGTTACATCTTTCCCTTCAAAAAGTCTTTCGCTAAGGCTGTTCTTGTGGAATTGGCAAAGGGATATTTGGAAGCCCATAGAGGGCTATGGTGAAAAAGGAAATATCTTCCGTTCAAAACTGGAAAGAAGCTTTCTGAGAAACTGCTCTGTGTTCTTTTAATTCATCTCACAGAGTTACATCTTTCCCTTCAAGAAGCCTTTCGCTAAGGCTGTTCTTGTGGAATTGGCAAAGGGATATTTGGAAGCCCATAGAGGGCTATGGTGAAAAAGGAAATATCTTCCGTTCAAAACTGGAAAGAAGCTTTCTGAGAAACTTCTCTGTGTTCTATTAATTCATCTCACAGAGTTACATCTTTCCCTTCAAGAAACCTTTCGCTAAGGCTGTTCTTGTGGAATTGGCAAAGGGATATTTGGAAGCCCATAGAGGGCTATGGTGAAAAAGGAAATATCTTCCGTTCAAAACTGGAAAGAAGCTTTCCGAGAAACTGCTCTGTGTTCTGTTAATTCATCTCACAGAGTTACATCTTTCCCTTCAAGAAGCCTTTCGCTAAGGCTGTTCTTTTGGAATTGGCAAAGGGATATTTGGAAGCCCATAGAGGGCTATGGTGAAAAAGGAAATATCTTCTGTTCAAAACTGGAAAGAAGCTGTCTGAGAAACTGCTCTGTGTTCTGTTAATTCAACTCACAGAGTTACATCTTTCCCTTCAAGAAGCCTTTCGCTAAGGCTGTTCTTGTGGAATTGGCAAAGGCACATTTGGAAGCCCTTAGAGTTCTATGGTGAAAAAGGAAATATCTTCCGTTCAAAACTGGAAAGAAGCTTTCTGAGAAACTGCTCTGTGTTCTGTTAATTCATCTCACAGAGTTACATCTTTCCCTTCAAGAAGCCTTTCGCTAAGGCTGTTCTTGTGGAATTGGCAAAGGGATATTTGGAAGCCCATAGAGGGCTATGGTGAAAAAGGAAATATCTTCCTTTCAAAACTGGAAAGAAGCTTTCTGAGAAACTGCTCTGTGTTCTGTTAATTCATCTCACAGAGTTACATCTTTCCCTTCAAGAAGCCTTGCGCTAAGGCTGTTCTTGTGGAATAGGCAAAGGGATATTTGAAAGCCCATAGAGGGCTATGGTGAAAAAGGAAATATCTTCCGTTCAAAACTGGAAAGAAGCTTTCTGAGAAACTGCACTGTGTTCTGTTAATTCATCTCACAGAGTTACATCTTTCTCTTCAAGAAGTCTTTCGCTAAGGCTGTTCTTGTGGAATTGGCAAAGGGATATTTGGAAGCCCATAGAGGGCTATGGTGAAAAAGGAAATATCTTCCGTTCAAAACTGGAAACAAGCTTTCTGAGAAACTGCTCTGTGTTCTGTTAATTCATCTCACAGAGTTACATCTTTCCCTTCAAGAAGCCTTTCGCTAAGGCTGTTCTTGTGGAATTGGCAAAGGGATATTTGGAAGCCCAAAGAGGGCTATGGTGAAAAAGGAAATATCTTCCGTTCAAAACCCGAAAGAAGCTTTCTGAGAAACTGCTCTGTGTTCTGTTAATTCATCTCACAGAGTTACATCTTTCCCTTCAAGAAGCCTTTCCCTAAGGCTGTTCTTGTGGAATTGGCAAAGGGATATTTGGAAGCCCATAGAGGGCTATGGTGAAAAAGGAAATATCTTCCGTTCAAAACTGGAAAGAAGCTATCTGAGAAACTGCTCTGTGTCCTGTTAATTCATCTCAAAGAGTTACATCTTTCCCTTCAAGAAGCCTTTCGCTAAGGCTGTTCTGGTGGAATTGGTAAACGGATATTTGGAAGCCCATAGAGGGCAATGGTGAAAAAGGAAATATCTTCCGTTCAAAACTGGAATGAAGCTTTCTGAGAAACTGCTCTGTGTTCTGTTAATTCATCTCACAGAGTTACATCTTTCCCTTCAAGAAGCCTTTCGCTAAGGCTGTTCTTGGGGAATTGGCAAAGAGATATTTGGAAGCCCATAGAGGGCTATGGTGAAAAAGGAAATATCTTCCGTTCAAAACTGGAAAGAAGCTTTCTGAGAAACTGCTCTGTGTTCTGTTAATTCATCTCACAGAGTTACATCTTTCCCTTCAAGAAGCCTTTCGCTAAAGCTGTTCTTGTGGAATTTGCAAAGGGATATTTGGAAGCCCATAGAGGGCTATGGTGAAAAAGGAAGTATCTTCCGTTCAAAACTGGAAAGAAGCTTTCTGAGAAACTGCTCTGTGTTCTGTTAATTCATCTCACAGAGTTACATCTTTCGTTTCAAGAAGTCTTTCGCTAAGGCTGTTCTTGTGGAATTGGCAAAGGGATATTTGGAAGCCCATAGAGGGCTATGGTGAAAAAGGAAATATCTTCCGTTCAAAACTGGAAAGAAGCTTTCTGAGAAACTGCTCTGTGTTCTGTTAATTCATCTCACAGAGTTACATCTTTCCCTTCAAGAAGCCTTTCGCTAAGGTTGTTCTTGTGGAATTGGCAAAGGGATATTTGGAAGCCCATAGAGGGCCATGGTGAAGAAGGAAATATCTTCCGTTCAAAACTGGAAAGAAGCTTTCTGAGAAACTGCTCTGTGTTCTGTTAATTCATCTCACAGAGTTACATCTTTCCCTTCAAGAAGCCTTTCCTAAGGCTGTTCTTGTGGTATTGGCAAAGGGATATTTGGAAGACCATAGAGGGCTATGGTGAAAAAGGAAATATCTTCCGTTCAAAACTGGAATGAAGCTTTCTGAAAAACTGCTCTGTGTTCTGTTAATTCATCTCACAGAGTTACATCTTTCCCTTCAAGAAGCCTTTCGCTAAGGCTGTTCTTGTGGAATTGGAAAAGGGATATTTGGAAGCCCTTAGAGGGCTATGGTGAAAAAGGAAATATCTTCCGTTCAAAAGTGGAAAGAAGCTTTCTGAGAAACTGCTCTGTGTTCTGTTAATTCATCTCACAGAGTTACATCTTTCCCTTCAAGAAGCCTTTCGCTAAATCTGTTCTTGTGTAATTGGCAAAGGGATATTTGGAAGCCCATAGAGGGCTATGCGGAAAAAGGAAATATCTTCAGTTCAAAACTGGAAAGAAGCTTTCTGAGAAACTGCTCTGTGTTCTGTTAATTCATCTTACAGAGTTACATCTTTCGCTTCAAGAAGCCTTTCGCTAAGGCTGTTCTTGTGGAATTGGCAAAGGGATATTTGGAAGCCCATAGAGGGCTATGGTGAAAAAGGAAATATCTTCCGTTCAAAACTGGAAAGAAGCTTTCTGAGCAACTGCTCTGTGTTCTGTTAATTCATCTCACAGAGTTACATCTTTCCCTTCAAGAAGCCTTTCGCTAAGGCTGTTCTTTTGGAATTGGCAAAGGGATATTTGGAAGCCCATAGAGGGCTATGGTGAAAAAGGAAATATCTGCTGTTCAAAACTGGAAAGAAGCTTTCTGAGAAACTGCTCTGTGTTCTGTTAATTCAACTCACAGAGTTACATCTTTCCCTTCAAGAAGCCTTTCGCTAAGGCTGTTCTTGTGGAATTGGCAAAGGCACATTTGGAAGCCCTTAGAGTTCTATGGTGAAAAAGGAAATATCTTCCGTTCAAAACTGGAAAGAAGCTTTCTGAGAAACTGCTCTGTGTTCTATTAATTCATCTCACAGAGTTACATCTTTCCCTTCAAGAAGCCTTTCGCTAAGGCTGTTCTTGTGGAATTGGCAAAGGGATATTTGGAAGCCCATAGAGGGCTATGGTGAAAAAGGAAATATCTTCCGTTCAAAACTGGAAAGAAGCTTTCTGAGAAACTGCTCTGTGTTCTGTTAATTCATCTCACAGAGTTACATCTTTCCCTTCAAGAAGCCTTTCGCTAAGGCTGTTCTTGTGGAATTGGCAAAGGGATATTTGGAAGCCCAAAGAGGGCTATGGTGAAAAAGGAAATATCTTCCGTTCAAAACTGGAAAGAAGCTTTCTGAGAAACTGCTCTGTGTTCTGTTAATTCAGCTCACAGAGTTACATCTTTCCCTTCAAGAAGCCTTTCGCTAAGGCTGTTCTTGTGGAATTGGAAAAGGGATATTTGGAAGCCCTTAGAGGGCTATGGTGAAAAAGGAAATATCTTCCGTTCAAAAGTGGAAAGAAGCTTTCTGAGAAACTGCTCTGTGTTCTGTTAATTCATCTCACAGAGTTACATCTTTCCCTTCAAGAGGCCTTTCGCTAAATCTGTTCTTGTGTAATTGGCAAAGGGATATTTGGAAGCCCATAGAGGGCTATGCGGAAAAAGGAAATATCTTCAGTTCAAAACTGGAAAGAAGCTTTCTGAGAAACTGCTCTGTGTTCTGTTAATTCATCTCACAGAGTTACATCTTTCCCTTCAAGAAGCCTTTCGCTAAGGCTGTTCTTGTGGAATTGGCAAAGGGATATTTGGAAGCCCATAGAGGGCTATGGTGAAAAAGGAAATATCTTCCGTTCAAAACTGGAAAGAAGCTTTCTGAGCAACTGCTCTGTGTTCTGTTAATTCATCTCACAGAGTTACATCTTTCCCTTCAAGAAGCCTTTCGCTAAGGCTGTTCTTTTGGAATTGGCAAAGGGATATTTGGAAGCCCATAGAGGGCTATGGTGAAAAAGGAAATATCTTCTGTTCAAAACTGGAAAGAAGCTGTCTGAGAAACTGCTCTGTGTTCTGTTAATTCAACTCACAGAGTTACATCTTTCCCTTCAAGAAGCCTTTCGCTAAGGCTGTTCTTGTGGAATTGGCAAAGGCACATTTGGAAGCCCTTAGAGTTCTATGGTGAAAAAGGAAATATCTTCCGTTCAAAACTGGAAAGAAGCTTTCTGAGAAACTGCTCTGTGTTCTGTTAATTCATCTCACAGAGTTACATCTTTCCCTTCAAGAAGCCTTTCGCTAAGGCTGTTCTTGTGGAATTGGCAAAGGGATATTTGGAAGCCCATAGAGGGCTATGGTGAAAAAGGAAATATCTTCCTTTCAAAACTGGAAAGAAGCTTTCTGAGAAACTGCTCTGTGTTCTGTTAATTCATCTCACAGAGTTACATCTTTCCCTTCAAGAAGCCTTGCGCTAAGGCTGTTCTTGTGGAATAGGCAAAGGGATATTTGAAAGCCCATAGAGGGCTATGGTGAAAAAGGAAATATCTTCCGTTCAAAACTGGAAAGAAGCTTTCTGAGAAACTGCACTGTGTTCTGTTAATTCATCTCACAGAGTTACATCTTTCTCTTCAAGAAGTCTTTCGCTAAGGCTGTTCTTGTGGAATTGGCAAAGGGATATTTGGAAGCCCATAGAGGGCTATGGTGAAAAAGGAAATATCTTCCGTTCAAAACTGGAAACAAGCTTTCTGAGAAACTGCTCTGTGTTCTGTTAATTCATCTCACAGAGTTACATCTTTCCCTTCAAGAAGCCTTTCGCTAAGGCTGTTCTTGTGGAATTGGCAAAGGGATATTTGGAAGCCCAAAGAGGGCTATGGTGAAAAAGGAAATATCTTCCGTTCAAAACCCGAAAGAAGCTTTCTGAGAAACTGCTCTGTGTTCTGTTAATTCATCTCACAGAGTTACATCTTTCCCTTCAAGAAGCCTTTCCCTAAGGCTGTTCTTGTGGAATTGGCAAAGGGATATTTGGAAGCCCATAGAGGGCTATGGTGAAAAAGGAAATATCTTCCGTTCAAAACTGGAAAGAAGCTATCTGAGAAACTGCTCTGTGTCCTGTTAATTCATCTCAAAGAGTTACATCTTTCCCTTCAAGAAGCCTTTCGCTAAGGCTGTTCTGGTGGAATTGGTAAACGGATATTTGGAAGCCCATAGAGGGCAATGGTGAAAAAGGAAATATCTTCCGTTCAAAACTGGAATGAAGCTTTCTGAGAAACTGCTCTGTGTTCTGTTAATTCATCTCACAGAGTTACATCTTTCCCTTCAAGAAGCCTTTCGCTAAGGCTGTTCTTGGGGAATTGGCAAAGAGATATTTGGAAGCCCATAGAGGGCTATGGTGAAAAAGGAAATATCTTCCGTTCAAAACTGGAAAGAAGCTTTCTGAGAAACTGCTCTGTGTTCTGTTAATTCATCTCACAGAGTTACATCTTTCCCTTCAAGAAGCCTTTCGCTAAAGCTGTTCTTGTGGAATTTGCAAAGGGATATTTGGAAGCCCATAGAGGGCTATGGTGAAAAAGGAAGTATCTTCCGTTCAAAACTGGAAAGAAGCTTTCTGAGAAACTGCTCTGTGTTCTGTTAATTCATCTCACAGAGTTACATCTTTCGTTTCAAGAAGTCTTTCGCTAAGGCTGTTCTTGTGGAATTGGCAAAGGGATATTTGGAAGCCCATAGAGGGCTATGGTGAAAAAGGAAATATCTTCCGTTCAAAACTGGAAAGAAGCTTTCTGAGAAACTGCTCTGTGTTCTGTTAATTCATCTCACAGAGTTACATCTTTCCCTTCAAGAAGCCTTTCGCTAAGGTTGTTCTTGTGGAATTGGCAAAGGGATATTTGGAAGCCCATAGAGGGCCATGGTGAAGAAGGAAATATCTTCCGTTCAAAACTGGAAAGAAGCTTTCTGAGAAACTGCTCTGTGTTCTGTTAATTCATCTCACAGAGTTACATCTTTCCCTTCAAGAAGCCTTTCCTAAGGCTGTTCTTGTGGTATTGGCAAAGGGATATTTGGAAGACCATAGAGGGCTATGGTGAAAAAGGAAATATCTTCCGTTCAAAACTGGAATGAAGCTTTCTGAAAAACTGCTCTGTGTTCTGTTAATTCATCTCACAGAGTTACATCTTTCCCTTCAAGAAGCCTTTCGCTAAGGCTGTTCTTGTGGAATTGGAAAAGGGATATTTGGAAGCCCTTAGAGGGCTATGGTGAAAAAGGAAATATCTTCCGTTCAAAAGTGGAAAGAAGCTTTCTGAGAAACTGCTCTGTGTTCTGTTAATTCATCTCACAGAGTTACATCTTTCCCTTCAAGAAGCCTTTCGCTAAATCTGTTCTTGTGTAATTGGCAAAGGGATATTTGGAAGCCCATAGAGGGCTATGCGGAAAAAGGAAATATCTTCAGTTCAAAACTGGAAAGAAGCTTTCTGAGAAACTGCTCTGTGTTCTGTTAATTCATCTTACAGAGTTACATCTTTCGCTTCAAGAAGCCTTTCGCTAAGGCTGTTCTTGTGGAATTGGCAAAGGGATATTTGGAAGCCCATAGAGGGCTATGGTGAAAAAGGAAATATCTTCCGTTCAAAACTGGAAAGAAGCTTTCTGAGCAACTGCTCTGTGTTCTGTTAATTCATCTCACAGAGTTACATCTTTCCCTTCAAGAAGCCTTTCGCTAAGGCTGTTCTTTTGGAATTGGCAAAGGGATATTTGGAAGCCCATAGAGGGCTATGGTGAAAAAGGAAATATCTGCTGTTCAAAACTGGAAAGAAGCTTTCTGAGAAACTGCTCTGTGTTCTGTTAATTCAACTCACAGAGTTACATCTTTCCCTTCAAGAAGCCTTTCGCTAAGGCTGTTCTTGTGGAATTGGCAAAGGCACATTTGGAAGCCCTTAGAGTTCTATGGTGAAAAAGGAAATATCTTCCGTTCAAAACTGGAAAGAAGCTTTCTGAGAAACTGCTCTGTGTTCTATTAATTCATCTCACAGAGTTACATCTTTCCCTTCAAGAAGCCTTTCGCTAAGGCTGTTCTTGTGGAATTGGCAAAGGGATATTTGGAAGCCCATAGAGGGCTATGGTGAAAAAGGAAATATCTTCCGTTCAAAACTGGAAAGAAGCTTTCTGAGAAACTGCTCTGTGTTCTGTTAATTCATCTCACAGAGTTACATCTTTCCCTTCAAGAAGCCTTTCGCTAAGGCTGTTCTTGTGGAATTGGCAAAGGGATATTTGGAAGCCCAAAGAGGGCTATGGTGAAAAAGGAAATATCTTCCGTTCAAAACTCGAAAGAAGCTTTCTGAGAAACTGCTCTGTGTTCTGTTAATTCTTCTCACAGAGTTACATCTTTCCCTTCAAGAAGCCTTTCGCTAAGGCTGTTCTTGTGGAATTGGCAAAGGGATATTTGGAAGCCCATAGAGGGCTATGGTGAAAAAGGAAATATCTTCCGTTCAAAACTGGAAAGAAGCTATCTGAGAAACTGCTCTGTGTCCTGTTAATTCATCTCACAGAGTTACATCTTTCCCTTCAAGAAGCCTTTCGCTAAGGCTGTTCTGGTGGAATTGGTAAACGGATATTTGGAAGCCCATAGAGGGCTATGGTGAAAAAGGAAATATCTTCCGTTGAAAACTGGAAACAAGCCTTTTGAGAAATTGCTCTGTGTTCTGTTAATTCATCTCACAGAGTTACATCTTTCCCTTCAAGGAGCCTTTCGCTAAGGCTGTTCTTGTGGAATTGGCAAAGGGATATTTGGAAGCCCATAGAGGGATATGGTGAAAAAGGAAATAACTTCCGTTCAAAACTGGAAAGAAGCTTTCTGAGAAACTGCTCTGTGTTCTGTTAATTCATCTCACAGAGTTACATCTTTCCCTTCAAGAAGCCTTTCGCTAAAGCTGTTCTTGTGGAATTGGCAAAGGGATATTTGGAAGCCCATAGAGGGCTATGGTGAAAAAGGAAATATCTTCCGTTCAAAACTGGAAAGAAGCTTTCTGAGAAACTGCTCTGTGTTCTGTTAATTCATCTCACAGAGTTACATCTTTCGTTTCAAGAAGTCTTTCGCTAAGGCTGTTCTTGTGGAATTGGCAAAGGGATATTTGGAAGCCCAAAGAGGGCTATGGTGAAAAAGGAAATATCTTCCGTTCAAAACTGGAAACAAGCTTTCTGAGAAACTGCTCTGTGTTCTGTTAATTCATCTCACAGAGTTACATCTTTCCCTTCAAGAAGCCTTTCGCTAAGGCTGTTCTTGTGGAATTGGCAAAGGGATATTTGGAAGCCCATAGAGGGCTATGGTGAAAAAGGAAATATCTTCCGTTCAAAACTGGAAAGAAGCTTTCTGAGAAACTGCTCTGTGTTCTGTTAATTCATCTCACAGAGTTACATCTTTCCCTTCAAGAAGCCTTTCGCTAAGGCTGTTCTTGTGGAATTGGCAAAGGGATATTTGGAAGCCCATAGAGGGCTATGGTGAAAAAGGAAATATCTTCCGTTCAAAACTGGAAAGAAGCTTTCTGAGAAACTGCTCTGTGTTCTGTTAATTCATCTCACAGAGTTACATCTTTCCCTTCAAGAAGCCTTTCGCTAAGGCTGTTCTTGTGGAATTGGCAAAGGGATATTTGGAAACCCATAGAGGTCTATGGTGAAAAAGGAAATATCTTCCGTTCAAAACTGGAATGAAGCTTTCTGAGAAACTGCTCTGTGTTCTGTTAATTCATCTCACAGAGTTACATCTTTCCCTTCAAGAAGCCTTTCGCTAAGGCTGTTCTTGGGGAATTGGCAAAGAGTTATTTGGAAGCCCATTGAGGGCTATGGTGAAAAAGGAAATATCTTCCGTTTAAAACTGGAAAGAAGCTTTCTGAGAAACTGCTCTGCGTTCTGTTAATTCATCTCACAGAGTTACATCTTTCCCTTCAAGAAGCCTTTCGCTAAGGCTGTTCTTGTGGAATTGGCAAAGGGATATTTGGAAGCCCATAGAGGGCTATGGTGAAAAAGGAAATATCTTCCGTTCAAAACTGGAAAGAAGCTTTCTGAGAAACTGCTCTGTGTTCTGTTAATTCATCTCACAGAGTTACATCTTTCCCTTCAAGAAGCCTTTCGCTAAGGCTGTTCTTGTGGAATTGGCAAAGGGATATTTGGAAGCCCATAGAGGGCTATGGTGAAAAAGGAAATATCTTCCGTTCAAAACTGGAAAGAAGCTTTCTGAGAAACTGCTCTGTGTTCTGTTAATTCATCTCACAGAGTTACATCTTTCCCTTCAAGAAGCCTTTCGCTAAGGCTGTTCTTGGGGAATTGGCAAAGAGATATTTGGAAGCCCATAGAGGGCTATGGTGAAAAAGGAAATATCTTCCGTTTAAAACTGGAAAGAAGCTTTCTGAGAAACTGCTCTGTGTTCTGTTAATTCATCTCACAGAGTTACATCTTTCCCTTCAAGAAGCCTTTCGCTAAGGTTGTTCTTGTGGAATTGGCAAAGGGATATTTGGAAGCCCATAGAGGGCCATGGTGAAAAAGGAAATATCTTCCGTTCAAAACTGGAAAGAAGCTTTCTGAGAAACTGCTCTGTGTTCTGTTAATTCATCTCACAGAGTTACATCTTTCCCTTCAAGAAGCCTTTCGCTAAGGCTGTTCTTGTGGTATTGGCAAAGGGATATTTGGAAGACCATAGAGGGCTATGGTGAAAAAGGAAATATCTTCCGTTCAAAACTGGAAAGAAGCTTTCTGAGAAACTGCTCTGTGTTCTGTTAATTCATCTCACAGAGTTACATCTTTCCCTTCAAGAAGCCTTTCGCTAAGGCTGTTCTTGTGGAATTGGAAAAGGGATATTTGGAAGCCCTTAGAGGGCTATGGTGAAAAAGGAAATATCTTCCGTTCAAAAGGGGAAAGAAGCTTTCTGAGAAACTGCTCTGTGTTCTGTTAATTCATCTCACAGAGTTACATCTTTCCCTTCAAGAAGCCTTTCGCTAAATCTGTTCTTGTGTAATTGGCAAAGGGATATTTGGAAGCCCATAGAGGGCTATGCGGAAAAAGGAAATATCTTCAGTTCAAAACTGGAAAGAAGCTTTCTGAGAAACTGCTCTGTGTTCTGTTAATTCATCTCACAGAGTTACATCTTTCCCTTCAAGAAGCCTTTCGCTAAGGCTGTTCTTGTGGAATTGGCAAAGGGATATTTGGAAGCCCATAGAGGGCTATGGTGAAAAAGGAAATATCTTCCGTTCAAAACTGGAAAGAAGCTTTCTGAGCAACTGCTCTGTGTTCTGTTAATTCATCTCACAGAGTTACATCTTTCCCTTCAAGAAGCCTTTCGCTAAGGCTGTTCTTTTGGAATTGGCAAAGGGATATTTGGAAGCTCATAGAGGGCTATGGTGAAAAAGGAAATATCTTCTGTTCAAAACTGGAAAGAAGCTGTCTGAGAAACTGCTCTGTGTTCTGTTAATTCAACTCACAGAGTTACATCTTTCCCTTCAAGAAGCCTTTCGTAAGGCTGTTCTTGTGGAATTGGCAAAGGCACATTTGGAAGCCCTTAGAGTTCTATGGTGAAAAAGGAAATATCTTCCGTTCAAAACTGGAAAGAAGCTTTCTGAGAAACTGCTCTGTGTTCTGTTAATTCATCTCACAGAGTTACATCTTTCCCTTCAAGAAGCCTTTCGCTAAGGCTGTTCTTGTGGAATTGGCAAAGGGATATTTGGAAGCCCATAGAGGGCTATGGTGAAAAAGGAAATATCTTCCTTTCAAAACTGGAAAGAAGCTTTCTGAGAAACTGCTCTGTGTTCTGTTAATTCATCTCACAGAGTTACATCTTTCCCTTCAAGAAGCCTTGCGCTAAGGCTGTTCTTGTGGAATAGGCAAAGGGATATTTGGAAGCCCATAGAGGGCTATGGTGAAAAAGGAAATATCTTCCGTTCAAAACTGGAAAGAAGCTTTCTGAGAAACTGCACTGTGTTCTGTTAATTCATCTCACAGAGTTACATCTTTCTCTTCAAGAAGTCTTTCGCTAAGGCTGTTCTTGTGGAATTGGCAAAGGGATATTTGGAAGCCCATAGAGGGCTATGGTGAAAAAGGAAATATCTTCCGTTCAAAACTGGAAAGAAGCTTTCTGAGAAACTGCTCTGTGTTCTGTTAATTCATCTCACAGAGTTACATCTTTCCCTTCAAGAAGCCTTTCGCTAAGGCTGTTCTTGTGGAATTGGCAAAGGGATATTTGGAAGCCCATAGAGGGCTATGGTGAAAAAGGAAATATCTTCCGTTCAAAACTGGAAAGAAGCTTTCTGAGAAACTGCTCTGTGTTCTGTTAATTCATCTCACAGAGTTACATCTTTCCCTTCAAGAAGCCTTTCGCTAAGGCTGTTCTTGTGGAATTGGCAAAGGGATATTTGGAAGCCCAAAGAGGGCTATGGTGAAAAAGGAAATATCTTCCGTTCAAAACTCGAAAGAAGCTTTCTGAGAAACTGCTCTGTGTTCTGTTAATTCTTCTCACAGAGTTACATCTTTCCCTTCAAGAAGCCTTTCGCTAAGGCTGTTCTTGTGGAATTGGCAAAGGGATATTTGGAAGCCCATAGAGGGCTATGGTGAAAAAGGAAATATCTTCCGTTCAAAACTGGAAAGAAGCTATCTGAGAAACTGCTCTGTGTCCTGTTAATTCATCTCACAGAGTTACATCTTTCCCTTCAAGAAGCCTTTCGCTAAGGCTGTTCTGGTGGAATTGGTAAACGGATATTTGGAAGCCCATAGAGGGCTATGGTGAAAAAGGAAATATCTTCCGTTGAAAACTGGAAACAAGCCTTTTGAGAAATTGCTCTGTGTTCTGTTAATTCATCTCACAGAGTTACATCTTTCCCTTCAAGGAGCCTTTCGCTAAGGCTGTTCTTGTGGAATTGGCAAAGGGATATTTGGAAGCCCATAGAGGGATATGGTGAAAAAGGAAATAACTTCCGTTCAAAACTGGAAAGAAGCTTTCTGAGAAACTGCTCTGTGTTCTGTTAATTCATCTCACAGAGTTACATCTTTCCCTTCAAGAAGCCTTTCGCTAAAGCTGTTCTTGTGGAATTGGCAAAGGGATATTTGGAAGCCCATAGAGGGCTATGGTGAAAAAGGAAATATCTTCCGTTCAAAACTGGAAAGAAGCTTTCTGAGAAACTGCTCTGTGTTCTGTTAATTCATCTCACAGAGTTACATCTTTCGTTTCAAGAAGTCTTTCGCTAAGGCTGTTCTTGTGGAATTGGCAAAGGGATATTTGGAAGCCCATAGAGGGCTATGGTGAAAAAGGAAATATCTTCCGTTCAAAACTGGAAACAAGCTTTCTGAGAAACTGCTCTGTGTTCTGTTAATTCATCTCACAGAGTTACATCTTTCCCTTCAAGAAGCCTTTCGCTAAGGCTGTTCTTGTGGAATTGGCAAAGGGATATTTGGAAGCCCATAGGGGGCTATGGTGAAAAAGGAAATATCTTCCGTTCAAAACTGGAAAGAAGCTTTCTGAGAAACAGTTCTGTTTTCTGTTAATTCATCTCACAGAGTTACATCTTTCCCTTCAAGAAGCCTTTCGCTAAGGCTGTTCTTGTGGAATTGGCAAAGGGATATTTGGAAGCCCATAAAGGGCTATGGTGAAAAAGAAAATATCTTCCGTTCAAAACTGGAAAGAAGCATTCTGAGAAACTGCTCTGTGTTCTGTTAATTCATCTCACAGAGTTACATCTTTCCCTTCAAGAAGCCTTTCGCTAAGGCTGTTCTTGTGGAATTGGCAAAGGGATATTTGGAAGCCCATAGAGGGCTATGGTGAAAAAGGAGATATCTTCCGTTCAAAACTGGAAACAAGCTTTCTGAGAAACTGCTCTGTGTTCTGTTAATTCATCTCACAGAGTTACATCTTTCCCTTCTAGAAGCCTTTCGCTAAGGCTGTTCTTGTTGAATTGGCAAAGGGATATCTGAAAGTCCATAGAGGGCTATCATGCAAAAGGAAATATCTTCCGTTCAAAACTGGAACGAAGCTTTCTGGGAAACTGCTCTGTGTTCTGCTAATTCACCTCACCGAGTTACATCTTTCCCTTCAAGCAGCCTTTTGCTAAGGCTGTTTTTGTGGAATTGGCAAAGGGATATTTGGAAGCCCGTAGAGGGCTATGGTGAAAAAGGAAATATCTTCCGTTCAAAACTGGAAAGAAGCTTTCTGAGAAACTGCTCTGTGTTCTGTTAATTCATCTCACAGAATTACATCTTTTCCTTCAAGTAGCCTTTCGCTAAGGCTGTTCTTGGGGAATTGGCAAAGGGATATTTGGAAGCCCATAGAGGGCTATGGTGAAAAAGGAAATATCTTCCGTTCAAAACTGGAAAGAAGCTTTCTGAGAAACTGCTCTGTGTTCTGTTAATTCATCTCACAGAGTTACATCTTTCCCTTCAAGAAGCCTTTCGCTAAGGCTGTTCTTGTGGAATTGGCAAAGGGATATTTGGAAGCCCATAGAGGGCTATGGTGAAAAAGGAAATATCTTCCGTTCAAAACTGGAAAGAAGCTTTCTGAGAAACTGCTCTGTGTTCTGTTAATTCATCTCACAGAGTTACATCTTTCCCTTCAAGAAGCCTTTCGCTAAGGCTGTTCTTGTGGAATTGGCAAAGGGATATTTGGAAGCCCATAGAGGGCTATGGTGAAAAAGGAAATATCTTCCGTTCAAAACTGGAAAGAAGCTTTCTGAGAAACTGCTCTGTGTTCTGTTAATTCATCTCACAGAGTTACATCTTTCCCTTCAAGAAGCCTTTCGCTAAGGCTGTTCTTGTGGAATTGGCAAAGGGATATTTGGAAGCCCATAGAGGGCTATGGTGAAAAAGGAAATATCTTCCGTTCAAAACTGGAAAGAAGCTTTCTGAGAAACTGCTCTGTGTTCTGTTAATTCATCTCACAGAGTTACATCTTTCCCTTCAAGAAGCCTTTCGCTAAGGCTGTTCTTGTGGAATTGGCAAAGGGATATTTGGAAACCCATAGAGGTCTATGGTGAAAAAGGAAATATCTTCCGTTCAAAACTGGAATGAAGCTTTCTGAGAAACTGCTCTGTGTTCTGTTAATTCATCTCACAGAGTTACATCTTTCCCTTCAAGAAGCCTTTCGCTAAGGCTGTTCTTGGGGAATTGGCAAAGAGTTATTTGGAAGCCCATAGAGGGCTATGGTGAAAAAGGAAATATCTTCCGTTTAAAACTGGAAAGAAGCTTTCTGAGAAACTGCTCTGCGTTCTGTTAATTCATCTCACAGAGTTACATCTTTCCCTTCAAGAAGCCTTTCGCTAAGGCTGTTCTTGTGGAATTGGCAAAGGGATATTTGGAAGCCCATAGAGGGCTATGGTGAAAAAGGAAATATCTTCCGTTCAAAACTGGAAAGAAGCTTTCTGAGAAACTGCTCTGTGTTCTGTTAATTCATCTCACAGAGTTACATCTTTCCCTTCAAGAAGCCTTTCGCTAAGGCTGTTCTTGTGGAATTGGGAAAGGGATATTTGGAAGCCCATAGAGGGCTATGGTGAAAAAGGAAATATCTTCCGTTCAAAACTGGAAAGAAGCTTTCTGAGAAACTGCTCTGTGTTCTGTTAATTCATCTCACAGAGTTACATCTTTCCCTTCAAGAAGCCTTTCGCTAAGGCTGTTCTTGGGGAATTGGCAAAGAGATATTTGGAAGCCCATAGAGGGCTATGGTGAAAAAGGAAATATCTTCCGTTTAAAACTGGAAAGAAGCATTCTGAGAAACTGCTCTGTGTTCTGTTAATTCATCTCACAGAGTTACATCTTTCCCTTCAAGAAGCCTTTCGCTAAGGCTGTTCTTGTGGAATTGGCAAAGGGATATTTGGAAGCCCATAGAGGGCTATGGTGAAAAAGGAGATATCTTCCGTTCAAAACTGGAAACAAGCTTTCTGAGAAACTGCTCTGTGTTCTGTTAATTCATCTCACAGAGTTACATCTTTCCCTTCTAGAAGCCTTTCGCTAAGGCTGTTCTTGTTGAATTGGCAAAGGGATATCTGAAAGTCCATAGAGGGCTATCATGCAAAAGGAAATATCTTCCGTTCAAAACTGGAACGAAGCTTTCTGGGAAACTGCTCTGTGTTCTGCTAATTCACCTCACCGAGTTACATCTTTCCCTTCAAGCAGCCTTTTGCTAAGGCTGTTTTTGTGGAATTGGCAAAGGGATATTTGGAAGCCCGTAGAGGGCTATGGTGAAAAAGGAAATATCTTCCGTTCAAAACTGGAAAGAAGCTTTCTGAGAAACTGCTCTGTGTTCTGTTAATTCATCTCACAGAATTACATCTTTTCCTTCAAGTAGCCTTTCGCTAAGGCTGTTCTTGGGGAATTGGCAAAGGGATATTTGGAAGCCCATAGAGGGCTATGGTGAAAAAGGAAATATCTTCCGTTCAAAACTGGAAAGAAGCTTTCTGAGAAACTGCTCTGTGTTCTGTTAATTCATCTCACAGAGTTACATCTTTCCCTTCAAGAAGCCTTTCGCTAAGGCTGTTCTTGGGGAATTGGCAAAGAGTTATTTGGAAGCCCATAGAGGGCTATGGTGAAAAAGGAAATATCTTCCGTTTAAAACTGGAAAGAAGCTTTCTGAGAAACTGCTCTGCGTTCTGTTAATTCATCTCACAGAGTTACATCTTTCCCTTCAAGAAGCCTTTCGCTAAGGCTGTTCTTGTGGAATTGGCAAAGGGATATTTGGAAGCCCATAGAGGGCTATGGTGAAAAAGGAAATATCTTCCGTTCAAAACTGGAAAGAAGCTTTCTGAGAAACTGCTCTGTGTTCTGTTAATTCATCTCACAGAGTTACATCTTTCCCTTCAAGAAGCCTTTCGCTAAGGCTGTTCTTGTGGAATTGGGAAAGGGATATTTGGAAGCCCATAGAGGGCTATGGTGAAAAAGGAAATATCTTCCGTTCAAAACTGGAAAGAAGCTTTCTGAGAAACTGCTCTGTGTTCTGTTAATTCATCTCACAGAGTTACATCTTTCCCTTCAAGAAGCCTTTCGCTAAGGCTGTTCTTGGGGAATTGGCAAAGAGATATTTGGAAGCCCATAGAGGGCTATGGTGAAAAAGGAAATATCTTCCGTTTAAAACTGGAAAGAAGCTTTCTGAGAAACTGCTCTGTGTTCTGTTAATTCATCTCACAGAGTTACATCTTTCCCTTCAAGAAGCCTTTCGCTAAGGTTGTTCTTGTGGAATTGGCAAAGGGATATTTGGAAGCCCATAGAGGGCCATGGTGAAAAAGGAAATATCTTCCGTTCAAAACTGGAAAGAAGCTTTCTGAGAAACTGCTCTGTGTTCTGTTAATTCATCTCACAGAGTTACATCTTTCCCTTCAAGAAGCCTTTCGCTAAGGCTGTTCTTGTGGTATTGGCAAAGGGATATTTGGAAGCCCATAGAGGGCTATGGTGAAAAAGGATATATCTTCCGTTCAAAACTGGAAAGAAGCTTTCTGAGAAACTGCTCTGTGTTCTTTTAATTCATCTCACAGAGTTACATCTTTCCCTTCAAGAAGCCTTTCGCTAAGGCTGTTCTTGTGGAATTGGAAAAGGGATATTTGGAAGCCCTTAGAGGGCTATGGTGAAAAAGGAAATATCTTCCGTTCAAAAGTGGAAAGAAGCTTTCTGAGAAACTGCTCTGTGTTCTGTTAATTCATCTCACAGAGTTACATCTTTCCCTTCAAGAAGCCTTTCGCTAAATCTGTTCTTGTGTAATTGGCAAAGGGATATTTGGAAGCCCATAGAGGGCTATGCGGAAAAAGGAAATATCTTCAGTTCAAAACTGGAAAGAAGCTTTCTGAGAAACTGCTCTGTGTTCTGTTAATTCATCTCACAGAGTTACATCTTTCCCTTCAAGAAGCCTTTCGCTAAGGCTGTTCTTGTGGAATTGGCAAAGGGATATTTGGAAGCCCATAGAGGGCTATGGTGAAAAAGGAAATATCTTCCGTTCAAAACTGGAAAGAAGCTTTCTGAGCAACTGCTCTGTGTTCTGTTAATTCATCTCACAGAGTTACATCTTTCCCTTCAAGAAGCCTTTCGCTAAGGCTGTTCTTTTGGAATTGGCAAAGGGATATTTGGAAGCCCATAGAGGGCTATGGTGAAAAAGGAAATATCTTCTGTTCAAAACTGGAAAGAAGCTGTCTGAGAAACTGCTCTGTGTTCTGTTAATTCAACTCACAGAGTTACATCTTTCCCTTCAAGAAGCCTTTCGCTAAGGCTGTTCTTGTGGAATTGGCAAAGGCACATTTGGAAGCCCTTAGAGTTCTATGGTGAAAAAGGAAATATCTTCCGTTCAAAACTGGAAAGAAGCTTTCTGAGAAACTGCTCTGTGTTCTGTTAATTCATCTCACAGAGTTACATCTTTCCCTTCAAGAAGCCTTTCGCTAAGGCTGTTCTTGTGGAATTGGCAAAGGGATATTTGGAAGCCCATAGAGGGCTATGGTGAAAAAGGAAATATCTTCCTTTCAAAACTGGAAAGAAGCTTTCTGAGAAACTGCTCTGTGTTCTGTTAATTCATCTCACAGAGTTACATCTTTCCCTTCAAGAAGCCTTGCGCTAAGGCTGTTCTTGTGGAATAGGCAAAGGGATATTTGGAAGCCCATAGAGGGCTATGGTGAAAAAGGAAATATCTTCCGTTCAAAACTGGAAAGAAGCTTTCTGAGAAACTGCACTGTGTTCTGTTAATTCATCTCACAGAGTTACATCTTTCTCTTCAAGAAGTCTTTCGCTAAGGCTGTTCTTGTGGAATTGGCAAAGGGATATTTGGAAGCCCATAGAGGGCTATGGTGAAAAAGGAAATATCTTCCGTTCAAAACTGGAAAGAAGCTTTCTGAGAAACTGCTCTGTGTTCTGTTAATTCATCTCACAGAGTTACATCTTTCCCTTCAAGAAGCCTTTCGCTAAGGCTGTTCTTGTGGAATTGGCAAAGGGATATTTGGAAGCCCATAGAGGGCTATGGTGAAAAAGGAAATATCTTCCGTTCAAAACTGGAAAGAAGCTTTCTGAGAAACTGCTCTGTGTTCTGTTAATTCATCTCACAGAGTTACATCTTTCCCTTCAAGAAGCCTTTCGCTAAGGCTGTTCTTGTGGAATTGGCAAAGGGATATTTGGAAGCCCAAAGAGGGCTATGGTGAAAAAGGAAATATCTTCCGTTCAAAACTCGAAAGAAGCTTTCTGAGAAACTGCTCTGTGTTCTGTTAATTCTTCTCACAGAGTTACATCTTTCCCTTCAAGAAGCCTTTCGCTAAGGCTGTTCTTGTGGAATTGGCAAAGGGATATTTGGAAGCCCATAGAGGGCTATGGTGAAAAAGGAAATATCTTCCGTTCAAAACTGGAAAGAAGCTATCTGAGAAACTGCTCTGTGTCCTGTTAATTCATCTCACAGAGTTACATCTTTCCCTTCAAGAAGCCTTTCGCTAAGGCTGTTCTGGTGGAATTGGTAAACGGATATTTGGAAGCCCATAGAGGGCTATGGTGAAAAAGGAAATATCTTCCGTTGAAAACTGGAAACAAGCCTTTTGAGAAATTGCTCTGTGTTCTGTTAATTCATCTCACAGAGTTACATCTTTCCCTTCAAGGAGCCTTTCGCTAAGGCTGTTCTTGTGGAATTGGCAAAGGGATATTTGGAAGCCCATAGAGGGATATGGTGAAAAAGGAAATAACTTCCGTTCAAAACTGGAAAGAAGCTTTCTGAGAAACTGCTCTGTGTTCTGTTAATTCATCTCACAGAGTTACATCTTTCCCTTCAAGAAGCCTTTCGCTAAAGCTGTTCTTGTGGAATTGGCAAAGGGATATTTGGAAGCCCATAGAGGGCTATGGTGAAAAAGGAAATATCTTCCGTTCAAAACTGGAAAGAAGCTTTCTGAGAAACTGCTCTGTGTTCTGTTAATTCATCTCACAGAGTTACATCTTTCGTTTCAAGAAGTCTTTCGCTAAGGCTGTTCTTGTGGAATTGGCAAAGGGATATTTGGAAGCCCATAGAGGGCTATGGTGAAAAAGGAAATATCTTCCGTTCAAAACTGGAAACAAGCTTTCTGAGAAACTGCTCTGTGTTCTGTTAATTCATCTCACAGAGTTACATCTTTCCCTTCAAGAAGCCTTTCGCTAAGGCTGTTCTTGTGGAATTGGCAAAGGGATATTTGGAAGCCCATAGGGGGCTATGGTGAAAAAGGAAATATCTTCCGTTCAAAACTGGAAAGAAGCTTTCTGAGAAACAGTTCTGTTTTCTGTTAATTCATCTCACAGAATTACATCTTTCCCTTCAAGAAGCCTTTCGCTAAGGCTGTTCTTGTGGAATTGGCAAAGGGATATTTGGAAGCCCATAAAGGGCTATGGTGAAAAAGAAAATATCTTCCGTTCAAAACTAGAAAGAAGCATTCTGAGAAACTGCTCTGTGTTCTGTTAATTCATCTCACAGAGTTACATCTTTCCCTTCAAGAAGCCTTTCGCTAAGGCTGTTCTTGTGGAATTGGCAAAGGGATATTTGGAAGCCCATAGAGGGCTATGGTGAAAAAGGAGATATCTTCCGTTCAAAACTGGAAACAAGCTTTCTGAGAAACTGCTCTGTGTTCTGTTAATTCATCTCACAGAGTTACATCTTTCCCTTCTAGAAGCCTTTCGCTAAGGCTGTTCTTGTGGAATTGGCAAAGGGATATCTGAAAGTCCATAGAGGGCTATCATGCAAAAGGAAATATCTTCCGTTCAAAACTGGAACGAAGCTTTCTGGGAAACTGCTCTGTGTTCTGCTAATTCACCTCACCGAGTTACATCTTTCCCTTCAAGCAGCCTTTTGCTAAGGCTGTTTTTGTGGAATTGGCAAAGGGATATTTGGAAGCCCGTAGAGGGCTATGGTGAAAAAGGAAATATCTTCCGTTCAAAACTGGAAAGAAGCTTTCTGAGAAACTGCTCTGTGTTCTGTTAATTCATCTCACAGAATTACATCTTTTCCTTCAAGTAGCCTTTCGCTAAGGCTGTTCTTGGGGAATTGGCAAAGGGATATTTGGAACCCCATAGAGGGCTATGGTGAAAAAGGAAATATCTTCCGTTCAAAACTGGAAAGAAGCTTTCTGAGAAACTGCTCTGTGTTCTGTTAATTCATCTCACAGAGTTACATCTTTCCCTTCAAGAAGCCTTTCGCTAAGGCTGTTCTTGTGGAATTGGCAAAGGGATATTTGGAAGCCCATAGAGGGCTATGGTGAAAAAGGAAATATCTTCCGTTCAAAACTGGAAAGAAGCTTTCTGAGAAACTGCTCTGTGTTCTGTTAATTCATCTCACAGAGTTACATCTTTCCCTTCAAGAAGCCTTTCGCTAAGGCTGTTCTTGTGGAATTGGCAAAGGGATATTTGGAAGCCCATAGAGGGCTATGGTGAAAAAGGAAATATCTTCCGTTCAAAACTGGAAAGAAGCTTTCTGAGAAACTGCTCTGTGTTCTGTTAATTCATCTCACAGAGTTACATCTTTCCCTTCAAGAAGCCTTTCGCTAAGGCTGTTCTTGTGGAATTGGCAAAGGGATATTTGGAAGCCCATAGAGGGCTATGGTGAAATAGGAAATATCTTCCGTTCAAAACTGGAAAGAAGCTTTCTGAGAAACTGCTCTGTGTTCTGTTAATTCATCTCACAGAGTTACATCTTTCCCTTCAAGAAGCCTTTCGCTAAGGCTGTTCTTGTGGAATTGGCAAAGGGATATTTGGAAACCCATAGAGGTCTATGGTGAAAAAGGAAATATCTTCCGTTCAAAACTGGAATGAAGCTTTCTGAGAAACTGCTCTGTGTTCTGTTAATTCATCTCACAGAGTTACATCTTTCCCTTCAAGAAGCCTTTCGCTAAGGCTGTTCTTGGGGAATTGGCAAAGAGTTATTTGGAAGCCCATAGAGGGCTATGGTGAAAAAGGAAATATCTTCCGTTTAAAACTGGAAAGAAGCTTTCTGAGAAACTGCTCTGCGTTCTGTTAATTCATCTCACAGAGTTACATCTTTCCCTTCAAGAAGCCTTTCGCTAAGGCTGTTCTTGTGGAATTGGCAAAGGGATATTTGGAAGCCCATAGAGGGCTATGGTGAAAAAGGAAATATCTTCCGTTCAAAACTGGAAAGAAGCTTTCTGAGAAACTGCTCTGTGTTCTGTTAATTCATCTCACAGAGTTACATCTTTCCCTTCAAGAAGCCTTTCGCTAAGGCTGTTCTTGTGGAATTGGCAAAGGGATATTTGGAAGCCCATAGAGGGCTATGGTGAAAAAGGAAATATCTTCCGTTCAAAACTGGAAAGAAGCTTTCTGAGAAACTGCTCTGTGTTCTGTTAATTCATCTCACAGAGTTACATCTTTCCCTTCAAGAAGCCTTTCGCTAAGGCTGTTCTTGGGGAATTGGCAAAGAGATATTTGGAAGCCCATAGAGGGCTATGGTGAAAAAGGAAATATCTTCCGTTTAAAACTGGAAAGAAGCTTTCTGAGAAACTGCTCTGTGTTCTGTTAATTCATCTCACAGAGTTACATCTTTCCCTTCAAGAAGCCTTTCGCTAAGGTTGTTCTTGTGGAATTGGCAAAGGGATATTTGGAAGCCCATAGAGGGCCATGGTGAAAAAGGAAATATCTTCCGTTCAAAACTGGAAAGAAGCTTTCTGAGAAACTGCTCTGTGTTCTGTTAATTCATCTCACAGAGTTACATCTTTCCCTTCAAGAAGCCTTTCGCTAAGGCTGTTCTTGTGGTATTGGCAAAGGGATATTTGGAAGACCATAGAGGGCTATGGTGAAAAAGGAAATATCTTCCGTTCAAAACTGGAAAGAAGCTTTCTGAGAAACTGCTCTGTGTTCTGTTAATTCATCTCACAGAGTTACATCTTTCCCTTCAAGAAGCCTTTCGCTAAGGCTGTTCTTGTGGAATTGGAAAAGGGATATTTGGAAGCCCTTAGAGGGCTATGGTGAAAAAGGAAATATCTTCCGTTCAAAACTGGAAAGAAGCTTTCTGAGAAACTGCTCTGTGTTCTGTTAATTCATCTCACAGAGTTACATCTTTCCCTTCAAGAAGCCTTTCGCTAAGGCTGTTCTTGTGGAATTGGGAAAGGGATATTTGGAAGCCCATAGAGGGCTATGGTGAAAAAGGAAATATCTTCCGTTCAAAACTGGAAAGAAGCTTTCTGAGAAACTGCTCTGTGTTCTGTTAATTCATCTCACAGAGTTACATCTTTCCCTTCAAGAAGCCTTTCGCTAAGGCTGTTCTTGGGGAATTGGCAAAGAGATATTTGGAAGCCCATAGAGGGCTATGGTGAAAAAGGAAATATCTTCCGTTTAAAACTGGAAAGAAGCTTTCTGAGAAACTGCTCTGTGTTCTGTTAATTCATCTCACAGAGTTACATCTTTCCCTTCAAGAAGCCTTTCGCTAAGGTTGTTCTTGTGGAATTGGCAAAGGGATATTTGGAAGCCCATAGAGGGCCATGGTGAAAAAGGAAATATCTTCCGTTCAAAACTGGAAAGAAGCTTTCTGAGAAACTGCTCTGTGTTCTGTTAATTCATCTCACAGAGTTACATCTTTCCCTTCAAGAAGCCTTTCGCTAAGGCTGTTCTTGTGGTATTGGCAAAGGCACATTTGGAAGCCCTTAGAGTTCTATGGTGAAAAAGGAAATATCTTCCGTTCAAAACTGGAAAGAAGCTTTCTGAGAAACTGCTCTGTGTTCTTTTAATTCATCTCACAGAGTTACATCTTTCCCTTCAAGAAGCCTTTCGCTAAGGCTGTTCTTGTGGAATTGGAAAAGGGATATTTGGAAGCCCATAGAGGGCTATGGTGAAAAAGGAAATATCTTCCTTTCAAAACTGGAAAGAAGCTTTCTGAGAAACTGCTCTGTGTTCTGTTAATTCATCTCACAGAGTTACATCTTTCCCTTCAAGAAGCCTTGCGCTAAGGCTGTTCTTGTGGAATAGGCAAAGGGATATTTGGAAGCCCATAGAGGGCTATGCGGAAAAAGGAAATATCTTCCGTTCAAAACTGGAAAGAAGCTTTCTGAGAAACTGCACTGTGTTCTGTTAATTCATCTCACAGAGTTACATCTTTCTTTTCAAGAAGTCTTTCGCTAAGGCTGTTCTTGTGGAATTGGCAAAGGGATATTTGGAAGCCCATAGAGGGCTATGGTGAAAAAGGAAATATCTTCCGTTCAAAACTGGAAAGAAGCTTTCTGAGCAACTGCTCTGTGTTCTGTTAATTCATCTCACAGAGTTACATCTTTCCCTTCAAGAAGCCTTTCGCTAAGGCTGTTCTTTTGGAATTGGCAAAGGGATATTTGGAAGCCCATAGAGGGCTATGGTGAAAAAGGAAATATCTTCTGTTCAAAACTGGAAAGAAGCTGTCTGAGAAACTGCTCTGTGTTCTGTTAATTCATCTCACAGAGTTACATCTTTCCCTTCAAGAAGCCTTTCCCTAAGGCTGTTCTTGTGGAATTGGCAAAGGGATATTTGGAAGCCCATAGAGGGCTATGGTGAAAAAGGAAATATCTTCCGTTCAAAACTGGAAAGAAGCTATCTGAGAAACTGCTCTGTGTCCTGTTAATTCATCTCAAAGAGTTACATCTTTCCCTTCAAGAAGCCTTTCGCTAAGGCTGTTCTGGTGGAATTGGTAAACGGATATTTGGAAGCCCATAGAGGGCTATGGTGAAAAAGGAAATATCTTCCGTTGAAAACTGGAAACAAGCCTTTTGAGAAATTGCTCTGTGTTCTGTTAATTCATCTCACAGAGTTACATCTTTCCCTTCAAGAAGCCTTGCGCTAAGGCTGTTCTTGTGGAATAGGCAAAGGGATATTTGGAAGCCCATAGAGGGATATGGTGAAAAAGGAAATAACTTCCGTTCAAAACTGGAAAGAAGCTTTCTGAGAAACTGCTCTGTGTTCTGTTAATTCATCTCACAGAGTTACATCTTTCTCTTCAAGAAGTCTTTCGCTAAGGCTGTTCTTGTGGAATTGGCAAAGGGATATTTGGAAGCCCATAGAGGGCTATGGTGAAAAAGGAAATATCTTCCGTTCAAAACTGGAAAGAAGCTTTCTGAGAAACTGCTCTGTGTTCTGTTAATTCATCTCACAGAGTTACATCTTTCGTTTCAAGAAGTCTTTCGCTAAGGCTGTTCTTGTGGAATTGGCAAAGGGATATTTGGAAGCCCATAGAGGGCTATGGTGAAAAAGGAAATATCTTCCGTTCAAAACTGGAAACAAGCTTTCTGAGAAACTGCTCTGTGTTCTGTTAATTCATCTCACAGTTACATCTTTCCCTTCAAGAAGCCTTTCGCTAAGGCTGTTCTTGTGGAAATGGCAAAGGGATATTTGGAAACCCATAGAGGCCTATGCGGAAAAAGGAAATATCTTCCGTTCAAAATTGGAAAGAAGCTTTCTGAGAAACTGCTCTGTGTCCTGTTAATTCATCTCAAAGAGTTACATCTTTCCCTTCAAGAAGCCTTTCGCTAAGGCTGTTCTGGTGGAATTGGTAAACGGATATTTGGAAGCCCATAGAGGGCTATGGTGAAAAAGGAAATATCTTCCGTTGAAAACTGGAAACAAGCCTTTTGAGAAATTGCTCTGTGTTCTGTTAATTCATCTCACAGAGTTACATCTTTCCCTTCAAGGAGCCTTTCGCTCAGGCTGTTCTTGTGGAATTGGCAAAGGGATATTTGGAAGCCCATAGAGGGATATGGTGAAAAAGGAAATAACTTCCGTTCAAAACTGGAAAGAAGCTTTCTGAGAAACTGCTCTGTGTTCTGTTAATTCATCTCACCGTGTTACATCTTTCCCTTCAAGAAGCCTTTCGCTAAAGCTGTTCTTGTGGAATTTGCAAAGGGATATTTGGAAGCCCATAGAGGGCTATGGTGAAAAAGGAAATATCTTCCGTTCAAAACTGGAAAGAAGCTTTCTGAGAAACTGCTCTGTGTTCTGTTAATTCATCTCACAGAGTTACATCTTTCGTTTCAAGAAGTCTTTCGCTAAGGCTGTTCTTGTGGAATTGGCAAAGGGATATTTGGAAGCCCATAGAGGGCTACGGTGAAAAAGGAAATATCTTCCGTTCAAAACTGGAAACAAGCTTTCTGAGAAACTGCTCTGTGTTCTGTTAATTCATCTCACAGAGTTACATCTTTCCCTTCAAGAAGCCTTTCGCTAAGGCTGTTCTTGTGGAATTGGCAAAGGGATATTTGGAAGCCCATAGAGGGCTATGGTGAAAAAGGAAATATCTTCCATTCAAAACTGGAAAGAAGCTTTCTGAGAAACTGCTCTGTGTTCTGCTAATTCATCTCACAGAGTTACATCTTTCCCTTCAAGAAGCCTTTCGTTAAGGCTGTTCTTGTGCAATTGGCAAAGGGATATTTGGAAGCCCATAGAGGGCTATGGTGAAAAAGGAAATATCTTCCGTTCAAAACTGGAATGAAGCTTTCTGAGAAACTGCTCTGTGTTCTGTTAATTCATCTCACAGAGTTACATCTTTCCCTTCAAGAAGCCTTTCGCTAAGGCTGTTCTTGGGGAATTGGCAAAGAGATATTTGGAAGCCCTTAGAGGGCTATGGTGAAAAAGGAAATATCTTCCGTTCAAAACTGGAAAGAAGCTTTCTGAGAAACTGCTCTGTGTTCTATTAATTCATCTCACAGAGTTACATCTTTCCCTTCAAGAAGCCTTTCGCTAAGGCTGTTCTTGTGGAATTGGCAAAGAGATATTTGGAAGCCCATAGAGGGCTATGGTGAAAAAGGAAATATCTTCCGTTCAAAACTGGAAAGAAGCTTTCTGAGAAACTGCTCTGTGTTCTGTTAATTCATCTCACAGAGTTACATCTCTCCCTTCAAGAAGCCTTTCGCTAAGGCTGTTCTTGTGGAATTGGCAAAGGGTTATTTGAAATCCCATAGAGGGCTATGGTGAAAAAGGAAATATCTTCCGTTCAAAACTGGAAAGAAGCTTTCTGAGAAACTGCTCTGTGTTCTGTTAATTCATCTCACAGAGTTACATCTTTCCTTTCAAGAAGCCTTTCGCTAAGGCTGTTCTTGTGGAATTGGCAAAGGGATATTTGGAAGCCCATAGAGGGCTATGTGAAAAAGGAAATATCTTCCGTTCAAAACTGGAAAGAAGCTTTCTGAGAATCTGCTCTGTGTTCTGTTAATTCATCTCACAGAGTTACATCTTTCCCTTCAAGAAGCCTTTCGCTAAGGCTGTTCTTGTGGAATTGGCAAAGGGATATTTGGAAGCCCATAGAGGGCTATGGTGAAAAAGGAAATATCTTCCGTTCAAAACTGGAAAGAAGCTTTCTGAGAAACTGCTCTGTGTTCTGTTAATTCATCTCACAGAGTTACATCTTTCCCTTCAAGAAGCCTTTCGCTAAGGCTGTTCTTGTGGAATTGGCAAAGGGATATTTGGAAGCCCATAGAGGGCTATGGTGAAAAAGGAAGTATCTTCCGTTCAAAACTGGAAAGAAGCTTTCTGAGAAACTGCTCTGTGTTCTGTTAATTCATCTCACAGAGTTACATCTTTCCCTTCAAGAAGCCTTTCGCTAAGGCTGTTCTTGTGGAATTGGAAAAGGGATATTTGGAAGCCCATAGAGGGCTATGGTGAAAAAGGAAATATCTTCCGTTCAAAAGTGGAAAGAAGCTTTCTGAGAAACTGCTCTGTGTTCTGTTAATACATCTCACAGAGTTACATCTTTCCCTTCAAGAAGCCTTTCCCTAAGGCTGTTCTTGTGGAATTGGCAAAGGGATATTTGGAAACCCATAGACTTCTATGGTGAAAAAGGAAATATCTTCCGTTCAAAACTGGAATGAAGCTTTCTGAGAAACTGCTCTGTGTTCTGTTAATTCATCTCACAGAGTTACATCTTTCCCTTCAAGAAGCCTTTCGCTAAGGCTGTTCTTGGGGAATTGGCAAAGAGTTATTTGGAAGCCCATAGAGGGCTATGGTGAAAAAGGAAATATCTTCCGTTTAAAACTGGAAAGAAGCTTTCTGAGAAACTGCTCTGCGTTCTGTTAATTCATCTCACAGAGTTACATCTTTCCCTTCAAGAAGCCTTTCGCTAAGGCTGTTCTTGTGGAATTGGCAAAGGGATATTTGGAAGCCCATAGAGGGCTATGGTGAAAAAGGAAATATCTTCCGTTCAAAACTGGAAAGAAGCTTTCTGAGAAACTGCTCTGTGTTCCGTTAATTCATCTCACAGAGTTACATCTTTCCCTTCAAGAAGCCTTTCGCTAAGGCTGTTCTTGTGGAATTGGCAAAGGGATATTTGGAAGCCCATAGAGGGCTATGGTGAAAAAGGAGATATCTTCCGTTCAAAACTGGAAAGAAGCTTTCTGAGAAACTGCTCTGTGTTCTGTTAATTCATCTCACAGAGTTACATCTTTCCCTTCAAGAAGCCTTTCGCTAAGGCTGTTCTTGGGGAATTGGCAAAGAGATATTTGGAAGCCCATAGAGGGCTGTGGTGAAAAAGGAAACATCTTCCGTTTAAAACTGGAAAGAAGCTTTCTGAGAAACTGCTCTGTGTTCTGTTAATTCATCTCACAGAGTTACATCTTTCCCTTCAAGAAGCCTTTCGCTAAGGTTGTTCTTGTGGAATTGGCAAAGGGATATTTGGAAGCCCATAGAGGGCCATGGTGAAAAAGGAAATATCTTCCGTTCAAAACTGGAAAGAAGCTTTCTGAGAAACTGCTCTGTGTTCTGTTAATTCATCTCACAGAGTTACATCTTTCCCTTCAAGAAGCCTTTCGCTAAGGCTGTTCTTGTGGTATTGGCAAAGGGATATTTGGAAGACCATAGAGGGCTATGGTGAAAAAGGAAATATCTTCCGTTCAAAACTGGAAAGAAGCTTTCTGAGAAACTGCTCTGTGTTCTGTTAATTCATCTCACAGAGTTACATCTTTCCCTTCAAGAAGCCTTTCGCTAAGGCTGTTCTTGTGGAATTGGAAAAGGGATATTTGGAAGCCCTTAGAGGGCTATGGTGAAAAAGGAAATATCTTCCGTTCAAAAGTGGAAAGAAGCTTTCTGAGAAACTGCTCTGTGTTCTGTTAATTCATCTCACAGAGTTACATCTTTCCCTTCAAGAAGCCTTTCGCTAAATCTGTTCTTGTGTAATTGGCAAAGGGATATTTGGAAGCCCATAGAGGGCTATGCGGAAAAAGGAAATATCTTCAGTTCAAAACTGGAAAGAAGCTTTCTGAGAAACTGCTCTGTGTTCTGTTAATTCATCTCACAGAGTTACATCTTTCCCTTCAAGAAGCCTTTCGCTAAGGCTGTTCTTGTGGAATTGGCAAAGGGATATTTGGAAGCCCATAGAGGGCTATGGTGAAAAAGGAAATATCTTCCGTTCAAAACTGGAAAGAAGCTTTCTGAGCAACTGCTCTGTGTTCTGTTAATTCATCTCACAGAGTTACATCTTTCCCTTCAAGAAGCCTTTCGCTAAGGCTGTTCTTTTGGAATTGGCAAAGGGATATTTGGAAGCCCATAGAGGGCTATGGTGAAAAAGGAAATATCTTCCGTTCAAAATTGGAAAGAAGCTTTCTGAGAAACTGCTCTGTGTTCTGCTCATTCATCTCACAGAGTTACATCTTTCCCTTCAAGAAGCCTTTCGCTAAGGCTGTTCTTGTGCAATTGGCAAAGGGATATTTGGAAGCCCATAGAGGGCTATGGTGAAAAAGGAAATATCTTCCGTTCAAAACTGGAATGAAGCTTTCTGAGAAACTGCTCTGTGTTCTGTTAATTCATCTCACAGAGTTACATCTTTCCCTTCAAGAAGCCTTTCGCTAAGGCTGTTCTTGGGGAATTGGCAAAGAGATATTTGGAAGCCCATAGAGGGCTATGGTGAAAAAGGAAATATCTTCCGTTCAAAACTGGAAAGAAGCTTTCTGAGAAACTGCTCTGTGTTCTGTTAATTCATCTCACAGAGTTACATCTTTCCCTTCAAGAAGCCTTTCGCTAAGGCTGTTCTTGTGGAATTGGCAAAGAGATATTTGGAAGCCCATAGAGGGCTATGGTGAAAAAGGAAATATCTTCCGTTCAAAACTGGAAAGAAGCTTTCTGAGAAACTGCTCTGTGTTCTGTTAATTCATCTCACAGAGTTACATCTTTCCCTTCAAGAAGCCTTTCGCTAAGGCTGTTCTTGTGGAATTGGCAAAGGGATATTTGAAAGCCCATAGAGGGCTATGGTGAAAAAGGAAATATCTTCCGTTCAAAACTGGAAAGAAGCTTTCTGAGCAACTGCTCTGTGTTCTGTTAATTCATCTCACAGAGTTACATCTTTCCCTTCAAGAAGCCTTTCGCTAAGGCTGTTCTTTTGGAATTGGCAAAGGGATATTTGGAAGCCCATAGAGGGCTATGGTGAAAAAGGAAATATCTTCTGTTCAAAACTGGAAAGAAGCTTTCTGAGAAACTGCTCTGTGTTCTGTTAATTCAACTCACAGAGTTACATCTTTCCCTTCAAGAAGCCTTTCGCTAAGGCTGTTCTTGTGGAATTGGTAAAGGCACATTTGGAAGCCCTTAGAGTTCTATGGTGAAAAAGGAAATATCTTCCGTTCAAAACTGGAAAGAAGCTTTCTGAGAAACTGCTCTGTGTTCTGTTAATTCATCTCACAGAGTTACATCTTTCCCTTCAAGAAGCCTTTCGCTAAGGCTGTTCTTGTGGAATTGGCAAAGGGATATTTGGAAGCCCATAGAGGGCTATGGTGAAAAAGGAAATATCTTCCGTTCAAAACTGGAAAGAAGCTTTCTGAGAAACTGCTCTGTGTTCTGTTAATTCATCTCACAGAGTTACATCTTTCCCTTCAAGGAGCCTTGCGCTAAGGCTGTTCTTGTTGAATAGGCAAAGGGATATTTGGAAGCCCATAGAGGGCTATGGTGAAAAAGGAAATATCTTCCGTTCAAAACTGGAAAGAAGCTTTCTGAGAAACTGCACTGTGTTCTGTTAATTCATCTCACAGAGTTACATCTTTCGCTTCAAGAAGCCTTTCGCTAAGGCTGTTCTTGTGGAATTGGCAAAGGGATATTTGGAAGCCCAAAGAGGGCTATGGTGAAAAAGGAAATATCTTCCGTTCAAAACTGGAAAGAAGCTTTCTGAGAAACTGCTCTGTGTTCTGTTAATTCATCTCACAGAGTTACATCTTTCCCTTCAAGAAGCCTTTGCCTAAGGCTGTTCTTGTGGAATTGGCAAAGGGATATTTGGAAGCCCATAGAGGGCTATGGTGAAAAAGGAAATATCTTCCGTTCAAAACTGGAAAGAAGCTATCTGAGAAACCGCTCTGTGTCCTGTTAATTCATCTCACAGAGTTACATCTTTCCCTTCAAGAAGCCTTTCGCTAAGGCTGTTCTGGTGGAATTGGTAAACGGATATTTGGAAGCCCATAGAGGGCTATGGTGAAAAAGGAAATATCTTCCGTTGAAAACTGGAAACAAGCCTTTTGAGAAACTGCTCTGTGTTCTGTTAATTCATCTCACAGAGTTACATCTTTCCCTTCAAGAAGCCTTTCGCTAAGGCTGTTCTTGTGGAATTGGCAAAGGGATATTTGGAAGCCCAAAGAGGGCTATGGTGAAAAAGGAAATATCTTCCGTTCAAAACTGGAAAGAAGCTTTCTGAGAAACTGCTCTGTGTTCTGTTAATTCATCTCACAGAGTTACATCTTTCCCTTCAAGGAGCCTTTCGCTAAGGCTGTTCTTGTGGAATTGGCAAAGGGATATTTGGAAGCCCATAGAGGGGTATGGTGAAAAAGGAAATATCTTCCGTTCAAAACTGGAAAGAAGCTTTCTGAGAAACTGCTCTGTGTTCTGTTAATTCATCTCACAGAGTTACATCTTTCCCTTCAAGAATCCTTTCGCTAAGGCTGTTCTTGTGGATTTGGCAAAGGGATATTTGGAAGCCCATAGAGGGCTATGGTGAAAAAGGAAATATCTTCTGTTCAAAACCGGAAAGAAGCTTTCTGAGAAACTGCTCTGTGTTCTGTTAATTCATCTCACAGAGTTACATCTTTCCCTTCAAGAAGCCTTTCGCTAAGGCTATTCTTGTGGAATTGGCAAAGGGATATTTGGAAGCCCATAGAGGGCTATGGTGAAAAAGGAAATATCTTCCGTTCAAAACTGGAAAGAAGCTTTCTGAGAAACTGCTCTGTGTTCTGTTAATTCATCTCACAGAGTTACATCTTTCGCTTCAAGAAGTCTTTCGCTAAGGCTGTTCTTGTGGAATTGGCAAAGGGATATTTGGAAGCCCATAGAGGGCTATGGTGAAAAAGGAAATATCTTCCGTTCAAAACTGGAAAGAAGCTTTCTGAGAAACTGCTCTGTGTTCTGTTAACTCATCTCACAGAGTTACATCTTTCCCTTCAAGAAGCCTTTCCCTAAGGCTGTTCTTGTGGAATTGGTAAAGGGATATTTGGAAGCCCTTAGAGGGCTATGGTGAAAAAGGAAATATCTTCCGTTGAAAACTGGAAACAAGCCTTTTGAGAAACTGCTCTGTGTTCTGTTAATTCATCTCACAGAGTTACATCTTTCCCTTCAAGAAGCCTTTCGCTAAGGCTGTTCTTGTGGAATTGGCAAAGGGATATTTGGAAGCCCAAAGAGGGCTATGGTGAAAAAGGAAATATCTTCCGTTGAAAACTGGAAACAAGCTTTCTTAGAAACTGCTCTGTGTTCTGTTAATTCATCTCACAGAGTTACATCTTTCCCTTCAAGAAGCCTTTCACTAAGGCTGTTCTTGTGGAATTGGCAAAGGGATATTTGGAAGCCCATAGAGGGCTACGGTGAAAAAGGAAATATCTTCCGTTCAAAACTGGAAGGAAGCTTTCTGAGAAACTGCTCTGTGTTCTGTAAATTCATCTAACAGAGTTACATCTTTCCCTTCAAGAAGCCCTTCGCTAAGGCTGTTCTTGTGGAATTGGCAAAGGGATATTTGGAAGCCCATAGAGGGCTATGGTGAAAAAGGAAATATCTTCCGTTCAAAACTGGAAAGAAGCTTTCTGAGAAACTGCTCTGTGTTCTGTTAATTCATCTCACAGAGTTACATCTTTCCCGTCAAGAAGCCTTTCGCTAAGGCTGTTCTTGTGGAATTGGCAAAGGGATATTTGGAAGCCCATAGAGGGCTATGGTGAAAAAGGAAATATCTTCCGTTCAAAACTGGAACGAACCTTTCTGAGAAACTGCTCTGTGTTCTGTTAATTCATCTCACTGAGTTACATCTTCCCCTTCAAGCAACTTTTGCTAAGGCTGTTCTTGTGGAATTGGCAAAGGGATATTTGGAAGCCCATAGAGGGCTATGGTGAAAAAGGAAATATCTTCCGTACAAAAGTGGAAAGAAGCTTTCTGAGAAACTGCTCTGTGTTCTGTTAATTCATCTCACAGAGTTACATCTTTCCCTTCAAGAAGCCTTTCGCTAAGGCTGTTCTTGTGGAATTAGCAAAGGGATACTTGGAAGCCCATAGAGGGCTATCGTGAGAAAGGAAATATCTTCCGTTCAAAACTGGAAAGAAGCTTTCTGAGAAACTGCTCTGTGTTCTGTTAATTCATCTCACAGAGTTACATCTTTCCCTTCAAGAAGCCTTTCGCTAAGGCTGTTCTTGGGGAAATGGCAAAGGGATATTTGGAAGCCCATAGAGCGGTATGGTGAAAAAGGAAATATCTTCCGTTCAAAACTGGAAAGAAGCTTTCTGAGAAACTGCTCTGTGTTCTGTTAATTCATCTCACAGAGTTACATCTTTCCCTTCAAGAAGCCTTTCGCTAAGGCTGTTCTTGGGGAATTGGCAAAGGGATATTTGGAAGCCCATAGAGGGCTATGGTGAAAAAGGAAATATCTTCCGTTCAAAACTGGAAAGAAGCTTTCTGAGAAACTGCTCTGTGTTCTGTTAATTCATCTCACAGAGATACATCTTTCCCTTCAAGAATCCGTTCGCAAAGGCTGTTCTTGTGGATTTGGCAAAGGGATATTTGGAAGACCATAGAGGGCTATGGTGAAAAAGGAAATATCTTCCGTTCCACACTGGAAAGAAGCTTTCTGAGAAACTGCTCTGTGTTCTGTTAATTCATCTCACAGAGTTACATCTTTCCCTTCAAGAAGCCTTTCGCTAAGGCTGTTCTTGTGGAATTGGCAAAGAGATATTTGGAAGTCCATAGAGGGCTATGGTGAAAAAGGAAAGATCTTCCGTTCAAAACTGGAAAGAAGCTTTCTGAGAAAATGCTCTGTGTTCTGTTAATTCATCTCACAGAGTTACATCTTTGCCTTCAAGAAGCCTTTCGCTAAGGCTGTTCTTGTGCAAATGGCAAAGGGATATTTGGAAGCCCATAGAGGGCTATGCTGAAAAAGGAAATATCTTCCGTTCAAAACTGGATAGAAGCTTTCTGAGAAACTGCTCTGTGTTCTGTTAATTCATCTCACAGAGTTACATCTTTCCCTTCAAGAAGCCTTTCGCTAAGGCTGTTCTTGTGGAATTGGCAAAGGGATATTTGGAAGCCCATAGAGGTCTATGGTGAAAAAGGAAATATCTTCCGTTCAAAACTGGAATGAAGCTTTCTGAGAAACTGCTCTGTGTTCTGTTAATTCATCTCACAGAGTTACATCTTTCCCTTCAAGAAGCCTTTCGCTAAGGCTGTTCTTGGGGAATTGGCAAAGAGATATTTGGAACCCATAGAGGGCTATGGTGAAAGAGGAAATATCTTTCGCTCAAAACTGGAAAGAAGCTTTCTGAGAAACTGCTCTGTGTTGTGTTAATTCATCTCACAGAGTTACATCTTTCCCTTCAAGAAGCCTTTCGCTAAGGCTGTTCTTGTGGAATTGGAAAAGGAATATTTGGAAGCCCATAGAGGGCTATGGTGAAAAAGGAAATATCTTCCATTCAAAACTGGAAAGAAGCTTGCTGAGAAACTGCTTTGTGTTTTGTTAATTCATCTCACAGAGTTACATCTTTCCCTTCAAGAAGCCTTTCGCTAAGGCTGTTCTTGTGGAATTGGAAAAGGAATATTTGGAAGCCCATAGAGGGCTATGGTGAAAAAGGAAATATCTTCCATTCAAAACTGGAAAGAAGCTTGCTGAGAAACTGCTTTGGGTTCTGTTAATTCATCTCACAGAGTTACATCTTTCCCTTCAAGAAGCCTTTCGCTAAGGCTGTTCTTGTGGAACTGGCAAAGGGATATTTGGAAGCCCATAGAGTGCTATGGAGAAAAAGGAAATATCTTCCGTTCAAAACTGGAAACAAGCTTTCTGAGATACTGTTCTATGTTCTGTTAATTCATCTCACAGAGTTACATCTTTCCCTTCAAGAAGCCTTTCGCTAAGGCTGTTCTTGTGGAATTGGCAAAGGGATATTTGGAAGCCCATAGAGGGCTATGGTGAAAAAGGAAATATCTTCCATTCAAAACTGGAAACAAGCTTTCTGAGAAACTGCTCTGTGTTCTGTTTATTCATCTCACAGAGTTACATCTTTCCCTTCAAGAAGCCTTTCGCTAAGGCTGTTCTTGTGGAATTGGCAAAGGGATATTGGAAGCCCATAGAGGGCTATGGTGAAAAAGGAAATATCTTCCGTTCAACACTGGAAAGAAGCTTTCTGAGAAACTGCTCTGTGTTCTGTTAATTCATCTCACAGAGTTACATCTTTCCCTTCAAGAAGCCTTTCACTAAGGCTGTTCTTGTGGAATTGGCAAAGGGATATTTGGAAGCCCATAGAGGGCTACGGTGAAAAAGGAAATATCTTCCGTTCAAAACTGGAAGGAAGCTTTCTGAGAAACTGCTCTGTGTTCTGTAAATTCATCTAACAGAGTTACATCTTTCCCTTCAAGAAGCCCTTCGCTAAGGCTGTTCTTGTGGAATTGGCAAAGGGATATTTGGAAGCCCATAGAGGGCTATGGTGAAAAAGGAAATATCTTCCGTACAAAAGTGGAAAGAAGCTTTCTGAGAAACTGCTCTGTGTTCTGTTAATTCATCTCACAGAGTTACATCTTTCCCTTCAAGAAGCCTTTCGCTAAGGCTGTTCTTGTGGAATTAGCAAAGGGATACTTGGAAGCCCATAGAGGGCTATCGTGAGAAAGGAAATATCTTCCGTTCAAAACTGGAAAGAAGCTTTCTGAGAAACTGCTCTGTGTTCTGTTAATTCATCTCACAGAGTTACATCTTTCCCTTCAAGAAGCCTTTCGCTAAGGCTGTTCTTGGGGAAATGGCAAAGGGATATTTGGAAGCCCATAGAGCGGTATGGTGAAAAAGGAAATATCTTCCGTTCAAAACTGGAAAGAAGCTTTCTGAGAAACTGCTCTGTGTTCTGTTAATTCATCTCACAGAGTTACATCTTTCCCTTCAAGAAGCCTTTCGCTAAGGCTGTTCTTGGGGAATTGGCAAAGGGATATTTGGAAGCCCATAGAGGGCTATGGTGAAAAAGGAAATATCTTCCGTTCAAAACTGGAAAGAAGCTTTCTGAGAAACTGCTCTGTGTTCTGTTAATTCATCTCACAGAGTTACATCTTTCCCTTCAAGAATCCGTTCGCAAAGGCTGTTCTTGTGGATTTGGCAAAGGGATATTTGGAAGACCATAGAGGGCTATGGTGAAAAAGGAAATATCTTCCGTTCCACACTGGAAAGAAGCTTTCTGAGAAACTGCTCTGTGTTCTGTTAATTCATCTCACAGAGTTACATCTTTCCCTTCAAGAAGCCTTTCGCTAAGGCTGTTCTTGTGGAATTGGCAAAGAGATATTTGGAAGTCCATAGAGGGCTATGGTGAAAAAGGAAAGATCTTCCGTTCAAAACTGGAAAGAAGCTTTCTGAGAAAATGCTCTGTGTTCTGTTAATTCATCTCACAGAGTTACATCTTTGCCTTCAAGAAGCCTTTCGCTAAGGCTGTTCTTGTGCAAATGGCAAAGGGATATTTGGAAGCCCATAGAGGGCTATGCTGAAAAAGGAAATATCTTCCGTTCAAAACTGGATAGAAGCTTTCTGAGAAACTGCTCTGTGTTCTGTTAATTCATCTCACAGAGTTACATCTTTCCCTTCAAGAAGCCTTTCGCTAAGGCTGTTCTTGTGGAATTGGCAAAGGGATATTTGGAAGCCCATAGAGGTCTATGGTGAAAAAGGAAATATCTTCCGTTCAAAACTGGAATGAAGCTTTCTGATAAACTGCTCTGTGTTCTGTTAATTCATCTCACAGAGTTACATCTTTCCCTTCAAGAAGCCTTTCGCTAAGGCTGTTCTTGGGGAATTGGCAAAGAGATATATGGAACCCATAGAGGGCTATGGTGAAAGAGGAAATATCTTTCGCTCAAAACTGGAAAGAAGCTTTCTGAGAAACTGCTCTGTGTTCTGTTAATTCATCTCACAGAGTTACATCTTTCCCTTCAAGAAGCCTTTCGCTAAGGCTGTTCTTGTGGAATTGGAAAAGGAATATTTGGAAGCCCATAGAGGGCTATGGTGAAAAAGGAAATATCTTCCATTCAAAACTGGAAAGAAGCTTGCTGAGAAACTGCTTGGTGTTCTGTTAATTCATCTCAAAGAGTTACATCTTTCCCTTCAAGAAGCCTTTCGCTAAGGCTGTTCTTGTGGAATTGGAAAAGGAATATTTGGAAGCCCATAGAGGGCTATGGTGAAAAAGGAAATATCTTCCATTCAAAACTGGAAAGAAGCTTGCTGAGAAACTGCTTTGGGTTCTGTTAATTCATCTCACAGAGTTACATCTTTCCCTTCAAGAAGCCTTTCGCTAAGGCTGTTCTTGTGGAACTGGCAAAGGGATATTTGGAAGCCCATAGAGTGCTATGGAGAAAAAGGAAATATCTTCCGTTCAAAACTGGAAACAAGCTTTCTGAGATACTGTTCTATGTTCTGTTAATTCATCTCACAGAGTTACATCTTTCCCTTCAAGAAGCCTTTCGCTAAGGCTGTTCTTGTGGAATTGGCAAAGGGATATTTGGAAGCCCATAGAGGGCTATGGTGAAAAAGGAAATATCTTCCATTCAAAACTGGAAACAAGCTTTCTGAGAAACTGCTCTGTGTTCTGTTTATTCATCTCACAGAGTTACATCTTTCCCTTCAAGAAGCCTTTCACTAAGGCTGTTCTTGTGGAATTGGCAAAGGGATATTGGAAGCCCATAGAGGGCTATGGTGAAAAAGGAAATATCTTCCGTTCAACACTGGAAAGAAGCTTTCTGAGAAACTGCTCTGTGTTCTGTTAATTCATCTCACAGAGTTACATCTTTCCCTTCAAGAAGCCTTTCGCTAAGGCTGTTCTTGTGGAATTGGCAAAGGGATATTTGGAAGCCCATAGAGGGCTATGGTGAAAAAGGAAATATCTTCCGTTCTAAACTGGAAAGAAGCTTTCTGAGAAACTGCTCTGTGTTCTGTTAATTCATCTCACAGAGTTACATCTTTCCCTTCAAGAAGCCTTTCGCTAAGGCTGTTCTTGTGGAATTGGCAAAGGGATATTTCGAAGCCCATAGAGGGCTATGGTGAAAAAGGAAATATCTTCTGTTCAAAACTGGAAAGAAGCTTTCTGAGAAACTGCTCTGTGTTCTGTTAATTCATCTCACAGAGTTACATCTTTCCCTTCAAGAAGCCTTTCGCTAAGGCTGTTCTTGTGGATTTGGCAAAGGGATATTTGGAAGCCCATAGAGGGCTAAGGTGAAAAAGGAAATATCTTCTGTTCAAAACCTGAAAGAAGCTTTCTGAGAAACTGCTCTGTGTTCTGTTAATTCATCTCACAGAGTTACATCTTTCCCTTCAAGAAGCCTTTCGCTAAGGCTGTTCTTGTGGAATTGGCAAAGGGATATTTGGAAGCCCATAGAGGGATATGGTGAAAAAGGAAATATCTTCCGTTCAAAACTGGAAAGAAGCTTTCTGAGAAACTGCTCTGTGTTCTGTTAATTCATCTCACAGAGTTACATCTTTCCCTTCAAGAAGCCTTTCCCTAAGGCTGTTCTTGTGTAATTGGTAAAGGGATATTTGGAAGCCCTTAGAGGGCTATGGTGAAAAAGGAAATATCTTCCGTTGAAAACTGGAAACAAGCCTTTTGAGAAACTGCTCTGTGTTCTGTTAATTCATCTCACAGAGTTACATCTTTCCCTTCAAGAAGCCTTTCGCTAAGGCTGTTCTTGTGGAATTGGCAAAGGGATATTTGGAAGCCCAAAGAGGGCTATGGTGAAAAAGGAAATATCTTCCGTTGAAAACTGGAAACAAGCTTTCTGAGAAACTGCTCTGTGTTCTGTTAATTCATCTCACAGAGTTACATCTTTCCCTTCAAGAAGCCCTTCGCTAAGGCTGTTCTTGTGGAATTGGCAAAGGGATATTTGGAAGCCCATAGAGGGCTATGGTGAAAAAGGAAATATCTTCCGTTCAAAACTGGAAAGAAGCTTTCTGAGCAACTGCTCTGTGTTCTGTTAATTCATCTCACAGAGTTACATCTTTAACGTCAAGAAGCCTTTCGCTAAGGCTGTTCTTGTGTAATTGGCAAAGGGATATTTGGAAGCCCATAGAGGGCTATGGTGAAAAAGGAAATATCTTCCGTTCAAAACTGGAACGAAGCTTTCTAAGAAACTGCTCTGTGTTCTGTTAATTCATCTCACTGAGTTACATCTTCCCCTTCAAGCACCTTTTGCTAAGGCTGTTCTTGTGGAATTGGCAAAGGGATATTTGGAAGCCCATAGAGGGCTATGGTGAAAAAGGAAATATCTTCCGTACAAAACTGGAAAGAAGCTTTCTGAGAAACTGCTCTGTGTTCTGTTAATTCATCTCACAGAGTTACATCTTTCCCTTCAAGAAGCCTTTCGCTAAGGCTGTTCTTGTGGAATTAGCAAAGGGATACTTGGAAGCCCATAGAGGGCTATCGTGAGAAAGGAAATATCTTCCGTTCAAAACTGGAAAGAAGCTTTCTGAGAAACTGCTCTGTGTTCTGTTAATTCATCTCACAGAGTTACATCTTTCCCTTCAAGAAGCCTTTCGCTAAGGCTGTTCTTGGGGAATTGGCAAAGGGATATTTGGAAGCCCATAGAGCGGTATGGTGAAAAAGGAAATATCTTCAGTTCAAAACTGGAAAGAAGCTTTCTGAGAAACTGCTCTGTGTTCTGTTAATTCATCTCACAGAGTTACATCTTTCCCTTCAAGAAGCCTTTCGCTAAGGCTGTTCTTGGTTAATTGGCAAAGGGATATTTGGAAGCCCATAGAGGGCTATGGTGAAAAAGGAAATATCTTCCGTTCAAAACTGGAAAGAAGCTTTCTGAGAAACTGCTCTGTGTTCTGTTAATTCATCTCACAGAGTTACATCTTTCCCTTCAAGAATCCTTTCGCTAAGGCTGTTCTTGTGGATTTGGCAAAGGGATATTTGGAAGACCATAGAGGGCTATGGTGAAAAAGGAAATATCTTCCGTTCCACACTGGAAAGAAGCTTTCTGAGAAACTGCTCTGTGTTCTGTTAATTCATCTCACAGAGTTACATCTTTCCCTTCAAGAAGCCTTTCGCTAAGGCTGTTCTTGTGGAATTGGCAAAGAGATATTTGGAAGTCCATAGAGGGCTATGGTGAAAAAGGAAAGATCTTCCGTTCAAAACTGGAAAGAAGCTTTCTGAGAAAATGCTCTGTGTTCTGTTAATTCATCTCACAGAGTTACATCTTTGCCTTCAAGAAGCCTTTCGCTAAGGCTGTTCTTGTGCAAATGGCAAAGGGATATTTGGAAGCCCATAGAGGGCTATGCTGAAAAAGGAAATATCTTCCGTTCAAAACTGGATAGAAGCTTTCTGAGAAACTGCTCTGTGTTCTGTTAATTCATCTCACAGAGTTACATCTTTCCCTTCAAGAAGCCTTTCGCTAAGGCTGTTCTTGTGGAATTGGCAAAGGGATATTTGGAAGCCCATAGAGGTCTATGGTGAAAAAGGAAATATCTTCCGTTCAAAACTGGAATGAAGCTTTCTGATAAACTGCTCTGTGTTCTGTTAATTCATCTCACAGAGTTACATCTTTCCCTTCAAGAAGCCTTTCGCTAAGGCTGTTCTTGGGGAATTGGCAAAGAGATATTTGGAACCCATAGAGGGCTATGGTGAAAGAGGAATTATCTTTCGCTCAAAACTGGAAAGAAGCTTTCTGAGAAACTGCTCTGTGTTCTGTTAATTCATCTCACAGAGTTACATCTTTCCCTTCAAGAAGCCTTTCGCTAAGGCTGTTCTTGTGGAATTGGAAAAGGAATATTTGGAAGCCCATAGAGGGCTATGGTGAAAAAGGAAATATCTTCCATTCAAAACTGGAAAGAAGCTTGCTGAGAAACTGCTTTGGGTTCTGTTAATTCATCTCACAGAGTTACATCTTTCCCTTCAAGAAGCCTTTCGCTAAGGCTGTTCTTGTGGAACTGGCAAAGGGATATTTGGAAGCCCATAGAGTGCTATGGTGAAAAAGGAAATATCTTCCGTTCAAAACTGGAAACAAGCTTTCTGAGATACTGTTCTATGTTCTGTTAATTCATCTCACAGAGTTACATCTTTCCCTTCAAGAAGCCTTTCGCTAAGGCTGTTCTTGTGGAATTGGCAAAGAGATATTTGGAAGCCCATAGAGGGCTATGGTGAAAAAGGAAATATCTTCCATTCAAAACTGGAAACAAGCTTTCTGAGAAACTGCTCTGTGTTCTGTTTATTCATCTCACAGAGTTACATCTTTCCCTTCAAGAAGCCTTTCGCTAAGGCTGTTCTTGTGGAATTGGCAAAGGGATATTGGAAGCCCATAGAGGGCTATGGTGAAAAAGGAAATATCTTCCGTTCAAAACTGGAAAGAAGCTTTCTGAGAAACTGCTCTGTGTTCTGTTAATTCATCTCACAGAGTTACATCTTTCCCTTCAAGAAGCCTTTCGCTAAGGCTGTTCTTGTGGAATTGGCAAAGGGATATTTGGAAGCCCATAGAGGGCTATGGTGAAAAAGGAAATATCTTCCGTTCTAAACTGGAAAGAAGCTTTCTGAGAAACTGCTCTGTGTTCTGTTAATTCATCTCACAGAGTTACATCTTTCCCTTCAAGAAGCCTTTCGCTAAGGCTGTTCTTGTGGAATTGGCAAAGGGATATTTCGAAGCCCATAGAGGGCTATGGTGAAAAAGGAAATATCTTCTGTTCAAAACTTGAAAGAAGCTTTCTGAGAAACTGCTCTGTGTTCTGTTAATTCATCTCACAGAGTTACATCTTTCCCTTCATGAAGCCTTTCGCTAAGGCTGTTCTTGTGGATTTGGCAAAGGGATATTTGGAAGCCCATAGAGGGCTATTGTGAAAAAGGAAATATCTTCTGTTCAAAACCTGAAAGAAGCTTTCTGAGAAACTGCACTGTGTTCTGTTAATTCATCTCACAGAGTTACATCTTTCCCTTCAAGAAGCCTTTCGCTAAGGCTGTTCTTGTGGAATTGGCAAAGGGATATTTGGAAGCCCATAGAGGGCTATGGTGAAAAAGGAAATATCTCCCGTTCAAAACTGGAAAGAAGCTTTCTGAGAAACTGCTCTGTGTTCTGTTAATTCATCTCACAGAGTTACATCTTTCGCTTCAAGAAGTCTTTCGCTAAGGCTGTTCTTGTGGAATTGGCAAAGGGATATTTTGAATCCCATAGAGGGCTATGGTGAAAAAGGAAATATCTTCCGTTCAAAACTGGAAAGAAGCTTTCTGAGAAACTGCTCTGTGTTCTGTTAATTCATCTCACAGAGTTACATCTTTCCCTTCAAGAAGCCTTTCCCTAAGGCTGTTCTTGTGGAATTGGTAAAGGGATATTTGGAAGCCCTTAGAGGGCTATGGTGAAAAAGGAAATATCTTCCGTTGAAAACTGGAAACAAGCCTTTTGAGAAACTGCTCTGTGTTCTGTTAATTCATCTCACAGAGTTACATCTTTCCCTTCAAGAAGCCTTTCGCTAAGGCTGTTCTTGTGGAATTGGCAAAGGGATATTTGGAAGCCCAAAGAGGGCTATTGTGAATAAGGAAATATCTTCCGTTGAAAACTGGAAACAAGCTTTCTGAGAAACTGCTCTGTGTTCTGTTAATTCATCTCACAGAGTTACATCTTTCCCTTCAAGAAGCCTTTCACTAAGGCTGTTCTTGTGGAATTGGCAAAGGGATATTTGGAAGCCCATAGAGGGCTATGGTGAAAAAGGAAATATCTTCCGTTCAAAATGGAAAGAAGCTTTCTGAGAAACTGCTCTGTGTTCTGTTAATTCATCTCACAGAGTTACATCTTTCCCTTCAAGAAGCATTTCGCTAAGGCTGTTCTTGTGGAATTGGCAAAGTGATATTTGGAAGCCCATAGAGGGCTATGGTGAAAAAGGAAATATCTTCCGTTCAAAACTGGAAGGAAGCTTTCTGAGAAACTGCTCTGTGTTCTGTAAATTCATCTCACAGAGTTACATCTTTCCCTTCAAGAAGCCCTTCGCTAAGGCTGTTCTTGTGGAATTGGCAAAGGGATATTTGGAAGCCCATAGAGGGCTATGGTGAAAAAGGAAATATCTTCCGTTCAAAACTGGAAAGAAGCTTTCTGAGAAACTGCTCTGTGTTCTGTTAATTCATCTCACAGAGTTACATCTTTCCCGTCAAGAAGCCTTTCGCTAAGGCTGTTCTTGTGGAATTGGCAAAGGGATATTTGGAAGCCCATAGAGGGCTATGGTGAAAAAGGAAATATCTTCCGTTCAAAACTGGAACGAAGCTTTCTGAGAAACTGCTCTGTGTTCTGTTAATTCATCTCACTGAGTTACATCTTCCCCTTCAAGCACCTATTGCTAAGGCTGTTCTTGTGGAATTGGCAAAGGGATATTTGGAAGCCCATAGAGGGCTATGGTGAAAAAGGAAATATCTTCCGTACAAAACTGGAAAGAAGCTTTCTGAGAAACTGCTCTGTGTTCTGTTAATTCATCTCACAGAGTTACATCTTTCCCTTCAAGAAGCATTTCGCTAAGGCTGTTCTTGTGGAATTGGCAAAGTGATATTTGGAAGCCCATAGAGGGCTATGGTGAAAAAGGAAATATCTTCCGTTCAAAACTGGAAGGAAGCTTTCTGAGAAACTGCTCTGTGTTCTGTAAATTCATCTCACAGAGTTACATCTTTCCCTTCAAGAAGCCCTTCGCTAAGGCTGTTCTTGTGGAATTGGCAAAGGGATATTTGGAAGCCCATAGAGGGCTATGGTGAAAAAGGAAATATCTTCCGTTCAAAACTGGAAAGAAGCTTTCTGAGAAACTGCTCTGTGTTCTGTTAATTCATCTCACAGAGTTACATCTTTCCCGTCAAGAAGCCTTTCGCTAAGGCTGTTCTTGTGGAATTGGCAAAGGGATATTTGGAAGCCCATAGAGGGCTATGGTGAAAAAGGAAATATCTTCCGTTCAAAACTGGAACGAAGCTTTCTGAGAAACTGCTCTGTGTTCTGTTAATTCATCTCACTGAGTTACATCTTCCCCTTCAAGCACCTTTTGCTAAGGCTGTTCTTGTGGAATTGGCAAAGGGATATTTGGAAGACCATAGAGGGCTATGGTGAAAAAGGAAATATCTTCCGTTCCACACTGGAAAGAAGCTTTCTGAGAAACTGCTCTGTGTTCTGTTAATTCATCTCACAGAGTTACATCTTTCCCTTCAAGAAGCCTTTCGCTAAGGCTGTTCTTGTGGAATTGGCAAAGAGATATTTGGAAGTCCATAGAGGGCTATGGTGAAAAAGGAAAGATCTTCCGTTCAAAACTGGAAAGAAGCTTTCTGAGAAAATGCTCTGTGTTCTGTTAATTCATCTCACAGAGTTACATCTTTGCCTTCAAGAAGCCTTTCGCGAAGGCTGTTCTTGTGCAAATGGCAAAGGGATATTTGGAAGCCCATAGAGGGCTATGCTGAAAAAGGAAATATCTTCCGTTCAAAACTGGAAAGAAGCTTTCTGAGAAACTGCTCTTTGTTCTGTTAATTCGTCTCACAGAGTTACATCTTTCCCTTCAAGAAGCCTTTCGCTATGGCTGTTCTTGTGGAATTGGCAAAGGGATATTTCGAAGCCCATAAAGGGCTACGGTGAAAAAGGAAATATCTTCCGTTCAAAACTGGAAAGAAGCTTTCTGAGAAACTGTTCTGTGTTCTGTTAATTCATCTAACAAAGTTATATCTTTCCCTTCAAGAAGCCTTTCGCTAAGGCTGTTCTTGTGGAATTGGCAAAGGGATATTTGGAAGCCCAAAGAGGGCTATGGTGAAAAAGGAAATATCTTCCGTTCAAAACTGGAAAGAAGCTTTCTGAGAAACTGCTCTGTGTTCTGTTAATTCATCTCACAGAGTTACATCTTTCCCTTCAGGAAGCCTTTACCTAAGGCTGTTCTTGTGGAATTGGCAAAGGGATATTTGGAAGCCCATAGAGGGCTATGGTGAAAAAGGAAATATCTTCCGTTCAAAACTGGAAAGAAGCTATCTGAGAAACTGCTCTGTGTCCTGTTAATTCATCTCACAGAGTTACATCTTTCCCTTCAAGAAGCCTTTCGCTAAGGCTGTTCTGGTGGAATTGGTAAACGGATATTTGGAAGCCCATAGAGGGCTATGGTGAAAAAGGAAATATCTTCCGTTGAAAACTGGAAACAAGCCTTTTGAGAAACTGCTCTGTGTTCTGTTAATTCATCTCACAGAGTTACATCTTTCCCTTCAAGAAGCCTTTCGCTAAGGCTGTTCTTGTGGAATTGGCAAAGGGATATTTGGAAGCCCAAAGTGGGCTATGGTGAAAAAGGAAATATCTTCCGTTCAAAACTGGAAAGAAGCTTTCTGAGAAACTGCTCTGTGTTCTGTTAATTCATCTCACAGAGTTACATCTTTCCCTTCAAGGAGCCTTTCGCTAAGGCTGTTCTTGTGGAATTGGCAAAGGGATATTTGGAAGCCCATAGAGGGGTATGGTGAAAAAGGAAATATCTTCCGTTCAAAACTGGAAAGAAGCTTTCTGAGAAACTGCTCTGTGTTCTGTTAATTCATCTCACAGAGTTACATCTTTCCCTTCAAGAATCCTTTCGCTAAGGCTGTTCTTGTGGATTTGGCAAAGGGATATTTGGAAGCCCATAGAGGGCTATGGTGAAAAAGGAAATATCTTCTGTTCAAAACCTGAAAGAAGCTTTCTGAGAAACTGCTCTGTGTTCTGTTAATACATCTCACAGAGTTACATCTTTCCCTTCAAGAAGCCTTTCGCTAAGGCTGTTCTTGTGTAATTGGCAAAGGGATATTTGGAAGCCCATAGAGGGCTATGCGGAAAAAGGAAATATCTTCCGTTCAAAACTGGAAAGAAGCTTTCTGAGAAACTGCTCTATGTTCTGTTAATTCATCTCACAGAGTTACATCTTTCCCTTCAAGAAGTCTTTCGCTAAGGCTGTTCTTGTGGAATTGGCAAAGGGATATTTGGAAGCCCATAGAGGGCTATGGTGAAAAAGGAAATATCTTCCGTTCAAAATTGTAAAGAAGCTTTCTGAGAAACTGCTCTGTGTTCTGCTCATTCATCTCACAGAGTTACATCTTTCCCTTCAAGAAGCCTTTCGCTAAGGCTGTTCTTGTGCAATTGGCAAAGGGATATTTGGAAGCCCATAGAGGGCTATGGTGAAAAAGGAAATATCTTCCGTTCAAAACTGGAATGAAGCTTTCTGAGAAACTGCTCTGTGTTCTGTTAATTCATCTCACAGAGTTACATCTTTCCCTTCAAGAAGCCTTTCGCTAAGGCTGTTCTTGGGGAATTGGCAAAGAGATATTTGGAAGCCCATAGAGGGCTATGGTGAAAAAGGAAATATCTTCCGTTCAAAACTGGAAAGAAGCTTTCTGAGAAACTGCTCTGTGTTCTGTTAATTCATCTCACAGAGTTACATCTTTCCCTTCAAGAAGCCTTTCGCTAAGGCTGTTCTTGTGGAATTGGCAAAGAGATATTTGGAAGCCCATAGAGGGCTATGGTGAAAAAGGAAATATCTTCCGTTCAAAACTGGAAAGAAGCTTTCTGAGAAACTGCTCTGTGTTCTGTTAATTCATCTCACAGAGTTACATCTTTCCCTTCAAGAAGCCTTTCGCTAAGGCTGTTCTTGTGGAATTGGCAAAGGGATATTTGAAAGCCCATAGAGGGCTATGGTGAAAAAGGAAATATCTTCCGTTCAAAACTGGAAAGAAGCTTTCTGAGCAACTGCTCTGTGTTCTGTTAATTCATCTCACAGAGTTACATCTTTCCCTTCAAGAAGCCTTTCGCTAAGGCTGTTCTTTTGGAATTGGCAAAGGGATATTTGGAAGCCCATAGAGGGCTATGGTGAAAAAGGAAATATCTTCTGTTCAAAACTGGAAAGAAGCTTTCTGAGAAACTGCTCTGTGTTCTGTTAATTCAACTCACAGAGTTACATATTTCCCTTCAAGAAGCCTTTCGCTAAGGCTGTTCTTGTGGAATTGGTAAAGGCACATTTGGAAGCCCTTAGAGTTCTATGGTGAAAAAGGAAATATCTTCCGTTCAAAACTGGAAAGAAGCTTTCTGAGAAACTGCTCTGTGTTCTGTTAATTCATCTCACAGAGTTACATCTTTCCCTTCAAGAAGCCTTTCGCTAAGGCTGTTCTTGTGGAGTTGGCAAAGGGATATTTGGAAGCCCATAGAGGGCTATGGTGAAAAAGGAAATATCTTCCGTTCAAAACTGGAAAGAAGCTTTCTGAGAAACTGCTCTGTGTTCTGTTAATTCATCTCACAGAGTTACATCTTTCCCTTCAAGAAGCCTTGCGCTAAGGCTGTTCTTGTTGAATAGGCAAAGGGATATTTGGAAGCCCATAGAGGGCTATGGTGAAAAAGGAAATATCTTCCGTTCAAAACTGGAAAGAAGCTTTCTGAGAAACTGCACTGTGTTCTGTTAATTCATCTCACAGAGTTACATCTTTCGCTTCAAGAAGCCTTTCGCTAAGGCTGTTCTTGTGGAATTGGCAAAGGGATATTTGGAAGCCCAAAGAGGGCTATGGTGAAAAAGGAAATATCTTCCGTTCAAAACTGGAAAGAAGCTTTCTGAGAAACTGCTCTGTGTTCTGTTAATTCATCTCACAGAGTTACATCTTTCCCTTCAAGAAGCCTTTCCCTAAGGCTGTTCTTGTGGAATTGGCAAAGGGATATTTGGAAGCCCATAGAGGGCTATGGTGAAAAAGGAAATATCTTCCGTTCAAAACTGGAAAGAAGCTATCTGAGAAACTGCTCTGTGTCCTGTTAATTCATCTCACAGAGTTACATCTTTCCCTTCAAGAAGCCTTTCGCTAAGGCTGTTCTGGTGGAATTGGTAAACGGATATTTGGAAGCCCATAGAGGGCTATGGTGAAAAAGGAAATATCTTCCGTTGAAAACTGGAAACAAGCCTTTTGAGAAACTGCTCTGTGTTCTGTTAATTCATCTCACAGAGTTACATCTTTCCCTTCAAGAAGCCTTTCGCTAAGGCTGTTCTTGTGGAATTGGCAGAGGGATATTTGGAAGCCCAAAGAGGGCTATGGTGAAAAAGGAAATATCTTCCGTTCAAAACTGGAAAGAAGCTTTCTGAGAAACTGCTCTGTGTTCTGTTAATTCATCTCACAGAGTTACATCTTTCCCTTCAAGGAGCCTTTCGCTAAGGCTGTTCTTGTGGAATTGGCAAAGGGATATTTGGAAGCCCATAGAGGGGTATGGTGAAAAAGGAAATATCTTCCGTTCAAAACTGGAAAGAAGCTTTCTGAGAAACTGCTCTGTGTTCTGTTAATTCATCTCACAGAGTTACATCTTTCCCTTCAAGAATCCTTTCGCTAAGGCTGTTCTTGTGGATTTGGCAAAGGGATATTTGGAAGCCCATAGAGGGCTATGGTGAAAAAGGAAATATCTTCTGTTCAAAACCTGAAAGAAGCTTTCTGAGAAACTGCTCTGTGTTCTGTTAATTCATCTCACAGAGTTACATCTTTCCCTTCAAGAAGCCTTTCGCTAAGGCTGTTCTTGTGGAATTGGCAAAGGGATATTTGAAAGCCCATAGAGGGCTATGGTGAAAAAGGAAATATCTTCCGTTCAAAACTGGAAAGAAGCTTTCTGAGCAACTGCTCTGTGTTCTGTTAATTCATCTCACAGAGTTACATCTTTCCCTTCAAGAAGCCTTTCGCTAAGGCTGTTCTTTTGGAATTGGCAAAGGGATATTTGGAAGCCCATAGAGGGCTATGGTGAAAAAGGAAATATCTTCTGTTCAAAACTGGAAAGAAGCTTTCTGAGAAACTGCTCTGTGTTCTGTTAATTCAACTCACAGAGTTACATATTTCCCTTCAAGAAGCCTTTCGCTAAGGCTGTTCTTGTGGAATTGGTAAAGGCACATTTGGAAGCCCTTAGAGTTCTATGGTGAAAAAGGAAATATCTTCCGTTCAAAACTGGAAAGAAGCTTTCTGAGAAACTGCTCTGTGTTCTGTTAATTCATCTCACAGAGTTACATCTTTCCCTTCAAGAAGCCTTTCGCTAAGGCTGTTCTTGTGGAGTTGGCAAAGGGATATTTGGAAGCCCATAGAGGGCTATGGTGAAAAAGGAAATATCTTCCGTTCAAAACTGGAAAGAAGCTTTCTGAGAAACTGCTCTGTGTTCTGTTAATTCATCTCACAGAGTTACATCTTTCCCTTCAAGAAGCCTTGCGCTAAGGCTGTTCTTGTTGAATAGGCAAAGGGATATTTGGAAGCCCATAGAGGGCTATGGTGAAAAAGGAAATATCTTCCGTTCAAAACTGGAAAGAAGCTTTCTGAGAAACTGCACTGTGTTCTGTTAATTCATCTCACAGAGTTACATCTTTCGCTTCAAGAAGCCTTTCGCTAAGGCTGTTCTTGTGGAATTGGCAAAGGGATATTTGGAAGCCCAAAGAGGGCTATGGTGAAAAAGGAAATATCTTCCGTTCAAAACTGGAAAGAAGCTTTCTGAGAAACTGCTCTGTGTTCTGTTAATTCATCTCACAGAGTTACATCTTTCCCTTCAAGAAGCCTTTCCCTAAGGCTGTTCTTGTGGAATTGGCAAAGGGATATTTGGAAGCCCATAGAGGGCTATGGTGAAAAAGGAAATATCTTCCGTTCAAAACTGGAAAGAAGCTATCTGAGAAACTGCTCTGTGTCCTGTTAATTCATCTCACAGAGTTACATCTTTCCCTTCAAGAAGCCTTTCGCTAAGGCTGTTCTGGTGGAATTGGTAAACGGATATTTGGAAGCCCATAGAGGGCTATGGTGAAAAAGGAAATATCTTCCGTTGAAAACTGGAAACAAGCCTTTTGAGAAACTGCTCTGTGTTCTGTTAATTCATCTCACAGAGTTACATCTTTCCCTTCAAGAAGCCTTTCGCTAAGGCTGTTCTTGTGGAATTGGCAGAGGGATATTTGGAAGCCCAAAAGGGCTATGGTGAAAAAGGAAATATCTTCCGTTCAAAACTGGAAAGAAGCTTTCTGAGAAACTGCTCTGTGTTCTGTTAATTCATCTCACAGAGTTACATCTTTCCCTTCAAGGAGCCTTTCGCTAAGGCTGTTCTTGTGGAATTGGCAAAGGGATATTTGGAAGCCCATAGAGGGGTATGGTGAAAAAGGAAATATCTTCCGTTCAAAACTGGAAAGAAGCTTTCTGAGAAACTGCTCTGTGTTCTGTTAATTCATCTCACAGAGTTACATCTTTCCCTTCAAGAATCCTTTCGCTAAGGCTGTTCTTGTGGATTTGGCAAAGGGATATTTGGAAGCCCATAGAGGGCTATGGTGAAAAAGGAAATATCTTCTGTTCAAAACCTGAAAGAAGCTTTCTGAGAAACTGCTCTGTGTTCTGTTAATTCATCTCACAGAGTTACATCTTTCCCTTCAAGAAGCCTTTCGCTAAGGCTGTTCTTGTGGAATTGGCAAAGGGATATTTGGAAGCCCATAGAGGGCTATGGTGAAAAAGGAAATATCTTCCGTTCAAAACTGGAAAGAAGCTTTCTGAGAAACTGCTCTGTGTTCTGTTAATTCATCTCACAGAGTTACATCTTTCGCTTCAAGAAGTCTTTCGCTAAGGCTGTTCTTGTGGAATTGGCAAAGGCATATTTGGAAGCCCATAGAGGGCTATGGTGAAAAAGGAAATATCTTCCGTTGAAAACTGGAAACAAGCCTTTTGAGAAACTGCTCTGTGTTCTGTTAATTCATCTCACAGAGTTACATCTTTCCCTTCAAGAAGCCTTTCGCTAAGGCTGTTCTTGTGGAATTGGCAAAGGGATATTTGGAAGCCCAAAGAGGGCTATGGTGAAAAAGGAAATATCTTCCGTTGAAAACTGGAAACAAGCTTTCTTAGAAACTGCTCTGTGTTCTGTTAATTCATCTAACAGAGTTACATCTTTCCCTTCAAGAAGCCCTTCGCTAAGGCTGTTCTTGTGGAATTGGCAAAGGGATATTTGGAAGCCCATAGAGGGCTATGGTGAAAAAGGAAATATCTTCCGTTCAAAACTGGAAAGAAGCTTTCTGAGAAACTGCTCTGTGTTCTGTTAATTCATCTCACAGAGTTACATCTTTCCCTTCAAGAAGCCTTTCGCTAAGGCTGTTCTTGGGGAATTGGCAAAGGGATATTTGGAAGCCCATAGAGGGCTATGGTGAAAAAGGAAATATCTTCCGTTCAAAACTGGAAAGAAGCTTTCTGAGAAACTGCTCTGTGTTCTGTTAATTCATCTCACAGAGTTACATCTTTCCCTTCAAGAATCCGTTCGCAAAGGCTGTTCTTGTGGATTTGGCAAAGGGATATTTGGAAGACCATAGAGGGCTATGGTGAAAAAGGAAATATCTTCCGTTCCACACTGGAAAGAAGCTTTCTGAGAAACTGCTCTGTGTTCTGTTAATTCATCTCACAGAGTTACATCTTTCCCTTCAAGAAGCCTTTCGCTAAGGCTGTTCTTGTGGAATTGGCAAAGAGATATTTGGAAGTCCATAGAGGGCTATGGTGAAAAAGGAAAGATCTTCCGTTCAAAACTGGAAAGAAGCTTTCTGAGAAAATGCTCTGTGTTCTGTTAATTCATCTCACAGAGTTACGTCTTTGCCTTCAAGAAGCCTTTCGCTAAGGCTGTTCTTGTGCAAATGGCAAAGGGATATTTGGAAGCCCATAGAGGGCTATGCTGAAAAAGGAAATATCTTCCGTTCAAAACTGGATAGAAGCTTTCTGAGAAACTGCTCTGTGTTCTGTTAATTCATCTCACAGAGTTACATCTTTCCCTTCAAGAAGCCTTTCGCTAAGGCTGTTCTTGTGGAATTGGCAAAGGGATATTTGGAAGCCCATAGAGGTCTATGGTGAAAAAGGAAATATCTTCCGTTCAAAACTGGAATGAAGCTTTCTGATAAACTGCTCTGTGTTCTGTTAATTCATCTCACAGAGTTACATCTTTCCCTTCAAGAAGCCTTTCGCTAAGGCTGTTCTTGGGGAATTGGCAAAGAGATATTTGGAACCCATAGAGGGCTATGGTGAAAGAGGAAATATCTTTCGCTCAAAACTGGAAAGAAGCTTTCTGAGAAACTGCTCTGTGTTGTGTTAATTCATCTCACAGAGTTACATCTTTCCCTTCAAGAAGCCTTTCGCTAAGGCTGTTCTTGTGGAATTGGAAAAGGAATATTTGGAAGCCCATAGAGGGCTATGGTGAAAAAGGAAATATCTTCCATTCAAAACTGGAAAGAAGCTTGCTGAGAAACTGCTTTGTGTTCTGTTAATTCATCTCACAGAGTTACATCTTTCCCTTCAAGAAGCCTTTCGCTAAGGCTGTTCTTGTGGAATTGGAAAAGGAATATTTGGAAGCCCATAGAGGGCTATGGTGAAAAAGGAAATATCTTCCATTCAAAACTGGAAAGAAGCTTGCTGAGAAACTGCTTTGGGTTCTGTTAATTCATCTCACAGAGTTACATCTTTCCCTTCAAGAAGCCTTTCGCTAAGGCTGTTCTTGTGGAACTGGCAAAGGGATATTTGGAAGCACATAGAGTGCTATGGAGAAAAAGGAAATATCTTCCGTTCAAAACTGGAAACAAGCTTTCTGAGATACTGTTCTATGTTCTGTTAATTCATCTCACAGAGTTACATCTTTCCCTTCAAGAAGCCTTTCGCTAAGGCTGTTCTTGTGGAATTGGCAAAGGGATATTTGGAAGCCCATAGAGGGCTATGGTGAAAAAGGAAATATCTTCCATTCAAAACTGGAAACAAGCTTTCTGAGAAACTGCTCTGTGTTCTGTTTATTCATCTCACAGAGTTACATCTTTCCCTTCAAGAAGCCTTTCGATAAGGCTGTTCTTGTGGAATTGGCAAAGGGATATTGGAAGCCCATAGAGGGCTATGGTGAAAAAGGAAATATCTTCCGTTCAACACTGGAAAGAAGCTTTCTGAGAAACTGCTCTGTGTTCTGTTAATTCATCTCACAGAGTTACATCTTTCCCTTCAAGAAGCCTTTCACTAAGGCTGTTCTTGTGGAATTGGCAAAGGGATATTTGGAAGCCCATAGAGGGCTACGGTGAAAAAGGAAATATCTTCCGTTCAAAACTGGAAGGAAGCTTTCTGAGAAACTGCTCTGTGTTCTGTAAATTCATCTAACAGAGTTACATCTTTCCCTTCAAGAAGCCCTTCGCTAAGGCTGTTCTTGTGGAATTGGCAAAGGGATATTTGGAAGCCCATAGAGGGCTATGGTGAAAAAGGAAATATCTTCCGTTCAAAACTGGAAAGAAGCTTTCTGAGAAACTGCTCTGTGTTCTGTTAATTCATCTCACAGAGTTACATCTTTCCCGTCAAGAAGCCTTTCGCTAAGGCTGTTCTTGTGGAATTGGCAAAGGGATATTTGGAAGCCCATAGAGGGCTATGGTGAAAAAGGAAATATCTTCCGTTCAAAACTGGAACGAAGCTTTCTGAGAAACTGCTCTGTGTTCTGTTAATTCATCTCACTGAGTTACATCTTCCCCTTCAAGCAACTTTTGCTAAGGCTGTTCTTGTGGAATTGGCAAAGGGATATTTGGAAGCCCATAGAGGGCTATGGTGAAAAAGGAAATATCTTCCGTACAAAAGTGGAAAGAAGCTTTCTGAGAAACTGCTCTGTGTTCTGTTAATTCATCTCACAGAGTTACATCTTTCCCTTCAAGAAGCCTTTCGCTAAGGCTGTTCTTGTGGAATTAGCAAAGGGATACTTGGAAGCCCATAGAGGGCTATCGTGAGAAAGGAAATATCTTCCGTTCAAAACTGGAAAGAAGCTTTCTGAGAAACTGCTCTGTGTTCTGTTAATTCATCTCACAGAGTTACATCTTTCCCTTCAAGAAGCCTTTCGCTAAGGCTGTTCTTGGGGAAATGGCAAAGGGATATTTGGAAGCCCATAGAGCGGTATGGTGAAAAAGGAAATATCTTCCGTTCAAAACTGGAAAGAAGCTTTCTGAGAAACTGCTCTGTGTTCTGTTAATTCATCTCACAGAGTTACATCTTTCCCTTCAAGAAGCCTTTCGCTAAGGCTGTTCTTGGGGAATTGGCAAAGGGATATTTGGAAGCCCATAGAGGGCTATGGTGAAAAAGGAAATATCTTCCGTTCAAAACTGGAAAGAAGCTTTCTGAGAAACTGCTCTGTGTTCTGTTAATTCATCTCACAGAGTTACATCTTTCCCTTCAAGAATCCGTTCGCAAAGGCTGTTCTTGTGGATTTGGCAAAGGGATATTTGGAAGACCATAGAGGGCTATGGTGAAAAAGGAAATATCTTCCGTTCCACACTGGAAAGAAGCTTTCTGAGAAACTGCTCTGTGTTCTGTTAATTCATCTCACAGAGTTACATCTTTCCCTTCAAGAAGCCTTTCGCTAAGGCTGTTCTTGTGGAATTGGCAAAGAGATATTTGGAAGTCCATAGAGGGCTATGGTGAAAAAGGAAAGATCTTCCGTTCAAAACTGGAAAGAAGCTTTCTGAGAAAATGCTCTGTGTTCTGTTAATTCATCTCACAGAGTTACATCTTTGCCTTCAAGAAGCCTTTCGCTAAGGCTGTTCTTGTGCAAATGGCAAAGGGATATTTGGAAGCCCATAGAGGGCTATGCTGAAAAAGGAAATATCTTCCGTTCAAAACTGGATAGAAGCTTTCTGAGAAACTGCTCTGTGTTCTGTTAATTCATCTCACAGAGTTACATCTTTCCCTTCAAGAAGCCTTTCGCTAAGGCTGTTCTTGTGGAATTGGCAAAGGGATATTTGGAAGCCCATAGAGGTCTATGGTGAAAAAGGAAATATCTTCCGTTCAAAACTGGAATGAAGCTTTCTGATAAACTGCTCTGTGTTCTGTTAATTCATCTCACAGAGTTACATCTTTCCCTTCAAGAAGCCTTTCGCTAAGGCTGTTCTTGGGGAATTGGCAAAGAGATATATGGAACCCATAGAGGGCTACGGTGAAAGAGGAAATATCTTTCGCTCAAAACTGGAAAGAAGCTTTCTGAGAAACTGCTCTGTGTTCTGTTAATTCATCTCACAGAGTTACATCTTTCCCTTCAAGAAGCCTTTCGCTAAGGCTGTTCTTGTGGAATTGGAAAAGGAATATTTGGAAGCCCATAGAGGGCTATGGTGAAAAAGGAAATATCTTCCATTCAAAACTGGAAAGAAGCTTGCTGAGAAACTGCTTTGTGTTCTGTTAATTCATCTCACAGAGTTACATCTTTCCCTTCAAGATGCCTTTCGCTAAGGCTGTTCTTGTGGAATTGGAAAAGGAATATTTGGAAGCCCATAGAGGGCTATGGTGAAAAAGGAAATATCTTCCATTCAAAACTGGAAAGAAGCTTGCTGAGAAACTGCTTTGGGTTCTGTTAATTCATCTCACAGAGTTACATCTTTCCCTTCAAGAAGCCTTTCGCTAAGGCTGTTCTTGTGGAACTGGCAAAGGGATATTTGGAAGCCCATAGAGTGCTATGGAGAAAAAGGAAATATCTTCCGTTCAAAACTGGAAACAAGCTTTCTGAGATACTGTTCTATGTTCTGTTAATTCATCTCACAGAGTTACATCTTTCCCTTCAAGAAGCCTTTCGCTAAGGCTGTTCTTGTGGAATTGGCAAAGGGATATTTGGAAGCCCATAGAGGGCTATGGTGAAAAAGGAAATATCTTCCATTCAAAACTGGAAACAAGCTTTCTGAGAAACTGCTCTGTGTTCTGTTTATTCATCTCACAGAGTTACATCTTTCCCTTCAAGAAGCCTTTCACTAAGGCTGTTCTTGTGGAATTGGCAAAGGGATATTGGAAGCCCATAGAGGGCTATGGTGAAAAAGGAAATATCTTCCGTTCAACACTGGAAAGAAGCTTTCTGAGAAACTGCTCTGTGTTCTGTTAATTCATCTCACAGAGTTACATCTTTCCCTTCAAGAAGCCTTTCGCTAAGGCTGTTCTTGTGGAATTGGCAAAGGGATATTTGGAAGCCCATAGAGGGCTATGGTGAAAAAGGAAATATCTTCCGTTCTAAACTGGAAAGAAGCTTTCTGAGAAACTGCTCTGTGTTCTGTTAATTCATCTCACAGAGTTACATCTTTCCCTTCAAGAAGCCTTTCGCTAAGGCTGTTCTTGTGGATTTGGCAAAGGGACATTTGGAAGCCCATAGAGGGCTATGGTGAAAAAGGAAATATCTTCTGTTCAAAACCTGAAAGAAGCTTTCTGAGAAACTGCTCTGTGTTCTGTTAATTCATCTCACAGAGTTACATCTTTCCCTTCAAGAAGCCTTTCCCTAAGGCTGTTCTTGTGTAATTGGTAAAGGGATATTTGGAAGCCCTTAGAGGGCTATGGTGAAAAAGGAAATATCTTCCGTTGAAAACTGGAAACAAGCCTTTTGAGAAACTGCTCTGTGTTCTGTTAATTCATCTCACAGAGTTACATCTTTCCCTTCAAGAAGCCTTTCGCTAAGGCTGTTCTTGTGGAATTGGCAAAGGGATATTTGGAAGCCCAAAGAGGGCTATGGTGAAAAAGGAAATATCTTCCGTTGAAAACTGGAAACAAGCTTTCTGAGAAACTGCTCTGTGTTCTGTTAATTCATCTCACAGAGTTACATCTTTCCCTTCAAGAAGCCCTTCGCTAAGGCTGTTCTTGTGGAATTGGCAAAGGGATATTTGGAAGCCCATAGAGGGCTATGGTGAAAAAGGAAATATCTTCCGTTCAAAACTGGAAAGAAGCTTTCTGAGCAACTGCTCTGTGTTCTGTTAATTCATCTCACAGAGTTACATCTTTCCCGTCAAGAAGCCTTTCGCTAAGGCTGTTCTTGTGTAATTGGCAAAGGGATATTTGGAAGCCCATAGAGGGCTATGGTGAAAAAGGAAATATCTTCCGTTCAAAACTGGAACGAAGCTTTCTAAGAAACTGCTCTGTGTTCTGTTAATTCATCTCACTGAGTTACATCTTCCCCTTCAAGCACCTTTTGCTAAGGCTGTTCTTGTGGAATTGGCAAAGGGATATTTGGAAGCCCATAGAGGGCTATGGTGAAAAAGGAAATATCTTCCGTACAAAACTGGAAAGAAGCTTTCTGAGAAACTGCTCTGTGTTCTGTTAATTCATCTCACAGAGTTACATCTTTCCCTTCAAGAAGCCTTTCGCTAAGGCTGTTCTTGTGGAATTAGCAAAGGGATACTTGGAAGCCCATAGAGGGCTATCGTGAGAAAGGAAATATCTTCCGTTCAAAACTGGAAAGAAGCTTTCTGAGAAACTGCTCTGTGTTTTGTTAATTCATCTCACAGAGTTACATCTTTCCCTTCAAGAAGCCTTTCGCTAAGGCTGTTCTTGGGGAATTGGCAAAGGGATATTTGGAAGCCCATAGAGCGGTATGGTGAAAAAGGAAATATCTTCAGTTCAAAACTGGAAAGAAGCTTTCTGAGAAACTGCTCTGTGTTCTGTTAATTCATCTCACAGAGTTACATCTTTCCCTTCAAGAAGCCTTTCGCTAAGGCTGTTCTTGGTTAATTGGCAAAGGGATATTTGGAAGCCCATAGAGGGCTATGGTGAAAAAGGAAATATCTTCCGTTCAAAACTGGAAAGAAGCTTTCTGAGAAACTGCTCTGTGTTCTGTTAATTCATCTCACAGAGTTACATCTTTCCCTTCAAGAATCCTTTCGCTAAGGCTGTTCTTGTGGATTTGGCAAAGGGATATTTGGAAGACCATAGAGGGCTATGGTGAAAAAGGAAATATCTTCCGTTCCACACTGGAAAGAAGCTTTCTGAGAAACTGCTCTGTGTTCTGTTAATTCATCTCACAGAGTTACATCTTTCCCTTCAAGAAGCCTTTCGCTAAGGCTGTTCTTGTGGAATTGGCAAAGAGATATTTGGAAGTCCATAGAGGGCTATGGTGAAAAAGGAAAGATCTTCCGTTCAAAACTGGAAAGAAGCTTTCTGAGAAAATGCTCTGTGTTCTGTTAATTCATCTCACAGAGTTACATCTTTGCCTTCAAGAAGCCTTTCGCTAAGGCTGTTCTTGTGCAAATGGCAAAGGGATATTTGGAAGCCCATAGAGGGCTATGCTGAAAAAGGAAATATCTTCCGTTCAAAACTGGATAGAAGCTTTCTGAGAAACTGCTCTGTGTTCTGTTAATTCATCTCACAGAGTTACATCTTTCCCTTCAAGAAGCCTTTCGCTAAGGCTGTTCTTGTGGAATTGGCAAAGGGATATTTGGAAGCCCATAGAGGTCTATGGTGAAAAAGGAAATATCTTCCGTTCAAAACTGGAATGAAGCTTTCTGATAAACTGCTCTGTGTTCTGTTAATTCATCTCACAGAGTTACATCTTTCCCTTCAAGAAGCCTTTCGCTAAGGCTGTTCTTGGGGAATTGGCAAAGAGATATTTGGAACCCATAGAGGGCTATGGTGAAAGAGGAATTATCTTTCGCTCAAAACTGGAAAGAAGCTTTCTGAGAAACTGCTCTGTGTTCTATTAATTCATCTCACAGAGTTACATCTTTCCCTTCAAGAAGCCTTTCGCTAAGGCTGTTCTTGTGGAATTGGAAAAGGAATATTTGGAAGCCCATAGAGGGCTATGGTGAAAAAGGAAATATCTTCCATTCAAAACTGGAAAGAAGCTTGCTGAGAAACTGCTTTGGGTTCTGTTAATTCATCTCACAGAGTTACATCTTTCCCTTCAAGAAGCCTTTCGCTAAGGCTGTTCTTGTGGAACTGGCAAAGGGATATTTGGAAGCCCATAGAGTGCTATGGTGAAAAAGAAAATATCTTCCGTTCAAAACTGGAAACAAGCTTTCTGAGATACTGTTCTATGTTCTGTTAATTCATCTCACAGAGTTACATCTTTCCCTTCAAGAAGCCTTTCGCTAAGGCTGTTCTTGTGGAATTGGCAAAGGGATATTTGGAAGCCCATAGAGGGCTATGGTGAAAAAGGAAATATCTTCCATTCAAAACTGGAAACAAGCTTTCTGAGAAACTGCTCTGTGTTCTGTTTATTCATCTCACAGAGTTACATCTTTCCCTTCAAGAAGCCTTTCGCTAAGGCTGTTCTTGTGGAATTGGCAAAGGGATATTGGAAGCCCATAGAGGGCTATGGTGAAAAAGGAAATATCTTCCGTTCAAAACTGGAAAGAAGCTTTCTGAGAAACTGCTCTGTGTTCTGTTAATTCATCTCACAGAGTTACATCTTTCCCTTCAAGAAGCCTTTCGCTAAGGCTGTTCTTGTGGAATTGGCAAAGGGATATTTGGAAGCCCATAGAGGGCTATGGTGAAAAAGGAAATATCTTCCGTTCTAAACTGGAAAGAAGCTTTCTGAGAAACTGCTCTGTGTTCTGTTAATTCATCTCACAGAGTTACATCTTTCCCTTCAAGAAGCCTTTCGCTAAGGCTGTTCTTGTGGAATTGGCAAAGGGATATTTCGAAGCCCATAGAGGGCTATGGTGAAAAAGGAAATATCTTCTGTTCAAAACTTGAAAGAAGCTTTCTGAGAAACTGCTCTGTGTTCTGTTAATTCATCTCACAGAGTTACATCTTTCCCTTCATGAAGCCTTTCGCTAAGGCTGTTCTTGTGGATTTGGCAAAGGGATATTTGGAAGCCCATAGAGGGCTATGGTGAAAAAGGAAATATCTTCTGTTCAAAACCTGAAAGAAGCTTTCTGAGAAACTGCACTGTGTTCTGTTAATTCATCTCACAGAGTTACATCTTTCCCTTCAAGAAGCCTTTCGCTAAGGCTGTTCTTGTGGAATTGGCAAAGGGATATTTGGAAGCCCATAGAGGGCTATGGTGAAAAAGGAAATATCTCCCGTTCAAAACTGGAAAGAAGCTTTCTGAGAAACTGCTCTGTGTTCTGTTAATTCATCTCACAGAGTTACATCTTTCGCTTCAAGAAGTCTTTCGCTAAGGCTGTTCTTGTGGAATTGGCAAAGGGATATTTTGAATCCCATAGAGGGCTATGGTGAAAAAGGAAATATCTTCCGTTCAAAACTGGAAAGAAGCTTTCTGAGAAACTGCTCTGTGTTCTGTTAATTCATCTCACAGAGTTACATCTTTCCCTTCAAGAAGCCTTTCCCTAAGGCTGTTCTTGTGGAATTGGTAAGGGATATTTGGAAGCCCTTAGAGGGCTATGGTGAAAAAGGAAATATCTTCCGTTGAAAACTGGAAACAAGCCTTTTGAGAAACTGCTCTGTGTTCTGTTAATTCATCTCACAGAGTTACATCTTTCCCTTCAAGAAGCCTTTCGCTAAGGCTGTTCTTGTGGAATTGGCAAAGGGATATTTGGAAGCCCAAAGAGGGCTATGGTGAATAAGGAAATATCTTCCGTTGAAAACTGGAAACAAGCTTTCTGAGAAACTGCTCTGTGTTCTGTTAATTCATCTCACAGAGTTACATCTTTCCCTTCAAGAAGCCTTTCACTAAGGCTGTTCTTGTGGAATTGGCAAAGGGATATTTGGAAGCCCATAGAGGGCTATGGTGAAAAAGGAAATATCTTCCGTTCAAAATGGAAAGAAGCTTTCTGAGAAACTGCTCTGTGTTCTGTTAATTCATCTCACAGAGTTACATCTTTCCCTTCAAGAAGCATTTCGCTAAGGCTGTTCTTGTGGAATTGGCAAAGTGATATTTGGAAGCCCATAGAGGGCTATGGTGAAAAAGGAAATATCTTCCGTTCAAAACTGGAAGGAAGCTTTCTGAGAAACTGCTCTGTGTTCTGTAAATTCATCTCACAGAGTTACATCTTTCCCTTCAAGAAGCCCTTCGCTAAGGCTGTTCTTGTGGAATTGGCAAAGGGATATTTGGAAGCCCATAGAGGGCTATGGTGAAAAAGGAAATATCTTCCGTTCAAAACTGGAAAGAAGCTTTCTGAGAAACTGCTCTGTGTTCTGTTAATTCATCTCACAGAGTTACATCTTTCCCGTCAAGAAGCCTTTCGCTAAGGCTGTTCTTGTGGAATTGGCAAAGGGATATTTGGAAGCCCATAGAGGGCTATGGTGAAAAAGGAAATATCTTCCGTTCAAAACTGGAACGAAGCTTTCTGAGAAACTGCTCTGTGTTGTGTTAATTCATCTCACTGAGTTACATCTTCCCCTTCAAGCACCTATTGCTAAGGCTGTTCTTGTGGAATTGGCAAAGGGATATTTGGAAGCCCATAGAGGGCTATGGTGAAAAAGGAAATATCTTCCGTACAAAACTGGAAAGAAGCTTTCTGAGAAACTGCTCTGTGTTCTGTTAATTCATCTCACAGAGTTACATCTTTCCCTTCAAGAAGCATTTCGCTAAGGCTGTTCTTGTGGAATTGGCAAAGTGATATTTGGAAGCCCATAGAGGGCTATGGTGAAAAAGGAAATATCTTCCGTTCAAAACTGGAAGGAAGCTTTCTGAGAAACTGCTCTGTGTTCTGTAAATTCATCTCACAGAGTTACATCTTTCCCTTCAAGAAGCCCTTCGCTAAGGCTGTTCTTGTGGAATTGGCAAAGGGATATTTGGAAGCCCATAGAGGGCTATGGTGAAAAAGGAAATATCTTCCGTTCAAAACTGGAAAGAAGCTTTCTGAGAAACTGCTCTGTGTTCTGTTAATTCATCTCACAGAGTTACATCTTTCCCGTCAAGAAGCCTTTCGCTAAGGCTGTTCTTGTGGAATTGGCAAAGGGATATTTGGAAGCCCATAGAGGGCTATGGTGAAAAAGGAAATATCTTCCGTTCAAAACTGGAACGAAGCTTTCTGAGAAACTGCTCTGTGTTCTGTTAATTCATCTCACTGAGTTACATCTTCCCCTTCAAGCACCTTTTGCTAAGGCTGTTCTTGTGGAATTGGCAAAGGGATATTTGGAAGACCATAGAGGGCTATGGTGAAAAAGGAAATATCTTCCGTTCCACACTGGAAAGAAGCTTTCTGAGAAACTGCTCTGTGTTCTGTTAATTCGTCTCACAGAGTTACATCTTTCCCTTCAAGAAGCCTTTCGCTAAGGCTGTTCTTGTGGAATTGGAAAAGAGATATTTGGAAGCCCATAGAGGGCTATGGTGAAAAAGGAAAGATCTTCCGTTCAAAACTGGAAAGAAGCTTTCTGAGAAAATGCTCTGTGTTCTGTTAATTCATCTCACAGAGTTACATCTTTGCCTTCAAGAAGCCTTTCGCGAAGGCTGTTCTTGTGCAAATGGCAAAGGGATATTTGGAAGCCCATAGAGGGCTATGCTGAAAAAGGAAATATCTTCCGTTCAAAACTGGAAAGAAGCTTTCTGAGAAACTGCTCTGTGTTCTGTTAATTCGTCTCACAGAGTTACATCTTTCCCTTCAAGAAGCCTTTCTCTATGGCTGTTCTTGTGGAATTGGCAAAGGGATATTTCGAAGCCCAAAAAGGGCTACGGTGAAAAAGGAAATATCTTCCGTTCAAAACTGGAAAGAAGCTTTCTGAGAAACTGTTCTGTGTTCTGTTAATTCATCTAACAAAGTTATATCTTTCCCTTCAAGAAGCCTTTCGATAAGGCTGTTCTTGTGGAATTGGCAAAAGGATATTTGGAAACCCATAGAGGGCTATGGTGAAAAAGGAAATATCGTCCGCTCAAAACTGGAAAGAAGCTTTCTGAGAAACTGCTCTGTGTTCTGTTAATTCATCTCACAGAGTTACATCTTTCCCTTCAAGAAGCCTTTCGCTAAGGCTGTTCTTGTGGAATTGGCAAAGGGATATTTAGAAGCCCGTAGAGGGCTATGGTGAGAAAGGAAATATCTTCCGTTCAAAACTGGAAACAAGCTTTCTGAGAACCTACTCTGTGTTCTGTTAATTCATCTCACATAGTTACAGCTTTCCCTTCAAGAAGCCTTTCGCTAAGGCTGTTCTTGTGGAATTGGCAAAGGGATATTGGGAAGCCCATAGAGGGCTATGGTGAAAAAGGAAATATCTTCCGCTCAAAATTGGAAAGAAGCTTTCTGAGAAACTGCTCTGTGATCTGTTAATTCATCTCACAGAGTTACATGTTTCCCTTCAAGTAGCCTTTCGCTAAGGCTGTTCTTGTGGAATTGGCAAAGGGATATTTGGAAGCCCTTAGAGGGGTATGGTGAAAAAGGAAATATCTTCCGTTCAAAACTGGAAAGAAGCTTTCTGAGAAACTGCTCTGTGTTCTGTTAATTCATCTCACAGAATTACATCTTTCCCTTCAAGAAGCCTTTCGCTAAGGCTGTTCTTGTGGAATTGGCAAAGGGATATTTGGAAGCCCATAGTGGGATAGGGTGAAAAAGGAAATATCTTCCGTTCAAAACTGGAAAGAAGCTTTCTGAGAAACTGCTCTGTGTTCTGTTAATTCATCTCACAGAGTTACATCTTTCCCTTCAAGAAGCCTTTCGCTAAGGCTGTTCTTGTGGAATTGGCAAAGGGATACTTGGAAGCCCCTAGAGGGCTATGGTGAAAAAGGAAATATCTTCCGTTCAAAACTGGAAAGAAGCTTTCTGAGAAACTGCTCTGTGTTCTGTTAATTCATCTCAGAGAGTTACATCTTTCCCTTCAAGAAGACTTTCGCTAAGGCTGTTCTTGTGTAATTGGCAAAGTGATATTTGGAAGCCCATAGAGGGCTATGGTGAAAAGGGAAATATCTTCCGTTCAAAACTGGAAAGAAGCTTTCTGAGAAACTGCTCTGTGTTCTGTTAATTCATCTCACAGAGTTACATCTTTCCCTTCAAGAAGCCTTTCGCTAAGGCTGTTCTTGTGGAATTGCAAAGGGATATTTAGAAGCCCGTAGAGGGCTATGGTGAAAAAGGAAATGTCTTCCGTTGAAAACTGGAAAGAAGCATTCTGAGAAACTGCTCTCTGTTCGGTTAATTCCTCTCACAGAGTTACAGCTTTCCCTTCAAGAAGACTTTCGCTAAGGCTGTTCTTGTGGAATTGGCAAAGGGATATTTGGAAGCCCATAGAAGGCTATGGTGAAAAAGGAATTATCTTCCGCTCAAAACTGGAAAGAAGCTTTCTGAGAAACTGCTCTGTGTTCTCTTAATTCATCTCACAGAGTTACATGTTTCTGTTCAAGAAGCCTTTCGCTAAGGCTGTTCTTCTGGAATTGGCAAAGGGATATTTGGAAGCCCATAGAGGGCTATGGTGAAAAAGGAAATATCTTCCGTTCAAAATGGAAAGAAGCTTTCTGAGAAACTGCTCTGTGTTCTGTTAATTCATCTCACAGAGTTACAGCTTTCCCTTCAAGAATCCTTTCGCTAAGGCTGTTCTTGTGGAATTGGCAAAGGGATATTTAGAAGCCCGTAGAGGGCTAAGGTGAAAAAGGAAATATCTTCCGTTCAAAACTGGAAAGAAGCTTTCTGAGAAACTGCTCTGTGTTCTGTTAATTCATCTAACAGAGTTACATCTTTCCCTTCAAGAAGCCTTTCGCTAAGGCTGTTTGTGGAATTGGCAAAGTGATATTTGGAAGCCCATAGAGGGCTATGGTGAAAAAGGAAATATCTTCTGTTCAAAACCTGAAAGAAGCTTTCTGAGAAACTGCTCTGTGTTCTGTTAATTCATCTCACAGAGTTACATCTTTCCCTTCAAGAAGCCTTTCGCTAAGGCTGTTCTTCTGGAATTGGCAAAGGGATATTTGGAAGCCCATAGAGGGCTAAGGTGAAAAAGGAAATATCTTCCGTTCAAAACTGGAAAGAAGCTTTCTGAGAAACTGCTCTGTGTTCTGTTAGTTCATCTAACAGAGTTACAGCTTTCCCTTCAAGAATCCTTTCGCTAAGGCTGTTCTTGTGGAATTGGCAAAGGGATATTTAGAAGCCCGTAGAGGGTTAAGGTGAAAAAGGAAATATCTTCCGTTCAAAACTGGAAAGAAGCTTTCTGAGAAACTACTCTGTGTTCTGTTAGTTCATCTCACAGAGTCACAACTTTCCCTTCAAGTAGCCTTTCGCTAAGGCTGTTCTTGTGGAATTGGCAAAGGGATATTTGGAAGCCCTTAGAGGGACATGGTGAAAAAGGAAATATCTTCCATTCAAAACTGGAAAGAAGCTTTCTGAGAAACTGCTCTGTGTTCTGTTAATTCATCTCACCGAATTACATCTTTCCCTTCAAGAATCCTTTCGCTATGGCTGTTCTTGTGGAATTAGCAAAGGGATATTTCGAAACCCATAGAGGGCTATGGTGAAAAAGGAAACATCTTCCGTTCACAACTGGAAAGAAGCTTTCTGAGAAACTGCTCTGTGATCTGTTAATTCATTCACAGAGTTACATGTTTCCCTTCAAGAAGCCTTTCGCTAAGGCTGTTCTTGTGGAATTGGCAAAGGGATATTTGGAAGCCCTTAGAGGGGTATGGTGAAAAAGGAAATATCTTCCGTTCAAAACTGGAAAGAAGCTTTCTGAGAAACTGCTCTGTGTTCTGTTAATTCATCTCACAGAATTACATCTTTCCCTTCAAGAAGACTTTCGCTAAGGCTGTTCTTGTGGAATTGGCAAAGGGATATTTGGAAGCCCATAGTGGGATAGGGTGAAAAAGGAAATATCTTCCGTTCAAAACTGGAAAGAAGCTTTCTGAGAAACTGCTCTGTGATCTGTTAATTCATCTCACAAAGTTACATCTTTCCCTTCAAGAAGCCTTTCGCTAAGGCTGTTCTTGTGGAATTGGCAAAGGGATATTTGGAAGCCCATAGAGGGCTATGGTGAAAAAAGGAAATATCTTCCGTTCAAAACTGGAATGAAGCTTTCTGAGAAACTGCTCTGTGTTCTGTTAATTCATCTCACAGAGTTACATCTTTCCCTTCAAGAAGCCTTTCGCTAAGGCTGTTTGTGGAATTGGCAAAGTGATATTTGGAAGCCCATAGAGGGCTATGGTGAAAAAGGAAATATCTCCCGTTCAAAACTGGAAAGAAGCTTTCTGAGAAACTGCTCTGTGTTCTCTTAATTCATCTCACAATGTTATATCTTTCCCTTCAAGAAGCCTTTCGCCAAGGCTGTTCTTGTGGAATTGGCAAAGGGATATTTGGAAGCCCATAGAGGGCTCTGGTGAAAAAGGAAATATCTTCCGTTCAAAACTGGAAATAAGCTTTCTGAGAAACTGCTCTGTGTTCGGTTAATTCATATCCCAGAGTTACATCTTTCCCTTCAAGAAAGCTTTCGCTAAGGCTGTTCTTGTGGAATTGGCAAAGGGATATTTAGAAGCCCGTAGAGGGCTATGGTGAGAAAGGAAATATCTTCCGTTCAAAACTGGAAACAAGCTTTCTGAGAACCTACTCTGTGTTCTGTTAATTCATCTCACATAGTTACAGCTTTCCCTTCAAGAAGCCTTTCGCTAAGGCTGTTCTTGTGGAATTGGCAAAGGGATATTGGGAAGCCCATAGATGGCTATGGTGAAAAAGGAAATATCTTCCGCTCAAAATTGGAAAGAAGCTTTCTGAGAAACTGCTCTGTGATCTGTTAATTCATCTCACAGAGTTACATGTTTCCCTTCAAGAAGCCTTTCGCTAAGGCTGTTCTTGTGGAATTGGCAAAGGGATATTTTTGGAAGCCCTTAGAGGGGTATGGTGAAAAAGGAAATATCTTCCGTTCAAAACTGGAAAGAAGCTTTCTGAGAAACTGCTCTGTGTTCTGTTAATTCATCTCACAGAATTACATCTTTCCCTTCAAGAAGACTTTCGCTAAGGCTGTTCTTGTGGAATTGGCAAAGGGATATTTGGAAGCCCATAGTGGGATAGGGTGAAAAAGGAAATATCTTCCGTTCAAAACTGGAAAGAAGCTTTCTGAGAAACTGCTCTGTGATCTGTTAATTCATCTCACAAAGTTACATATTTCCCTTCAAGAAGCCTTTCGCAAGGCTGTTCTTGTGGAATTGGCAAAAGGATATTTGGAAGCCCATAGAGGGCTATGGTGAAAAAAGGAAATAACTTCCGTTCAAAACTGGAATGAAGCTTTCTGAGAAACTGCTCTGTGTTCTGTTAATTCATCTCACAGAGTTACATCTTTCCCTTCAAGAAGCCTTTCGCTAAGGCTGTTTGTGGAATTGGCAAAGTGATATTTGGAAGCCCATAGAGGGCTATGGTGAAAAAGGAAATATCTCCCGTTCAAAACTGGAAAGAAGCTTTCTGAGAAACTGCTCTGTGTTCTCTTAATTCATCTCACAATGTTATATCTTTCCCTTCAAGAAGCCTTTCGCCAAGGCTGTTCTTGTGGAATTGGCAAAGGGATATTTGGAAGCCCATAGAGGGCTATGGTGAAAAAGGAAATATCGTCCGTTCAAAACTGGAAAGAAGCTTTCTGAGAAACTGCTCTGTGTTCTGTTAATTCCTCTCACAGAGTTACATCTTTCCCTTCAAGAAGCCTTTCGCTAAGGCTATTCTTGTGGAATTGGCAAAGGGATATTTAGAAGCCCTTAGAGGGCTAAGGTGAAAAAGGAAATATCTTCCGTTCAAAACTGGAAAGAAGCTTTCTGAGAAACTGCTGTGTGTTCTGTTAGTTCATCTCACAGAGTTACAGCTTTCCCTTCAAGAAGCCTTTCGCTAAGGCTGTTCTTGTGGAATTGGCAAAAGGATATTTGGAAGCGCATAGAGGGCTAAGGTGAAAAAGGAAATATCTTCCATTCAAAACTGGAAAGAAGCTTTCTGAGAAACTTCTCTGTGTTCTGTTAATTCATCTCCCAGAGTTACATCTTTCCCTTCAAGAAGCCTTTCGCTAAGGCTGTTCTGGTGGAATTAGCAAAGGGATATTTGGAACCCCTAGAGGGCTATGGTGAAAAAGGAAATATCTTCCGTTCAAAACTGGAAAGAAGCTTTCTGAGAAACTGCTCTGTGTTCTGTTAATTCATCTCACAATGTTATATCTTTCCCTTCAAGAAGCCTTTCGCTAAGGCTGTTCTTGTGGAATTGGCAAAGTGATATTTGGAAGCCTATACAGGGCTATGGTGAAAAAGGAAATATCTTCCGATCAAAACTTTAAAGAAGCTTTCTAAGAATCTGCTCGGTATTCTGTTAATTCATCTCACAGAGTTACATCTTTCCCTTCAAGAAGCCTTTCGCTCAGGCTGTTCTTGTGGAATTGGCAAAGGAATATTTAGAAGCCCGTGAAGGGCTATGGTGAAAAAGGAAATATCTTCCGTTCAAACTGGAAAGAAGCATTCTGAGAAACTGCTCTCTGTTCTGTTAATTCCTCTCACAGATTTATAGCTTTCCCTTCAAGAAGCCTTTCGCTAAGGCTGTTCTTGTGGAATTGGCAAAGGGATATTTGGAAACCCCCAGAGGGCTATGGTGAAAAAGGAAATATCTTCCGTTCAAAACTGGAAAGAAGTTTTCTGAGAAACTGCTCTGTGTTCTGTTAATTCATCTCACAGAGTTACATCTTTCTCTTCCAGAAGCCTTTCGATAAGGCTGTTCTTGTGGAATTGGCAAAGTGATATTTGGAAGCCCATAGTGGGCTATGGTGAAAAAGGAAATATCTCCCGTTCAAAACTGGAAAGAAACTTTCTGAGAAACTGCTCTGTGTTCTCTTAATTCATGTCAAAATGTTATATCTTTCCCTTCAAGAAGCTTTTCGCTAAGGCTGTTCTTGTGGAATTGACAAAGGGATATTTGGAAGCCCATAGAGGGCTATGGTGAAAAAGGAAATATGGTCCGTTCAAAACGGGAAAGAAGCTTTTTGAGAAACTGCTCTGTGTTCTGTTAATTCCTCTCAAAGAGTTACATCTTTCCCTTAAAGAAGCCTTTCGCTAAGGCTATTCTTGTGGAATTGGCAAAGGGATATTTAGAAGTCCTTAGAGGGCTAAGGTGAAAAAGGAAATATCTTCCGTTCAAAACTGGAAAGAAGCTTTCTGAGAAACTGCTCTGTGTTCTGTTAGTTCATCTCACAGAGTTACAGCTTTCCCTTCAAGAATCCTTTCGCTAAGGCTGTTCTTGTGGAATTGGCAAAGGGATATTTGGAAGCTCATAGAGGGCTAAGGTGAAAAAGGAAATATCTTCCATTCAAAACTGGAAAGAAGCTTTCTGAGAAACTGCTCTGTGTTCTGTTAATTCATCTCCCAGAGTTACATCTTTCCCTTCAAGAAGCCTTTCGCTAAGGCTGTTCTGATGGAATTAGCAAAGGGATATTTGGAACCCCTAGAGGGCTATGGTGAAAAAGGAAATATCTTCCGTTCAAAACTGGAAAGAAGCTTTCTGAGAAACTGCTCTGTGTTCTGTTAATTCATCTCACAGAGTTACATCTTTCCCTTCAAGAAGCCTTTCGCTAAGGCTGTTCTTGTGGAATTGGCAAAGGGATATTTGGAAGCCCATAGAGGGCTATGGTGAAAAAGGAAATATCTTCCGTTCTAAACTGGAAAGAAGCTTTCTGAGAAACTGCTCTGTGTTCTGTTAATTCATCTCACAGAGTTACATCTTTCCCTTCAAGAAGCCTTTCGCTAAGGCTGTTCTTGTGGAATTGGCAAAGGGATATTTCGAAGCCCATAGAGGGCTATGGTGAAAAAGGAAATATCTTCTGTTCAAAACTTGAAAGAAGCTTTCTGAGAAACTGCTCTGTGTTCTGTTAATTCATCTCACAGAGTTACATCTTTCCCTTCATGAAGCCTTTCGCTAAGGCTGTTCTTGTGGATTTGGCAAAGGGATATTTGGAAGCCCATAGAGGGCTATGGTGAAAAAGGAAATATCTTCTGTTCAAAACCTGAAAGAAGCTTTCTGAGAAACTGCACTGTGTTCTGTTAATTCATCTCACAGAGTTACATCTTTCCCTTCAAGAAGCCTTTCGCTAAGGCTGTTCTTGTGGAATTGGCAAAGGGATATTTGGAAGCCCATAGAGGGCTATGGTGAAAAAGGAAATATCTCCCGTTCAAAACTGGAAAGAAGCTTTCTGAGAAACTGCTCTGTGTTCTGTTAATTCATCTCACAGAGTTACATCTTTCGCTTCAAGAAGTCTTTCGCTAAGGCTGTTCTTGTGGAATTGGCAAAGGGATATTTTGAATCCCATAGAGGGCTATGGTGAAAAAGGAAATATCTTCCGTTCAAAACTGGAAAGAAGCTTTCTGAGAAACTGCTCTGTGTTCTGTTAATTCATCTCACAGAGTTACATCTTTCCCTTCAAGAAGCCTTTCCCTAAGGCTGTTCTTGTGGAATTGGTAAAGGGATATTTGGAAGCCCTTAGAGGGCTATGGTGAAAAAGGAAATATCTTCCGTTGAAAACTGGAAACAAGCCTTTTGAGAAACTGCTCTGTGTTCTGTTAATTCATCTCACAGAGTTACATCTTTCCCTTCAAGAAGCCTTTCGCTAAGGCTGTTCTTGTGGAATTGGCAAAGGGATATTTGGAAGCCCAAAGAGGGCTATGGTGAATAAGGAAATATCTTCCGTTGAAAACTGGAAACAAGCTTTCTGAGAAACTGCTCTGTGTTCTGTTAATTCATCTCACAGAGTTACATCTTTCCCTTCAAGAAGCCTTTCACTAAGGCTGTTCTTGTGGAATTGGCAAAGGGATATTTGGAAGCCCATAGAGGGCTATGGTGAAAAAGGAAATATCTTCCGTTCAAAATGGAAAGAAGCTTTCTGAGAAACTGCTCTGTGTTCTGTTAATTCATCTCACAGAGTTACATCTTTCCCTTCAAGAAGCATTTCGCTAAGGCTGTTCTTGTGGAATTGGCAAAGTGATATTTGGAAGCCCATAGAGGGCTATGGTGAAAAAGGAAATATCTTCCGTTCAAAACTGGAAGGAAGCTTTCTGAGAAACTGCTCTGTGTTCTGTAAATTCATCTCACAGAGTTACATCTTTCCCTTCAAGAAGCCCTTCGCTAAGGCTGTTCTTGTGGAATTGGCAAAGGGATATTTGGAAGCCCATAGAGGGCTATGGTGAAAAAGGAAATATCTTCCGTTCAAAACTGGAAAGAAGCTTTCTGAGAAACTGCTCTGTGTTCTGTTAATTCATCTCACAGAGTTACATCTTTCCCGTCAAGAAGCCTTTCGCTAAGGCTGTTCTTGTGGAATTGGCAAAGGGATATTTGGAAGCCCATAGAGGGCTATGGTGAAAAAGGAAATATCTTCCGTTCAAAACTGGAACGAAGCTTTCTGAGAAACTGCTCTGTGTTGTGTTAATTCATCTCACTGAGTTACATCTTCCCCTTCAAGCACCTATTGCTAAGGCTGTTCTTGTGGAATTGGCAAAGGGATATTTGGAAGCCCATAGAGGGCTATGGTGAAAAAGGAAATATCTTCCGTACAAAACTGGAAAGAAGCTTTCTGAGAAACTGCTCTGTGTTCTGTTAATTCATCTCACAGAGTTACATCTTTCCCTTCAAGAAGCATTTCGCTAAGGCTGTTCTTGTGGAATTGGCAAAGTGATATTTGGAAGCCCATAGAGGGCTATGGTGAAAAAGGAAATATCTTCCGTTCAAAACTGGAAGGAAGCTTTCTGAGAAACTGCTCTGTGTTCTGTAAATTCATCTCACAGAGTTACATCTTTCCCTTCAAGAAGCCCTTCGCTAAGGCTGTTCTTGTGGAATTGGCAAAGGGATATTTGGAAGCCCATAGAGGGCTATGGTGAAAAAGGAAATATCTTCCGTTCAAAACTGGAAAGAAGCTTTCTGAGAAACTGCTCTGTGTTCTGTTAATTCATCTCACAGAGTTACATCTTTCCCGTCAAGAAGCCTTTCGCTAAGGCTGTTCTTGTGGAATTGGCAAAGGGATATTTGGAAGCCCATAGAGGGCTATGGTGAAAAAGGAAATATCTTCCGTTCAAAACTGGAACGAAGCTTTCTGAGAAACTGCTCTGTGTTCTGTTAATTCATCTCACTGAGTTACATCTTCCCCTTCAAGCACCTTTTGCTAAGGCTGTTCTTGTGGAATTGGCAAAGGGATATTTGGAAGACCATAGAGGGCTATGGTGAAAAAGGAAATATCTTCCGTTCCACACTGGAAAGAAGCTTTCTGAGAAACTGCTCTGTGTTCTGTTAATTCGTCTCACAGAGTTACATCTTTCCCTTCAAGAAGCCTTTCGCTAAGGCTGTTCTTGTGGAATTGGCAAAGAGATATTTGGAAGCCCATAGAGGGCTATGGTGAAAAAGGAAAGATCTTCCGTTCAAAACTGGAAAGAAGCTTTCTGAGAAAATGCTCTGTGTTCTGTTAATTCATCTCACAGAGTTACATCTTTGCCTTCAAGAAGCCTTTCGCGAAGGCTGTTCTTGTGCAAATGGCAAAGGGATATTTGGAAGCCCATAGAGGGCTATGCTGAAAAAGGAAATATCTTCCGTTCAAAACTGGAAAGAAGCTTTCTGAGAAACTGCTCTGTGTTCTGTTAATTCGTCTCACAGAGTTACATCTTTCCCTTCAAGAAGCCTTTCTCTATGGCTGTTCTTGTGGAATTGGCAAAGGGATATTTCGAAGCCCATAAAGGGCTACGGTGAAAAAGGAAATATCTTCCGTTCAAAACTGGAAAGAAGCTTTCTGAGAAACTGTTCTGTGTTCTGTTAATTCATCTAACAAAGTTATATCTTTCCCTTCAAGAAGCCTTTCGATAAGGCTGTTCTTGTGGAATTGGCAAAAGGATATTTGGAAACCCATAGAGGGCTATGGTGAAAAAGGAAATATCGTCCGCTCAAAACTGGAAAGAAGCTTTCTGAGAAACTGCTCTGTGTTCTGTTAATTCATCTCACAGAGTTACATCTTTCCCTTCAAGAAGCCTTTCGCTAAGGCTGTTCTTGTGGAATTGGCAAAGGGATATTTAGAAGCCCGTAGAGGGCTATGGTGAGAAAGGAAATATCTTCCGTTCAAAACTGGAAACAAGCTTTCTGAGAACCTACTCTGTGTTCTGTTAATTCATCTCACATAGTTACAGCTTTCCCTTCAAGAAGCCTTTCGCTAAGGCTGTTCTTGTGGAATTGGCAAAGGGATATTGGGAAGCCCATAGAGGGCTATGGTGAAAAAGGAAATATCTTCCGCTCAAAATTGGAAAGAAGCTTTCTGAGAAACTGCTCTGTGATCTGTTAATTCATCTCACAGAGTTACATGTTTCCCTTCAAGTAGCCTTTCGCTACGGCTGTTCTTGTGGAATTGGCAAAGGGATATTTGGAAGCCCTTAGAGGGGTATGGTGAAAAAGGAAATATCTTCCGTTCAAAACTGGAAAGAAGCTTTCTGAGAAACTGCTCTGTGTTCTGTTAATTCATCTCACAGAATTACATCTTTCCCTTCAAGAAGCCTTTCGCTAAGGCTGTTCTTGTGGAATTGGCAAAGGGATATTTGGAAGCCCATAGTGGGATAGGGTGAAAAAGGAAATATCTTCCGTTCAAAACTGGAAAGAAGCTTTCTGAGAAACTGCTCTGTGTTCTGTTAATTCATCTCACAGAGTTACATCTTTCCCTTCAAGAAGCCTTTCGCTAAGGCTGTTCTTGTGGAATTGGCAAAGGGATACTTGGAAGCCCCTAGAGGGCTATGGTGAAAAAGGAAATATCTTCCGTTCAAAACTGGAAAGAAGCTTTCTGAGAAACTGCTCTGTGTTCTGTTAATTCATCTCAGAGAGTTACATCTTTCCCTTCAAGAAGACTTTCGCTAAGGCTGTTCTTGTGTAATTGGCAAAGTGATATTTGGAAGCCCATAGAGGGCTATGGTGAAAAGGGAAATATCTTCCGTTCAAAACTGGAAAGAAGCTTTCTGAGAAACTGCTCTGTGTTCTGTTAATTCATCTCACAGAGTTACATCTTTCCCTTCAAGAAGCCTTTCGCTAAGGCTGTTCTTGTGGAATTGCAAAGGGATATTTAGAAGCCCGTAGAGGGCTATGGTGAAAAAGGAAATGTCTTCCGTTGAAAACTGGAAAGAAGCATTCTGAGAAACTGCTCTCTGTTCGGTTAATTCCTCTCACAGAGTTACAGCTTTCCCTTCAAGAAGACTTTCGCTAAGGCTGTTCTTGTGGAATTGGCAAAGGGATATTTGGAAGCCCATAGAAGGCTATGGTGAAAAAGGAATTATCTTCCGCTCAAAACTGGAAAGAAGCTTTCTGAGAAACTGCTCTGTGTTCTCTTAATTCATCTCACAGAGTTACATGTTTCTGTTCAAGAAGCCTTTCGCTAAGGCTGTTCTTCTGGAATTGGCAAAGGGATATTTGGAAGCCCATAGAGGGCTATGGTGAAAAAGGAAATATCTTCCGTTCAAAATGGAAAGAAGCTTTCTGAGAAACTGCTCTGTGTTCTGTTAATTCATCTCACAGAGTTACAGCTTTCCCTTCAAGAATCCTTTCGCTAAGGCTGTTCTTGTGGAATTGGCAAAGGGATATTTAGAAGCCCGTAGAGGGCTAAGGTGAAAAAGGAAATATCTTCCGTTCAAAACTGGAAAGAAGCTTTCTGAGAAACTGCTCTGTGTTCTGTTAATTCATCTAACAGAGTTACATCTTTCCCTTCAAGAAGCCTTTCGCTAAGGCTGTTTGTGGAATTGGCAAAGTGATATTTGGAAGCCCATAGAGGGCTATGGTGAAAAAGGAAATATCTTCTGTTCAAAACCTGAAAGAAGCTTTCTGAGAAACTGCTCTGTGTTCTGTTAATTCATCTCACAGAGTTACATCTTTCCCTTCAAGAAGCCTTTCGCTAAGGCTGTTCTTCTGGAATTGGCAAAGGGATATTTGGAAGCCCATAGAGGGCTAAGGTGAAAAAGGAAATATCTTCCGTTCAAAACTGGAAAGAAGCTTTCTGAGAAACTGCTCTGTGTTCTGTTAGTTCATCTAACAGAGTTACAGCTTTCCCTTCAAGAATCCTTTCGCTAAGGCTGTTCTTGTGGAATTGGCAAAGGGATATTTAGAAGCCCGTAGAGGGTTAAGGTGAAAAAGGAAATATCTTCCGTTCAAAACTGGAAAGAAGCTTTCTGAGAAACTACTCTGTGTTCTGTTAGTTCATCTCACAGAGTCACAACTTTCCCTTCAAGTAGCCTTTCGCTAAGGCTGTTCTTGTGGAATTGGCAAAGGGATATTTGGAAGCCCTTAGAGGGACATGGTGAAAAAGGAAATATCTTCCATTCAAAACTGGAAAGAAGCTTTCTGAGAAACTGCTCTGTGTTCTGTTAATTCATCTCACCGAATTACATCTTTCCCTTCAAGAATCCTTTCGCTATGGCTGTTCTTGTGGAATTAGCAAAGGGATATTTCGAAACCCATAGAGGGCTATGGTGAAAAAGGAAACATCTTCCGTTCACAACTGGAAAGAAGCTTTCTGAGAAACTGCTCTGTGATCTGTTAATTCATTCACAGAGTTACATGTTTCCCTTCAAGAAGCCTTTCGCTAAGGCTGTTCTTGTGGAATTGGCAAAGGGATATTTGGAAGCCCTTAGAGGGGTATGGTGAAAAAGGAAATATCTTCCGTTCAAAACTGGAAAGAAGCTTTCTGAGAAACTGCTCTGTGTTCTGTTAATTCATCTCACAGAATTACATCTTTCCCTTCAAGAAGACTTTCGCTAAGGCTGTTCTTGTGGAATTGGCAAAGGGATATTTGGAAGCCCATAGTGGGATAGGGTGAAAAAGGAAATATCTTCCGTTCAAAACTGGAAAGAAACTTTCTGAGAAACTGCTCTGTGATCTGTTAATTCATCTCACAAAGTTACATCTTTCCCTTCAAGAAGCCTTTCGCTAAGGCTGTTCTTGTGGAATTGGCAAAGGGATATTTGGAAGCCCATAGAGGGCTATGGTGAAAAAAGGAAATATCTTCCGTTCAAAACTGGAATGAAGCTTTCTGAGAAACTGCTCTGTGTTCTGTTAATTCATCTCACAGAGTTACATCTTTCCCTTCAAGAAGCCTTTCGCTAAGGCTGTTTGTGGAATTGGCAAAGTGATATTTGGAAGCCCATAGAGGGCTATGGTGAAAAAGGAAATATCTCCCGTTCAAAACTGGAAAGAAGCTTTCTGAGAAACTGCTCTGTGTTCTCTTAATTCATCTCACAATGTTATATCTTTCCCTTCAAGAAGCCTTGCGCCAAGGCTGTTCTTGTGGAATTGGCAAAGGGATATTTGGAAGCCCATAGAGGGCTCTGGTGAAAAAGGAAATATCTTCCGTTCAAAACTGGAAATAAGCTTTCTGAGAAACTGCTCTGTGTTCGGTTAATTCATATCCCAGAGTTACATCTTTCCCTTCAAGAAAGCTTTCGCTAAGGCTGTTCTTGTGGAATTGGCAAAGGGATATTTAGAAGCCCGTAGAGGGCTATGGTGAGAAAGGAAATATCTTCCGTTCAAAACTGGAAACAAGCTTTCTGAGAACCTACTCTGTGTTCTGTTAATTCATCTCACATAGTTACAGCTTTCCCTTCAAGAAGCCTTTCGCTAAGGCTGTTCTTGTGGAATTGGCAAAGGGATATTGGGAAGCCCATAGATGGCTATGGTGAAAAAGGAAATATCTTCCGCTCAAAATTGGAAAGAAGCTTTCTGAGAAACTGCTCTGTGATCTGTTAATTCATCTCACAGAGTTACATGTTTCCCTTCAAGAAGCCTTTCGCTAAGGCTGTTCTTGTGGAATTGGCAAAGGGATATTTTTGGAAGCCCTTAGAGGGGTATGGTGAAAAAGGAAATATCTTCCGTTCAAAACTGGAAAGAAGCTTTCTGAGAAACTGCTCTGTGTTCTGTTAATTCATCTCACAGAATTACATCTTTCCCTTCAAGAAGACTTTCGCTAAGGCTGTTCTTGTGGAATTGGCAAAGGGATATTTGGAAGCCCATAGTGGGATAGGGTGAAAAAGGAAATATCTTCCGTTCAAAACTGGAAAGAAGCTTTCTGAGAAACTGCTCTGTGATCTGTTAATTCATCTCACAAAGTTACATCTTTCCCTTCAAGAAGCCTTTCGCAAGGCTGTTCTTGTGGAATTGGCAAAGGGATATTTGGAAGCCCATAGAGGGCTATGGTGAAAAAAGGAAATAACTTCCGTTCAAAACTGGAATGAAGCTTTCTGAGAAACTGCTCTGTGTTCTGTTAATTCATCTCACAGAGTTACATCTTTCCCTTCAAGAAGCCTTTCGCTAAGGCTGTTTGTGGAATTGGCAAAGTGATATTTGGAAGCCCATAGAGGGCTATGGTGAAAAAGGAAATATCTCCCGTTCAAAACTGGAAAGAAGCTTTCTGAGAAACTGCTCTGTGTTCTCTTAATTCATCTCACAATGTTATATCTTTCCCTTCAAGAAGCCTTTCGCCAAGGCTGTTCTTGTGGAATTGGCAAAGGGATATTTGGAAGCCCATAGAGGGCTATGGTGAAAAAGGAAATATCGTCCGTTCAAAACTGGAAAGAAGCTTTCTGAGAAACTGCTCTGTGTTCTGTTAATTCCTCTCACAGAGTTACATCTTTCCCTTCAAGAAGCCTTTCGCTAAGGCTATTCTTGTGGAATTGGCAAAGGGATATTTAGAAGCCCTTAGAGGGCTAAGGTGAAAAAGGAAATATCTTCCGTTCAAAACTGGAAAGAAGCTTTCTGAGAAACTGCTGTGTGTTCTGTTAGTTCATCTCACAGAGTTACAGCTTTCCCTTCAAGAAGCCTTTCGCTAAGGCTGTTCTTGTGGAATTGGCAAAAGGATATTTGGAAGCGCATAGAGGGCTAAGGTGAAAAAGGAAATATCTTCCATTCAAAACTGGAAAGAAGCTTTCTGAGAAACTTCTCTGTGTTCTGTTAATTCATCTCCCAGAGTTACATCTTTCCCTTCAAGAAGCCTTTCGCTAAGGCTGTTCTGGTGGAATTAGCAAAGGGATATTTGGAACCCCTAGAGGGCTATGGTGAAAAAGGAAATATCTTCCGTTCAAAACTGGAAAGAAGCTTTCTGAGAAACTGCTCTGTGTTCTGTTAATTCATCTCACAATGTTATATCTTTCCCTTCAAGAAGCCTTTCGCTAAGGCTGTTCTTGTGGAATTGGCAAAGTGATATTTGGAAGCCTATACAGGGCTATGGTGAAAAAGGAAATATCTTCCGATCAAAACTTTAAAGAAGCTTTCTAAGAATCTGCTCGGTATTCTGTTAATTCATCTCACAGAGTTACATCTTTCCCTTCAAGAAGCCTTTCGCTAAGGCTGTTCTTGTGGAATTGGCAAAGGAATATTTAGAAGCCCGTAAAGGGCTATGGTGAAAAAGGAAATATCTTCCGTTCAAACTGGAAAGAAGCATTCTGAGAAACTGCTCTCTGTTCTGTTAATTCCTCTCACAGATTTATAGCTTTCCCTTCAAGAAGCCTTTCGCTAAGGCTGTTCTTGTGGAATTGGCAAAGGGATATTTGGAAACCCCCAGAGGGCTATGGTGAAAAAGGAAATATCTTCCGTTCAAAACTGGAAAGAAGTTTTCTGAGAAACTGCTCTGTGTTCTGTTAATTCATCTCACAGAGTTACATCTTTCTCTTCCAGAAGCCTTTCGATAAGGCTGTTCTTGTGGAATTGGCAAAGTGATATTTGGAAGCCCATAGTGGGCTATGGTGAAAAAGGAAATATCTCCCGTTCAAAACTGGAAAGAAACTTTCTGAGAAACTGCTCTGTGTTCTCTTAATTCATGTCAAAATGTTATATCTTTCCCTTCAAGAAGCTTTTCGCTAAGGCTGTTCTTTTGGAATTGACAAAGGGATATTTGGAAGCCCATAGAGGGCTATGGTGAAAAAGGAAATATGGTCCGTTCAAAACGGGAAAGAAGCTTTTTGAGAAACTGCTCTGTGTTCTGTTAATTCCTCTCAAAGAGTTACATCTTTCCCTTAAAGAAGCCTTTCGCTAAGGCTATTCTTGTGGAATTGGCAAAGGGATATTTAGAAGTCCTTAGAGGGCTAAGGTGAAAAAGGAAATATCTTCCGTTCAAAACTGGAAAGAAGCTTTCTGAGAAACTGCTCTGTGTTCTGTTAGTTCATCTCACAGAGTTACAGCTTTCCCTTCAAGAATCCTTTCGCTAAGGCTGTTCTTGTGGAATTGGCAAAGGGATATTTGGAAGCTCATAGAGGGCTAAGGTGAAAAAGGAAATATCTTCCATTCAAAACTGGAAAGAAGCTTTCTGAGAAACTGCTCTGTGTTCTGTTAATTCATCTCCCAGAGTTACATCTTTCCCTTCAAGAAGCCTTTCGCTAAGGCTGTTCTGATGGAATTAGCAAAGGGATATTTGGAACCCCTAGAGGGCTATGGTGAAAAAGGAAATATCTTCCGTTCAAAACTGGAAAGAAGCTTTCTGAGAAACTGCTCGGTGTTCTGTTAATTCATCTCACAGAGTTACATCTTTCCCTTCAAGAAGCCTTTCGCTAAGGCTGTTCTTGTGGAATTGGCAAAGGGATATTTAGAAGCCCCTAAAGGGCTATGGTGAAAAGGAAATATCTTCCGTTCAAACTGGAAAGAAGCATTCTGAGAAACTGCTCTCTGTTCTGTTAATTCCTCTCACAGATTTATAGCTTTCCCTTCAAGAAGCCTTTCGCTAAGGCTGTTCTTGTGGAATTGGCAAAGGGATATTTGGAAGCCCATAGAGGGCTATGGTGAAAAAGGAAATATCTTCCGTTCAAAACTGGAAAGAAGCTTTCTGAGAAACTGCTCTGTGTTCTGTTAATTCATCTCACAGAGTTACATCTTTCCCTTCAAGAAGCCTTTCGCTAAGGCTGTTCTTGTGGAATTGGCAAAGGGATATTTGGAAGCCCATAGAGGGCTATGGTGAAAAAGGAAATATCTTCCGTTCCAAACTGGAAAGAAGCTTTCCGAGAAACTGCTCTGTGATCTGTTAATTCATCTCACAAAGTTACATCTTTCCTTTCAAGAAGCCTTTCGCTAAGGCTGTTCTTGTGGAATTGGCAAAGGGATATTTGGAAGCCCATAGAGGGCTATGGTGAAAAAGGAAATATCTTCCGTTCAAAACTGGAAAGAAGCTTTCTGAGAAACTGATCTGTGTTCTGTTAATTCATCTCACAGAGTTACATCTTTCCCTTCAAGAAGCCTTTCGCTAAGGCTGTTCTTGTGGAATTGGCAAAGCTATATTTGGAAGCCCATAGAGAGCTATGGTGAAAAAGGAAATATCTTCCGTTCAAAAGTGGAAAGAAGCTTTCTGAGAAACTGCTCTGTGTTCTGTTAATTCATCTCACAGAGTTACATCTTTCCCTTCAAGAAGCCTTTCGCTAAGGCTGTTCTTGTGGAATTGGCAAAGGGATACTTGGAAGCCCATAGAGGGCTATGGTGAAAAAGGAAATATCTTCCGTTCAAAACTGGAAAGAAGCTTTCTGAGAAACTGCTCTGTGTTCTGTTAATTCATCTCACAGAGTTACATCTTTCCCGTCAAGAAGACTTTCGCTAAGGCTGTTCTTGTGGAAATGGCAAAGGGATATTTGGAAGCCCATAGAGGGCTACGGTGAAAAAGGAAATATCTTCCATTCAAAACTGGAAAGAAGCTTTCTGAGAAACTGCTCTGTGATCTGTTAATTCATCTCACAGAGTTACATCTTTCCCTTCAAGAAGCCTTTCGCTAAGGCTGTTCTTGTGGTATTGGCAAAGTGATATTTGGAAGCCCTTAGAGGGCTATGGTGAAAAAGGAAATATCTTCCGTTCAAAACTGGAAAGAAGTTTTCTCAGAAACTGCTCTGTGTTCTGTTAATTCATCTCACAATGTTATATCTTTCCCTTCAAGAAGCCTTTCGCTAAGGCTGTTCTTGTGTAATTGGCAAAGTGATATTTGGAAGCCCATAGAGGGCTATGGTGAAAAGGGAAATATCTTCCGTTCAAAACTGGAAAGAAGCTTTCTGAGAAACTGCTCTGTGTTCTGTTAATTCATCTCACAGAGTTACATGTTTCCCTTCAAGAAGCCTTTCGCTAAGGCTGTTCTTGTGGAATTGCAAAGGGATATTTAGAAGCCCGTAGAGGGCTATGGTGAAAAAGGAAATGTCTTCCGTTGAAAACTGGAAAGAAGCATTCTGAGAAACTGCTCTCTGTTCGGTTAATTCCTCTCACAGAGTTACAGCTTTCCCTTCAAGAAGCCTTTCGCTAAGGCTGTTCTTGTGGAATTGGCAAAGGGATATTTGGAAGCCCATAGAAGGCTATGGTGAAAAAGGAATTATCTTCCGCTCAAAACTGGAAAGAAGCTTTCTGAGAAACTGCTCTGTGTTCTCTTAATTCATCTCACAGAGTTACATCTTTCTGTTCAAGAAGCCTTTCGCTAAGGCTGTTCTTGTGGAATTGGCAAAGGGATATTTGGAAGCCCATAGAGGGCTATGGTGAAAAAGGAAATATATTCCGTTCAAAACTGGAAAGAAGCTTTCTGAGTAACTGCTCTGTGTTCTGTTAATTCTTCTCACAATGTTATATCTTTCCCTTCTAGAAGCCTTTCGCTAAGGCTGTTCTTGAGGAATTGGCCAAGGGAAATTTGGAAGACAATAGAGGGCTATGGTGAAAAAGGAAATATCTTCCGTTCAAAACTGGAAAGAAGCTTTCTGAGAAACTGCTCTGTGTTCTGTTAATTCATCTCACAGAGTTACATCTTTCCCTTCAAGAAGCCTTTCGCTAAGGCTGTTCTTGTGGAATTGGCAAAGGGATATTTAGAAGCCCGTAGAGGGCTAAGGTGAAAAAGGAAATATCTTCCGTTCAAAACTGGAAAGAAGCTTTCTGAGAAACTACTCTGTGTTCTGTTAGTTCATCTCACAGAGTCACAACTTTCCCTTCAAGAAGCCTTTCGCTAAGGCTGTTCTTGTGGAATTGGCAAAGGGATATTTGGAAGCCCTTAGAGGGACATGGTGAAAAACGAAATATCTTCCATTCAAAACTGGAAAGAAGCTTTCTGAGAAACTGCTCTGTGTTCTGTTAATTCATCTCACCGAATTACATCTTTCCCTTCAAGAAGCCTTTCGCTATGGCTGTTCTTGTGGAATTAGCAAAGGGATATTTCGAAGCCCATAGAGGGCTATGGTGAAAAAGGAAACATCTTCCGTTCAAAACTGGAAAGAAGCTTTCTGAGAAACTGCTCTGTGTTCTGTTAATTCATCTCACAGAGTTACATCTTTCCCTTCAAGAAGCCTTTCGCTACGGCTGTTTCTGTGGAATTGGCAAAGGGATATTTGGAAGCCCATAGAGGGCTCTGGTGAAAAAGGAAATATCTTCCGTTCAAAAGTGGAAATAAGCTTCCTGAGAAACTGCTCTGTGTTCGGTTAATTCATATCCCAGAGTTACATCTTTCCCTTCAAGAAACCTTTCACTAAGGCTGCTCTTGTGGAATTGGCAAAGGGATATTTGGAAGCCCATAGAAGGCTATGGTGAAAAAGGAAATATCTTCCGTTCAAAACTGGAAAGAATCTTCCTGAGAAACTGCTCTGTGTTCTGTTAATTCATCTCACAGAGTTACATCTTTCCCTTCAAGAAGCCTTTCGCTAAGGCTGTTCTGGTGGAATTGGCAAAGGGATATTTGGAAGCCCATAGAGGGCTATGGTGAAAAAGGAAATATCTTCCGTTCAAAACTGGAAAGAAGCTTTCTGAGAAACTGCTCTGTGTTCTCTTAATTCATCTCACAGAGTTACATCTTTCCCTTCAAGAAGCCTTTCGCTAAGGCTGTACTTGTGGAATTGGCAAAGGGATATTTGGAAGCCCGTAGAGGGCTATGGTGAAAAAGGAAATATCTTCCGTTCAAAACTGGAAAGAAGCTTTCTGAGAAACTGTTCTGGGTTCTGTTAATTCATCTAACAAAGTTTTATCTTTCCCTTCAAAAAGCCTTTCGCTAAGGCTGTTCTTGTGGAATTGGCAAAGGGATATTTGGAAGCCCATAGAGGGCCATGGTGAAAAAGTAAATATCTTCCGTTCAAAACTGGAAAGAAGCTTTCTGAGAAACTGCTCTGTGATCTGTTAATTCATCTCACAGAGTTACATCTTTCCCTTCAAGAAGCCTTTCGCTAAGGCTGTTCTTGTGGAATTGGCCAAGGGATATTGGGAAGCCGATAGAGGGCTATGTTGAAAAAGGAAATATCTTCCCTTCAAAACTGGAGAGAAGATTTCTGAGAAACTGCTCGGTCTTCTGTTAATTCATCTCACAGAGTTACATCTTTCCCTTCAAGAAGCCTTTCGCTAAGGCTGTTCTTGTGGAATTGGCAAAGGGATATTTGGAAGCCCATAGAGGTCTATGGTGAAAAAGGAAATATCTTCCGTTCAAAACTGGAAAGAAGCTTTCTGAGAAACTGCTCTGTGTTCTGTTAATTCATCTCACAGAGTTACATCTTTCCCTTCAAGAAGCCTTTCGCTAAGGCTGTTCTTGTGGAATTGGCAAAGGGATATTTGGAAGCCCATAGAGGGCTATGGTGAAAAAGGAAATATCTTCCGTTAAAAACTGGAAAGAAGCTTTCTGAGTAAGAGCTCTGTGTTCTGTTAATTCATTTCACAGAGTTACATCTTTCCCTTCAAGAAGCCTTTCGCTAAGGCTGTTGTTGTGGAATTGGCAAAGTGATATTTGGAAGCCCTTAGAGGGCTATGGTGAAAAAGGAATTATCTTCCGTTCAAAATTGGAAAGAAGCTTTCTGAGAAACTGCTCTGTGTTCTGTTAATTCATCTCACAGAGTTACATCTTTCCCTTCAATGAGCCGTTCGCTAAGGCTGTTCTTGTGGAATTGGCAAAGGGATATTTGGAAGCCCATACAGGGCTATGGTGAAAAAGGAAATATCGTCCGTTCAAAACTGGAAAGAAGCTTTCTGAGAAACTGCTCTGTGTTCTGTTAATTCATCTCACAGAGTTACGTCTTTCCGTTCAAGAAGCTCTTCGCTAAGGTGTTCTTGTGGAATAGGCATAGGGATATTTGGAAGCCCATAGAGGGCTATGGTGAAAAAGGAAATATCTTCCGTTCAAAACTGGAAAGAAGCTTTCTGATAAACTGCTCTGTGTTCTGTTAATTCATCTCACAGAGTTACATCTTTCCCTTCAAGAAGCCTTTCGCTGAGGCTCTTCTTGTGGAATTGGCAAAGGGATATTTCGAAGCCCATAAAGGGCTACGGTGAAAAAGAAAATATCTTCCGTTCAAAACTGGAAAGAAGCTTTCTGAGACACTGCTCTGTGTTCTGTTAATTCATCTCACAGAGTTACATCTTTCCCTTCAGGAAGCCTTTCGCTAAGGCTGTTCTTGTGGAATTGGCAAAGGGATATTTAGAAGCCCATAGAGGGCTAAGGTGAAAAAGGAAATATCTTCCTTTCAAAACCGGAAAGAAGCGTTCTGATAAAATGCTCTGTGTTCTGTTAATTCATCGCACAGAGTTACATCTTTCCCTTCAAGAAGTCTTTCGCTAAGGCTGTTCTTGTGGAATTGGCAAAGGGATATTTGGAAGCCCATAGAGGGCTACGGTGAAAAGGGAAATATCTTCCGTTCAAAACTGGAAAGAAGCTTTCTGAGAAACTGCTCTGTGTTCTGTTAATTCATCTCACACAGTTACATCTTTTCCTTCAAGAAGCCTTTCGCTAAGGCTGTTCTTGTGGAATTGGCAAAGGGATATTTGGAAGCCCATAGAGGGCTATGGTGAAAAAGGAAATATCTTCCGTTCAAAACTGGAAAGAAGCTTTCTGAGAAACTGCTCTGTGTTTTGTTAATTCTTCTCACAATGTTATATCTTTCCCTTCTAGAAGCCTTTCGCTAAGGCTGTTCTTTAGGAATTGGCAAAGGGATATTTGGAAGACAATAGAGGGCTATGGTGAAAAAGGAAATATCGTCCGTTCAAAACTGGAAAGAAGCTTTCTGAGAAACTGCTCTGTGTTCTGTTAATTCATCTCACAGAGTTACATCTTTCCCTTCAAGAAGCCTTTCGCTAAGGCTGTTCTTGTGGAATTGGCAAAGGGATATTTAGAAGCCCGTAGAGGGCTAAGGTGAAAAAGGAAATATCTTCCGTTCAAAACTGGAAAGAAGCTTTCTGAGAAACTAATCTGTGTTCTGTTAGTTCATCTCACAGAGTCACAACTTTCCCTTCAAGAAGCCTTTCGCTAAGGCTGTTCTTGTGGAATTGGCAAAGGGATATTTGGAAGCCCATAGAGGGCCATGGTGAAAAAGGAAATATCTTCCATTCAAAACTGGAAAGAAGCTTTCTGAGAAACTGCTCTGTGTTCTGTTAATTCATCTCACCGAATTACATCTTTCCCTTCAAGAAGCCTTTCTCTATGGCTGTTCTTGTGGAATTAGCAAAGGGATATTTCGAAGCCCATAGAGGGCTATGGTGAAAAAGGAAACATCTTCCGTTCAAAACTGGAAAGAAGCTTTCTGAGAAACTGCTCTGTGTTCTGTTAATTCATCTCACAGAGTTACATCTTTCCCTTCAAGAAGCCTTTCGCTACGGCTGTTCTTGTGGAATTGGCAAAGGGATATTTGGAAGCCCATAGAGGGCTATGGTGAAAAAGGAAATATCTCCGTTCAAAACTGGAAATAAGCTTTCTGAGAAACTGCTCTGTGTTCGGTTAATTCATATCCCAGAGTAACATCTTTCCCTTCAAGAAACCTTTCACTAAGGCTGTTCTTGTGGAGTTGGCAAAGGGATATTTGGAAGCCCATAGAGGGCTATGGTGAAAAAGGAAATATCTTCCGTTCAAAACTGGAAAGAATCTTCCTGAGAAACTGCTCTGTGTTCTGTTAATTCATCTCACACAGTTACATCTTTCCCTTCAAGAAGCCTTTCGCTAAGGCTGTTCTGGTGGAATTGGCAAAGGGATATTTGGAAGCCCATAGAGGGCTATGGTGAAAAAAGGAAATAACTTCCGTTCAAAACTGGAATGAAGCTTTCTGAGAAACTGCTCTGTGTTCTGTTAATTCATCTCACAGAGTTACATCTTTCCCTTCAAGAAGCCTTTCGCTAAGGCTGTTTGTGGAATTGGCAAAGTGATATTTGGAAGCCCATAGAGGGCTATGGTGAAAAAGGAAATATCTCCCGTTCAAAACTGGAAAGAAGCTTTCTGAGAAACTGCTCTGTGTTCTCTTAATTCATCTCACAATGTTATATCTTTCCCTTCAAGAAGCCTTTCGCCAAGGCTGTTCTTGTGGAATTGGCAAAGGGATATTTGGAAGCCCATAGAGGGCTATGGTGAAAAAGGAAATATCGTCCGTTGAAAACTGGAAAGAAGCTTTCTGAGAAACTGCTCTGTGTTCTGTTAATTCCTCTCACAGAGTTACATCTTTCCCTTCAAGAAGCCTTTCGCTAAGGCTATTCTTGTGGAATTGGCAAAGGGATATTTAGAAGCCCTTAGAGGGCTAAGGTGAAAAAGGAAATATCTTCCGTTCAAAACTGGAAAGAAGCTTTCTGAGAAACTGCTGTGTGTTCTGTTAGTTCATCTCACAGAGTTACAGCTTTCCCTTCAAGAAGCCTTTCGCTAAGGCTGTTCTTGTGGAATTGGCAAAGGGATATTTAGAAGCCCCTAAAGGGCTATGGTGAAAAGGAAATATCTTCCGTTCAAACTGGAAAGAAGCATTCTGAGAAACTGCTCTCTGTTCTGTTAAATACTCTCACAGATTTATAGCTTTCCCTTCAAGAAGCCTTTCGCTAAGGCTGTTCTTGTGGAATTGGCAAAGGGATATTTGGAAGCCCATAGAGGGCTATGGTGAAAAAGGAAATATCTTCCGTTCAAAACTGGAAAGAAGCTTTCTGAGAAACTGCTCTGTGTTCTGTTAATTCATCTCACAGAGTTACATCTTTCCCTTCAAGAAGCCTTTCGCTAAGGCTGTTCTTGTGGAATTGGCAAAGGGATATTTGGAAGCCCATAGAGGGCTATGGTGAAAAAGGAAATATCTTCCGTTCCAAACTGGAAAGAAGCTTTCCGAGAAACTGCTCTGTGATCTGTTAATTCATCTCACAAAGTTACATCTTTCCATTCAAGAAGCCTTTCGCTAAGGCTGTTCTTGTGGAATTGGCAAAGGGATATTTGGAAGCCCATAGAGGGCTATGGTGAAAAAGGAAATATCTTCCGTTCAAAACTGGAAAGAAGCATTCTGAGAAACTGATCTGTGTTCTGTTAATTCATCTCACAGAGTTACATCTTTCCCTTCAAGAAGCCTTTCGCTAAGGCTGTTCTTGTGGAATTGGCAAAGCTATATTTGGAAGCCCATAGAGAGCTATGGTGAAAAAGGAAATATCTTCCGTTCAAAAGTGGAAAGAAGCTTTCTGAGAAACTGCTCTGTGTTCTGTTAATTCATCTCACAGAGTTACATCTTTCCCTTCAAGAAGCCTTTCGCTAAGGCTGTTCTTGTGGAATTGGCAAAGGGATACTTGGAAGCCCATAGAGGGCTATGGTGAAAAAGGAAATATCTTCCGTTCAAAACTGGAAAGAAGCTTTCTGAGAAACTGCTCTGTGTTCTGTTAATTCATCTCACAGAGTTACATGTTTCCCGTCAAGAAGACTTTCGCTAAGGCTGTTCTTGTGGAAATGGCAAAGGGATATTTGGAAGCCCATAGAGGGCTACGGTGAAAAAGGAAATATCTTCCATTCAAAACTGGAAAGAAGCTTTCTGAGACACTGCTCTGTGATCTGTTAATTCATCTCACAGAGTTACATCTTTCCCTTCAAGAAGCCTTTCGCTAAGGCTGTTCTTGTGGTATTGGCAAAGTGATATTTGGAAGCCCTTAGAGGGCTATGGTGAAAAAGGAAATATCTTTCGTTCAAAACTGGAAAGAAGTTTTCTCAGAAACTGCTCTGTGTTCTGTTAATTCATCTCACAATGTTATATCTTTCCCTTCAAGAAGCCTTTCGCTAAGGCTGTTCTTGTGGAATTGGCAAAGGGATATTTGGAAGCCCTTAGAGGGACATGGTGAAAAACGAAATATCTTCCATTCAAAACTGGAAAGAAGCTTTCTGAGAAACTGCTCTGTGTTCTGTTAATTCATCTCACCGAATTACATCTTTCCCTTCAAGAAGCCTTTCGCTATGGCTGTTCTTGTGGAATTAGCAAAGGGATATTTCGAAGCCCATAGAGGGCTATGGTGAAAAAGGAAACATCTTCCGTTCAAAACTGGAAAGAAGCTTTCTGAGAAACTGCTCTGTGTTCTGTTAATTCATCTCACAGAGTTACATCTTTCCCTTCAAGAAGCCTTTCGCTACGGCTGTTTCTGTGGAATTGGCAAAGGGATATTTGGAAGCCCATAGAGGGCTCTGGTGAAAAAGGAAATATCTTCCGTTCAAAACTGGAAATAAGCTTCCTGAGAAACTGCTCTGTGTTCGGTTAATTCATATCCCAGAGTTACATCTTTCCCTTCAAGAAACCTTTCACTAAGGCTGCTCTTGTGGAATTGGCAAAGGGATATTTGGAAGCCCATAGAAGGCTATGGTGAAAAAGGAAATATCTTCCGTTCAAAACTGGAAAGAATCTTCCTGAGAAACTGCTCTGTGTTCTGTTAATTCATCTCACAGAGTTACATCTTTCCCTTCAAGAAGCCTTTCGCTAAGGCTGTTCTGGTGGAATTGGCAAAGGGATATTTGGAAGCCCATAGAGGGCTATGGTGAAAAAGGAAATATCTTCCGTTCAAAACTGGAAAGAAGCTTTCTGAGAAACTGCTCTGTGTTCTCTTAATTCATCTCACAGAGTTACATCTTTCCCTTCAAGAAGCCTTTCGCTAAGGCTGTACTTGTGGAATTGGCAAAGGGATATTTGGAAGCCCGTAGAGGGCTAAGGTGAAAAAGGAAATATCTTCCGTTCAAAACTGGAAAGAAGCTTTCTGAGAAACTGTTCTGGGTTCTGTTAATTCATCTAACAAATTTTATCTTTCCCTTCAAAAAGCCTTTCGCTAAGGCTGTTCTTGTGGAATTGGCAAAGGGATATTTGGAAGCCCATAGAGGGCCATGGTGAAAAAGTAAATATCTTCCGTTCAAAACTGGAAAGAAGCTTTCTGAGAAACTGCTCTGTGATCTGTTAATTCATCTCACAGAGTTACATCTTTCCCTTCAAGAAGCCTTTCGCTAAGGCTGTTCTTGTGGAATTGGCCAAGGGATATTGGGAAGCCCATAGAGGGCTATGTTGAAAAAGGAAATATCTTCCCTTCAAAACTGGAGAGAAGATTTCTGAGAAACTGCTCGGTCTTCTGTTAATTCATCTCACAGAGTTACATCTTTCCCTTCAAGAAGCCTTTCGCTAAGGCTGTTCTTGTGGAATTGGCAAAGGGATATTTGGAAGCCCATAGAGGTCTATGGTGAAAAAGGAAATATCTTCCGTTCAAAACTGGAAAGAAGCTTTCTGAGAAACTGCTCTGTGTTCTGTTAATTCATCTCACAGAGTTACATCTTTCCCTTCAAGAAGCCTTTCGCTAAGGCTGTTCTTGTGGAATTGGCAAAGGGATATTTGGAAGCCCATAGAGGGCTATGGTGAAAAAGGAAATATCTTCCGTTAAAAACTGGAAAGAAGCTTTCTGAGTAAGAGCTCTGTGTTCTGTTAATTCATTTCACAGAGTTACATCTTTCCCTTCAAGAAGCCTTTCGCTAAGGCTGTTGTTGTGGAATTGGCAAAGTGATATTTGGAAGCCCTTAGAGGGCTATGGTGAAAAAGGAATTATCTTCCGTTCAAAATTGGAAAGAAGCTTTCTGAGAAACTGCTCTGTGTTCTGTTAATTCATCTCACAGAGTTACATCTTTCCCTTCAATGAGCCGTTCGCTAAGGCTGTTCTTGTGGAATTGGCAAAGGGATATTTGGAAGCCCATACAGGGCTATGGTGAAAAAGGAAATATCGTCCGTTCAAAACTGGAAAGAAGCTTTCTGAGAAACTGCTCTGTGTTCTGTTAATTCATCTCACAGAGTTACGTCTTTCCGTTCAAGAAGCTCTTCGCTAAGGTGTTCTTGTGGAATAGGCAAAGGGATATTTGGAAGCCCATAGAGGGCTATGGTGAAAAAGGAAATATCTTCCGTTCAAAACTGGAAAGAAGCTTTCTGATAAACTGCTCTGTGTTCTGTTAATTCATCTCACAGAGTTACATCTTTCCCTTCAAGAAGCCTTTCGCTGAGGCTCTTCTTGTGGAATTGGCAAAGGGATATTTCGAAGCCCATAAAGGGCTACGGTGAAAAAGAAAATATCTTCCGTTCAAAACTGGAAAGAAGCTTTCTGAGACACTGCTCTGTGTTCTGTTAATTCATCTCACAGAGTTACATCTTTCCCTTCAAGAAGCCTTTCGCTGAGGCTCTTCTTGTGGAATTGGCAAAGGGATATTTCGAAGCCCATAAAGGGCTACGGTGAAAAAGGAAATATCTTCCGTTCAAAACTGGAAAGAAGCTTTCTGAGAAACTGCTCTGTGTTTTGTTAATTCTTCTCACAATGTTATATCTTTCCCTTCTAGAAGCCTTTCGCTAAGGCTGTTCTTTAGGAATTGGCAAAGGGATATTTGGAAGACAATAGAGGGCTATGGTGAAAAAGGAAATATCGTCCGTTCAAAACTGGAAAGAAGCTTTCTGAGAAACTGCTCTGTGTTCTGTTAATTCATCTCACAGAGTTACATCTTTCCCTTCAAGAAGCCTTTCGCTAAGGCTGTTCTTGTGGAATTGGCAAAGGGATATTTAGAAGCCCGTAGAGGGCTAAGGTGAAAAAGGAAATATCTTCCGTTCAAAACTGGAAAGAAGCTTTCTGAGAAACTGCTCTGTGTTCTGTTAATTCCTCTCACAGAGTTACATCTTTCCCTTCAAGAAGCCTTTCGCTAAGGCTATTCTTGTGGAATTGGCAAAGGGATATTTAGAAGCCCTTAGAGGGCTAAGGTGAAAAAGGAAATATCTTCCGTTCAAAACTGGAAAGAAGCTTTCTGAGAAACTGCTGTGTGTTCTGTTAGTTCATCTCACAGAGTTACAGCTTTCCCTTCAAGAAGCCTTTCGCTAAGGCTGTTCTTGTGGAATTGGCAAAGGGATATTTAGAAGCCCCTAAAGGGCTATGGTGAAAAGGAAATATCTTCCGTTCAAACTGGAAAGAAGCATTCTGAGAAACTGCTCTCTGTTCTGTTAAATACTCTCACAGATTTATAGCTTTCCCTTCAAGAAGCCTTTCGCTAAGGCTGTTCTTGTGGAATTGGCAAAGGGATATTTGGAAGCCCATAGAGGGCTATGGTGAAAAAGGAAATATCTTCCGTTCAAAACTGGAAAGAAGCTTTCTGAGAAACTGCTCTGTGTTCTGTTAATTCATCTCACAGAGTTACATCTTTCCCTTCAAGAAGCCTTTCGCTAAGGCTGTTCTTGTGGAATTGGCAAAGGGATATTTGGAAGCCCATAGAGGGCTATGGTGAAAAAGGAAATATCTTCCGTTCCAAACTGGAAAGAAGCTTTCCGAGAAACTGCTCTGTGATCTGTTAATTCATCTCACAAAGTTACATCTTTCCATTCAAGAAGCCTTTCGCTAAGGCTGTTCTTGTGGAATTGGCAAAGGGATATTTGGAAGCCCATAGAGGGCTATGGTGAAAAAGGAAATATCTTCCGTTCAAAACTGGAAAGAAGCATTCTGAGAAACTGATCTGTGTTCTGTTAATTCATCTCACAGAGTTACATCTTTCCCTTCAAGAAGCCTTTCGCTAAGGCTGTTCTTGTGGAATTGGCAAAGCTATATTTGGAAGCCCATAGAGAGCTATGGTGAAAAAGGAAATATCTTCCGTTCAAAAGTGGAAAGAAGCTTTCTGAGAAACTGCTCTGTGTTCTGTTAATTCATCTCACAGAGTTACATCTTTCCCTTCAAGAAGCCTTTCGCTAAGGCTGTTCTTGTGGAATTGGCAAAGGGATACTTGGAAGCCCATAGAGGGCTATGGTGAAAAAGGAAATATCTTCCGTTCAAAACTGGAAAGAAGCTTTCTGAGAAACTGCTCTGTGTTCTGTTAATTCATCTCACAGAGTTACATGTTTCCCGTCAAGAAGACTTTCGCTAAGGCTGTTCTTGTGGAAATGGCAAAGGGATATTTGGAAGCCCATAGAGGGCTACGGTGAAAAAGGAAATATCTTCCATTCAAAACTGGAAAGAAGCTTTCTGAGACACTGCTCTGTGATCTGTTAATTCATCTCACAGAGTTACATCTTTCCCTTCAAGAAGCCTTTCGCTAAGGCTGTTCTTGTGGTATTGGCAAAGTGATATTTGGAAGCCCTTAGAGGGCTATGGTGAAAAAGGAAATATCTTTCGTTCAAAACTGGAAAGAAGTTTTCTCAGAAACTGCTCTGTGTTCTGTTAATTCATCTCACAATGTTATATCTTTCCCTTCAAGAAGCCTTTCGCTAAGGCTGTTCTTGTGGAATTGGCAAAGGGATATTTGGAAGCCCTTAGAGGGACATGGTGAAAAACGAAATATCTTCCATTCAAAACTGGAAAGAAGCTTTCTGAGAAACTGCTCTGTGTTCTGTTAATTCATCTCACCGAATTACATCTTTCCCTTCAAGAAGCCTTTCGCTATGGCTGTTCTTGTGGAATTAGCAAAGGGATATTTCGAAGCCCATAGAGGGCTATGGTGAAAAAGGAAACATCTTCCGTTCAAAACTGGAAAGAAGCTTTCTGAGAAACTGCTCTGTGTTCTGTTAATTCATCTCACAGAGTTACATCTTTCCCTTCAAGAAGCCTTTCGCTACGGCTGTTTCTGTGGAATTGGCAAAGGGATATTTGGAAGCCCATAGAGGGCTCTGGTGAAAAAGGAAATATCTTCCGTTCAAAACTGGAAATAAGCTTCCTGAGAAACTGCTCTGTGTTCGGTTAATTCATATCCCAGAGTTACATCTTTCCCTTCAAGAAACCTTTCACTAAGGCTGCTCTTGTGGAATTGGCAAAGGGATATTTGGAAGCCCATAGAAGGCTATGGTGAAAAAGGAAATATCTTCCGTTCAAAACTGGAAAGAATCTTCCTGAGAAACTGCTCTGTGTTCTGTTAATTCATCTCACAGAGTTACATCTTTCCCTTCAAGAAGCCTTTCGCTAAGGCTGTTCTGGTGGAATTGGCAAAGGGATATTTGGAAGCCCATAGAGGGCTATGGTGAAAAAGGAAATATCTTCCGTTCAAAACTGGAAAGAAGCTTTCTGAGAAACTGCTCTGTGTTCTCTTAATTCATCTCACAGAGTTACATCTTTCCCTTCAAGAAGCCTTTCGCTAAGGCTGTACTTGTGGAATTGGCAAAGGGATATTTGGAAGCCCGTAGAGGGCTAAGGTGAAAAAGGAAATATCTTCCGTTCAAAACTGGAAAGAAGCTTTCTGAGAAACTGTTCTGGGTTCTGTTAATTCATCTAACAAATTTTATCTTTCCCTTCAAAAAGCCTTTCGCTAAGGCTGTTCTTGTGGAATTGGCAAAGGGATATTTGGAAGCCCATAGAGGGCCATGGTGAAAAAGTAAATATCTTCCGTTCAAAACTGGAAAGAAGCTTTCTGAGAAACTGCTCTGTGATCTGTTAATTCATCTCACAGAGTTACATCTTTCCCTTCAAGAAGCCTTTCGCTAAGGCTGTTCTTGTGGAATTGGCCAAGGGATATTGGGAAGCCCATAGAGGGCTATGTTGAAAAAGGAAATATCTTCCCTTCAAAACTGGAGAGAAGATTTCTGAGAAACTGCTCGGTCTTCTGTTAATTCATCTCACAGAGTTACATCTTTCCCTTCAAGAAGCCTTTCGCTAAGGCTGTTCTTGTGGAATTGGCAAAGGGATATTTGGAAGCCCATAGAGGTCTATGGTGAAAAAGGAAATATCTTCCGTTCAAAACTGGAAAGAAGCTTTCTGAGAAACTGCTCTGTGTTCTGTTAATTCATCTCACAGAGTTACATCTTTCCCTTCAAGAAGCCTTTCGCTAAGGCTGTTCTTGTGGAATTGGCAAAGGGATATTTGGAAGCCCATAGAGGGCTATGGTGAAAAAGGAAATATCTTCCGTTAAAAACTGGAAAGAAGCTTTCTGAGTAAGAGCTCTGTGTTCTGTTAATTCATTTCACAGAGTTACATCTTTCCCTTCAAGAAGCCTTTCGCTAAGGCTGTTGTTGTGGAATTGGCAAAGTGATATTTGGAAGCCCTTAGAGGGCTATGGTGAAAAAGGAATTATCTTCCGTTCAAAATTGGAAAGAAGCTTTCTGAGAAACTGCTCTGTGTTCTGTTAATTCATCTCACAGAGTTACATCTTTCCCTTCAATGAGCCGTTCGCTAAGGCTGTTCTTGTGGAATTGGCAAAGGGATATTTGGAAGCCCATACAGGGCTATGGTGAAAAAGGAAATATCGTCCGTTCAAAACTGGAAAGAAGCTTTCTGAGAAACTGCTCTGTGTTCTGTTAATTCATCTCACAGAGTTACGTCTTTCCGTTCAAGAAGCTCTTCGCTAAGGTGTTCTTGTGGAATAGGCAAAGGGATATTTGGAAGCCCATAGAGGGCTATGGTGAAAAAGGAAATATCTTCCGTTCAAAACTGGAAAGAAGCTTTCTGATAAACTGCTCTGTGTTCTGTTAATTCATCTCACAGAGTTACATCTTTCCCTTCAAGAAGCCTTTCGCTGAGGCTCTTCTTGTGGAATTGGCAAAGGGATATTTCGAAGCCCATAAAGGGCTACGGTGAAAAAGAAAATATCTTCCGTTCAAAACTGGAAAGAAGCTTTCTGAGACACTGCTCTGTGTTCTGTTAATTCATCTCACAGAGTTACATCTTTCCCTTCAAGAAGCCTTTCGCTGAGGCTCTTCTTGTGGAATTGGCAAAGGGATATTTCGAAGCCCATAAAGGGCTACGGTGAAAAAGGAAATATCTTCCGTTCAAAACTGGAAAGAAGCTTTCTGAGAAACTGCTCTGTGTTTTGTTAATTCTTCTCACAATGTTATATCTTTCCCTTCTAGAAGCCTTTCGCTAAGGCTGTTCTTTAGGAATTGGCAAAGGGATATTTGGAAGACAATAGAGGGCTATGGTGAAAAAGGAAATATCGTCCGTTCAAAACTGGAAAGAAGCTTTCTGAGAAACTGCTCTGTGTTCTGTTAATTCATCTCACAGAGTTACATCTTTCCCTTCAAGAAGCCTTTCGCTAAGGCTGTTCTTGTGGAATTGGCAAAGGGATATTTAGAAGCCCGTAGAGGGCTAAGGTGAAAAAGGAAATATCTTCCGTTCAAAACTGGAAAGAAGCTTTCTGAGAAACTAATCTGTGTTCTGTTAGTTCATCTCACAGAGTCACAACTTTCCCTTCAAGAAGCCTTTCGCTAAGGCTGTTCTTGTGGAATTGGCAAAGGGATATTTGGAAGCCCATAGAGGGCCATGGTGAAAAAGGAAATATCTTCCATTCAAAACTGGAAAGAAGCTTTCTGAGAAACTGCTCTGTGTTCTGTTAATTCATCTCACCGAATTACATCTTTCCCTTCAAGAAGCCTTTCTCTATGGCTGTTCTTGTGGAATTAGCAAAGGGATATTTCGAAGCCCATAGAGGGCTATGGTGAAAAAGGAAACATCTTCCGTTCAAAACTGGAAAGAAGCTTTCTGAGAAACTGCTCTGTGTTCTGTTAATTCATCTCACAGAGTTACATCTTTCCCTTCAAGAAGCCTTTCGCTACGGCTGTTCTTGTGGAATTGGCAAAGGGATATTTGGAAGCCCATAGAGGGCTATGGTGAAAAAGGAAATATCTCCGTTCAAAACTGGAAATAAGCTTTCTGAGAAACTGCTCTGTGTTCGGTTAATTCATATCCCAGAGTTACATCTTTCCCTTCAAGAAACCTTTCACTAAGGCTGTTCTTGTGGAGTTGGCAAAGGGATATTTGGAAGCCCATAGAGGGCTATGGTGAAAAAGGAAATATCTTCCGTTCAAAACTGGAAAGAATCTTCCTGAGAAACTGCTCTGTGTTCTGTTAATTCATCTCACAGAGTTACATCTTTCCCTTCAAGAAGCCTTTCGCTAAGGCTGTTCTGGTGGAATTAGCAAAGGGATATTTGGAACCCCTAGAGGGCTATGGTGAAAAACGAAATATCTTCCGTTCAAAACTGGAAAGAAGCTTTCTGAGAAACTGCTCTGTGTTCTGTTAATTCATCTCACAATGTTATATCTTTCCCTTCAAGAAGCCTTTCGCTAAGGCTGTTCTTGTGGAATTGGCAAAGTGATATTTGGAAGTCTATAGAGGGCTATGGTGAAAAAGGAAATATCTTCCGATCAAAACTTTAAAGAAGCTTTCTAAGAAACTGCTCGGTGTTCTGTTAATTCATCTCACAGAGTTACATCTTTCCCTTCAAGAAGCCTTTCGCTAAGGCTGTTCTTGTGGAATTGGCAAAGGGATATTTAGAAGCCCGTAAAGGGCTATGGTGAAAAAGGAAATATATTCCGTTCAAACTGGAAAGAAGCATTCTGAGAAACTGCTCTCTGTTCTGTTAATTCCTCTCACAGATTTATAGCTTTCCCTTCAAGAAGCCTTTCGCTAAGGCTGTTCTTGTGGAATTGGCAAAGTGATATTTGCAAGCCCATAGAGGGCTATGGTGAAAAAGGAAATACCTGCCGTTCAAAACTGGAAAGAAGCTTTCTGAGAAACTGCTCTGTGTTCTCTTAATTCATGTCAAAATGTTATATCTTTCCCTTCAAGAAGCCTTTCGCTAAGGCTGTTCTTGTGGAATTGACAAAGGGATATTTGGAAGCCCATAGAGGGCTATGGTGAAAAAGGAAATATGGTCCGTTCAAAACGGGAAAGAAGCTTTCTGTGAAACTGCTCTGTGTTCTGTTAATTCCTCACAAAGGGTTACATCTTTCCCTTAAAGAAGCCTTTCGCTAAGGCTGTTCTTGTGGAATTGGCAAAGGGATATTTAGAAGCCCTTAGAGGGCTAAGGTGAAAAAGGAAATATCTTCCGTTCAAAACTGGAAAGAAGCTTTCTGAGAAACTACTCTGTGTTCTGTTAGTTCATCTCACAGAGTCACAACTTTCCCTTCAAGAAGCCTTTCGCTAAGGCTGTTCTTGTGGAATTGGCAAAGGGATATTTGGAAGCCCTTAGAGGGACATGGTGAAAAAGGAAATATCTTCCATTCAAAACTGGAAAGAAGCTTTCTGAGAAACTGCTCTGTGTTCTGTTAATTCATCTCCCAGAGTTACATCTTTCCCTTCAAGAAGCCTTTCGCTAAGGCTGTTCTGATGGAATTAGCAAAGGGATATTTGGAACCCCTAGAGGGCTATGGTGAAAAAGGAAATATCTTCCGTTCAAAACTGGAAAGAAGCTTTCTGAGAAACTGCTCTGTGTTCTGTTAATTCATCTCACAATGTTAAATCATTCCCTTCAAGAAGCCTTTCGCTAAGGCTGTTCTTGTGGAATTGGCAAAGTGATATTTGGAAGCCCATAGAGGGCTATGGTGAAAAAGGAAATATCTTCCGATCAAAACTGGAAAGAAGCTTTCTGAGAAACTGCTCGGTGTTCTGTTAATTCATCTCACAGAGTTACATCTTTCCCTTCAGGAAGCCTTTCGCTAAGGCTGTTCTTGTGGAATTGGCAAAGGGATATTTAGAAGCCCGTAAAGGGCTATGGTGAAAAGGAAATATCTTCCGTTCAAACTGGAAAGAAGCATTCTGAGAAACTGCTCTCTGTTCTGTTAATTACTCTCACGGATTTATAACTTTCCCTTCAAGAAGCCTTTCGCTAAGGCTGTTCTTGTGGAATTGGCAAAGGGATATTTGGAAGCCCATAGAGGGCTATGGTGAAAAAGGAAATATCTTCCATTCAAAACTGGAAAGAAGCTTTCTGAGAAACTGCTCTGTGTTCTCTTAATTCATCTCACAGAGTTACATCTTTCCCTTCAAGAAGCCTTTCGCTAAGGCTGTTCTTGTGGAATTGGGAAAGGGATATTTTGAAGCCCATAAGGGCTATGGTGAAAAAGGAAATATCTTCCGTTCAAAACTGGAAAGAAGCTTTCTGAGAAACTGCTCTGTGATCTGTTAATTCATCTCAGAAAGTTACATCTTTCCTTTCAAGAAGCCTTTAGCTAAGGCTGTTCTTGTGGAATTGGCAAAGGGATATTTGGAAGCCCATAGAGGGCTATGGTGGAAAAGGAAATATCTTCCGTTCAAAACTGGAAAGAAGCTTTCTGAGAAACTGCTCTGTGTTCTGTTAATTCATCTCACAGAGTTACATCTTTCCCTTCAAGAAGCCTTTCGCTAAGGCTCTTCTTGTGGAATAGGCAAAGCTATATTTGGAAGCCCATAGAGAGCTATGGTGAAAAAGGAAATATCTTCCGTTCAAAAGTGGAAAGAAGCTTTCTGAGAAACTGCTCTGTGTTCTGTTAATTCATCTCACAGAGTTACATCTTTCCCTTCAAGAAGCCTTTCGCTAAGGCTGTTCTTGTGGAATTGGCAAAGGGATACTTGGAAGCCCATAGAGGGCTATGGTGAAAAAGGAAATATCTTCCGTTCAAAACTGGAAAGAAGCTTTCTGAGAAACTGCTCTGTGTTCTGTTAATTCATCTCACAGAGTTACATCTTTCCCTTCAAGAAGCCTTTCGCTAAGGCTGTTCTTGTGGAATTGGCAAAGGGATATTTGGAAGCCCATAGAGGGTTACGGTGAAAAGGAAATATCTTCCGTTCAAAACTGGAAAGAAGCTTTCTGAGAAACTGCTCTGTGTTCTGTTAATTCATCTCACTGAGTTACATCTTTCCCTTCAAGAAGCCTTTCGCTAAGGCTGTTCTTGTGAAATTGGCAAAGGGATATTTGGAAGCCCATAGAGGGCTATGGTGAAAAAGCAAGTATCTTCCGTTCAAAACTGGAAAGAAGCTTTCTGAGAAACTGCTCTGTGTTCTGTTAATTCATCTCACAGAGTTACATCTTTTCCTTCAAGAAGCCTTTCGCTAAGGCTGTTCTTGTGGAATTGGCAAAGGGTTATTTGGAAGTCCATAGAGGGCCATGGTGAAAAAGTAAATATCTTCCGTTCAAAACTGGAAAGAAGCTTTCTGAGAAACTGCTCTGTGATCTGTTAATTCATCTCACAGAGTTACATCTTTCCCTTCAAGAAGCCTTTCGCTAAGGCTGTTCTTGTGGAATTGGCCAAGGGATACTGGGAAGCCCATAGAGGGCTATGTTGAAAAAGGAAATATCTTCCCTTCAAAACTGGAGAGAAGATTTCTGAGAAACTGCTCGGTCTTCTGTTAATTCATCTCACAGAGTTACATCTTTCCCTTCAAGAAGCCTTTCGCTAAGGCTGTTCTTGTGGAATTGGCAAAGGGATATTTGGAATCCCATAGAAGTCTATGGTGAAAAAGGAAATATCTTCCGTTCAAAACTGGAAAGAAGCTTTCTGAGGAACTGCTCTGTGTTCTGTTAATTCATCTCACAGAGTTACATCTTTCCCTTCAAGAAGCCTTTCGCTAAGGCTGTTCTTGTGGAATTGGCAAAGGGATATTTGGAAGCCCATAGAGGGCTATGGTGAAAAAGGAAATATCTTCCGTTAAAAACTGGAAAGAAGCTTTCTGAGTAAGAGCTCTGTGTTCTGTTAATTCATTTCACAGAGTTACATCTTTCCCTTCAAGAAGCCTTTCGCTAAGGCTGTTGTTGTGGAATTGGCAAAGTGATATTTGGAAGCCCTTAGAGGGCTATGGTGAAAAAGGAATTATCTTCCGTTCAAAATTGGAAAGAAGCTTTCTGAGAAACTGCTCTGTGTTCTGTTAATTCATCTCACAGAGTTACGTCTTTCCGTTCAAGAAGCTCTTCGCTAAGGTGTTCTTGTGGAATAGGCAAAGGGATATTTGGAAGCCCATAGAGGGCTATGGTGAAAAAGGAAATATCTTCCGTTCAAAACTGGAAAGAAGCTTTCTGATAAACTGCTCTGTGTTCTGTTAATTCATCTCACAGAGTTACATCTTTCCCTTCAAGAAGCCTTTCGCTGAGGCTCTTCTTGTGGAATTGGCAAAGGGATATTTAGAAGCCCATAGAGGGCTAAGGTGAAAAAGGAAATATCTTCCTTTCAAAACCGGAAAGAAGCGTTCTGATAAAATGCTCTGTGTTCTGTTAATTCATCGCACAGAGTTACATCTTTCCCTTCAAGAAGTCTTTCGCTAAGGCTGTTCTTGTGGAATTGGCAAAGGGATATTTGGAAGCCCATAGAGGGCTACGGTGGAAAGGGAAATATCTTCCGTTCAAAACTGGAAAGAAGCTTTCTGAGAAACTGCTCTGTGTTCTGTTAATTCATCTCACAGAGTTACATCTTTCCCTTCAAGAAGCCTTTCGCTAAGGTGTTCTTGTGGAATAGGCAAAGGGATATTTGGAAGCCCATAGAGGGCTATGGTGAAAAAGGAAATATCTTCCGTTCAAAACTGGAAAGAAGCTTTCTGATAAACTGCTCTGTGTTCTGTTAATTCATCTCACAGAGTTACATCTTTCCCTTCAAGAAGCCTTTCGCTGAGGCTCTTCTTGTGGAATTGGCAAAGGGATATTTCGAAGCCCATAAAGGGCTACGGTGAAAAAGAAAATATCTTCCGTTCAAAACTGGAAAGAAGCTTTCTGAGACACTGCTCTGTGTTCTGTTAATTCATCTCACAGAGTTACATCTTTCCCTTCAGGAAGCCTTTCGCTAAGGCTGTTCTTGTGGAATTGGCAAAGGGATATTTAGAAGCCCATAGAGGGCTAAGGTGAAAAAGGAAATGTCTTCCTTTCAAAACCGGAAAGAAGCGTTCTGATAAAATGCTCTGTGTTCTGTTAATTCATCGCACAGAGTTACATCTTTCCCTTCAAGAAGTCTTTCGCTAAGGCTGTTCTTGTGGAATTGGCAAAGGGATATTTGGAAGCCCATAGAGGGCTACGGTGAAAAGGGAAATATCTTCCGTTCAAAACTGGAAAGAAGCTTTCTGAGAAACTGCTCTGTGTTCTGTTAATTCATCTCACACAGTTACATCTTTTCCTTCAAGAAGCCTTTCGCTAAGGCTGTTCTTGTGGAATTGGCAAAGGGATATTTGGAAGCCCATAGAGGGCTATGGTGAAAAAGGAAATATCTTCCGTTCAAAACTGGAAAGAAGCTTTCTGAGAAACTGCTCTGTGTTTTGTTAATTCTTCTCACAATGTTATATCTTTCCCTTCTAGAAGCCTTTCGCTAAGGCTGTTCTTTAGGAATTGGCAAAGGGATATTTGGAAGACAATAGAGGGCTATGGTGAAAAAGGAAATATCGTCCGTTCAAAACTGGAAAGAAGCTTTCTGAGAAACTGCTCTGTGTTCTGTTAATTCATCTCACAGAGTTACATCTTTCCCTTCAAGAAGCCTTTCGCTAAGGCTGTTCTTGTGGAATTGGCAAATGGATATTTAGAAGACCGTAGAGGGCTAAGGTGAAAAAGGAAATATCTTCCGTTCAAAACTGGAAAGAAGCTTTCTGAGAAACTAATCTGTGTTCTGTTAGTTCATCTCACAGAGTCACAACTTTCCCTTCAAGAAGCCTTTCGCTAAGGCTGTTCTTGTGGAATTGGCAAAGGGATATTTGGAAGCCCATAGAGGGCCATGGTGAAAAAGGAAATATCTTCCATTCAAAACTGGAAAGAAGCTTTCTGAGAAACTGCTCTGTGTTCTGTTAATTCATCTCACCGAATTACATCTTTCCCTTCAAGAAGCCTTTCTCTATGGCTGTTCTTGTGGAATTAGCAAAGGGATATTTCGAAGCCCATAGAGGGCTATGGTGAAAAAGGAAACATCTTCCGTTCAAAACTGGAAAGAAGCTTTCTGAGAAACTGCTCTGTGTTCTGTTAATTCATCTCACAGAGTTACATCTTTCCCTTCAAGAAGCCTTTCGCTAAGGCTGTTCTTGTGGAATTGGCAAAGGGATATTTGGAAGCCCATAGAGGGTTACGGTGAAAAGGAAATATCTTCCGTTCAAAACTGGAAAGAAGCTTTCTGAGAAACTGCTCTGTGTTCTGTTAATTCATCTCACTGAGTTACATCTTTCCCTTCAAGAAGCCTTTCGCTAAGGCTGTTCTTGTGAAATTGGCAAAGGGATATTTGGAAGCCCATAGAGGGCTATGGTGAAAAAGCAAGTATCTTCCGTTCAAAACTGGAAAGAAGCTTTCTGAGAAACTGCTCTGTGTTCTGTTAATTCATCTCACAGAGTTACATCTTTTCCTTCAAGAAGCCTTTCGCTAAGGCTGTTCTTGTGGAATTGGCAAAGGGATATTTGGAAGCCCATAGAGGGCCATGGTGAAAAAGTAAATATCTTCCGTTCAAAACTGGAAAGAAGCTTTCTGAGAAACTGCTCTGTGATCTGTTAATTCATCTCACAGAGTTACATCTTTCCCTTCAAGAAGCCTTTCGCTAAGGCTGTTCTTGTGGAATTGGCCAAGGGATATTGGGAAGCCCATAGAGGGCTATGTTGAAAAAGGAAATATCTTCCCTTCAAAACTGGAGAGAAGATTTCTGAGAAACTGCTCGGTCTTCTGTTAATTCATCTCACAGAGTTACATCTTTCCCTTCAAGAAGCCTTTCGCTAAGGCTGTTCTTGTGGAATTGGCAAAGGGATATTTGGAATCCCATAGAGGTCTATGGTGAAAAAGGAAATATCTTCCGTTCAAAACTGGAAAGAAGCTTTCTGAGAAACTGCTCTGTGTTCTGTTAATTCATCTCACAGAGTTACATCTTTCCCTTCAAGAAGCCTTTCGCTAAGGCTGTTCTTGTGGAATTGGCAAAGGGATATTTGGAAGCCCATAGAGGGCTATGGTGAAAAAGGAAATATCTTCCGTTAAAAACTGGAAAGAAGCTTTCTGAGTAAGAGCTCTGTGTTCTGTTAATTCATTTCACAGAGTTACATCTTTCCCTTCAAGAAGCCTTTCGCTAAGGCTGTTGTTGTGGAATTGGCAAAGTGATATTTGGAAGCCCTTAGAGGGCTATGGTGAAAAAGGAATTATCTTCCGTTCAAAATTGGAAAGAAGCTTTCTGAGAAACTGCTCTGTGTTCTGTTAATTCATCTCACAGAGTTACGTCTTTCCGTTCAAGAAGCTCTTCGCTAAGGTGTTCTTGTGGAATAGGCAAAGGGATATTTGGAAGCCCATAGAGGGCTATGGTGAAAAAGGAAATATCTTCCGTTCAAAACTGGAAAGAAGCTTTCTGATAAACTGCTCTGTGTTCTGTTAATTCATCTCACAGAGTTACATCTTTCCCTTCAAGAAGCCTTTCGCTGAGGCTCTTCTTGTGGAATTGGCAAAGGGATATTTAGAAGCCCATAGAGGGCTAAGGTGAAAAAGGAAATATCTTCCTTTCAAAACCGGAAAGAAGCGTTCTGATAAAATGCTCTGTGTTCTGTTAATTCATCGCACAGAGTTACATCTTTCCCTTCAAGAAGTCTTTCGCTAAGGCTGTTCTTGTGGAATTGGCAAAGGGATATTTGGAAGCCCATAGAGGGCTACGGTGAAAAGGGAAATATCTTCCGTTCAAAACTGGAAAGAAGCTTTCTGAGAAACTGCTCTGTGTTCTGTTAATTCATCTCACACAGTTACATCTTTTCCTTCAAGAAGCCTTTCGCTAAGGCTGTTCTTGTGGAATTGGCAAAGGGATATTTGGAAGCCCATAGAGGGCTATGGTGAAAAAGGAAATACCTTCCGTTCAAAACTGGAAAGAAGCTTTCTGAGAAACTGCTCTGTGTTTTGTTAATTCTTCTAACAATGTTATATCTTTCCCTTCTAGAAGCCTTTCGCTAAGTCTGTTCTTTAGGAATTGGCAAAGGGATATTTGGAAGACAATAGAGGGCTATGGTGAAAAAGGAAATATCGTCCGTTCAAAACTGGAAAGAAGCTTTCTGAGAAACTGCTCTGTGTTCTGTTAATTCATCTCACAGAGTTACATCTTTCCCTTCAAGAAGCCTTTCGCTAAGGCTGTTCTTGTGGAATTGGCAAAGGGATATTTAGAAGCCCGTAGAGGGCTAAGGTGAAAAAGGAAATATCTTCCGTTCAAAACTGGAAAGAAGCTTTCTGAGAAAGTAATCTGTGTTCTGTTAGTTCATCTCACAGAGTCACAACTTTCCCTTCAAGAAGCCTTTCCTTAAGGCTGTTCTTGTGGAATTGGCAAAGGGATATTTGGAAGCCCATAGAGGGCCATGGTGAAAAAGGAAATATCTTCCATTCAAAACTGGAAAGAAGCTTTCTGAGAAACTGCTCTGTGTTCGGTTAATTCATATCCCAGAGTTACATCTTTCCCTTCAAGAAACCTTTCACTAAGGCTGTTCTTGTGGAGTTGGCAAAGGGATATTTGGAAGCCCATAGAGGGCTATGGTGAAAAAGGAAATATCTTCCGTTCAAAACTGGAAAGAATCTTCCTGAGAAACTGCTCTGTGTTCTGTTAATTCATCTCACAGAGTTACATCTTTCCCTTCAAGAAGCCTTTCGCTAAGGCTGTTCTGGTGGAATTAGCAAAGGGATATTTGGAACCCCTAGAGGGCTATGGTGAAAAACGAAATATCTTCCGTTCAAAACTGGAAAGAAGCTTTCTGAGAAACTGCTCTGTGTTCTGTTAATTCATCTCACAATGTTATATCTTTCCCTTCAAGAAGCCTTTCGCTAAGGCTGTTCTTGTGGAATTGGCAAAGTGATATTTGGAAGTCTATAGAGGGCTATGGTGAAAAAGGAAATATCTTCCGATCAAAACTTTAAAGAAGCTTTCTAAGAAACTGCTCGGTGTTCTGTTAATTCATCTCACAGAGTTACATCTTTCCCTTCAAGAAGCCTTTCGCTAAGGCTGTTCTTGTGGAATTGGCAAAGGGATATTTAGAAGCCCGTAAAGGGCTATGGTGAAAAAGGAAATATCTTCCGTTCAAACTGGAGAGAAGCATTCTGAGAAACTGCTCTCTGTTCTGTTAATTCCTCTCACAGATTTATAGCTTTCCCTTCAAGAAGCCTTTCGCTAAGGCTGTTCTTGTGGAATTGGCAAAGGGATATTTGGAAGCCCATAGAGGGCCATGGTGAAAAAGTAAATATCTACCGTTCAAAACTGGAAAGAAGCTTTCTGAGAAACTGCTCTGTGATCTGTTAATTCATCTCACAGAGTTACATCTTTCCCTTCAAGAAGCCTTTCGCTAAGGCTGTTCTTGTGGAATTGGCCAAGGGATATTGGGAAGCCCATAGAGGGCTATGTTGAAAAAGGAAATATCTTCCCTTCAAAACTGGAGAGAAGATTTCTGAGAAACTGCTCGGTCTTCTGTTAATTCATCTCACAGAGTTACATCTTTCCCTTCAAGAAGCCTTTCGCTAAGGCTGTTCTTGTGGAATTGGCAAAGGGATATTTGGAAGCCCATAGAGGTCTATGGTGAAAAAGGAAATATCTTCCGTTCAAAACTGGAAAGAAGCTTTCTGAGAAACTGCTCTGTGTTCTGTTAATTCATCTCACAGAGTTACATCTTTCCCTTCAAGAAGCCTTTCGCTAAGGCTGTTCTTGTGGAATTGGCAAAGGGATATTTGGAAGCCCATAGAGGGCTATGGTGAAAAAGGAAATATCTTCCGTTAAAAACTGGAAAGAAGCTTTCTGAGTAAGAGCTCTGTGTTCTGTTAATTCATTTCACAGAGTTACATCTTTCCCTTCAAGAAGCCTTTCGCTAAGGCTGTTGTTGTGGAATTGGCAAAGTGATATTTGGAAGCCCTTAGAGGGCTATGGTGAAAAAGGAATTATCTTCCGTTCAAAATTGGAAAGAAGCTTTCTGAGAAACTGCTCTGTGTTCTGTTAATTCATCTCACAGAGTTACATCTTTCCCTTCAATGAGCCGTTCGCTAAGGCTGTTCTTGTGGAATTGGCAAAGGGATATTTGGAAGCCCATACAGGGCTATGGTGAAAAAGGAAATATCGTCCGTTCAAAACTGGAAAGAAGCTTTCTGAGAAACTGCTCTGTGTTCTGTTAATTCATCTCACAGAGTTACGTCTTTCCGTTCAAGAAGCTCTTCGCTAAGGTGTTCTTGTGGAATAGGCAAAGGGATATTTGGAAGCCCATAGAGGGCTATGGTGAAAAAGGAAATATCTTCCGTTCAAAACTGGAAAGAAGCTTTCTGATAAACTGCTCTGTGTTCTGTTTATTCATCTCACAGAGTTACATCTTTCCCTTCAAGAAGCCTTTCGCTGAGGCTCTTCTTGTGGAATTGGCAAAGGGATATTTCGAAGCCCATAAAGGGCTACGGTGAAAAAGAAAATATCTTCCGTTCAAAACTGGAAAGAAGCTTTCTGAGACACTGCTCTGTGTTCTGTTAATTCATCTCACAGAGTTACATCTTTCCCTTCAGGAAGCCTTTCGCTAAGGCTGTTCTTGTGGAATTGGCAAAGGGATATTTAGAAGCCCATAGAGGGCTAAGGTGAAAAAGGAAATATCTTCCTTTCAAAACCGGAAAGAAGCGTTCTGATAAAATGCTCTGTGTTCTGTTAATTCATCGCACAGAGTTACATCTTTCCCTTCAAGAAGTCTTTCGCTAAGGCTGTTCTTGTGGAATTGGCAAAGGGATATTTGGAAGCCCATAGAGGGCTACGGTGAAAAGGGAAATATCTTCCGTTCAAAACTGGAAAGAAGCTTTCTGAGAAACTGCTCTGTGTTCTGTTAATTCATCTCACACAGTTACATCTTTTCCTTCAAGAAGCCTTTCGCTAAGGCTGTTCTTGTGGAATTGGCAAAGGGATATTTGGAAGCCCATAGAGGGCTATGGTGAAAAAGGAAATATCTTCCGTTCAAAACTGGAAAGAAGCTTTCTGAGAAACTGCTCTGTGTTTTGTTAATTCTTCTCACAATGTTATATCTTTCCCTTCTAGAAGCCTTTCGCTAAGGCTGTTCTTTAGGAATTGGCAAAGGGATATTTGGAAGACAATAGAGGGCTATGGTGAAAAAGGAAATATCGTCCGTTCAAAACTGGAAAGAAGCTTTCTGAGAAACTGCTCTGTGTTCTGTTAATTCATCTCACAGAGTTACATCTTTCCCTTCAAGAAGCCTTTCGCTAAGGCTGTTCTTGTGGAATTGGCAAAGGGATATTTAGAAGCCCGTAGAGGGCTAAGGTGAAAAAGGAAATATCTTCCGTTCAAAACTGGAAAGAAGCTTTCTGAGAAACTAATCTGTGTTCTGTTAGTTCATCTCACAGAGTCACAACTTTCCCTTCAAGAAGCCTTTCGCTAAGGCTGTTCTTGTGGAATTGGCAAAGGGATATTTGGAAGCCCATAGAGGGCCATGGTGAAAAAGGAAATATCTTCCATTCAAAACTGGAAAGAAGCTTTCTGAGAAACTGCTCTGTGTTCTGTTAATTCATCTCACCGAATTACATCTTTCCCTTCAAGAAGCCTTTCTCTATGGCTGTTCTTGTGGAATTAGCAAAGGGATATTTCGAAGCCCATAGAGGGCTATGGTGAAAAAGGAAACATCTTCCGTTCAAAACTGGAAAGAAGCTTTCTGAGAAACTGCTCTGTGTTCTGTTAATTCATCTCACAGAGTTACATCTTTCCCTTCAAGAAGCCTTTCGCTACGGCTGTTCTTGTGGAATTGGCAAAGGGATATTTGGAAGCCCATAGAGGGCTATGGTGAAAAAGGAAATATCTCCGTTCAAAACTGGAAATAAGCTTTCTGAGAAACTGCTCTGTGTTCGGTTAATTCATATCCCAGAGTTACATCTTTCCCTTCAAGAAACCTTTCACTAAGGCTGTTCTTGTGGAATTGGCAAAGGGATATTTGGAAGCCCATAGAGGGCTAAGGTGAAAAAGAAAATATCTTCCGTTCAAAACTGGAAAGAATCTTCCTGAGAAACTGCTCTGTGTTCTGTTAATTCATCTCACAGAGTTACATCTTTCCCTTCAAGAAGCCTTTCGCTAAGGCTGTTCTGGTGGAATTAGCAAAGGGATATTTGGAACCCCTAGAGGGCTATGGTGAAAAACGAAATATCTTCCGTTCAAAACTGGAAAGAAGCTTTCTGAGAAACTGCTCTGTGTTCTGTTAATTCATCTCACAATGTTATATCTTTCCCTTCAAGAAGCCTTTCGCTAAGGCTGTTCTTGTGGAATTGGCAAAGTGATATTTGGAAGTCTATAGAGGGCTATGGTGAAAAAGGAAATATCTTCCGATCAAAACTTTAAAGAAGCTTTCTAAGAAACTGCTCGGTGTTCTGTTAATTCATCTCACAGAGTTACATCTTTCCCTTCAAGAAGCCTTTCGATAAGGCTGTTCTTGTGGAATTGGCAAAGTGATATTTGGAAGCCCATAGAGGGCTATGGTGAAAAAGGAAATACCTGCCGTTCAAAACTGGAAAGAAGCTTTCTGAGAAACTGCTCTGTGTTCTCTTAATTCATGTCACAATGTTATATCTTTCCCTTCAAGAAGCCTTTCGCTAAGGCTGTTCTGGTGGAATTGACAAAGGGATATTTGGAAGCCCATAGAGGGCTATGGTGAAAAAGGAAATATGGTCCGTTCAAAACGGGAAAGAAGCTTTCTGTGAAACTGCTCTGTGTTCTGTTAATTCCTCACAAAGAGTTACATCTTTCCCTTAAAGAAGCCTTTCGCTAAGGCTGTTCTTGTGGAATTGGCAAAGGGATATTTAGAAGCCCTTAGAGGGCTAAGGTGAAAAAGGAAACATCTTCCGTTCAAAACTGGAAAGAAGCTTTCTGAGAAACTACTCTGTGTTCTGTTAGTTCATCTCACAGAGTCACAACTTTCCCTTCAAGAAGCCTTTCGCTAAGGCTGTTCTTGTGGAATTGGCAAAGGGATATTTGGAAGCCCTTAGAGGGACATGGTGAAAAAGGAAATATCTTCCATTCAAAACTGGAAAGAAGCTTTTTGAGAAACTGCTCTGTGTTCTGTTAATTCATCTCCCAGAGTTACATCTTTCCCTTCAAGAAGCCTTTCGCTAAGGCTGTTCTGATGGAATTAGCAAAGGGATATTTGGAACCCCTAGAGGGCTATGGTGAAAAAGGAAATATCTTCCGTTCAAAACTGGAAAGAAGCTTTCTGAGAAACTGCTCTGTGTTCTGTTAATTCATCTCACAATGTTAAATCTTTCCCTTCAAGAAGCCTTTCGCTAAGGCTGTTCTTGTGGAATTGGCAAAGTGATATTTGGAAGCCCATAGAGGGCTATGGTGAAAAAGGAAATATCTTCCGATCAAAACTAAAAAGAAGCTTTCTGAGAAACTGCTCGGTGTTCTGTTAATTCATCTCACAGAGTTACATCTTTCCCTTCAAGAAGCCTTTCGCTAAGGCTGTTCATGTGGAATTGGCAAAGGGATATTTAGAAGCCCGTAAAGGGCTATGGTGAAAAGGAAATATCTTCCGTTCAAACTGGAAAGAAGCATTCTGAGAAACTGCTCTCTGTTCTGTTAATTACTCTCACGGATTTATAACTTTCCCTTCAAGAAGCCTTTCGCTAAGGCTGTTCTTGTGGAATTGGCAAAGGGATATTTGGAAGCCCATAGAGGGCTATGGTGAAAAAGGAAATATCTTCCATTCAAAACTGGAAAGAAGCATTCTGAGAAACTGCTCTGTGTTCTCTTAATTCATCTCACAGAGTTACATCTTTCCCTTCAAGAAGCCTTTCGCTAAGGCTGTTCTTGTGGAATTGGGAAAGGGATATTTTGAAGCCCATAAGGGCTATGGTGAAAAAGGAAATATCTTCCGTTCAGAACTGGAAAGAAGCTTTCTGAGAAACTGCTCTGTGATCTGTTAATTCATCTCAGAATGTTACATCTTTCCTTTCAAGAAGCCTTTCGCTAAGGCTGTTCTTGTGGAATTGGCAAAGGGATATTTGGAAGCCCATAGAGGGCTATGGTGGAAAAGGAAATATCTTCCGTTCAAAACTGGAAAGAAGCTTTCTGAGAAACTGCTCTGTGTTCTGTTAATTCATCTCACAGAGTTACATCTTTCCCTTCAAGAAGCCTTTCGCTAAGGCTCTTCTTGTGGAATAGGCAAAGCTATATTTGGAAGCCCATAGAGAGCTATGGTGAAAAAGGAAATATCTTCCGTTCAAAAGTGGAAAGAAGCTTTCTGAGAAACTGCTCTGTGTTCTGTTGATTCATCTCAGAGAGTTACATCTTTCCCTTCAAGAAGCCTTTCGCTAAGGCTGTTCTTGTGGAATTGGCAAAGGGATACTTGGAAGCCCATAGAGGGCTATGGTGAAAAAGGAAATATCTTCCGTTCAAAACTGGAAAGAAGCTTTCTGAGAAACTGCTCTGTGTTCTGTTAATTCATCTCACAGAGTTACATCTTTCCCTTCAAGAAGCCTTTCGCTAAGGCTGTTCTTGTGGAATTTGCAAAGGGATATTTGGAAGCCCATAGAGGGTTACGGTGAAAAGGAAATATCTTCCGTTCAAAACTGGAAAGAAGCTTTCTGAGAAACTGCTCTGTGTTCTGTTAATTCATCTCACTGAGTTACATCTTTCCCTTCAAGAAGCCTTTCGCTAAGGCTGTTCTTGTGAAATTGGCAAAGGGATATTTGGAAGCCCATAGAGGGCTATGGTGAAAAAGCAAGTATCTTCCGTTCAAAACTGGAAAGAAGCTTTCTGAGAAACTGCTCTGTGTTCTGTTAATTCATCTCACAGAGTTACATCTTTTCCTTCAAGAAGCCTTTCGCTAAGGCTGTTCTTGTGGAATTGGCAAAGGGATATTTGGAAGCCCATAGAGGGCCATGGTGAAAAAGTAAATATCTTCCGTTCAAAACTGGAAAGAAGCTTTCTGAGAAACTGCTCTGTGATCTGTTAATTCATCTCACAGAGTTACATCTTTCCCTTCAAGAAGCCTTTCGCTAAGGCTGTTCTTGTGGAATTGGCCAAGGGATATTGGGAAGCCCATAGAGGGCTATGTTGAAAAAGGAAATATCTTCCCTTCAAAACTGGAGAGAAGATTTCTGAGAAACTGCTCGGTCTTCTGTTAATTCATCTCACAGAGTTACATCTTTCCCTTCAAGAAGCCTTTCGCTAAGGCTGTTCTTGTGGAATTGGCAAAGGGATATTTGGAAGCCCATAGAGGTCTATGGTGAAAAAGGAAATATCTTCCGTTCAAAACTGGAAAGAAGCTTTCTGAGAAACTGCTCTGTGTTCTGTTAATTCATCTCACAGAGTTACATCTTTCCCTTCAAGAAGCCTTTCGCTAAGGCTGTTCTTGTGGAATTGGCAAAGGGATATTTGGAAGCCCATAGAGGGCTATGGTGAAAAAGGAAATATCTTCCGTTAAAAACTGGAAAGAAGCTTTCTGAGTAAGAGCTCTGTGTTCTGTTAATTCATTTCACAGAGTTACATCTTTCCCTTCAAGAAGCCTTTCGCTAAGGCTGTTGTTGTGGAATTGGCAAAGTGATATTTGGAAGCCCTTAGAGGGCTATGGTGAAAAAGGAATTATCTTCCGTTCAAAATTGGAAAGAAGCTTTCTGAGAAACTGCTCTGTTCTGTTAATTCATCTCACAGAGTTACATCTTTCCCTTCAATGAGCCGTTCGCTAAGGCTGTTCTTGTGGAATTGGCAAAGGGATATTTGGAAGCCCATAAAGGGCTATGGTGAAAAAGGAAATATCGTCCGTTCAAAACTGGAAAGAAGCTTTCTGAGAAACTGCTCTGTGTTCTGTTAATTCATCTCACAGAGTTACGTCTTTCCGTTCAAGAAGCTCTTCGCTAAGGTGTTCTTGTGGAATAGGCAAAGGGATATTTGGAAGCCCATAGAGGGCTATGGTGAAAAAGGAAATATCTTCCGTTCAAAACTGGAAAGAAGCTTTCTGATAAACTGCTCTGTGTTCTGTTAATTCATCTCACAGAGTTACATCTTTCCCTTCAAGAAGCCTTTCGCTGAGGCTCTTCTTGTGGAATTGGCAAAGGGATATTTAGAAGCCCATAGAGGGCTAAGGTGAAAAAGGAAATATCTTCCTTTCAAAACCGGAAAGAAGCTTTCTGAGAAACTGCTCTGTGTTCTGTTAATTCATCGCACAGAGTTACATCTTTCCCTTCAAGAAGTCTTTCGCTAAGGCTGTTCTTGTGGAATTGGCAAAGGGATATTTGGAAGCCCATAGAGGGCTACGGTGAAAAGGGAAATATCTTCCGTTCAAAACTGGAAAGAAGCTTTCTGAGAAACTGCTCTGTGTTCTGTTAATTCATCTCACACAGTTACATCTTTTCCTTCAAGAAGCCTTTCGCTAAGGCTGTTCTTGTGGAATTGGCAAAGGGATATTTGGAAGCCCATAGAGGGCTATGGTGAAAAAGGAAATACCTCCCGTTCAAAACTGGAAAGAAGCTTTCTGAGAAACTGCTCTGTGTTTTGTTAAGTCTTCTCACAATGTTATATCTTTCCCTTCTAGAAGCCTTTCGCTAAGGCTGTTCTTTAGGAATTGGCAAAGGGATATTTTGAAGACAATAGAGGGCTATGCTGAAAAAGGAAATATCGTCCGTTCAAAACTGGAAAGAAGCTTTCTGAGAAACTGCTCTGTGTTCTGTTAATTCATCTCACAGAGTTACATCTTTCCCTTCAAGAAGCCTTTCGCTAAGGCTGTTCTTGTGGAATTGGCAAAGGGATATTTAGAAGCCCGTAGAGGGCTAAGGTGAAAAAGGAAATACCTGCCGTTCAAAACTGGAAAGAAGCTTTCTGAGAAACTGCTCTGTGTTCTCTTAATTCATGTCACAATGTTATATCTTTCCCTTCAAGAAGCCTTTCGCTAAGGCTGTTCTGGTGGAATTGACAAAGGGATATTTGGAAGCCCATAGAGGGCTATGGTGAAAAAGGAAATATGGTCCGTTCAAAACGGGAAAGAAGCTTTCTGTGAAACTGCTCTGTGTTCTGTTAATTCCTCACAAAGAGTTACATCTTTCCCTTAAAGAAGCCTTTCGCTAAGGCTGTTCTTGTGGAATTGGCAAAGGGATATTTAGAAGCCCTTAGAGGGCTAAGGTGAAAAAGGAAACATCTTCCGTTCAAAACTGGAAAGAAGCTTTCTGAGAAACTACTCTGTGTTCTGTTAGTTCATCTCACAGAGTCACAACTTTCCCTTCAAGAAGCCTTTCGCTAAGGCTGTTCTTGTGGAATTGGCAAAGGGATATTTGGAAGCCCTTAGAGGGACATGGTGAAAAAGGAAATATCTTCCATTCAAAACTGGAAAGAAGCTTTTTGAGAAACTGCTCTGTGTTCTGTTAATTCATCTCCCAGAGTTACATCTTTCCCTTCAAGAAGCCTTTCGCTAAGGCTGTTCTGATGGAATTAGCAAAGGGATATTTGGAACCCCTAGAGGGCTATGGTGAAAAACGAAATATCTTCCGTTCAAAACTGGAAAGAAGCTTTCTGAGAAACTGCTCTGTGTTCTGTTAATTCATCTCACAATGTTATATCTTTCCCTTCAAGAAGCCTTTCGCTAAGGCTGTTCTTGTGGAATTGGCAAAGTGATATTTGGAAGTCTATAGAGGGCTATGGTGAAAAAGGAAATATCTTCCGATCAAAACTTTAAAGAAGCTTTCTAAGAAACTGCTCGGTGTTCTGTTAATTCATCTCACAGAGTTACATCTTTCCCTTCAAGAAGCCTTTCGCTAAGGCTGTTCTTGTGGAATTGGCAAAGGGATATTTAGAAGCCCGTAAAGGGCTATGGTGAAAAAGGAAATATCTTCCGTTCAAACTGGAAAGAAGCATTCTGAGAAACTGCTCTCTGTTCTGTTAATTCCTCTCACAGATTTATAGCTTTCCCTTCAAGAAGCCTTTCGCTAAGGCTGTTCTTGTGGAATTGGCAAAGGGATATTTGGAAGCCCCCAGAGGGCTATGGTGAAAAAGGAAATATCTTCCGTTCAAAACTGGAAAGAAGCTTTCGGAGAAACTGCTCTGTGTTCTGTTAATTCATCTCACAGAGTTACATCTTTCCCTTCAAGAAGCCTTTCGATAAGGCTGTTCTTGTGGAATTGGCAAAGTGATATTTGGAAGCCCATAGAGGGCTATGGTGAAAAAGGAAATACCTGCCGTTCAAAACTGGAAAGAAGCTTTCTGAGAAACTGCTCTGTGTTCTCTTAATTCATGTCACAATGTTATATCTTTCCCTTCAAGAAGCCTTTCGCTAAGGCTGTTCTTGTGGAATTGGCAAAGGGATATTTGGAAGCCCATAGAGGGCTATGGTGAAAAAGGAAATATGGTCCGTTCAAAAAGGGAAAGAAGCTTTCTGTGAAACTGCTCTGTGTTCTGTTAATTCCTCACAAAGAGTTACATCTTTCCCTTAAAGAAGCCTTTCGCTAAGGCTGTTCTTGTGGAATTGGCAAAGGGATATTTAGAAGCCCTTAGAGGGCTAAGGTGAAAAAGGAAATATCTTCCGTTCAAAACTGGAAAGAAGCTTTCTGAGAAACTACTCTGTGTTCTGTTAGTTCATCTCACAGAGTCACAACTTTCCCTTCAAGAAGCCTTTCGCTAAGGCTGTTCTTGTGGAATTGGCAAAGGGATATTTGGAAGCCCTTAGAGGGACATGGTGAAAAAGGAAATATCTTCCATTCAAAACTGGAAAGAAGCTTTCTGAGAAACTGCTCTGTGTTCTGTTAATTCATCTCACAGAGTTACATCTTTCCCTTCAAGAAGCCTTTCGCTAAGGCTCTTCTTGTGGAATAGGCAAAGCTATATTTGGAAGCCCATAGAGAGCTATGGTGAAAAAGGAAATATCTTCCGTTCAAAAGTGGAAAGAAGCTTTCTGAGAAACTGCTCTGTGTTCTGTTAATTCATCTCACAGAGTTACATCTTTCCCTTCAAGAAGCCTTTCGCTAAGGCTGTTCTTGTGGAATTGGCAAAGGGATACTTGGAAGCCCATAGAGGGCTATGGTGAAAAAGGAAATATCTTCCGTTCAAAACTGGAAAGAAGCTTTCTGAGAAACTGCTCTGTGTTCTGTTAATTCATCTCACAGAGTTACATCTTTCCCTTCAAGAAGCCTTTCGCTAAGGCTGTTCTTGTGGAATTGGCAAAGGGATATTTGGAAGCCCATAGAGGGTTACGGTGAAAAGGAAATATCTTCCGTTCAAAACTGGAAAGAAGCTTTCTGAGAAACTGCTCTGTGTTCTGTTAATTCATCTCACTGAGTTACATCTTTCCCTTCAAGAAGCCTTTCGCTAAGGCTGTTCTTGTGAAATTGGCAAAGGGATATTTGGAAGCCCATAGAGGGCTATGGTGAAAAAGCAAGTATCTTCCGTTCAAAACTGGAAAGAAGCTTTCTGAGAAACTGCTCTGTGTTCTGTTAATTCATCTCACAGAGTTACATCTTTTCCTTCAAGAAGCCTTTCGCTAAGGCTGTTCTTGTGGAATTGGCAAAGGGATATTTGGAAGCCCATAGAGGGCTATGGTGAAAAAGGAAATATCTTCCGTTCAAAACTGGAAAGAAGCTTTCTGAGAAACTGCTCTGTTATCTGTTAATTCATCTCACAAAGTTACATCTTTCCCTTCAAGAAGCCTTTCGTTAAGGCTGTTCTTGTGGAATTAGCAAAGGGATATTTGGAAGCCCATACAGGGCTATGGTGAAAAAGGAAATATCGTCCGTTCAAAACTGGAAAGAAGCTTTCTGAGAAACTGCTCTGTGTTCTGTTAATTCATCTCACAGAGTTACGTCTTTCCGTTCAAGAAGCTCTTCGCTAAGGTGTTCTTGTGGAATAGGCAAAGGGATATTTGGAAGCCCATAGAGGGCTATGGTGAAAAAGGAAATATCTTCCGTTCAAAACTGGAAAGAAGCTTTCTGATAAACTGCTCTGTGTTCTGTTAATTCATCTCACAGAGTTACATCTTTCCCTTCAAGAAGCCTTTCGCTGAGGCTCTTCTTGTGGAATTGGCAAAGGGATATTTCGAAGCCCATAAAGGGCTACGGTGAAAAAGAAAATATCTTCCGTTCAAAACTGGAAAGACGCTTTCTGAGACACTGCTCTGTGTTCTGTTAATTCATCTCACAGAGTTACATCTTTCCCTTCAGGAAGCCTTTCGCTAAGGCTGTTCTTGTGGAATTGGCAAAGGGATATTTAGAAGCCCATAGAGGGCTAAGGTGAAAAAGGAAATATCTTCCTTTCAAAACCGGAAAGAAGCGTTCTGATAAAATGCTCTGTGTTCTGTTAATTCATCGCACAGAGTTACATCTTTCCCTTCAAGAAGTCTTTCGCTAAGGCTGTTCTTGTGGAATTGGCAAAGGGATATTTGGAAGCCCATAGAGGGCTACGGTGAAAAGGGAAATATCTTCCGTTCAAAACCTGAAAGAAGCTTTATGAGAAACTGCTCTGTGTTCTGTTAATTCATCTCACACAGTTACATCTTTTCCTTCAAGAAGCCTTTCGCTAAGGCTGTTCTTGTGGAATTGGCAAAGGGATATTTGGAAGCCCATAGAGGGCTATGGTGAAAAAGGAAATATCTTCCGTTCAAAACTGGAAAGAAGCTTTCTGAGAAACTGCTCTGTGTTTTGTTAATTCTTCTCACAATGTTATATCTTTCCCTTCTAGAAGCCTTTCGCTAAGGCTGTTCTTTAGGAATTGGCAAAGGGACACTTGGAAGACAATAGAGGGCTATGGTGAAAAAGGAAATATCGTCCGTTCAAAACTGGAAAGAAGCTTTCTGAGAAACTGCTCTGTGTTCTGTTAATTCATCTCACAGAGTTACGTCTTTCCCTTCAAGAAGCCTTTCGCTAAGGCTGTTCTTGTGGAATTGGCAAAGGGATATTTAGAAGCCCGTAGAGGGCTAAGGTGAAAAAGGAAATATCTTCCGTTCAAAACTGGAAAGAAGCTTTCTGAGAAACTAATCTGTGTTCTGTTAGTTCATCTCACAGAGTCACAACTTTCCCTTCAAGAAGCCTTTCGCTAAGGCTGTTCTTGTGGAATTGGCAAAGGGATATTTGGAAGCCCATAGAGGGCCATGGTGAAAAAGGAAATATCTTCCATTCAAAACTGGAAAGAAGCTTTCTGAGAATCTGCTCTGTGTTCTGTTAATTCATCTCACCGAATTACATCTTTCCCTTCAAGAAGCCTTTCTCTATGGCTGTTCTTGTGGAATTAGCAAAGGGATATTTCGAAGCCCATAGAGGGCTATGGTGAAAAAGGAAACATCTTCCGTTCAAAACTGGAAAGAAGCTTTCTGAGAAACTGCTCTGTGTTCTGTTAATTCATCTCACAGAGTTACATCTTTCCCTTCAAGAAGCCTTTCGCTACGGCTGTTCTTGTGGAATTGGCAAAGGGATATTTGGAAGCCCATAGAGGGCTATGGTGAAAAAGGAAATATCTCCGTTCAAAACTGGAAATAAGCTTTCTGAGAAACTGCTCTGTGTTCGGTTAATTCATATCCCAGAGTTACATCTTTCCCTTCAAGAAACCTTTCACTAAGGCTGTTCTTGTGGAGTTGGCAAAGGGATATTTGGAAGCCCATAGAGGGCTATGGTGAAAAAGGAAATATCTTCCGTTCAAAACTGGAAAGAATCTTCCTGAGAAACTGCTCTGTGTTCTGTTTATTCATCTCAAAGAGTTACATCTTTCCCTTCAAGAAGCCTTTCGCTAAGGCTGTTCTGGTGGAATTAGCAAAGGGATATTTGGAACCCCTAGAGGGCTATGGTGAAAAACGAAATATCTTCCGTTCAAAACTGGAAAGAAGCTTTCTGAGAAACTGCTCTGTGTTCTGTTAATTCATCTCACAATGTTATATCTTTCCCTTCAAGAAGCCTTTCGCTAAGGCTGTTCTTGTGGAATTGGCAAAGTGATATTTGGAAGTCTATAGAGGGCTATGGTGAAAAAGGAAATATCTTCCGATCAAAACTTTAAAGAAGCTTTCTAAGAAACTGCTCGGTGTTCTGTTAATTCATCTCACAGAGTTACATCTTTCCCCTCAAGAAGCCTTTCGCTAAGGCTGTTCTTGTGGAATTGGCAAAGGGATATTTGGAAGCCCCCAAGGGCTATGGTGAAAAAGGAAATATCTTCCGTTCAAAACTGGAAAGAAGCTTTCTGAGAAACTGCTCTGTGTTCTGTTAATTCATCTCACAATGTTATATCTTTCCCTTCAAGAAGCCTTTCGCTAAGGCTGTTCTTGTGGAATTGGCAAAGGGATATTTAGAAGCCCGTAAAGGGCTATGGTGAAAAAGGAAATATCTTCCGTTCAAACTGGAAAGAAGCATTCTGAGAAACTGCTCTCTGTTCTGTTAATTCCTCTCACAGATTTATAGCTTTCCCTTCAAGAAGCCTTTCGCTAAGGCTGTTCTTGTGGAATTGGCAAAGGGATATTTGGAAGCCCCCAAGGGCTATGGTGAAAAAGGAAATATCTTCCGTTCAAAACTGGAAAGAAGCTTTCGGAGAAACTGCTCTGTGTTCTGTTAATTCATCTCACAGAGTTACATCTTTCCCTTCAAGAAGCCTTTCGATAAGGCTGTTCTTGTGGAATTGGCAAAGTGATATTTGGAAGCCCATAGAGGGCTATGGTGAAAAAGGAAATACCTGCCGTTCAAAACTGGAAAGAAGCTTTCTGAGAAACTGCTCTGTGTTCTCTTAATTCATGTCACAATGTTATATCTTTCCCTTCAAGAAGCCTTTCGCTAAGGCTGTTCTTGTGGAATTGGCAAAGGGATATTTGGAAGCCCATAGAGGGCTATGGTGAAAAAGGAAATATGGTCCGTTCAAAAAGGGAAAGAAGCTTTCTGAGAAACTGCTCTGTGTTCTGTTAATTCATCTCACAGAGTTACATCTTTCCCTTCAAGAAGCCTTTCGCTAAGGCTGTTCTTGTGGAATTGGCAAAGGGATATTTAGAAGCCCGTAGAGGTCTATGGTGAAAAAGGAAATATCTTCCGTTCAAAACTGGAAAGAAGCATTCTGAGAAACTGCTCTCTGTTCGGTTAATTCCTCTAACAGAGTTACAGCTTTGCCTTCAAGAAGCCTTTCGCTAAGGCTGTTCTTGTGGAATTGGCAAAGGGATATTTGGAAGCCCATAGAAGGCTATGGTGAAAAAGGAATTATCTTCCGCTCAAAACTGGAAAGAAGCTTTCTGAGAAACTGCTCTGTGTTCTCTTAATTCATCTCACAGAGTTACATCTTTCTGTTCAAGAAGCTTTTCGCTAAGGCTGTTCTTGTGGAATTGGCAAAGGGATATTTGGAAGCCCATAGAGGGCTATGGTGAAAAAGGAAATATCTTCCGTTCAAAATGGAAAGAAGCTTTCTGAGAAACTGCTCTGTGTTCTGTTAATTCATCTCACAGAGTTACATCTTTCCCTTCAAGAAGCATTTCGCTAAGGTTGTTCTTGTGGAATTGGCAAAGTGATATTTGGAAGACCATAGAGGGCTAAGGAGAAAAAGGAAATATCTTTCGTTCAAAACTGGAAAGAAGCTTTCTGAGAAACTGCTCTGTGTTCTCTTATTCATCTCTCAGAGTCACAACTTTCCCTTTAAGAAGCCTTTCGCTAAGGCTGTTCTTGTGGAATTGGCAAAGGGATATTTGGAAGCCCATAGAGGGCCATGGTGAAAAAGGAAATATCTTCCATTCAAAACTGGAAAGAAGCTTTCTGAGAAACTGATCTGTGTTCTGTTAATTCATCTCACAGAGTTACATCTTTCCGTTCAAGAAGCCTTTCGCTATGGCTGTTCTTGTGGAATTGGCAAAGGGATATTTCGAAGCCCATAAAGGGCTACGGTGAAAAAGGAAATATCTTCCGTTCAAAACTGGAAAGAAGCTTTCTGAGAAACTGTTCTGTGTTCTGTTAATTCATGTAACAAAGTTATATCTTTACCTTCAAGAAGCCTTTCGCTAAGGCTGTTCTTGTGGAATTGGCAAAGGGATATTTGGAAGCCCATAGAGGGCCATGGTGAAAAAGTAAATATCTTCCGTTCAAACCTGGAAAGAAGCTTTCTGAGAAACTGCTCTGTGATCTGTTAATTCATCTCACAGAGTTACATCTTTCCCTTCAAGAAGCCTTTCGCTAAGGCTGTTCTTGTGGAATTGGCCAAGGGATATTGGGAAGCCCATAGAGGGCTATGGTGGAAAAGGAAATATCTTCCGTTCAAAACTGGAAAGAAGCTTTCTGAGAAACTGCTCTGTGTTCTGTTAATTCATCTCACAGAGTTACATCTTTCCCTTCAAGAAGCCTTTCGCTAAGGCTCTTCTTGTGGAATAGGCAAAGCTATATTTGGAAGCCCATAGAGAGCTATGGTGAAAAAGGAAATATCTTCCGTTCAAAAGTGGAAAGAAGCTTTCTGAGAAACTGCTCTGTGTTCTGTTAATTCATCTCACAGAGTTACATCTTTCCCTTCAAGAAGCCTTTCGCTAAGGCTGTTCTTGTGGAATTGGCAAAGGGATACTTGGAAGCCCATAGAGGGCTATGGTGAAAAAGGAAATATCTTCCGTTCAAAACTGGAAAGAAGCTTTCTGAGAAACTGCTCTGTGTTCTGTTAATTCATCTCACAGAGTTACATCTTTCCCTTCAAGAAGCCTTTCGCTAAGGCTGTTCTTGTGGAATTGGCAAAGGGATATTTGGAAGCCCATAGAGGGTTACGGTGAAAAGGAAATATCTTCCGTTCAAAACTGGAAAGAAGCTTTCTGAGAAACTGCTCTGTGTTCTGTTAATTCATCTCACTGAGTTACATCTTTCCCTTCAAGAAGCCTTTCGCTAAGGCTGTTCTTGTGAAATTGGCAAAGGGATATTTGGAAGCCCATAGAGGGCTATGGTGAAAAAGCAAGTATCTTCCGTTCAAAACTGGAAAGAAGCTTTCTGAGAAACTGCTCTGTGTTCTGTTAATTCATCTCACAGAGTTACATCTTTTCCTTCAAGAAGCCTTTCGCTAAGGCTGTTCTTGTGGAATTGGCAAAGGGATATTTGGAAGCCCATAGAGGGCTATGGTGAAAAAGGAAATATCTTCCGTTCAAAACTGGAAAGAAGCTTTCTGAGAAACTGCTCTGTTATCTGTTAATTCATCTCACAAAGTTACATCTTTCCCTTCAAGAAGCCTTTCGTTAAGGCTGTTCTTGTGGAATTGGCAAAGGGATATTTAGAAGCCCATAGAGGGCTATGGTGAAAAAGGAAATATCTTCCGTTCAAAACTGGAAGGAAGCTTTCTGAGAAACTACTCTGTGTTCTGTTAATTCATCTCACAGAGTTACATCTTTCCCTTCAAGAAGCCTTTCGCTAAGGCTGTTCTTGTGGAATTGGCAAAGTGATATTTGGAAGCCCTTAGAGGGCTATGGTGAAAAAGGAAATATCTTCCGTTCAAAACTGGAAAGAAGTTTTCTCAGAAACTGCTCTGTGTTCTGTTAATTCATCTCACAATGTTATATCTTTCCCTTCAAGAAGCCTTTCGCTAAGGCTGTTCTTGTGGAATTGGCAAAGTGATATTTGGAAGCCCATAGAGGGCTATGGTGAAAAGGGAAATATCTTCCGTTCAAAACTGGAAAGAAGCTTTCTGAGAAACTGCTCTGTGTTCTGTTAATTCATCTCACAGAGTTACATCTTTCCCTTCAAGAAGCCTTTCGCTAAGGCTGTTCTTGTGGAATTGGCAAAGGGATATTTAGAAGACCGTAGAGGTCTATGGTGAAAAAGGAAATATCTTCCGTTCAAAACTGGAAAGAAGCATTCTGAGAAACTGCTCTCTGTTCGGTTAATTCCTCTCACAGAGTTACAGCTTTGCCTTCAAGAAGCCTTTCGCTAAGGCTGTTCTTGTGGAATTGGCAAAGGGATATTTGGAAGCCCATAGAAGGCTATGGTGAAAAAGGAATTATCTTCCGCTCAAAACTGGAAAGAAGCTTTCTGAGAAACTGCTCTGTGTTCTCTTAATTCATCTCACAGAGTTACATCTTTCTGTTCAAGAAGCTTTTCACTAAGGCTGTTCTAGTGGAATTGGCAAAGGGATATTTGGAAGCCCATAGAGGGCTATGGTGAAAAAGGAAATATCTTCCGTTCAAAATGGAAAGAAGCTTTCTGAGAAACTGCTCTGTGTTCTGTTAATTCATCTCACAGAGTTACATCTTTCCCTTCAAGAAGCATTTCGCTAAGGCTGTTCTTGTGGAATTGGCAAAGTGATATTTGGAAGACCATCGAGGGCTAAGGAGAAAAAGGAAATATCTTTCGTTCAAAACTGGAAAGAAGCTTTCTGAGAAACTGCTCTGTGTTCTCTTAATTCATCTCTCAGAGTCACAACTTTCCCTTCAAGAAGCCTTTCGCTAAGGCTGTTCTTGTGGAATTGGCAAAGGGATATTTGGAAGCCCATAGAGGGCCATGGTGAAAAAGGAAATATCTTCCATTCAAAACTGGAAAGAAGCTTTCTGAGAAACTGATCTGTGTTCTGTTAATTCATCTCACAGAGTTACATCTTTCCGTTCAAGAAGCCTTTCGCTATGGCTGTTCTTGTGGAATTGGAAAAGGGATATTTCGAAGCCCATAAAGGGCTACGGTGAAAAAGGAAATATCTTCCGTTCAAAACTGGAGAGAAGCTTTCTGAGAAACTGTTCTGTGTTCTGTTAATTCATGTAACAAAGTTATATCTTTCCCTTCAAGAAGCCTTTCGCTAAGGCTGTTCTTGTGGAATTGGCAAAGGGATATTTGGAAACCCATAGAGGGCTATGGTGAAAAAGGAAATATCGTCCGCTCAAAACTGGAAAGAAGCTTTCTGAGAAACTGCTCTGTGTTCTGTTAATTCATCTCACAGAGTTACATCTTTCCCTTCAAGAAGCCTTTCGCTAAGGCTGTTCTTGTGGAATTGGCAAAGGGATATTTAGAAGCCCGTAGAGGGCTATGGTGAGAAAGGAAATATCTTCCGTTCAAAACTGGAAACAAGCTTTCTGAGAACCTACTCTGTGTTCTGTTAATTCATCTCACATAGTTACAGCTTTCCCTTCAAGAAGCCTTTCGCTAAGGCTGTTCTTGTGGAATTGGCAAAGGGATATTGGGAAGCCCATAGAGGGCTATGGTGAAAAAGAAATCTCTTCCGCTCAAAATTGGAAAGAAGCTTTCTGAGAAACTGCTCTGTGATCTGTTAATTCATCTCACAGAGTTACATGTTTCCCTTCAAGAAGCCTTTCGCTAAGGCTGTTCTTGTGGAATTGGCAAAGGGATATTTGGAAGCCCTTAGAGGGGTATGGTGAAAAGGGAAATATCTTCCGTTCAAAACTGGAAAGAAGCTTTCTGAGAAACTGCTCTGTGTTCTGTTAATTCATCTCACAGAATTACATCTTTCCCTTCAAGAAGCCTTTCGCTAAGGCTGTTCTTGTGGAATTGGCAAAGGGATATTTTGAAGCCCATAGTGGGATAGGGTGAAAAAGGAAATATCTTCCGTTCAAAACTGGAAAGAAGGTTTCTAAGAAACTGCTCTGTGATCTGTTAATTCATCTCACAAAGTTACATCTTTCCCTTCAAGAAGCCTTTCGCTAAGGCTGTTCTTGTGGAATTGGCAAAGGGATATTTGGAAGCCCATAGAGGGCTATGGTGAAAAAAGGAAATATCTGCCGTTCAAAACTGGAATGAAGCTTTCTGAGAAACTGCTCTGTGTTCTGTTAATTCATCTCACAGAGTTACATCTTTCCCTTCAAGAAGCCTTTCACTAAGGCTGTTTGTGGAATTGGCAAAGTGATATTTGGAAGCCCATAGAGGGCTATGGTGAAAAAGGAAATATCTCCCGTTCAAAACTGGAAAGAAGCTTTCTGAGAAACTGCTCTGTGTTCTCTTAATTCATCTCACAATGTTATATCTTTCCCTTCAAGAAGCCTTTCGCTAAGGCTGTTCTTGTGGAATTGGCAAAGGGATATTTGGAAGCCCATAGAGGGCTATGGTGAAAAAGGAAATATCGTCCGTTCAAAACTGGAAAGAAGCTTTCTGAGAAACTGCTCTGTGTTCTGTTAATTCCTCTCACAGAGTTACATCTTTCCCTTCAAGAAGCCTTTCGCTAAGGCTATTCTTGTGGAATTGGCAAAGGGATATTTAGAAGCCCTTAGAGGGCTAAGGTGAAAAAGGAAATATCTTCCGTTCAAAACTGGAAAGAAGCTTTCTGAGAAACTGCTGTGTGTTCTGTTAGTTCATCTCACAGAGTTACAGCTTTCCCTTCAAGAAGCCTTTCGCTAAGTCTGTTCTTGTGGAATTGGCAAAAGAATATTTGGAAGCGCATAGAGGGCTAAGGTGAAAAAGGAAATATCTTCCATTCAAAACTGGAAAGAAGCTTTCTGAGAAACTGCTCTGTGTTCTGTTAATTCATCTCCCAGAGTTACATCTTTCCCTTCAAGAAGCCTTTCGCTAAGGCTGTTCTGGTGGAATTAGCAAAGGGATATTTGGAACCCCTAGAATGCTATGGTGAAAAAGGAAATATCTTCCGTTCAAAACTGGAAAGAAGCTTTCTGAGAAACTGCTCTGTGTTCTGTTAATTCATCTCACAATGTTATATCTTTCCCTTCAAGAAGCCTTTCGCTAAGGCTGTTCTTGTGGAATTGGCAAAGTGATATTTGGAAGCCTATACAGGGCTATAGTGAAAAAGGAAATATCTTCCGATCAAAACTTTAAAGAAGCTTTCTAAGAAACTGCTCGGTATTCTGTTAATTCATCTCACAGAGTTACATCTTTCCCTTCAAGAAGCCTTTCGCTAAGGCTGTTCTTGTGGAATTGGCAAAGGGATATTTAGAAGCCCGTAAAGGGCTATGGTGAAAAAGGAAATATCTTCCGTTCAAACTGGAAAGAAGCATTCTGAGAAACTGCTCTCTGTTCTGTTAATTCCTCTCACAGATTTATAGCTTTCCCTTCAAGAAGCCTTTCGCTAAGGCTGTTCTTGTGGAATTGGCAAAGGGATATTTGGAAACCCCCAGAGGGCTATGGTGAAAAAGGAAATATCTTCCGTTCAAAACTGGAAAGAAGTTTTCTGAGAAACTGCTCTGTGTTCTGTTAATTCATCTCACAGAGTTACATCTTTCCCTTCAAGAAGCCTTTCGATAAGGCTGTTCTTGTGGAATTGGCAAAGTGATATTTGGAAGCCCATAGAGGGCTATGGTGAAAAAGGAAATATCTCCCGTTCAAAACTGGAAAGAAACTTTCTGAGAAACTGCTCTGTGTTCTCTTAATTCATGTCAAAATGTTATATCTTTCCCTTCAAGAAGCCTTTCGCTAAGGCTGTTCTTGTGGAATTGACAAAGGGATATTTGGAAGCCCATAGAGGGCTATGGTGAAAAAGGAAATATGGTCCGTTCAAAACTGGAAAGAAGCTTTCTGAGAAACTGCTCTGTGTTCTGCTAATTCCTCTCAAAGAGTTACATCTTTCCCTTAAAGAAGCCTTTCGCTAAGGCTATTCTTGTGGAATTGGCAAAGGGATATTTAGAAGCCCTTAGAGGGCTAAGGTGAAAAAGGAAATATCTTCCATTCAAAACTGGAAAGAAGCTTTCTGAGAAACTGCTCTGTGTTCTGTTAATTCATCTCCCAGAGTTACATCTTTCCCTTCAAGAAGCCTTTCGCTAAGGCTGTTCTGATGGAATTAGCAAAGGGATATTTGGAACCCCTAGAGGGCTATGGTGAAAAAGGAAATATCTTCCGTTCAAAACTGGAAAGAAGCTTTCTGAGAAACTGCTCTGTGTTCTGTTAATTCATCTCACAATGTTATATCTATCCCTTCAAGAAGCCTTTCGCTAAGGCTGTTCTTGTGGAATTGGCAAAGTGATATTTGGAAGCCCATAGAGGGCTATGGTGAAAAAGGAAATATCTTCCGATCAAAACTGGAAAGAAGCTTTCTGAGAAACTGCTCGGTGTTCTGTTAATTCATCTCACAGAGTTACATCTTTCCCTTCAAGAAGCCTTTCGCTAAGGCTGTTCTTGTGGAATTGGCAAAGGGATATTTAGAAGCCCCTAAAGGGCTATGGTGAAAAGGAAATATCTTCCGTTCAAACTGGAAAGAAGCATTCTGAGAAACTGCTCTCTGTTCTCTTAATTCCTCTCACAGATTTATAGCTTTCCCTTCAAGAAGCCTTTCACTAAGGCTGTTCTTGTGGAATTGGCAAAGGGATATTTGGAAGCCCATAGAGGGCTATGGTGAAAAAGGAAATATCTTCCGTTCAAAACTGGAAAGAAGCTTTCTGAGAAACTGCTCTGTGTTCTGTTAATTCATCTCACAGAGTTACATCTTTCCCTTCAAGAAGCCTTTCGCTAAGGCTGTTCTTGTGGAATTGCAAAGGGATATTTAGAAGCCCGTAGAGGGCTATGGTGAAAAAGGAAATGTCTTCCGTTGAAAACTGGAAAGAAGCATTCTGAGAAACTGCTCTCTGTTCGGTTAATTCCTCTCACAGAGTTACAGCTTTCCCTTCAAGAAGCTTTTCGCTAAGGCTGTTCTTGTGGAATTGGCAAAGGGATATTTGGAAGACCATAGAAGGCTATGGTGAAAAAGGAAATATCTTCCGTTCAAACTGGAAAGAAGCATTCTGAGAAACTGCTCTCTGTTCTGTTAATTCCTCTCAGAGATTTATAGCTTTCCCTTCAAGAAGCCTTTCGCTAAGGCTGTTCTTGTGGAATTGGCAAAGGGATATTTGGAAGCCCATAGCGGGCTCTGGTGAAAAACGAAATACCGTCGGTTCAAAACTGGAAAGAAGCTTTCTGAGAAACTGCTCTGTGTTCTGTTAATTCGTCTCACAGAGTTACATCTTTCCCTTCAAGAAGCCTTTCGCTAAGGCTGTTCTTGTTGAATTGGCAAAGGGATATTTAGAAGCCCGTAGTGGGCTAAGGTGAAAAAGGAAATATCTTTCGTTCAAAACTGGAAAGAAGCTTTCTGAGAAACTGCTCTGTGTTCTGTTAGTTCATCTCACAGAGTTACAGCTTTCCCTTCAAGAAGCCTTTCGATAAGGCTGTTCTTGTGGAATTGGCAAAGGGATATTTGGAAGCCCATAGAGGGCTATGGTGAAAAAGGAAATATGGTCCGTTCAAAACGGGAAAGAAGCTTTCTGAGAAACTGCTCTGTGTTCTGTTAATTCCTCTCAAAGAGTTACATCTTTCCCTTAAAGAATCCTTTCGCTAAGGCTGTTCTTGTGGAATTGGCAAAGGGATATTTGTAAGCTCATAGAGGGCTAAGGTGAAAAAGGAAATATCTTCCATTCAAACCTGGAAAGAAGCTTTCTGAGAAACTGCTCTGTGTTCTGTTAATTCATCTCCCAGAGTTACATCTTTCCCTTCAAGAAGCCTTTCGCTAAGGCTGTTGTGATGGAATTAGCAAAGGGATATTTGGAACCCCTAGAGGGCTATGGTGAAAAAGGAAATATCTTCCGTTCAAAACTGGAAAGAAGCTTTCTGAGAAACTGCTCTGTGTTCTGTTAAATTCATCTCACAATGTTATATCTTTCCCTTCAAGAATCCTCTCGCTAAGGCTGTTCTTGTGGAATTGGCAAAGTGATATTTGGAAGCCCATAGAGGGCTATGGTGAAAAAGGAAATATCTTCCGATCAAAACTGGAAAGAAGCTTTCTGAGAAACTGCTCGGTGTTCTGTTAATTCATCTCACAGAGTTACATCTTTCCCTTCAAGAAGCCTTTCGCTAAGGCTGTTCTTGTGGAATTGGCAAAGGGATATTTAGAAGCCCGTAAAGGGCTATGGTGAAAAGGAAATATCTTCCGTTCAAACTGGAAAGAAGCATTCTGAGAAACTGCTCTCTGTTCTGTTAATTCCTCTCACAGATTTATAGCTTTCCCTTCAAGAAGCCTTTCGCTAAGGCTGTTCTTGTGGAATTGGCAAAGGGATATTTGGAAGCCCATAGAGGGCTATGGTGAAAAAGGAAATATCTTCCATTCAAAACTGGAAAGAAGCTTTCTGAGAAACTGCTCTGTGTTCTCTTAATTCATCTCACAGAGTTACAACTTTCCCTTCAAGAAGCCTTTCGCTAAGGCTGTTCTTGTGGAATTGGCAAAGGGATATTTGGAAGCCCATAGAGGGCTATGGTGAAAAAGGAAATATCTTCCGTTCAAAACTGGAAAGAAGCTTTCTGAGAAACTGCTCTGTGATCTGTTAATTCATCTCACAAAGTTACATCTTCCCTTTCAAGAAGCCTTTCGCTAAGGCTGTTCTTGTGGAATTGGCAAAGGGATATTTGGAAGCCCATAGAGGGCTATACTGAAAAAGGAAATATCTTCCGTTCAAAACTGGAAAGAAGATTTCTGAGAAACTGCTCTGTGTTCTGTTAATTCATCTCACAGAGTTACATCTTTCCCTTCAGAAGCCTTTCGCTAAGGCTGTTCTTGTGGAATTGGCAAAGGGATATTTGGAAGCCCATAGAGGGCTACGGTGAAAAAGGAAATATCTTCCATTCAAAACTGGAAAGAAGCTTTCTGAGAAACTGCTCTGTGTTCTGTTAATTCATCTCACTGAGTTATATCTTTCCCTTCAAGAAGCCTTTCGCTAAGGCTGTTCCTGTGAAATTGGCAAAGGGATATTTCGAACCCCTAGAGGGCTATGGTGAAAAAGCAAGTATCTTCCGTTCAAAACTGGAAAGAAGCTTTCTGAGAAACTGCTCTGTGTTCTGTTAATTCATCTCACAGAGTTACATCTTTTCCTTCAAGAAGCCTTTCGCTAAGACTGTTCTTGTGGAATTGGCAAAGGGATATTTGGAAGCCCATAGAGGGCTATGGTGAAAAAGGAAATATCTTCCGTTCAAAACTGGAAAGAAGCTTTCTGAGAAACTGATCTGTGTTCTGTTAATTCATCTCACAAAGTTACATCTTTCCCTTCAAGAAGCCTTTCGCTAAGGCTGTTCTTGTGGAATTGACAAAGTGATATTTGGAAGCCCTTAGAGGGCTATGGTGAAAAAGGAAATATCTTCCGTTCAAAACTGGAAAGAAGTTTTCTCAGAAACTGCTCTTTGTTCTGTTAATTCATCTCACAATGTTATATCTTTCCCTTCAAGAAGCCTTTCGCTAAGGCTGTTCTTGTGTAATTGGCAAAGTGATATTTGGAAGCCCATAGAGGGCTATGGTGAAAAGGGAAATATCTTCCGTTCAAAACTGGAAAGAAGCTTTCTGAGAAACTGCTCTGTGTTCTGTTAATTCATCTCACAGAGTTACATCTTTCCCTTCAAGAAGCCTTTCGCTAAGGCTGTTCTTGTGGAATTGGCAAAGGGATATTTGGAAGCACATAGAGGGCTATGGTGAAAAAGGAAATCTTGTCCGTTCATAACTGGAAAGAAGCTTTCTGAGAAACTGCTCTGTGTTCTGTTAATTCATCTCACAGAGTTACATCTTTCCCTTCAAGAAGCCTTTCGCTAAGGCTATTCTTGTAGAATTGGCAAAGGGATATTTAGAACCCCTTAGAGGGCTATGGTGAAAAAGGAAATATCTTCCGTTCAAAACTGGAATTAAGCTTTCTGAGAAACTGCTCTGTGTTCTTTTAATTCGTCTCACAGAGTTACATCTTTCCCTTCAAGAAGCCTTTCGATAAGGCTGTTTGTGGAATTGGCAAAGTCATATTTGGAAGCCCATAGAGGGGTATGGTGAAAAAGGAAATATCTCCCGTTCAAGACTGGAAAGAAGCTTTCTGAGAAACTGCTCTGTGTTCTCTTAATTCATCTCACAATGTTATATCTTTCCTTACAGGAAGCCTTTCGCTAAGGCTGTTCTTGTGGAATTGGCAAAGGGATATTTGGAAGCCCATAGAGGGCTATGGTGAAAAGGGAAATATCGTCCTTTCAAAACTGGAAAGAACCTTTCTGAGAAACTGCTCTGTGTTCTGTTAATTCCTCTCACAGAGTTACATCTTTCCCTTCAAGAAGCCTTTCGCTAAGGCTATTCTTGTGGAATTGGCAAAGGGATATTTAGAAGCCCTTAGAGGTCTAAGGTGAAAAAGGAAATATCTTCCGTTCAAAACTGGAAAGAAGCTTTCTGAGAAACTGCTCTGTGTTCTGTTAGTTCATCTCACAGAGTTACAGCTTTCCCGTCAAGAAGCCTTTCGCTAAGGCTGTTCTTGTGGAATTTGCAAAGGGATATTTGGAAGCCCATAGAGGGCTAAGGTGAAAAAGGAAATATCTTCCATTCAAAACTGGAAAGAAGCTTTCTGAGAAACTGCTCTGTGTTCTGTTAATTCATCTCATAATGTTATATCTTTCCCTTCAAGAAGCCTTTCGCTAGGGCTGTTCTTGTGGAATTGGCAAAGTGATATTTGGAAGCCTATAGAGGGCTATGGTGAAAAAGGAAATATCTTCCGATCAAAACTGGAAAGAAGCTTTCTGAGAAACTGCTCGGTGTTCTGTTAATTCATCTCACAGAGTTACATCTTTCCCTTCAAGAAGCCTTTCGCTAAGGCTCTTCTTGTGGAATTGGCAAAGGGATATTTTGAAGCCCGTAAAGGGCTATGGTGAAAAGGAAATATCTTCCGTTCAAACTGGAAAGAAGCATTCTGAGAAACTGCTCTCTGTTCTGTTAATTCCTCTCACAGATTTATAGCTTTCCCTTCAAGAAGCCTTTCGCTAAGGTTGTTCTTGTGGAATTGGCAAAGGGATATTTGGAAGCCCATAGAGGGCTATGGTGAAAAAGGAAATATCTTCCATTCAAAACTGGAAAGAAGCTTTCTGAGAAACTGCTCTGTGTTCTCTTAATTCATCTCACAGAGTTACATCTTTCCCTTCAAGAAGCCTTTCGCTAAGGCTGTTCTTGTGGAATTGGCAAAGGGATATTTGGAAACCCATAGAGGGCTATGGTGAAAAAGGAAATATCGTCCGCTCAAAACTGGAAAGAAGCTTTCTGAGAAACTGCTCTGTGTTCTGTTAATTCACCTCACAGAGTTACATCTTTCCCTTTAAGAAGCCTTTCGCTAAGTCTGTTCTTGTGGAATTGGCAAAGGGATGTTTAGAAGCCCGTAGATGGCTATGGTGAAAAAGGAAATATCTTCCGTTCAAAACTGGAAAGAAGCTTTCTGAGAAACTACTATGTGTTCTGTTAATTCATCCCACATAGTTACAGCTTTCCCTTCAAGAAGCCTTTCGCTAAGGCTGTTCTTGTGGAATTGGCAAAGGGATATTGGGAAGCCCATAGAGGGCTATGGTGAAAAAGGAAATATCTTCCGTTCAAAATTGGAAAGAAGCTTTCTGAGAAACTGCTCTGTGATCTGTTAATTCATCTCACAGAGTTACATGTTTCCCTTCAAGAAGCCTTTCGCTAAGGCTGTTCTTGTGGAATTGGGAAAGGGATATTTGGAAGCCCTTAGAGGGCTATGGTGAAAAATTAAATATCTTCCTTTCAAAACTGGAAAGAAGCTTTCTGAGAAACTGCTCTGTGTTCTGTTAATTCATCACACAGAGTTACATCTTTCCCTTCAAGAAGCCTTTAGCTAAGGCTGTTCTTGTGGAATTGGCAAAGGGATATTTGGAAGCCCATAGAGGGATAGGGTGAAAAAGGAAATATCTTCCGTTCAAAACTGGAAAGAAGATTTCTGAGAAACTGCTCGTGTTCTGTTAATTCATCTCACAGAGTTACATCTTTCCCTTCAAGAAGCCTTTCGCTAAGGCAGTTCTTGTGGAATTGGCAAAGGGATATTTGGAAGCCCGTAGAGGGCTATGGTGAAAAAGGAAATATCTTCCGTTCAAAACTGGTAAGAAGCTTTCTGAGAAACTGCTCTGTGTTCTGTTAATTCATCTCAAAGATTTACATCTTTTCCTTCAAGAAGCCTTTCGCTAAGGCTGTTCTTGTGAAATTGGCAAAGGGATATTTGGAAGCCCATAGAGGGGTAAGGTAAAAAAGGAAATATCTTCCGTTCAAAAATGGAAAGAAGCTTTCTGAGAAACTGCTCTGAGTTCTGCTTATTCATCTCACAGAGTTACATCTTTCCCTTCAAGAAGCCTTTCGCTAAGGCTGTTCTTGTGGAATTGGCAAAGGGATATTTGGAACCCATGGAGGGCTATGGTGAAAAAGGAAATATCTTCCTTTCAAAACTGGAAAGAAGCTTTCTGAGAAACTGCTCTGTGTTCTCTTAATTCATCTCACAGAGTTACATCTTTCCCTTCAAGAAGCCTTTCGCTAAGGCTCTTCTTGTGGAATTGGCAAAGGGATATTTTGAAGCCCACAGAGGGCTAGGGTAAAAAAGGAATTATCTTCCGTTCAAAACTGGAAAGAAGCTTTCTGAGAAACTGCTCTGTGATCTGTTAATTCATCTCACAAAGGTACATCTTTCCCTTCAAGAAGCCTTTCGCTAAGGCTGTTCTTGTTGAATTGGCAAAGGGATATTTGGAAGCCCATAGAGGGCTATGGTGAAAAAGGAAATGTCTTCCGTTCAAAACTGGAATGAAGCTTTCTGAGAAACTGCTCTGTGTTCTGTTAATTCATCTCACACAGTTACATCTTTCCCTTCAAGAAGCCTTTCGCTAAGGCTGTTTGTGGAATTGGCAAAGTGATATTTGGAAGCCCATAGAGGGCTATGTTGAAAAAGGAAATATCTCCCGTTCAAAACTGGAGAGAAGCTTTCTGAGAAACTGCTCTGTGTTCTCTTAATTCGTCTCACAATTTTATATCTTTCCCTTCAAGAAGCCTTTCGCTAAGGCTGTTCTTGTGGAATTGGCAAAGGGATATTTGGAAGCACATAGAGGGCTATGGTGAAAAAGGAAATCTTGTCCGTTCATAACTGGAAAGGAGCTTTCTGAGAAACTGCTCTGTGTTCTGTTAATTCATCTCACAGAGTTACATCTTTCCCTTCAAGAAGCCTTTCGCTAAGGCTATTCTTGTGGAATTGGCAAAGGGATATTTAGAACCCCTTAGAGGGCTATGGTGAAAAAGGAAATATCTTCCGTTCAAAACTGGAATTAAGCTTTCTGAGAAACTGCTCTGTGTTCTTTTAATTCGTCTCACAGAGTTACATCTTTCCCTTCAAGAAGCCTTTCGATAAGGCTGTTTGTGGAATTGGCAAAGTCATATTTGGAAGCCCATAGAGGGGTATGGTGAAAAAGGAAATATCTCCCGTTCAAGACTGGAAAGAAGCTTTCTGAGAAACTGCTCTGTGTTCTCTTAATTCATCTCACAATGTTATATCTTTCCTTACAGGATGCCTTTCGCTAAGGCTGTTCTTGTGGAATTGGCAAAGGGATATTTGGAAGCCCATAGAGGGCTATGGTGAAAAAGGAAATATCGTCCTTTCAAAACTGGAAAGAACCTTTCTGAGAAACTGCTCTGTGTTCTGTTAATTCCTCTCACAGAGTTACATCTTTCCCTTCAAGAAGCCTTTCGCTAAGGCTATTCTTGTGGAATTGGCAAAGGGATATTTAGAAGCCCTTAGAGGTCTAAGGTGAAAAAGGAAATATCTTCCGTTCAAAACTGGAAAGAAGCTTTCTGAGAAACTGCTCTGTGTTCTGTTAGTTCATCTCACAGAGTTACAGCTTTCCCTTCAAGAAGCCTTTCGCTAAGGCTGTTCTTGTGGAATTTGCAAAGGGATATTTGGAAGCCCATAGAGGGCTAAGGTGAAAAAGGAAATATCTTCCATTCAAAACTGGAAAGAAGCTTTCTGAGAAACTGCTCTGTGTTCTGTTAATTCATCTCATAATGTTATATCTTTCCCTTCAAGAAGCCTTTCGCTAGGGCTGTTCTTGTGGAATTGGCAAAGTGATATTTGGAAGCCTATAGAGGGCTATGGTGAAAAAGGAAATATCTTCCGATCAAAACTTTAAAGAAGCTTTCTGAGAAACTGCTCGGTGTTCTGTTAATTCATCTCACAGAGTTACATCTTTCCCTTCAAGAAGCCTTTCGCTAAGGCTGTTCTTGTGGAATTGGCAAAGGGATATTTAGAAGCCCGTAAAGGGCTATGGTGAAAAAGGAAATATCTTCCGTTCAAACTGGAAAGAAGCATTCTGAGAAACTGCTCTCTGTTCTGTTAATTCCTCTCAGAGATTTATAGCTTTCCCTTCAAGAAGCCTTTCGCTAAGGCTGTTCTTGTGGAATTGGCAAAGGGATATTTGGAAGCCCATAGAGGGCTCTGGTGAAAAACGAAATACCGTCGGTTCAAAACTGGAAAGAAGCTTTCTGAGAAACTGCTCTGTGTTCTGTTAATTCATCTCACAGAGTTACATCTTTCCCTTCAAGAAGCCTTTCGCTAAGCCTGTTCTTGTTGAATTGGCAAAGGGATATTTAGAAGCCCGTAGTGGGCTAAGGTGAAAAAGGAAATATCTTTCGTTCAAAACTGGAAAGAAGCTTTCTGAGAAACTGCTCTGTGTTCTGTTAGTTCATCTCACAGAGTTACAGCTTTCCCTTCAAGAAGCCTTTCGATAAGGCTGTTCTTGTGGAATTGGCAAAGGGATATTTGGAAGCCCATAGAGGGCTATGGTGAAAAAGGAAATATGGTCCGTTCAAAACGGGAAAGAAGCTTTCTGAGAAACTGCTCTGTGTTCTGTTAATTCCTCTCAAAGAGTTACATCTTTCCCTTAAAGAATCCTTTCGCTAAGGTGTTCTTGTGGAATTGGCAAAGGGATATTAGTAAGCTCATAGAGGGCTAAGGTGAAAAAGGAAATATCTTCCATTCAAACCTGGAAAGAAGCTTTCTGAGAAACTGCTCTGTGTTCTGTTAATTCATCTCCCAGAGTTACATCTTTCCCTTCAAGAAGCCTTTCGCTAAGGCTGTTCTGATGGAATTAGCAAAGGGATATTTGGAACCCCTAGAGGGCTATGGTGAAAAAGGAAATATCTTCCGTTCAAAACTGGAAAGAAGCTTTCTGAGAAACTGCTCTGTGTTCTGTTAAATTCATCTCACAATGTTATATCTTTCCCTTCAAGAATCCTCTCGCTAAGGCTGTTCTTGTGGAATTGGCAAAGTGATATTTGGAAGCCCATAGAGGGCTATGGTGAAAAAGGAAATATCTTCCGATCAAAACTGGAAAGAAGCTTTCTGAGAAACTGCTCGGTGTTCTGTTAATTCATCTCACAGAGTTACATCTTTCCCTTCAAGAAGCCTTTCGCTAAGGCTGTTCTTGTGGAATTGGCAAAGGGATATTTAGAAGCCCGTAAAGGGCTATGGTGAAAAGGAAATATCTTCCGTTCAAACTGGAAAGAAGCATTCTGAGAAACTGCTCTCTGTTCTGTTAATTCCTCTCACAGATTTATAGCTTTCCCTTCAAGAAGCCTTTCGCTAAGGCTGTTCTTGTGGAATTGGCAAAGGGATATTTGGAAGCCCATAGAGGGCTATGGTGAAAAAGGAAATATCTTCCATTCAAAACTGGAAAGAAGCTTTCTGAGAAACTGCTCTGTGTTCTCTTAATTCATCTCACAGAGTTACAACTTTCCCTTCAAGAAGCCTTTCGCTAAGGCTGTTCTTGTGGAATTGGCAAAGGGATATTTGGAAGCCCATAGAGGGCTATGGTGAAAAAGGAAATATCTTCCGTTCAAAACTGGAAAGAAGCTTTCTGAGAAACTGCTCTGTGATCTGTTAATTCATCTCACAAAGTTACATCTTCCCTTTCAAGAAGCCTTTCGCTAAGGCTGTTCTTGTGGAATTGGCAAAGGGATATTTGGAAGCCCATAGAGGGCTATACTGAAAAAGGAAATATCTTCCGTTCAAAACTGGAAAGAAGCTTTCTGAGAAACTGCTCTGTGTTCTGTTAATTCATCTCACAGAGTTACATCTTTCCCTTCAGAAGCCTTTCGCTAAGGCTGTTCTTGTGGAATTGGCAAAGGGATATTTGGAAGCCCATAGAGGGCTACGGTGAAAAAGGAAATATCTTCCATTCAAAACTGGAAAGAAGCTTTCTGAGAAACTGCTCTGTGTTCTGTTAATTCATCTCACTGAGTTATATCTTTCCCTTCAAGAAGCCTTTCGCTAAGGCTGTTCTTGTGAAATTGGCAAAGGGATATTTGGAACCCCTAGAGGGCTATGGTGAAAAAGCAAGTATCTTCCGTTCAAAACTGGAAAGAAGCTTTCTGAGAAACTGCTCTGTGTTCTGTTAATTCATCTCACAGAGTTACATCTTTTCCTTCAAGAAGCCTTTCGCTAAGACTGTTCTTGTGGAATTGGCAAAGGGATATTTGGAAGCCCATAGAGGGCTATGGTGAAAAAGGAAATATCTTCCGTTCAAAACTGGAAAGAAGCTTTCTGAGAAACTGATCTGTGTTCTGTTAATTCATCTCACAAAGTTACATCTTTCCCTTCAAGAAGCCTTTCGCTAAGGCTGTTCTTGTGGAATTGGCAAAGTGATATTTGGAAGCCCTTAAAGGGCTATGGTGAAAAAGGAAATATCTTCCGTTCAAAACTGGAAAGAAGTTTTCTCAGAAACTGCTCTTTGTTCTGTTAATTCATCTCACAATGTTATATCTTTCCCTTCAAGAAGCCTTTCGCTAAGGCTGTTCTTGTGTAATTGGCAAAGTGATATTTGGAAGCCCATAGAGGGCTATGGTGAAAAGGGAAATATCTTCCGTTCAAAACTGGAAAGAAGCTTTCTGAGAAACTGCTCTGTGTTCTGTTAATTCATCTCACAGAGTTACATCTTTCCCTTCAAGAAGCCTTTCGCTAAGGCTGTTCTTGTGGAATTGGCAAAGGGATATTTGGAAGCACATAGAGGGCTATGGTGAAAAAGGAAATCTTGTCCGTTCATAACTGGAAAGAAGCTTTCTGAGAAACTGCTCTGTGTTCTGTTAATTCATCTCACAGAGTTACATCTTTCCCTTCAAGAAGCCTTTCGCTAAGGCTATTCTTGTAGAATTGGCAAAGGGATATTTAGAACCCCTTAGAGGGCTATGGTGAAAAAGGAAATATCTTCCGTTCAAAACTGGAATTAAGCTTTCTGAGAAACTGCTCTGTGTTCTTTTAATTCGTCTCACAGAGTTACATCTTTCCCTTCAAGAAGCCTTTCGATAAGGCTGTTTGTGGAATTGGCAAAGTCATATTTGGAAGCCCATAGAGGGGTATGGTGAAAAAGGAAATATCTCCCGTTCAAGACTGGAAAGAAGCTTTCTGAGAAACTGCTCTGTGTTCTCTTAATTCATCTCACAATGTTATATCTTTCCTTACAGGAAGCCTTTCGCTAAGGCTGTTCTTGTGGAATTGGCAAAGGGATATTTGGAAGCCCCTAGAGGGCTATGGTGAAAAAGGAAATATCGTCCTTTCAAAACTGGAAAGAACCTTTCTGAGAAACTGCTCTGTGTTCTGTTAATTCCTCTCACAGAGTTACATCTTTCCCTTCAAGAAGCCTTTCGCTAAGGCTATTCTTGTGGAATTGGCAAAGGGATATTTAGAAGCCCTTAGAGGTCTAAGGTGAAAAAGGAAATATCTTCCGTTCAAAACTGGAAAGAAGCTTTCTGAGAAACTGCTCTGTGTTCTGTTAGTTCATCTCACAGAGTTACAGCTTTCCCTTCAAGAAGCCTTTCGCTAAGGCTGTTCTTGTGGAATTTGCAAAGGGATATTTGGAAGCCCATAGAGGGCTAAGGTGAAAAAGGAAATATCTTCCATTCAAAACTGGAAAGAAGCTTTCTGAGAAACTGCTCTGTGTTCTGTTAATTCATCTCATAATGTTATATCTTTCCCTTCAAGAAGCCTTTCGCTAGGGCTGTTCTTGTGGAATTGGCAAAGTGATATTTGGAAGCCTATAGAGGGCTATGGTGAAAAAGGAAATATCTTCCGATCAAAACTTTAAAGAAGCTTTCTGAGAAACTGCTCGGTGTTCTGTTAATTCATCTCACAGAGTTACATCTTTCCCTTCAAGAAGCCTTTCGCTAAGGCTGTTCTTGTGGAATTGGCAAAGGGATATTTAGAAGCCCGTAAAGGGCTATGGTGAAAAAGGAAATATCGTCCGCTCAAAACTGGAAAGAAGCTTTCTGAGAAACTGCTCTGTGTTCTGTTAATTCACCTCACAGAGTTACATCTTTCCCTTTAAGAAGCCTTTCGCTAAGTCTGTTCTTGTGGAATTGGCAAAGGGATGTTTAGAAGCCCGTAGATGGCTATGGTGAAAAAGGAAATATCTTCCGTTCAAAACTGGAAAGAAGCTTTCTGAGAAACTACTATGTGTTCTGTTAATTCATCCCACATAGTTACAGCTTTCCCTTCAAGAAGCCTTTCGCTAAGGCTGTTCTTGTGGAATTGGCAAAGGGATATTGGGAAGCCCATAGAGGGCTATGGTGAAAAAGGAAATATCTTCCGTTCAAAATTGGAAAGAAGCTTTCTGAGAAACTGCTCTGTGATCTGTTAATTCATCTCACAGAGTTACATGTTTCCCTTCAAGAAGCCTTTCGCTAAGGCTGTTCTTGTGGAATTGGGAAAGGGATATTTGGAAGCCCTTAGAGGGCTATGGTGAAAAATTAAATATCTTCCTTTCAAAACTGGAAAGAAGCTTTCTGAGAAACTGCTCTGTGTTCTGTTAATTCATCACACAGAGTTACATCTTTCCCTTCAAGAAGCCTTTAGCTAAGGCTGTTCTTGTGGAATTGGCAAAGGGATATTTGGAAGCCCATAGAGGGATAGGGTGAAAAAGGAAATATCTTCCGTTCAAAACTGGAAAGAAGATTTCTGAGAAACTGCTCGTGTTCTGTTAATTCATCTCACAGAGTTACATCTTTCCCTTCAAGAAGCCTTTCGCTAAGGCAGTTCTTGTGGAATTGGCAAAGGGATATTTGGAAGCCCGTAGAGGGCTATGGTGAAAAAGGAAATATCTTCCGTTCAAAACTGGTAAGAAGCTTTCTGAGAAACTGCTCTGTGTTCTGTTAATTCATCTCAAAGATTTACATCTTTTCCTTCAAGAAGCCTTTCGCTAAGGCTGTTCTTGTGAAATTGGCAAAGGGATATTTGGAAGCCCATAGAGGGGTAAGGTAAAAAAGGAAATATCTTCCGTTCAAAAATGGAAAGAAGCTTTCTGAGAAACTGCTCTGAGTTCTGCTTATTCATCTCACAGAGTTACATCTTTCCCTTCAAGAAGCCTTTCGCTAAGGCTGTTCTTGTGGAATTGGCAAAGGGATATTTGGAACCCATGGAGGGCTATGGTGAAAAAGGAAATATCTTCCTTTCAAAACTGGAAAGAAGCTTTCTGAGAAACTGCTCTGTGTTCTCTTAATTCATCTCACAGAGTTACATCTTTCCCTTCAAGAAGCCTTTCGCTAAGGCTCTTCTTGTGGAATTGGCAAAGGGATATTTTGAAGCCCACAGAGGGCTAGGGTAAAAAAGGAATTATCTTCCGTTCAAAACTGGAAAGAAGCTTTCTGAGAAACTGCTCTGTGATCTGTTAATTCATCTCACAAAGGTACATCTTTCCCTTCAAGAAGCCTTTCGCTAAGGCTGTTCTTGTTGAATTGGCAAAGGGATATTTGGAAGCCCATAGAGGGCTATGGTGAAAAAGGAAATGTCTTCCGTTCAAAACTGGAATGAAGCTTTCTGAGAAACTGCTCTGTGTTCTGTTAATTCATCTCACACAGTTACATCTTTCCCTTCAAGAAGCCTTTCGCTAAGGCTGTTTGTGGAATTGGCAAAGTGATATTTGGAAGCCCATAGAGGGCTATGTTGAAAAAGGAAATATCTCCCGTTCAAAACTGGAGAGAAGCTTTCTGAGAAACTGCTCTGTGTTCTCTTAATTCATCTCACAATTTTATATCTTTCCCTTCAAGAAGCCTTTCGCTAAGGCTGTTCTTGTGGAATTGGCAAAGGGATATTTGGAAGCACATAGAGGGCTATGGTGAAAAAGGAAATCTTGTCCGTTCATAACTGGAAAGGAGCTTTCTGAGAAACTGCTCTGTGTTCTGTTAATTCATCTCACAGAGTTACATCTTTCCCTTCAAGAAGCCTTTCGCTAAGGCTATTCTTGTGGAATTGGCAAAGGGATATTTAGAACCCCTTAGAGGGCTATGGTGAAAAAGGAAATATCTTCCGTTCAAAACTGGAATTAAGCTTTCTGAGAAACTGCTCTGTGTTCTTTTAATTCGTCTCACAGAGTTACATCTTTCCCTTCAAGAAGCCTTTCGATAAGGCTGTTTGTGGAATTGGCAAAGTCATATTTGGAAGCCCATAGAGGGGTATGGTGAAAAAGGAAATATCTCCCGTTCAAGACTGGAAAGAAGCTTTCTGAGAAACTGCTCTGTGTTCTCTTAATTCATCTCACAATGTTATATCTTTCCTTACAGGATGCCTTTCGCTAAGGCTGTTCTTGTGGAATTGGCAAAGGGATGTTTGGAAGCCCATAGAGGGCTATGGTGAAAAAGGAAATATCGTCCTTTCAAAACTGGAAAGAACCTTTCTGAGAAACTGCTCTGTGTTCTGTTAATTCCTCTCACAGAGTTACATCTTTCCCTTCAAGAAGCCTTTCGCTAAGGCTATTCTTGTGGAATTGGCAAAGGGATATTTAGAAGCCCTTAGAGGTCTAAGGTGAAAAAGGAAATATCTTCCGTTCAAAACTGGAAAGAAGCTTTCTGAGAAACTGCTCTGTGTTCTGTTAGTTCATCTCACAGAGTTACAGCTTTCCCTTCAAGAAGCCTTTCGCTAAGGCTGTTCTTGTGGAATTTGCAAAGGGATATTTGGAAGCCCATAGAGGGCTAAGGTGAAAAAGGAAATATCTTCCATTCAAAACTGGAAAGAAGCTTTCTGAGAAACTGCTCTGTGTTCTGTTAATTCATCTCATAATGTTATATCTTTCCCTTCAAGAAGCCTTTCGCTAGGGCTGTTCTTGTGGAATTGGCAAAGTGATATTTGGAAGCCTATAGAGGGCTATGGTGAAAAAGGAAATATCTTCCGATCAAAACTTTAAAGAAGCTTTCTGAGAAACTGCTCGGTGTTCTGTTAATTCATCTCACAGAGTTACATCTTTCCCTTCAAGAAGCCTTTCGCTAAGGCTGTTCTTGTGGAATTGGCAAAGGGATATTTAGAAGCCCGTAAAGGGCTATGGTGAAAAAGGAAATATCTTCCGTTCAAACTGGAAAGAAGCATTCTGAGAAACTGCTCTCTGTTCTGTTAATTCCTCTCAGAGATTTATAGCTTTCCCTTCAAGAAGCCTTTCGCTAAGGCTGTTCTTGTGGAATTGGCAAAGGGATATTTGGAAGCCCATAGAGGGCTCTGGTGAAAAACGAAATACCGTCGGTTCAAAACTGGAAAGAAGCTTTCTGAGAAACTGCTCTGTGTTCTGTTAATTCATCTCACAGAGTTACATCTTTCCCTTCAAGAAGCCTTTCGCTAAGGCTGTTCTTGTTGAATTGGCAAAGGGATATTTAGAAGCCCGTAGTGGGCTAAGGTGAAAAAGGAAATATCTTTCGTTCAAAACTGGAAAGAAGCTTTCTGAGAAACTGCTCTGTGTTCTGTTAGTTCATCTCACAGAGTTACAGCTTTCCCTTCAAGAAGCCTTTCGATAAGGCTGTTCTTGTGGAATTGGCAAAGGGATATTTGGAAGCCCATAGAGGGCTATGGTGAAAAAGGAAATATGGTCCGTTCAAAACGGGAAAGAAGCTTTCTGAGAAACTGCTCTGTGTTCTGTTAATTCCTCTCAAAGAGTTACATCTTTCCCTTAAAGAATCCTTTCGCTAAGGCTGTTCTTGTGGAATTGGCAAAGGGATATTAGTAAGCTCATAGAGGGCTAAGGTGAAAAAGGAAATATCTTCCATTCAAACCTGGAAAGAAGCTTTCTGAGAAACTGCTCTGTGTTCTGTTAATTCATCTCCCAGAGTTACATCTTTCCCTTCAAGAAGCCTTTCGCTAAGGCTGTTCTGATGGAATTAGCAAAGGGATATTTGGAACCCCTAGAGGGCTATGGTGAAAAAGGAAATATCTTCCGTTCAAAACTGGAAAGAAGCTTTCTGAGAAACTGCTCTGTGTTCTGTTAAATTCATCTCACAATGTTATATCTTTCCCTTCAAGAATCCTCTCGCTAAGGCTGTTCTTGTGGAATTGGCAAAGTGATATTTGGAAGCCCATAGAGGGCTATGGTGAAAAAGGAAATATCTTCCGATCAAAACTGGAAAGAAGCTTTCTGAGAAACTGCTCGGTGTTCTGTTAATTCATCTCACAGAGTTACATCTTTCCCTTCAAGAAGCCTTTCGCTAAGGCTGTTCTTGTGGAATTGGCAAAGGGATATTTAGAAGCCCGTAAAGGGCTATGGTGAAAAGGAAATATCTTCCGTTCAAACTGGAAAGAAGCATTCTGAGAAACTGCTCTCTGTTCTGTTAATTCCTCTCACAGATTTATAGCTTTCCCTTCAAGAAGCCTTTCGCTAAGGCTGTTCTTGTGGAATTGGCAAAGGGATATTTGGAAGCCCATAGAGGGCTATGGTGAAAAAGGAAATATCTTCCATTCAAAACTGGAAAGAAGCTTTCTGAGAAACTGCTCTGTGTTCTCTTAATTCATCTCACAGAGTTACAACTTTCCCTTCAAGAAGCCTTTCGCTAAGGCTGTTCTTGTGGAATTGGCAAAGGGATATTTGGAAGCCCATAGAGGGCTATGGTGAAAAAGGAAATATCTTCCGTTCAAAACTGGAAAGAAGCTTTCTGAGAAACTGCTCTGTGATCTGTTAATTCATCTCACAAAGTTACATCTTCCCTTTCAAGAAGCCTTTCGCTAAGGCTGTTCTTGTGGAATTGGCAAAGGGATATTTGGAAGCCCATAGAGGGCTATACTGAAAAAGGAAATATCTTCCGTTCAAAACTGGAAAGAAGCTTTCTGAGAAACTGCTCTGTGTTCTGTTAATTCATCTCACAGAGTTACATCTTTCCCTTCAGAAGCCTTTCGCTAAGGCTGTTCTTGTGGAATTGGCAAAGGGATATTTGGAAGCCCATAGAGGGCTACGGTGAAAAAGGAAATATCTTCCATTCAAAACTGGAAAGAAGCTTTCTGAGAAACTGCTCTGTGTTCTGTTAATTCATCTCACTGAGTTATATCTTTCCCTTCAAGAAGCCTTTCGCTAAGGCTGTTCTTGTGAAATTGGCAAAGGGATATTTGGAACCCCTAGAGGGCTATGGTGAAAAAGCAAGTATCTTCCGTTCAAAACTGGAAAGAAGCTTTCTGAGAAACTGCTCTGTGTTCTGTTAATTCATCTCACAGAGTTACATCTTTTCCTTCAAGAAGCCTTTCGCTAAGACTTTTCTTGTGGAATTGGCAAAGGGATATTTGGAAGCCCATAGAGGGCTATGGTGAAAAAGGAAATATCTTCCGTTCAAAACTGGAAAGAAGCTTTCTGAGAAACTGATCTGTGTTCTGTTAATTCATCTCACAATGTTATATCTTTCCCTTCAAGAAGCCTTTCGCTAAGGCTGTTCTTGTGTAATTGGCAAAGTGATATTTGGAAGCCCATAGAGGGCTATGGTGAAAAGGGAAATATCTTCCGTTCAAAACTGGAAAGAAGCTTTCTGAGAAACTGCTCTGTGTTCTGTTAATTCATCTCACAGAGTTACATCTTTCCCTTCAAGAAGCCTTTCTCTAAGGCTGTTCTTGTGGAATTGGCAAAGGGATATTTGGAAGCACATAGAGGGCTATGGTGAAAAAGGAAATCTTGTCCGTTCATAACTGGAAAGAAGCTTTCTGAGAAACTGCTCTGTGTTCTGTTAATTCATCTCACAGAGTTACATCTTTCCCTTCAAGAAGCCTTTCGCTAAGGCTATTCTTGTAGAATTGGCAAAGGGATATTTAGAACCCCTTAGAGGGCTATGTTGAAAAAGGAAATATCTTCCGTTCAAAACTGGAATTAAGCTTTCTGAGAAACTGCTCTGTGTTCTTTTAATTCGTCTCACAGAGTTACATCTTTCCCTTCAAGAAGCCTTTCGATAAGGCTGTTTGTGGAATTGGCAAAGTCATATTTGGAAGCCCATAGAGGGGTATGGTGAAAAAGGAAATATCTCCCGTTCAAGACTGGAAAGAAGCTTTCTGAGAAACTGCTCTGTGTTCTCTTAATTCATCTCACAATGTTATATCTTTCCTTACAGGAAGCCTTTCGCTAAGGCTGTTCTTGTGGAATTGGCAAAGGGATATTTGGAAGCCCATAGAGGGCTATGGTGAAAAAGGAAATATCGTCCTTTCAAAACTGGAAAGAACCTTTCTGAGAAACTGCTCTGTGTTCTGTTAATTCCTCTCACAGAGTTACATCTTTCCCTTCAAGAAGCCTTTCGCTAAGGCTATTCTTGTGGAATTGGCAAAGGGATATTTAGAAGCCCTTAGAGGTCTAAGGTGAAAAAGGAAATATCTTCCGTTCAAAACTGGAAAGAAGCTTTCTGAGAAACTGCTCTGTGTTCTGTTAGTTCATCTCACAGAGTTACAGCTTTCCCTTCAAGAAGCCTTTCGCTAAGGCTGTTCTTGTGGAATTTGCAAAGGGATATTTGGAAGCCCATAGAGGGCTAAGGTGAAAAAGGAAATATCTTCCATTCAAAACTGGAAAGAAGCTTTCTGAGAAACTGCTCTGTGTTCTGTTAATTCATCTCATAATGTTATATCTTTCCCTTCAAGAAGCCTTTCGCTAGGGCTGTTCTTGTGGAATTGGCAAAGTGATATTTGGAAGCCTATAGAGGGCTATGGTGAAAAAGGAAATATCTTCCGATCAAAACTTTAAAGAAGCTTTCTGAGAAACTGCTCGGTGTTCTGTTAATTCATCTCACAGAGTTACATCTTTCCCTTCAAGAAGCCTTTCGCTAAGGCTGTTCTTGTGGAATTGGCAAAGGGATATTTAGAAGCCCGTAAAGGGCTATGGTGAAAAAGGAAATATCTTCCGTTCAAACTGGAAAGAAGCATTCTGAGAAACTGCTCTCTGTTCTGTTAATTCCTCTCAGAGATTTATAGCTTTCCCTTCAAGAAGCCTTTCGCTAAGGCTGTTCTTGTGGAATTGGCAAAGGGATATTTGGAAGCCCATAGAGGGCTCTGGTGAAAAACGAAATACCGTCGGTTCAAAACTGGAAAGAAGCTTTCTGAGAAACTGCTCTGTGTTCTGTTAATTCATCTCACAGAGTTACATCTTTCCCTTCAAGAAGCCTTTCGCTAAGGCTGTTCTTGTTGAATTGGCAAAGGGATATTTAGAAGCCCGTAGTGGGCTAAGGTGAAAAAGGAAATATCTTTCGTTCAAAACTGGAAAGAAGCTTTCTGAGAAACTGCTCTGTGTTCTGTTAGTTCATCTCACAGAGTTACAGCTTTCCCTTCAAGAAGCCTTTCGATAAGGCTGTTCTTGTGGAATTGGCAAAGGGATATTTGGAAGCCCATAGAGGGCTATGGTGAAAAAGGAAATATGGTCCGTTCAAAACGGGAAAGAAGCTTTCTGAGAAACTGCTCTGTGTTCTGTTAATTCCTCTCAAAGAGTTACATCTTTCCCTTAAAGAATCCTTTCGCTAAGGCTGTTCTTGTGGAATTGGCAAAGGGATATTAGTAAGCTCATAGAGGGCTAAGGTGAAAAAGGAAATATCTTCCATTCAAACCTGGAAAGAAGCTTTCTGAGAAACTGCTCTGTGTTCTGTTAATTCATCTCCCAGAGTTACATCTTTCCCTTCAAGAAGCCTTTCGCTAAGGCTGTTCTGATGGAATTAGCAAAGGGATATTTGGAACCCCTAGAGGGCTATGGTGAAAAAGGAAATATCTTCCGTTCAAAACTGGAAAGAAGCTTTCTGAGAAACTGCTCTGTGTTCTGTTAAATTCATCTCACAATGTTATATCTTTCCCTTCAAGAATCCTCTCGCTAAGGCTGTTCTTGTGGAATTGGCAAAGTGATATTTGGAAGCCCATAGAGGGCTATGGTGAAAAAGGAAATATCTTCCGATCAAAACTGGAAAGAAGCTTTCTGAGAAACTGCTCGGTGTTCTGTTAATTCATCTCACAGAGTTACATCTTTCCCTTCAAGAAGCCTTTCGCTAAGGCTGTTCTTGTGGAATTGGCAAAGGGATATTTAGAAGCCCGTAAAGGGCTATGGTGAAAAGGAAATATCTTCCGTTCAAACTGGAAAGAAGCATTCTGAGAAACTGCTCTCTGTTCTGTTAATTCCTCTCACAGATTTATAGCTTTCCCTTCAAGAAGCCTTTCGCTAAGGCTGTTCTTGTGGAATTGGCAAAGGGATATTTGGAAGCCCATAGAGGGCTATGGTGAAAAAGGAAATATCTTCCATTCAAAACTGGAAAGAAGCTTTCTGAGAAACTGCTCTGTGTTCTCTTAATTCATCTCACAGAGTTACAACTTTCCCTTCAAGAAGCCTTTCGCTAAGGCTGTTCTTGTGGAATTGGCAAAGGGATATTTGGAAGCCCATAGAGGGCTATGGTGAAAAAGGAAATATCTTCCGTTCAAAACTGGAAAGAAGCTTTCTGAGAAACTGCTCTGTGATCTGTTAATTCATCTCACAAAGTTACATCTTCCCTTTCAAGAAGCCTTTCGCTAAGGCTGTTCTTGTGGAATTGGCAAAGGGATATTTGGAAGCCCATAGAGGGCTATACTGAAAAAGGAAATATCTTCCGTTCAAAACTGGAAAGAAGCTTTCTGAGAAACTGCTCTGTGTTCTGTTAATTCATCTCACAGAGTTACATCTTTCCCTTCAGAAGCCTTTCGCTAAGGCTGTTCTTGTGGAATTGGCAAAGGGATATTTGGAAGCCCATAGAGGGCTACGGTGAAAAAGGAAATATCTTCCATTCAAAACTGGAAAGAAGCTTTCTGAGAAACTGCTCTGTGTTCTGTTAATTCATCTCACTGAGTTATATCTTTCCCTTCAAGAAGCCTTTCGCTAAGGCTGTTCTTGTGAAATTGGCAAAGGGATATTTGGAACCCCTAGAGGGCTATGGTGAAAAAGCAAGTATCTTCCGTTCAAAACTGGAAAGAAGCTTTCTGAGAAACTGCTCTGTGTTCTGTTAATTCATCTCACAGAGTTACATCTTTTCCTTCAAGAAGCCTTTCGCTAAGACTGTTCTTGTGGAATTGGCAAAGGGATATTTGGAAGCCCATAGAGGGCTATGGTGAAAAAGGAAATATCTTCCGTTCAAAACTGGAAAGAAGCTTTCTGAGAAACTGATCTGTGTTCTGTTAATTCATCTCACAAAGTTACATCTTTCCCTTCAAGAAGCCTTTCGCTAAGGCTGTTCTTGTGGAATTGGCAAAGTGATATTTGGAAGCCCTTAAAGGGCTATGGTGAAAAAGGAAATATCTTCCGTTCAAAACTGGAAAGAAGTTTTCTCAGAAACTGCTCTTTGTTCTGTTAATTCATCTCACAATGTTATATCTTTCCCTTCAAGAAGCCTTTCGCTAAGGCTGTTCTTGTGTAATTGGCAAAGTGATATTTGGAAGCCCATAGAGGGCTATGGTGAAAAGGGAAATATCTTCCGTTCAAAACTGGAAAGAAGCTTTCTGAGAAACTGCTCTGTGTTCTGTTAATTCATCTCACAGAGTTACATCTTTCCCTTCAAGAAGCCTTTCGCTAAGGCTGTTCTTGTGGAATTGGCAAAGGGATATTTGGAAGCACATAGAGGGCTATGGTGAAAAAGGAAATCTTGTCCGTTCATAACTGGAAAGAAGCTTTCTGAGAAACTGCTCTGTGTTCTGTTAATTCATCTCACAGAGTTACATCTTTCCCTTCAAGAAGCCTTTCGCTAAGGCTATTCTTGTAGAATTGGCAAAGGGATATTTAGAACCCCTTAGAGGGCTATGGTGAAAAAGGAAATATCTTCCGTTCAAAACTGGAATTAAGCTTTCTGAGAAACTGCTCTGTGTTCTTTTAATTCGTCTCACAGAGTTACATCTTTCCCTTCAAGAAGCCTTTCGATAAGGCTGTTTGTGGAATTGGCAAAGTCATATTTGGAAGCCCATAGAGGGGTATGGTGAAAAAGGAAATATCTCCCGTTCAAGACTGGAAAGAAGCTTTCTGAGAAACTGCTCTGTGTTCTCTTAATTCATCTCACAATGTTATATCTTTCCTTACAGGAAGCCTTTCGCTAAGGCTGTTCTTGTGGAATTGGCAAAGGGATATTTGGAAGCCCATAGAGGGCTATGGTGAAAAAGGAAATATCGTCCTTTCAAAACTGGAAAGAACCTTTCTGAGAAACTGCTCTGTGTTCTGTTAATTCCTCTCACAGAGTTACATCTTTCCCTTCAAGAAGCCTTTCGCTAAGGCTATTCTTGTGGAATTGGCAAAGGGATATTTAGAAGCCCTTAGAGGTCTAAGGTGAAAAAGGAAATATCTTCCGTTCAAAACTGGAAAGAAGCTTTCTGAGAAACTGCTCTGTGTTCTGTTAGTTCATCTCACAGAGTTACAGCTTTCCCTTCAAGAAGCCTTTCGCTAAGGCTGTTCTTGTGGAATTTGCAAAGGGATATTTGGAAGCCCATAGAGGGCTAAGGTGAAAAAGGAAATATCTTCCATTCAAAACTGGAAAGAAGCTTTCTGAGAAACTGCTCTGTGTTCTGTTAATTCATCTCATAATGTTATATCTTTCCCTTCAAGAAGCCTTTCGCTAGGGCTGTTCTTGTGGAATTGGCAAAGTGATATTTGGAAGCCTATAGAGGGCTATGGTGAAAAAGGAAATATCTTCCGATCAAAACTTTAAAGAAGCTTTCTGAGAAACTGCTCGGTGTTCTGTTAATTCATCTCACAGAGTTACATCTTTCCCTTCAAGAAGCCTTTCGCTAAGGCTGTTCTTGTGGAATTGGCAAAGGGATATTTAGAAGCCCGTAAAGGGCTATGGTGAAAAAGGAAATATCTTCCGTTCAAACTGGAAAGAAGCATTCTGAGAAACTGCTCTCTGTTCTGTTAATTCCTCTCAGAGATTTATAGCTTTCCCTTCAAGAAGCCTTTCGCTAAGGCTGTTCTTGTGGAATTGGCAAAGGGATATTTGGAAGCCCATAGAGGGCTCTGGTGAAAAACGAAATACCGTCGGTTCAAAACTGGAAAGAAGCTTTCTGAGAAACTGCTCTGTGTTCTGTTAATTCATCTCACAGAGTTACATCTTTCCCTTCAAGAAGCCTTTCGCTAAGGCTGTTCTTGTTGAATTGGCAAAGGGATATTTAGAAGCCCGTAGTGGGCTAAGGTGAAAAAGGAAATACCTTTCGTTCAAAACTGGAAAGAAGCTTTCTGAGAAACTGCTCTGTGTTCTGTTAGTTCATCTCACAGAGTTACAGCTTTCCCTTCAAGAAGCCTTTCGATAAGGCTGTTCTTGTGGAATTGGCAAAGGGATATTTGGAAGCCCATAGAGGGCTATGGTGAAAAAGGAAATATGGTCCGTTCAAAACGGGAAAGAAGCTTTCTGAGAAACTGCTCTGTGTTCTGTTAATTCCTCTCAAAGAGTTACATCTTTCCCTTAAAGAATCCTTTCGCTAAGGCTGTTCTTGTGGAAATGGCAAAGGGATATTTGTAAGCTCATAGAGGGCTAAGGTGAAAAAGGAAATATCTTCCATTCAAACCTGGAAAGAAGCTTTCTGAGAAACTGCTCTGTGTTCTGTTAATTCATCTCCCAGAGTTACATCTTTCCCTTCAAGAAGCCTTTCGCTAAGGCTGTTCTGATGGAATTAGCAAAGGGATATTTGGAACCCCTAGAGGGCTATGGTGAAAAAGGAAATATCTTCCGTTCAAAACTGGAAAGAAGCTTTCTGAGAAACTGCTCTGTGTTCTGTTAAATTCATCTCACAATGTTATATCTTTCCCTTCAAGAATCCTCTCGCTAAGGCTGTTCTTGTGGAATTGGCAAAGTGATATTTGGAAGCCCATAGAGGGCTATGGTGAAAAAGGAAATATCTTCCGATCAAAACTGGAAAGAAGCTTTCTGAGAAACTGCTCGGTGTTCTGTTAATTCATCTCACAGAGTTACATCTTTCCCTTCAAGAAGCCTTTCGCTAAGGCTGTTCTTGTGGAATTGGCAAAGGGATATTTAGAAGCCCGTAAAGGGCTATCGTGAAAAGGAAATATCTTCCGTTCAAACTGGAAAGAAGCATTCTGAGAAACTGCTCTCTGTTCTGTTAATTCCTCTCACAGATTTATAGCTTTCCCTTCAAGAAGCCTTTCGCTAAGGCTGTTCTTGTGGAATTGGCAAAGGGATATTTGGAAGCCCATAGAGGGCTATGGTGAAAAAGGAAATATCTTCCATTCAAAACTGGAAAGAAGCTTTCTGAGAAACTGCTCTGTGTTCTCTTAATTCATCTCACAGAGTTACAACTTTCCCTTCAAGAAGCCTTTCGCTAAGGCTGTTCTTGTGGAATTGGCAAAGGGATATTTGGAAGCCCATAGAGGGCTATGGTGAAAAAGGAAATATCTTCCGTTCAAAACTGGAAAGAAGCTTTCTGAGAAACTGCTCTGTGATCTGTTAATTCATCTCACAAAGTTACACCTTCCCTTTCAAGAAGCCTTTCGCTAAGGCTGTTCTTGTGGAATTGGCAAAGGGATATTTGGAAGCCCATAGAGGGCTATACTGAAAAAGGAAATATCTTCCGTTCAAAACTGGAAAGAAGCTTTCTGAGAAACTGCTCTGTGTTCTGTTAATTCATCTCACAGAGTTACATCTTTCCCTTCAGAAGCCTTTCGCTAAGGCTGTTCTTGTGGAATTGGCAAAGGGATATTTGGAAGCCCATAGAGGGCTACGGTGAAAAAGGAAATATCTTCCATTCAAAACTGGAAAGAAGCTTTCTGAGAAACTGCTCTGTGTTCTGTTAATTCATCTCACTGAGTTATATCTTTCCCTTCAAGAAGCCTTTCGCTAAGGCTGTTCTTGTGAAATTGGCAAAGGGATATTTGGAACCCCTAGAGGGCTATGGTGAAAAAGCAAGTATCTTCCGTTCAAAACTGGAAAGAAGCTTTCTGAGAAACTGCTCTGTGTTCTGTTAATTCATCTCACAGAGTTACATCTTTTCCTTCAAGAAGCCTTTCGCTAAGACTGTTCTTGTGGAATTGGCAAAGGGATATTTGGAAGCCCATAGAGGGCTATGGTGAAAAAGGAAATATCTTCCGTTCAAAACTGGAAAGAAGCTTTCTGAGAAACTGATCTGTGTTCTGTTAATTCATCTCACAAAGTTACATCTTTCCCTTCAAGAAGCCTTTCGCTAAGGCTGTTCTTGTGGAATTGGCAAAGTGATATTTGGAAGCCCTTAGAGGGCTATGGTGAAAAAGGAAATATCTTCCGTTCAAAACTGGAAAGAAGTTTTCTCAGAAACTGCTCTTTGTTCTGTTAATTCATCTCACAATGTTATATCTTTCCCTTCAAGAAGCCTTTCGCTAAGGCTGTTCTTGTGTAATTGGCAAAGTGATATTTGGAAGCCCATAGAGGGCTATGGTGAAAAGGGAAATATCTTCCGTTCAAAACTGGAAAGAAGCTTTCTGAGAAACTGCTCTGTGTTCTGTTAATTCATCTCACAGAGTTACATCTTTCCCTTCAAGAAGCCTTTCGCTAAGGCTGTTCTTGTGGAATTGCAAAGGGATATTTAGAAGCCCGTAGAGGGCTATGGTGAAAAAGGAAATGTCTTCCGTTGAAAACTGTTAAGAAGCATTCTGAGAAACTGCTCTCTGTTCGGTTAATTCCTCTCACAGAGTTACAGCTTTCCCTTCAAGAAGCCTTTCGCTAAGGCTGTTCTTGTGGAATTGGCAAAGGGATGTTTGGAAGCCCATAGAAGGCTATGGTGAAAAAGGAATTATCTTCCGGTCAAAACTGGAAAGAAGCTTTCTGAGAAACTGCTCTGTGTTCTCTTAATTCATCTCACAGAGTTACATCTTTCTGTTCAAGAAGCCTTTCGCTAAGGCTGTTCTTGTGGAATTGGCAAAGGGATATTTGGAAGCCCATAGAGGGCTCTGGTGAAAAAGGAAATATCTTCCATTCAAAATGGAAAGAAGTTTTCTGAGAAACTGCTCTGTGTTCTGTTAATTCATCTCACAGAGTTACATCTTTCCCTTCAAGAAGCATTTCGCTAAAGCTGTTCTTGTGGAATTGGCAAAGTGATATTTGGAAGCCCATAGAGGGCTATGGTGAAAAAGGAAATGTCTCCCGTTCAAAACTGGGAAGAAGCTTTCTGAGAAACTGCTCTGTGTTCTCTTAATTCATGTAACAATGTTATATCTTTCCCTTCAAGAAGCCTTTCGCTAAGGCTGTTCTTGTGGAATTGGCAAAGGGATATTTGGAAGCCCATAGAGGGCTATGGTGAAAAAGGAAATATGGTCCGTTCAAAACGGGAAAGAAGCTTTCTGAGAAACTGCTCTGTGTTCCGTTAATTCCTCTCAAAGAGTTACATCTTTCCCTTAAAGAAGCCTTTCGCTAAGGCTATTCTTGTGGAATTGGCAAAGGGATATTTAGAAGCCCTTAGAGGGATAAGGTGAAAAAGGAAATATCTTCCGTTCAAAACTGGAAAGAAGCTTTCTGAGAAACTGCTCTGTGTTCTCTTAATTCATCTCACAGAATTACAGCTTTCCCTTCAAGAATCCTTTCGCTAAGGCTGTTCTTGTGGAATTGGCAAAGGGATATTTGGAAGCTCATAGAGGGCTAAGGTGAAAAAGGAAATATCTTCCATTCAAAACTGGAAAGAAGCTTTCTGAGAAACTGCTCTGTGTTCTGTTAATTCATCTCCCAGAGTTACATCTTTCCCTTCAAGAAGCCTTTCGCTAAGGCTGTTCTGATGGAATTAGCAAAGGGATATTTGGAACCCCTAGAGGGCTATGGTGAAAAAGGAAATATCTTCCGTTCAAAACTGGAAAGAAGCTTTCTGAGAAACTGCTCTGTGTTCTGTTAATTCATCTCACAATGTTATATCTTTCCCTTCAAGAAGCCTCTCGCTAAGGCTGTTCTTGTGGAATTGGCAAAGTGATATTTGGAAGCCCATAGAGGGCTATGGTGAAAAAGGAAATATCTTCCGATCAAAACTGGAAAGAAGCTTTCTGAGAAACTGCTCGGTGTTCTGTTAATTCATCTCACAGAGTTACATCTTTCCCTTCAAGAAGCCTTTCGCTAAGGCTCTTCTTGTGGAATTGGCAAAGGGATATTTTGAAGCCCGTAAAGGGCTATGGTGAAAAGGAAATATCTTCCGTTCAAACTGGAAAGAAGCATTCTGAGAAACTGCTCTCTGTTCTGTTAATTCCTCTCACAGATTTATAGCTTTCCCTTCAAGAAGCCTTTCGCTAAGGTTGTTCTTGTGGAATTGGCAAAGGGATATTTGGAAGCCCATAGAGGGCTATGGTGAAAAAGGAAATATCTTCCATTCAAAACTGGAAAGAAGCTTTCTGAGAAACTGCTCTGTGTTCTCTTAATTCATCTCACAGAGTTACATCTTTCCCTTCAAGAAGCCTTTCGCTAAGGCTGTTCTTGTGGAATTGGCAAAGGGATATTTGGAAGCCCACAGAGGGCTATGGTGAAAAAGGAAATATCTTCCGTTCAAAATGGAAAGAAGCTTTCTGAGAAACTGCTCTGTGTTCTGTTAATTCATCTCACAGAGTTACATCTTTCCCTTCAAGAAGCATTTCGCTAAGGCTGTTCTTGTGGAATTGGCAAAGTGATATTTGGAAGAACATAGAGGGCTATGGTGAAAAAGGAAATATCTTCCGTTCAAAACTGGAAAGAAGCTTTCTGAGAAACTGCTCTGTGTTCTCTTAATTCATCTCACAATGTTATATCTTTCATTTCAAGAGGCCTTTCGCTAAGGCTGTTCTTGTGGAATTGGCAAAGGTATATTTCGAAGCCCATAAAGGGCTACGGTGAAAAAGGAAATATCTTCCGTTCAAAACTGGAAAGAAGCTTTCTGAGAAACTGTTCTGTGTTCTGTTAATTCATCTAACAAAGTTATATCTTTCCCTTCAAGAAGCCTTTCGCTAAGGCTGTTCTTGTGGAATTGGCAAAGGGATATTTGGAAACCCATAGAGGGCTATGGTGAAAAAGGAAATATCGTCCGCTCAAAACTGGAAAGAAGCTTTCTGAGAAACTGCTCTGTGTTCTGTTAATTCACCTCACAGAGTTACATCTTTCCCTTTAAGAAGCCTTTCGCTAAGTCTGTTCTTGTGGAATTGGCAAAGGGATGTTTAGAAGCCCGTAGATGGCTATGGTGAAAAAGGAAATATCTTCCGTTCAAAACTGGAAAGAAGCTTTCTGAGAAACTACTATGTGTTCTGTTAATTCATCCCACATAGTTACAGCTTTCCCTTCAAGAAGCCTTTCGCTAAGGCTGTTCTTGTGGAATTGGCAAAGGGATATTGGGAAGCCCATGGAGGGCTATGGTGAAAAAGGAAATATCTTCCGTTCAAAATTGGAAAGAAGCTTTCTGAGAAACTGCTCTGTGATCTGTTAATTCATCTCACAGAGTTACATGTTTCCCTTCAAGAAGCCTTTCGCTAAGGCTATTCTTGTGGAATTGGGAAAGGGATATTTGGAAGCCCTTAGAGGGCTATGGTGAAAAATTAAATATCTTCCTTTCAAAACTGGAAAGAAGCTTTCTGAGAAACTGCTCTGTGTTCTGTTAATTCATCACACAGAGTTATATCTTTCCCTTCAAGAAGCCTTTAGCTAAGGCTGTTCTTGTGGAATTGGCAAAGGGATATTTGGAAGCCCATAGAGGGATAGGGTGAAAAAGGAAATATCTTCCGTTCAAAACTGGAAAGAAGATTTCTGAGAAACTGCTCTGTGTTCTGTTAATTCATCTCAAAGATTTACATCTTTTCCTTCAAGAAGCCTTTCGCTAAGGCTGTTCTTGTGAAATTGGCAAAGGGATATTTGGAAGCCCATAGAGGGGTAAGGTAAAAAAGGAAATATCTTCCGTTCAAAAATGGAAAGAAGCTTTCTGAGAAACTGCTCTGAGTTCTGCTTATTCATCTCACAGAGTTACATCTTTCCCTTCAAGAAGCCTTTCGCTAAGGCTGTTCTTGTGGAATTGGCAAAGGGATATTTGGAACCCATAGAGGGCTATGGTGAAAAAGGAAATATCTTCCGTTCAAAACTGGAAAGAAGCTTTCTGAGAAACTGCTCTGTGTTCTCTTAATTCATCTCACAGAGTTACATCTTTCCCTTCAAGAAGCCTTTCGCTAAGGCTGTTCTTGTTGAATTGGCAAAGGGATATTTAGAAGCCCGTAGTGGGCTAAGGTGAAAAAGGAAATACCTTTCGTTCAAAACTGGAAAGAAGCTTTCTGAGAAACTGCTCTGTGTTCTGTTAGTTCATCTCACAGAGTTACAGCTTTCCCTTCAAGAAGCCTTTCGATAAGGCTGTTCTTGTGGAATTGGCAAAGGGATATTTGGAAGCCCATAGAGGGCTATGGTGAAAAAGGAAATATGGTCCGTTCAAAACGGGAAAGAAGCTTTCTGAGAAACTGCTCTGTGTTCTGTTAATTCCTCTCAAAGAGTTACATCTTTCCCTTAAAGAATCCTTTCGCTAAGGCTGTTCTTGTGGAATTGGCAAAGGGATATTTGTAAGCTCATAGAGGGCTAAGGTGAAAAAGGAAATATCTTCCATTCAAACCTGGAAAGAAGCTTTCTGAGAAACTGCTCTGTGTTCTGTTAATTCATCTCCCAGAGTTACATCTTTCCCTTCAAGAAGCCTTTCGCTAAGGCTGTTCTGATGGAATTAGCAAAGGGATATTTGGAACCCCTAGAGGGCTATGGTGAAAAAGGAAATATCTTCCGTTCAAAACTGGAAAGAAGCTTTCTGAGAAACTGCTCTGTGTTCTGTTAAATTCATCTCACAATGTTATATCTTTCCCTTCAAGAATCCTCTCGCTAAGGCTGTTCTTGTGGAATTGGCAAAGTGATATTTGGAAGCCCATAGAGGGCTATGGTGAAAAAGGAAATATCTTCCGATCAAAACTGGAAAGAAGCTTTCTGAGAAACTGCTCGGTGTTCTGTTAATTCATCTCACAGAGTTACATCTTTCCCTTCAAGAAGCCTTTCGCTAAGGCTGTTCTTGTGGAATTGGCAAAGGGATATTTAGAAGCCCGTAAAGGGCTATGGTGAAAAGGAAATATCTTCCGTTCAAACTGGAAAGAAGCATTCTGAGAAACTGCTCTCTGTTCTGTTAATTCCTCTCACAGATTTATAGCTTTCCCTTCAAGAAGCCTTTCGCTAAGGCTGTTCTTGTGGAATTGGCAAAGGGATATTTGGAAGCCCATAGAGGGCTATGGTGAAAAAGGAAATATCTTCCATTCAAAACTGGAAAGAAGCTTTCTGAGAAACTGCTCTGTGTTCTCTTAATTCATCTCACAGAGTTACAACTTTCCCTTCAAGAAGCCTTTCGCTAAGGCTGTTCTTGTGGAATTGGCAAAGGGATATTTGGAAGCCCATAGAGGGCTATGGTGAAAAAGGAAATATCTTCCGTTCAAAACTGGAAAGAAGCTTTCTGAGAAACTGCTCTGTGATCTGTTAATTCATCTCACAAAGTTACATCTTCCCTTTCAAGAAGCCTTTCGCTAAGGCTGTTCTTGTGGAATTGGCAAAGGGATATTTGGAAGCCCATAGAGGGCTATACTGAAAAAGGAAATATCTTCCGTTCAAAACTGGAAAGAAGCTTTCTGAGAAACTGCTCTGTGTTCTGTTAATTCATCTCACAGAGTTACATCTTTCCCTTCAGAAGCCTTTCGCTAAGGCTGTTCTTGTGGAATTGGCAAAGGGATATTTGGAAGCCCATAGAGGGCTACGGTGAAAAAGGAAATATCTTCCATTCAAAACTGGAAAGAAGCTTTCTGAGAAACTGCTCTGTGTTCTGTTAATTCATCTCACTGAGTTATATCTTTCCCTTCAAGAAGCCTTTCGCTAAGGCTGTTCTTGTGAAATTGGCAAAGGGATATTTGGAACCCCTAGAGGGCTATGGTGAAAAAGCAAGTATCTTCCGTTCAAAACTGGAAAGAAGCTTTCTGAGAAACTGCTCTGTGTTCTGTTAATTCATCTCACAGAGTTACATCTTTTCCTTCAAGAAGCCTTTCGCTAAGACTGTTCTTGTGGAATTGGCAAAGGGATATTTGGAAGCCCATAGAGGGCTATGGTGAAAAAGGAAATATCTTCCGTTCAAAACTGGAAAGAAGCTTTCTGAGAAACTGATCTGTGTTCTGTTAATTCATCTCACAAAGTTACATCTTTCCCTTCAAGAAGCCTTTCGCTAAGGCTGTTCTTGTGGAATTGGCAAAGTGATATTTGGAAGCCCTTAGAGGGCTATGGTGAAAAAGGAAATATCTTCCGTTCAAAACTGGAAAGAAGTTTTCTCAGAAACTGCTCTTTGTTCTGTTAATTCATCTCACAATGTTATATCTTTCCCTTCAAGAAGCCTTTCGCTAAGGCTGTTCTTGTGTAATTGGCAAAGTGATATTTGGAAGCCCATAGAGGGCTATGGTGAAAAGGGAAATATCTTCCGTTCAAAACTGGAAAGAAGCTTTCTGAGAAACTGCTCTGTGTTCTGTTAATTCATCTCACAGAGTTACATCTTTCCCTTCAAGAAGCCTTTCGCTAAGGCTGTTCTTGTGGAATTGCAAAGGGATATTTAGAAGCCCGTAGAGGGCTATGGTGAAAAAGGAAATGTCTTCCGTTGAAAACTGTTAAGAAGCATTCTGAGAAACTGCTCTCTGTTCGGTTAATTCCTCTCACAGAGTTACAGCTTTCCCTTCAAGAAGCCTTTCGCTAAGGCTGTTCTTGTGGAATTGGCAAAGGGATGTTTGGAAGCCCATAGAAGGCTATGGTGAAAAAGGAATTATCTTCCGGTCAAAACTGGAAAGAAGCTTTCTGAGAAACTGCTCTGTGTTCTCTTAATTCATCTCACAGAGTTACATCTTTCTGTTCAAGAAGCCTTTCGCTAAGGCTGTTCTTGTGGAATTGGCAAAGGGATATTTGGAAGCCCATAGAGGGCTCTGGTGAAAAAGGAAATATCTTCCATTCAAAATGGAAAGAAGTTTTCTGAGAAACTGCTCTGTGTTCTGTTAATTCATCTCACAGAGTTACATCTTTCCCTTCAAGAAGCATTTCGCTAAAGCTGTTCTTGTGGAATTGGCAAAGTGATATTTGGAAGCCCATAGAGGGCTATGGTGAAAAAGGAAATGTCTCCCGTTCAAAACTGGGAAGAAGCTTTCTGAGAAACTGCTCTGTGTTCTCTTAATTCATGTAACAATGTTATATCTTTCCCTTCAAGAAGCCTTTCGCTAAGGCTGTTCTTGTGGAATTGGCAAAGGGATATTTGGAAGCCCATAGAGGGCTATGGTGAAAAAGGAAATATGGTCCGTTCAAAACGGGAAAGAAGCTTTCTGAGAAACTGCTCTGTGTTCCGTTAATTCCTCTCAAAGAGTTACATCTTTCCCTTAAAGAAGCCTTTCGCTAAGGCTATTCTTGTGGAATTGGCAAAGGGATATTTAGAAGCCCTTAGAGGGATAAGGTGAAAAAGGAAATATCTTCCGTTCAAAACTGGAAAGAAGCTTTCTGAGAAACTGCTCTGTGTTCTCTTAATTCATCTCACAGAATTACAGCTTTCCCTTCAAGAATCCTTTCGCTAAGGCTGTTCTTGTGGAATTGGCAAAGGGATATTTGGAAGCTCATAGAGGGCTAAGGTGAAAAAGGAAATATCTTCCATTCAAAACTGGAAAGAAGCTTTCTGAGAAACTGCTCTGTGTTCTGTTAATTCATCTCCCAGAGTTACATCTTTCCCTTCAAGAAGCCTTTCGCTAAGGCTGTTCTGATGGAATTAGCAAAGGGATATTTGGAACCCCTAGAGGGCTATGGTGAAAAAGGAAATATCTTCCGTTCAAAACTGGAAAGAAGCTTTCTGAGAAACTGCTCTGTGTTCTGTTAATTCATCTCACAATGTTATATCTTTCCCTTCAAGAAGCCTCTCGCTAAGGCTGTTTTTGTGGAATTGGCAAAGTGATATTTGGAAGCCCATAGAGGGCTATGGTGAAAAAGGAAATATCTTCCGATCAAAACTGGAAAGAAGCTTTCTGAGAAACTGCTCGGTGTTCTGTTAATTCATCTCACAGAGTTACATCTTTCCCTTCAAGAAGCCTTTCGCTAAGGCTCTTCTTGTGGAATTGGCAAAGGGATATTTTGAAGCCCGTAAAGGGCTATGGTGAAAAGGAAATATCTTCCGTTCAAACTGGAAAGAAGCATTCTGAGAAACTGCTCTCTGTTCTGTTAATTCCTCTCACAGATTTATAGCTTTCCCTTCAAGAAGCCTTTCGCTAAGGTTGTTCTTGTGGAATTGGCAAAGGGATATTTGGAAGCCCATAGAGGGCTATGGTGAAAAAGGAAATATCTTCCATTCAAAACTGGAAAGAAGCTTTCTGAGAAACTGCTCTGTGTTCTCTTAATTCATCTCACAGAGTTACATCTTTCCCTTCAAGAAGCCTTTCGCTAAGGCTGTTCTTGTGGAATTGGCAAAGGGATATTTGGAAGCCCACAGAGGGCTATGGTGAAAAAGGAAATATCTTCCGTTCAAAATGGAAAGAAGCTTTCTGAGAAACTGCTCTGTGTTCTGTTAATTCATCTCACAGAGTTACATCTTTCCCTTCAAGAAGCATTTCGCTAAGGCTGTTCTTGTGGAATTGGCAAAGTGATATTTGGAAGAACATAGAGGGCTATGGTGAAAAAGGAAATATCTTCCGTTCAAAACTGGAAAGAAGCTTTCTGAGAAACTGCTCTGTGTTCTCTTAATTCATCTCACAATGTTATATCTTTCATTTCAAGAGGCCTTTCGCTAAGGCTGTTCTTGTGGAATTGGCAAAGGTATATTTCGAAGCCCATAAAGGGCTACGGTGAAAAAGGAAATATCTTCCGTTCAAAACTGGAAAGAAGCTTTCTGAGAAACTGTTCTGTGTTCTGTTAATTCATCTAACAAAGTTATATCTTTCCCTTCAAGAAGCCTTTCGCTAAGGCTGTTCTTGTGGAATTGGCAAAGGGATATTTGGAAACCCATAGAGGGCTATGGTGAAAAAGGAAATATCGTCCGCTCAAAACTGGAAAGAAGCTTTCTGAGAAACTGCTCTGTGTTCTGTTAATTCACCTCACAGAGTTACATCTTTCCCTTTAAGAAGCCTTTCGCTAAGTCTGTTCTTGTGGAATTGGCAAAGGGATGTTTAGAAGCCCGTAGATGGCTATGGTGAAAAAGGAAATATCTTCCGTTCAAAACTGGAAAGAAGCTTTCTGAGAAACTACTATGTGTTCTGTTAATTCATCCCACATAGTTACAGCTTTCCCTTCAAGAAGCCTTTCGCTAAGGCTGTTCTTGTGGAATTGGCAAAGGGATATTGGGAAGCCCATGGAGGGCTATGGTGAAAAAGGAAATATCTTCCGTTCAAAATTGGAAAGAAGCTTTCTGAGAAACTGCTCTGTGATCTGTTAATTCATCTCACAGAGTTACATGTTTCCCTTCAAGAAGCCTTTCGCTAAGGCTATTCTTGTGGAATTGGGAAAGGGATATTTGGAAGCCCTTAGAGGGCTATGGTGAAAAATTAAATATCTTCCTTTCAAAACTGGAAAGAAGCTTTCTGAGAAACTGCTCTGTGTTCTGTTAATTCAACACACAGAGTTATATCTTTCCCTTCAAGAAGCCTTTAGCTAAGGCTGTTCTTGTGGAATTGGCAAAGGGATATTTGGAAGCCCATAGAGGGATAGGGTGAAAAAGGAAATATCTTCCGTTCAAAACTGGAAAGAAGATTTCTGAGAAACTGCTCTGTGTTCTGTTAATTCATCTCAAAGATTTACATCTTTTCCTTCAAGAAGCCTTTCGCTAAGGCTGTTCTTGTGAAATTGGCAAAGGGATATTTGGAAGCCCATAGAGGGGTAAGGTAAAAAAGGAAATATCTTCCGTTCAAAAATGGAAAGAAGCTTTCTGAGAAACTGCTCTGAGTTCTGCTTATTCATCTCACAGAGTTACATCTTTCCCTTCAAGAAGCCTTTCGCTAAGGCTGTTCTTGTGGAATTGGCAAAGGGATATTTGGAACCCATAGAGGGCTATGGTGAAAAAGGAAATATCTTCCGTTCAAAACTGGAAAGAAGCTTTCTGAGAAACTGCTCTGTGTTCTCTTAATTCATCTCACAGAGTTACATCTTTCCCTTCAAGAAGCCTTTCGCTAAGGCAGTTCTTGTGGAATTGGCAAAGGGATATTTGGAAGCCCGTAGAGGGCTATGGTGAAAAAGGAAATATCTTCCGTTCAAAACTGGTAAGAAGCTTTCTGAGAAACTGCTCTGTGTTCTGTTAATTCATCTCAAAGATTTACATCTTTTCCTTCAAGAAGCCTTTCGCTAAGGCTGTTCTTGTGAAATTGGCAAAGGGATATTTGAAAGCCCATAGAGGGGTAAGGTAAAAAAGGAAATATCTTCCGTTCAAAAATGGAAAGAAGCTTTCTGAGAAACTGCTCTGAGTTCTGCTTATTCATCTCACAGAGTTACATCTTTCCCTTCAAGAAGCCTTTCGCTAAGGCTGTTCTTGTGGAATTGGCAAAGGGATATTTGGAACCCATAGAGGGCTATGGTGAAAAAGGAAATATCTTCCGTTCAAAACTGGAAAGAAGCTTTCTGAGAAACTGCTCTGTGTTCTCTTAATTCATCTCACAGAGTTACATCTTTCCCTTCAAGAAGCCTTTCGCTAAGGCTCTTCTTGTGGAATTGGCAAAGGGATATTTTGAAGCACACAGAGGGCTAGGGTAAAAAAGGAATTATCTTCCGTTCAAAACTGGAAAGAAGCTTTCTGAGAAAATGCTCTGTGATCTGTTAATTCATCTCACAAAGGTACATCTTTCCCTTCAAGAAGCCTTTCGCTAAGGCTGTTCTTGTTGAATTGGCAAAGGGATATTTGGAAGCCCATAGAGGGCTATGGTGAAAAAGGAAATGTCTTCCGTTCAAAACTGGAATGAAGCTTTCTGAGAAACTGCTCTGTGTTCTGTTAATTCATCTCACAGAGTTACATCTTTCCCTTCAAGAAGCCTTTCGCTAAGGCTGTTTGTGGAATTGGCAAAGTGATATTTGGAAGCCCATAGAGGGCTATGTTGAAAAAGGAAATATCTCCCGTTCAAAACTGGAGAGAAGCTTTCTGAGAAACTGCTCTGTGTTCTCTTAATTCATCTCACAATGTTATATCTTTCCCTTCAAGAAGCCTTTCGCTAAGGCTGTTCTTGTGGAATTGGCAAAGGGATATTTGGAAGCACATAGAGGGCTATGGTGAAAAAGGAAATCTTGTCCGTTCATAACTGGAAAGAAGCTTTCTGAGAAACTGCTCTGTGTTCTCTTAATTCATCTCACAATGTTATATCTTTCATTTCAAGAGGCCTTTCGCTAAGGCTGTTCTTGTGGAATTGGCAAAGGTATATTTCGAAGCCCATAAAGGGCTACGGTGAAAAAGGAAATATCTTCCGTTCAAAACTGGAAAGAAGCTTTCTGAGAAACTGTTCTGTGTTCTGTTAATTCATCTAACAAAGTTATATCTTTCCCTTCAAGCAGCCTTTCGCTAAGGCTGTTCTTGTGGAATTGGCAAAGGGATATTTGGAAACCCATAGAGGGCTATGGTGAAAAAGGAAATATCGTCCGCTCAAAACTGGAAAGAAGCTTTCTGAGAAACTGCTCTGTGTTCTGTTAATTCACCTCACAGAGTTACATCTTTCCCTTTAAGAAGCCTTTCGCTAAGTCTGTTCTTGTGGAATTGGCAAAGGGATGTTTAGAAGCCCGTAGATGGCTATGGTGAAAAAGGAAATATCTTCCGTTCAAAACTGGAAAGAAGCTTTCTGAGAAACTACTATGTGTTCTGTTAATTCATCCCACATAGTTACAGCTTTCCCATCAAGAAGCCTTTCGCTAAGGCTGTTCTTGTGGAATTGGCAAAGGGATATTGGGAAGCCCTTAGAGGGCTATGGTGTAAAAGGAAATATCTTCCGTTCAAAATTGGAAAGAAGCTTTCTGAGAAACTGCTCTGTGATCTGTTAATTCATCTCACAGAGTTACATGTTTCCCTTCAAGAAGCCTTTCGCTAAGGCTGTTCTTGTGGAATTGGGAAAGGGATATTTGGAAGCCCTTAGAGGGCTATGGTGAAAAATTAAATATCTTCCTTTCAAAACTGGAAAGAAGCTTTCTGAGAAACTGCTCTGTGTTCTGTTAATTCATCACACAGAGTTACATCTTTCCCTTCAAGAAGCCTTTAGCTAAGGCTGTTCTTGTGGAATTGGCAAAGGGATATTTGGAAGCCCATAGAGGGATAGGGTGAAAAAGGAAATATCTTCCGTTCAAAACTGGAAAGAAGATTTCTGAGAAACTGCTCGTGTTCTGTTAATTCATCTCACAGAGTTACATCTTTCCCTTCAAGAAGCCTTTCGCTAAGGCAGTTCTTGTGGAATTGGCAAAGGGATATTTGGAAGCCCGTAGAGGGCTATGGTGAAAAAGGAAATATCTTCCGTTCAAAACTGGTAAGAAGCTTTCTGAGAAACTGCTCTGTGTTCTGTTAATTCATCTCAAAGATTTACATCTTTTCCTTCAAGAAGCCTTTCGCTAAGGCTGTTCTTGTGAAATTGGCAAAGGGATATTTGGAAGCCCATAGAGGGGTAAGGTAAAAAAGGAAATATCTTCCGTTCAAAAATGGAAAGAAGCTTTCTGAGAAACTGCTCTGAGTTCTGCTTATTCATCTCACAGAGTTACATCTTTCCCTTCAAGAAGCCTTTCGCTTAGGCTCTTCTTGTGGAATTGGCAAAGGGATATTTTGAAGCCCACAGAGGGCTAGGGTAAAAAAGGAATTATCTTCCGTTCAAAACTGGAAAGAAGCTTTCTGAGAAACTGCTCTGTGATCTGTTAATTCATCTCACAAAGGTACATCTTTCCCTTCAAGAAGCCTTTCGCTAAGGCTGTTCTTGTTGAATTGGCAAAGGGATATTTGGAAGCCCATAGAGGGCTATGGTGAAAAAGGAAATGTCTTCCGTTCAAAACTGGAAAGAAGCTTTCTGAGAAACTGCTCTGTGTTCTGTTAATTCATCTCACAGAGTTACATCTTTCCCTTCAAGAAGCCTTTCGCTAAGGCTGTTTGTGGAATTGGCAAAGTGATATTTGGAAGCCCATAGAGGGCTATGTTGAAAAAGGAAATATCTCCCGTTCAAAACTGGAGAGAAGCTTTCTGAGAAACTGCTCTGTGTTCTCTTAATTCATCTCACAATGTTATATCTTTCCCTTCAAGAAGCCTTTCGCTAAGGCTGTACTTGTGGAATTGGCAAAGGGATATTTGGAAGCACATAGAGGGCTATGGTGAAAAAGGAAATCTTGTCCGTTCATAACTGGAAAGAAGCTTTCTGAGAAACTGCTCTGTGTTCTGTTAATTCATCTCACAGAGTTACATCTTTCCCTTCAAGAAGCCTTTCGATAAGGCTGTTTGTGGAATTGGCAAAGTCATATTTGGAAGCCCATAGAGGGGTATGGTGAAACAGGAAATATCTCCCGTTCAAGACTGGAAAGAAGCTTTCTGAGAAACTGCTCTGTGTTCTCTTAATTCATCTCACAATGTTATATCTTTCCTTACAAGAAGCCTTTCGCTAAGGCTGTTCTTGTGGAATTGGCAAAGGGATATTTGGAAGCCCATAGAGGGCTATGGTGAAAAAGGAAATATCGTCCTTTCAAAACTGGAAAGAACCTTTCTGAGAAACTGCTCTGTGTTCTGTTAATTCCTCTCACAGAGTTACATCTTTCCCTTCAAGAAGCCTTTCGCTAAGGCTATTCTTGTGGAATTGGCAAAGGGATATTTAGAAGCCCTTAGAGGTCTAAGGTGAAAAAGGAAATATCTTCCGTTCAAAACTGGAAAGAAGCTTTCTGAGAAACTGCTCTGTGTTCTGTTAGTTCATCTCACAGAGTTACAGCTTTCCCTTCAAGAAGCCTTTCGCTAAGGCTGTTCTTGTGGAATTTGCAAAGGGATATTTGGAAGCCCATAGAGGGCTAAGGTGAAAAAGGAAATATCTTCCATTCAAAACTGGAAAGAAGCTTTCTGAGAAACTGCTCTGTGTTCTGTTAATTCATCTCCCAGAGTTACATCTTTCCCTTCAAGAAGACTTTCGCTAAGGCTGTTCTGGTGGAATTAGCAAAGGGATATTTGGAACCCCTAGAGGTCTATGGTGAAAAAGGAAATATCTTCCGTTCAAAACTGGAAAGAAGCTTTCTGAGAAACTGCTCTGTGTTCTGTTAATTCATCTCATAATGTTATATCTTTCCCTTCAAGAAGCCTTTCGCTAGGGCTGTTCTTGTGGAATTGGCAAAGTGATATTTGGAAGCCTATAGAGGGCTATGGTGAAAAAGGAAATATCTTACGATCAAAACTTTAAAGAAGCTTTCTGAGAAACTGCTCGGTGTTCTGTTAATTCATCTCACAGAGTTACATCTTTCCCTTCAAGAAGCCTTTCGCTAAGGCTGTTCTTGTGGAATTGGCAAAGGGATATTTAGAAGCCCGTAAAGGGCTATGGTGAAAAAGGAAATATCTTCCGTTCAAACTGGAAAGAAGCATTCTGAGAAACTGCTCTCTGTTCTGTTAATTCCTCTCAGAGATTTATAGCTTTCCCTTCAAGAAGCCTTTCGCTAAGGCTGTTCTTGTGGAATTGGCAAAGGGATATTTGGAAGCCCATAGAGGGCTCTGGTGAAAAACGAAATACCGTCGGTTCAAAACTGGAAAGAAGCTTTCTGAGAAACTGCTCTGTGTTCTGTTAATTCATCTCACAGAGTTACATCTTTCCCTTCAAGAAGCCTTTCGCTAAGGCTGTTCTTGTTGAATTGGCAAAGGGATATTTAGAAGCCCGTAGTGGGCTAAGGTGAAAAAGGAAATATCTTTTGTTCAAAACTGGAAAGAAGCTTTCTGAGAAACTGCTCTGTGTTCTGTTAGTTCATCTCACAGAGTTACAGCTTTCCCTTCAAGAAGCCTTTCGATAAGGCTGTTCTTGTGGAATTGGCAAAGGGATATTTGGAAGTGGATAGAGGGCTATGATGAAAAAGGAAATATCTCACGTTCAAAACTGGAAAGAAGCTTTCTGAGAAACTGCTCTGTGTTCTGTTAATTCATCTCACAATGTTATATCTTTCCCTTCAAGAAGCCTTTCGCTAAGGCTGTTCTTGTGGATTTGGCAAAGTGATATTTGGAAGCCCATAGAGGGCTATGGTGAAAAAGGAAATATCTTCCGATCAAAACTGGAAAGAAGCTTTCTGAGAAACTGCTCGGTGTTCTGTTAATTCATCTCACAGAGTTACATCTTTCCCTTCAAGAAGCCTTTCGCTAAGGCTGTTCTTGTGGAATTGGCAAAGGGATATTTAGAAGCCCGTAAAGGGCTATGGTGAAAAGGAAATATCTTCCGTTCAAACTGGAAAGAAGCATTCTGAGAAACTGCTCTCTGTTCTGTTAATTCCTCTCACAGATTTATAGCTTTCCCTTCAAGAAGCCTTTCGCAAAGGCTGTTCTTGTGGAATTGGCAAAGGGATATTTGGAAGCCCATAGAGGGCTATGGTGAAAAAGGAAATATCTTCCATTCAAAACTGGAAAGAAGCTTTCTGAGAAACTGCTCTGTGTTCTCTTAATTCATCTCACAGAGTTACATCTTTCCCTTCAAGAAGCCTTTCGCTAAGGCTGTTCTTGTGGAATTGGCAAAGGGATATTTGGAAGCCCATAGAGGGCTATGGTGAAAAAGGAAATATCTTCCGTTCAAAACTGGAAAGAAGCTTTCTGAGAAACTGCTCTGTGATCTGTTAATTCATCTCACAAAGTTACATCTTTCCTTTCAAGAAGCCTTTCGCTAAGGCTGTTCTTGTGGAATTGGCAAAGGGATATTTGGAAGCCCATAGAGGGCTATGGTGAAAAAGGAAATATCTTCCGTTCAAAACTGGAAAGAAGCTTTCTGAGAAACTGCTCTGTGTTCTGTTAATTCATCTCACAGAGTTACATCTTTCCCTTCAAGAAGTCTTTCGCTAAGGCTGTTCTGGTGGAATTGGCAAAGCTATATTTGGAAGCCCATAGAGAGCTATGGTGAAAAAGGAAATATCTTCCGTTCAAAAGTGGAAAGAATGCTTCTGAGAAACTGCTCTGTGTTCTGTTAATTCATCTCACAGAGTTACATCTTTCCCTTCTAGAAGCCTTTCGCTAAGGCTGTTCTTGTGGAATTGGAAAAGTGATATTTGGAAGCCCTTAGAGGGCTATGGTGAAAAAGGAAATATCTTCCGTTCAAAACTGGAAAGAAGCTTTCTGAGAAACTGCTCTGCGATCTGTTAATTCATTTCACAGAGTTACATCTTTCCCTTCAAGAAGCCTTTCTCTAAGGCTGTTCTTGTGGAATTGGCAAATGGATACTTGGAAGCCCATAGAGGGCTATGGTGAAAAAGGAAATATCTTCCGTTCAAAACTGGAAAGAAGCTTTCTGAGAAACTGCTCTGTGTTCTGTTAATTCATCTCACAGAGTTACATCTTTCCCTTCAAGAAGCCTTTCGCTAAGGCTGTTCTTGTGGAATTGGCAAAGTGATATTTGGAAGCCCATAGAGGGCTATGGTGAAAAAGGAAATATCTTTCGTTCAAAACTGGAAAGAAGCTTTCTGAGAAACTGCTCTGTGTTCTCTTAATTCGTCTCACAATGTTATATCTTTCATTTCAAGAGGCCTTTCGCTAAGGCTGTTCTTGTGGAATTGGCAAAGGGATATTTAGAATCCCGTAGAGGGCTAAGGTGAAAAAGGAAATATCTTCCGTTCAAAACTGGAAAGAAGCTTTCTGAGAAACTACTCTGTGTTCTGTTAATTCATCTCACAGAGTTACATCTTTCCCTTCAAGAAGCCTTTCGCTATGGCTGTTCTTGTGGAATTGGCAAAGGGATATTTCGAAGCCCATAGAGGGCTATGGTGAAAAAGGAAACATCTTCCGTTCAAAACTTGAAAGAAGCTTTCTGAGAAACTGCTCTGTGTTCTGTTAATTCAACTCACAGAGTTACATCTTTCCCTTCAAGAAGCCTTTCGCTACGGCTGTTCTTGTGGAATTGGCAAAGGGATATTTGGAAGCCCATAGAGGGACATGGTGAAAAAGGAAATATCTTCCGTTCAAAACTGTAAAGAAGCTTTCTGAGAAACTGCTCTGTGTTCTGTTAATTCATATCCCAGAGTTACATCTTTCCCTTCATGAAACCTATCACTAAGGCTGTTCTTGTGGAATTGGCAAAGGGATATTTGGAAGCCCATAGAGGGCTATGGTGAAAAAGGAAATATCTTCCGTTCAAAACTGGAAAGAAGCTTTCTGAGAAACTGCTCTGTGTTCTGTTAATTCATCTCACAGAGTTACATCTTTCCCTTCAAAAGCCTTTCGATAACGCTGTTCTTGTGGAATTGGCCAAGGGATATTTGGAAGCCCATACAGGGCTATGGTGAAAAAGGAAATATCTTCCGTTCAAAATTGGAAAGAAGCTTTCTGAGAAACTGCTCTGTGTTCTCTTAATTCATCTCACAGAGTTACATCTTTCCCTTCAATGAGCCGTACGCTAAGGATGTTCTTGTGGAATCGGCAAAGGGATATTTGGAAGCCCATACAGGGCTATGGTGAAAAAGGAAATATCGTCCGTTCAAAACTGGAAAGAAGCTTTCTGAGAAACTGCTCTGTGTTCTGTTAATTCATCTCACAGAGTTACATCTTTCCCTTCAAGAAGCTTTTCGCTAAGGCTGTTCTTGTGGAATTGGCAAAGGGATATTTCGAAGCCCATAAAGGGCTCCGGTGAAAAAGGAAATATCTTCCGTTCAAAACTGGAAAGAAGCTTTCTGAGAAACTGTTCTGTGTTCTGTTAATTCAGCTAACAAAGTTATATCTTTCCCTTCAAGAAGCCTTTCGCTAAGGCTGTTCTTGTGGAATTGGCAAAGGGATATTTGGAAGCCCATAGAGGGCTATGGTGGAAAAGGAAATATCTTCCGTTCAAAATTGGAAAGAAGCTTTCTGAGAAACTGCTCTGTGATCTGTTAATTCATCTCAAAGAGTTACATGTTTCACTTCAAGAAGCCTTTCGCTAAGGCTGTTCTTGTGGAATTGGCAAAGGGATATTTGGAAGCCCTTAGAGGGCTATGGTGAAAAGGTAAATATCTTCCGTTCAAAACTGGAAAGAAGCTTTCTGAGAAAATGCTCTGTGTTCTGTTAATTCATCTCACAGAGTTACATCTTTCCCTTCAAGAAGCCTTTCGCTAAGGCTGTTCTTGTGGAATTGGCAAAGGGATATTTGGAAGCCGATAGTGGGATAGGGTGAAAAAGGAAATATCTTCCGTTCAAAACTGGAAAGAAGCTTTCTGAGAAACTGCTCTGTGTTCTGTTAATTCATCTCACAGAGTTACATCTTTCCCTTCAAGAAGCCTTTCGCTAAGGCTGTTCTCGTGGAATTGGCCAAGGGATATTTGGAAGCCCATAGAGGGCCATGGTGAAAAAAGAAATATCTTCCCTTCAAAACTGGAAAGAAGCTTTCTGAGTAACAGCTCTGTGTTCTGTTAATTCATCTCAAAGACTTACATCTTTCCCTTCAAGAAACCTTTCGCTAAGGTTGTTCTTGTGGAATTGGCAAAGGGATATTTGGAAGCCCATAGAGGGCTATGGTGAAAAAGGAAATATCTTCCGTTCAAAAGTGGAAAGAAGCTTTCTGAGAAACTGCTCGTGTTCTGTTAATTCATTTCACAGAGTTACATCTTTCCCTTCAAGAAGCCTTTCGCTAAGGCTGTCTTGTGGAATTGGAAATGGATATTTAGAAGCCCATAGAGGACTATGGTGAAAAAGGAAATATCTTCCGTTCAAAACTGGAAAGAAGCTTTCTGAGAAACTGCTCTGTGTTCTGTTAATTCATCTCACAGAGTTACATCTTTCCCTTCAAGGAGCCTTTCGCTAAGGCTGTTCTTGTGGAATTGGCAAAGGGATATTTGGAAGCCCGTAGAGCGCTATGGTGAAAAAGGAAATATCTTCCGTTCAAAACTGGAAAGAAGCTTTCTGAGAAACTGCTCTGTGTTCTGTTAATTCATCTCAAAGATTTACATCTTTTCCTTCAAGAAGCCTTTCGCTAAGGCTGTTCTTGTGGAATTGGCAAAGGGATATTTGGAAGCCCATAGAGGGGTAAGGTAAAAAAGGAAATATCTTCCGTTCAAAACTGGAAAGAAGCTTTCTGAGAAACTGCTCTGTGTTCTGCTTATTCATCTCACAGAGTTACATCTTTCCCTTCAAGAAGCCTTTCGCTAAGGCTGTTCCTGTGGAATTGGCAAAGGGATATTTGGAAGCCCATAGAGGGCTATGGTGAAAAAGGAAATATCTTCCGTTCAAAACTGGAAAGAAGCTTTCTGAGAAACTGCTCTGTGTTCTCTTAATTCATCTCACAGAGTTACATCTTTCCCTTCAAGAAGCCTTTCGCTAAGGCTCTTCTTGTGGAATTGGCAAAGGGATATTTTGAAGCCCACAAAGGGCTAGGGTAAAAAAGGAATTATCTTCCGTTCAAAACTGGAAAGAAGCTTTCTGAGAAACTGCTCTGTGATCTGTTAATTCATCTCACAAAGGTACATCTTTCCCTTCAAGAAGCCTTTCGCTAAGGCTGTTGTTGTGGAATTGGCAAAGGGATATTTGGAAGCCCATAGAGGGCTATGGTGAAAAAGGAAATGTCTTCCGTTCAAAACTGGAATGAAGCTTTCTGAGAAACTGCTCTGTGTTCTGTTAATTCATCTCACACAGTTACATCTTTCCGTTCAAGAAGCCTTTCCCTAAGGCTGTTTGTGGAATTGGCAAAGTGATATTTGGAAGCCCATAGAGGGCTATGTTGAAAAAGGAAATATCTCCCGTTCAAAACTGGAAAGAAGCTTTCTGAGAAACTGCTCTGTGTTCTCTTAATTCATCTCACAATGTTATATCTTTCCCTTCAAGAAGCCTTTCGCTAAGGCTGTTCTTGTGGAATTGGCAAAGGGATATTTGGAAGCCCTTAGAGGGCTATGGTGAAAAGGTAAATATCTTCCGTTCAAAACTGGAAAGAAGCTTTCTGAGAAAATGCTCTGTGTTCTGTTAATTCATCTCACAGAGTTACATCTTTCCCTTCAAGAAGCCTTTCGCTAAGGCTGTTCTTGTGGAATTGGCAAAGGGATATTTGGAAGCCGATAGTGGGATAGGGTGAAAAAGGAAATATCTTCCGTTCAAAACTGGAAAGAAGCTTTCTGAGAAACTGCTCTGTGTTCTGTTAATTCATCTCACAGAGTTACATCTTTCCCTTCAAGAAGCCTTTCGCTAAGGCTGTTCTCGTGGAATTGGCCAAGGGATATTTGGAAGCCCATAGAGGGCCATGGTGAAAAAAGAAATATCTTCCCTTCAAAACTGGAAAGAAGCTTTCTGAGTAACAGCTCTGTGTTCTGTTAATTCATCTCAAAGACTTACATCTTTCCCTTCAAGAAACCTTTCGCTAAGGTTGTTCTTGTGGAATTGGCAAAGGGATATTTGGAAGCCCATAGAGGGCTATGGTGAAAAAGGAAATATCTTCCGTTCAAAAGTGGAAAGAAGCTTTCTGAGAAACTGCTCGTGTTCTGTTAATTCATTTCACAGAGTTACATCTTTCCCTTCAAGAAGCCTTTCGCTAAGGCTGTCTTGTGGAATTGGAAATGGATATTTAGAAGCCCATAGAGGACTATGGTGAAAAAGGAAATATCTTCCGTTCAAAACTGGAAAGAAGCTTTCTGAGAAACTGCTCTGTGTTCTGTTAATTCATCTCACAGAGTTACATCTTTCCCTTCAAGGAGCCTTTCGCTAAGGCTGTTCTTGTGGAATTGGCAAAGGGATATTTGGAAGCCCGTAGAGCGCTATGGTGAAAAAGGAAATATCTTCCGTTCAAAACCGGAAAGAAGCTTTCTGAGAAACTGCTCTGTGTTCTGTTAATTCATCTCAAAGATTTACATCTTTTCCTTCAAGAAGCCTTTCGCTAAGGCTGTTCTTGTGGAATTGGCAAAGGGATATTTGGAAGCCCATAGAGGGGTAAGGTAAAAAAGGAAATATCTTCCGTTCAAAACTGGAAAGAAGCTTTCTGAGAAACTGCTCTGTGTTCTGCTTATTCATCTCACAGAGTTACATCTTTCCCTTCAAGAAGCCTTTCGCTAAGGCTGTTCCTGTGGAATTGGCAAAGGGATATTTGGAAGCCCATAGAGGGCTATGGTGAAAAAGGAAATATCTTCCGTTCAAAACTGGAAAGAAGCTTTCTGAGAAACTGCTCTGTGTTGTCTTAATTCATCTCACAGAGTTACATCTTTCCCTTCAAGAAGCCTTTCGCTAAGGCTCTTCTTGTGGAATTGGCAAAGGGATATTTTGAAGCCCACAAAGGGCTAGGGTAAAAAAGGAATTATCTTCCGTTCAAAACTGGAAAGAAGCTTTCTGAGAAACTGCTCTGTGATCTGTTAATTCATCTCACAAAGGTACATCTTTCCCTTCAAGAAGCCTTTCGCTAAGGCTGTTGTTGTGGAATTGGCAAAGGGATATTTGGAAGCCCATAGAGGGCTATGGTGAAAAAGGAAATGTCTTCCGTTCAAAACTGGAATGAAGCTTTCTGAGAAACTGCTCTGTGTTCTGTTAATTCATCTCACACAGTTACATCTTTCCCTTCAAGAAGCCTTTCCCTAAGGCTGTTTGTGGAATTGGCAAAGTGATATTTGGAAGCCCATAGAGGGCTATGTTGAAAAAGGAAATATCTCCCGTTCAAAACTGGAAAGAAGCTTTCTGAGAAACTGCTCTGTGTTCTCTTAATTCATCTCACAATGTTATATCTTTCCCTTCAAGAAGCCTTTCGCTGAGGCTGTTCTTGTGGAATTGGCAAAGGGATATTTGGAAGCATATAGAGGGCTATGGTGAAAAAGGAAATCTTGTCCGTTCAAAACTGGAAAGAAGCTTTCTGAGAAACTGCTCTGTGTTCTGTTAATTCCTCTCACAGAGTTACATCTTTCCCTTCAAGAAGCCTTTCGCTAAGGCTATTCTTGTGGAATTGGCAAAGGGATATTTAGAAGCCCTTAGAGTGCTATGGTGAAAAAGGAAATATCTTCCGTGCAAAACTGGAATGAAGCTTTCTGAGAAACTGCTCTGTGTTCTGTTAATTCATCTCACAGAGTTACATCTTTCCCTTCAAGAAGCCTTTCGCTAAGGCTGTTTGTGGAATTGGCAAAGTGATATTTGGAAGCCCATAGTGGGGTATGGTGAAAAAGGAAATATCTCCCGTTCAAAACTGGAAAGAAGCTTTCTGAGAAACTGCTCTGTGTTCCCTTAATTCATCTCACAATGTTATATCTTTCCCTTCAAGAAGCCTTTCGCTAAGGCTGTTCTTGTGGAATTGGCAAAGGGATATTTGGAAGCCCATAGAGGGCTATGGTGAAAAAGGAAATATCTTCCATTCAAAACTGGAAAGAAGCTTTCTGAGAAACTGCTCTGTGTTCTGTTAATTCATCTCACAGAGTTACATCTTTCCCTTCAAGAAGCCTTTCGATAAGGCTGTTCTTGTGGAATTGGCAAAGTGATATTTGGAAGCCCATAGAGGGCTATGGTGAAAAAGGAAATATCTCAAGTTCAAAACTGGAAAGAAGCTTTCTGAGAAACTGCTCTGTGTTCTCTTAATTCATGTCACAATGTTATATCTTTCCCTTCAAGAAGCCTTTCGCTAAGGCTGTTCTTGTGGAATTGGCAAAGGGATATTTGGAAGCCCATAGAGGGCCATGGTGAAAAAGGAAATATCTTCCGTTCAAACTGGAAAGAAGCATTCTGAGAAACTGCTCTCTGTTCTGTTAATTCCTCTCACAGATTTATAGCTTTCCCTTCAAGAAGCCTTTCGCTAAGGCTATTCTTGTGGAATTGGCAAAGGGATATTTGGAAGACCATAGAGGGCTATGGTGAAAAAGGAAATATCTTCCATTCAAAACTGGAAAGAAGCTTTCTGAGAAACTGCTCTGTGTTCCGTTAATTCATCTCACAGAGTTACATCTTTCCCTTCTAGAAGCCTTTCCCTAAGGCTATTCTTGTGGAATTGGCAAAGGGATATTTAGAATCCCTTAGAGGGCTAAGGTGAAAAAGGAAATATCTTCCGATCAAAACTTTAAAGAAGCTTTCTGAGAAACTGCTCGGTGTTCTGTTAGTTCATCTCCCAGAGTTACATCTTTCCCTTCAAGAAGCCTTTCGCTAAGGCTGTTCTTGTGGAATTGTCAAAGGGATATTTGGAAGCCCATAGAGGGCTATGGTGAAAAAGGAAATATCTTCCGTTCAAAACTGGAAAGAAGCTTTCTAGAAACTGCTCTGTGTTCTGTTAATTCATCTCACAGAGTTACATCTTTCCCTTCAAGAAGCCTTTCGCTAAGGCTGTTCTTGTGGAATTGGCAAAGGGATATTTGGAAGCCCATAGAGGGCTATGGTGAAAAAGGAAATATCTTCCGTTCAAAAGTGGAAAGGAGCTTTCTGAGAAACTGCTCTGTGTTCTGTTAATTCATCTCACAGAGTTACATCTTTCCCTTCAAGAAGCCTTTCGCTAAGGCTGTTCTTGTGGAATTGGCAAAGGATATGTAGAAGCCCATAGAGGGCTATGGTGAAAAAGGAAATATCTTCCGTTCAAAACTGGAAAGAAGCTTTCTGAGAAACTGCTCTGTGTTCTGTTTATTCATCTCACAGAGTTACATCTTTCCCTTCAAGAAGCCTTTCGCTAAGGCTGTTCTTGTGGAATTGGCAAAGTGATATTTGGAAGCCCATAGAGGGGTAGGGGGAAAAGGAAATATCTTCCGTTCAAACTGGAAAGAAGCATTCTGAGAAACGGCTCTCTGTTCTGTTAATTCATCTCACAGAGTTACATCTTTCCCTTCAAGAAGCCTTTCGCTAAGGCTGTTCTTGTGGAATTGGCAAAGTGATATTTGGAAGCCCTTAGAGGGGTAGGGGGAAAAGGAAATATCTTCCGTTCAAACTGGAAAGAAGCATTCTGAGAAACTGCTCTCTGTTCTGTTAATTCCTCTCACAGATTTATAGCTTTCCCTTCAAGAAGCCTTTCGCTAAGGCTATTCTTGTGGAATTGGCAAAGGGATATTTGGAAGCCCATAGAGGGCTATGGTGAAAAAGGAAATATCTTCCATTCAAAACTGGAAAGAAGCTTTCTGAGAAACTGCTCTGTGTTCCGTTAATTCATCTCACAGAGTTACATCTTTCCCTTCAAGAAGCCTATCCCTAAGGCTATTCTTGTTGAATTGGCAAAGGGATATTTAGAAGCCCGTAGTGGGCTAAGGTGAAAAAGGAAATATCTTTCGTTCAAAACTGGAAAGAAGCTTTCTGAAAAAATGCTCTGTTTTCTGTTAGTTCATCTCACAGAGTTACAGCTTTCCCTTCCAGAAGCCTTTCTATAAGGCTGTTCTTGTGGAATTGGCAAAGGGTTATTTGGAAGTGGATAGAGGGCTATGATGAAAAAGGAAATATCTTCCGTTCCAAACTGGAAAGAAGCTTTCTGAGAAACTGGTCTGTGTTCTGTTAGTTCATCTCCCAGAGTTACATCTTTCCCTTCAAGAAGCCTTTCGCTAAGGCTGTTCTTGTGGAATTGGCAAAGGGATATTTGGAAGCCCATAGAGGGCTATGGTGAAAAAGGAAATATCTTCCGTTCAAAACTGGAAAGAAGCTTTCTGAGAAACTGCTCTGTGTTCTGTTATTTCATCTCACAGAGTTACATCTTTCCCTTCAAGAAGCCTTTCGCTAAGGCTGTTCTTGTGGAATTGGCAAAGGGATATTTGGAAGCCCATAGAGGGCTATGGTGAAAAAGGAAATATCTTCCGTTCAAAACTGGAAAGAAGCTTTCTGAGAAACTGCTCTGTGTTCTGTTAATTCATCTCACAGAGTTACATCTTTCCCTTCAAGAAGCCTTTCGATAAGGCTGTTCTTGTGGAATTGGCAAAGTGATATTTGGAAGCCCATAGAGGGCTATGGTGAAAAAGGAAATATCTCACGTTCAAAACTGGAAAGAAGCTTTCTGAGAAACTGCTCTGTGTTCTGTTAATTCATCTCACAGAGTTACATCTTTCCCTTCAAGAAGCCTTTCGCTAAGGCTGTTCTTGTGGAATTGGCAAAGGGATATTTGGAAGCCCATAGAGGGCTATGGTGAAAAAGTAAATATCTTCCGTTCAAAACTGGAAAGAAGCTTTCTGAGAAACTGCTCTGTGTTCTGTTAATTCATCTCACAGAGTTAAATCTTTCCCTTCAAGAAGCCTTTCGCTAAGGCTATTCTTGTGGAATTGGCTAAGGGATATTTGGAAGCCCATAGAGAGCTATGGTGAAAAAGGAAATATCTTCCCTTCAAAACTGGAAAGAAGTTTTCTGAGAAACTGCTCTGTGTTCTGTTAATTCATCTAACAAATTATATCTTTCCCTTCAAGAAGCCTTTCGCTAAGGTTGTTCTTGTGGAATTGGCAAAGGGATAATTGGAAGCCCATAGAGGGCTATGGTGAAAAAGGGAATATCGTCCGTTCAAAACTTGAAAGAAGCTTTCTGAGAAACTCCTCTGTGTTCTGTTAATTCATCTCCCAGAGTTACATCCTTCCCTTCAAGAAGCCTTTCTCTAAGGCTGTTCTTGTGGAATTGGCAAAGAGATATTTAGAAGCCCGTAGAGGGCTATGGTGAAAAAGGAAATATCTTCCGTTCAAAACTGGAAAGAAGCTTTCTGAGAAACTGCTCTGTGTTCTGTTAATTCACGACACAGAGTTACATGTTTCCCTTCAAGAAGGCTTTCGCCAAGGCTGTTCTTGTGGAATTGGCAAAGTGATATTTGGAAGCCCATAGAGGGGTAGGGGGAAAAGGAAATATCTTCCGTTCAAAACTGGAAAGAAGCTTTCTGAGAAACTGCTCGGTGTTCTGTTAATTCATCTCACAGAGTTACATCTTTCCCTTCAAGAAGCCTTTCGATAAGTCTGTTCTTGTGGAATTGGCAAAGGGTTATTTGGAAGTGGATAGAGGGCTATGATGAAAAAGGAAATATCTTCCGTTCCAAACTGGAAAGAAGCTTTCTGAGAAACTGGTCTGTGTTCTGTTAGTTCATCTCCGAAAGTTACATCTTTCCCTTCAAGAAGCCTTTCGCTAAGGCTGTTCTTGTGGAATTGGCAAAGGGATATTTGGAAGCCCATAGAGGGCTATGGTGAAAAAGGAAATATCTTCCATTCAAAACTGGAAAGAAGCTTTCTGAGAAATTGCTCTGTGTTCTGTTAATTCATCTCACAGAGTTACATCTTTCCCTTCAAGAAGCCTTTCGATAAGGCTGTTCTTGTGGAATTGGCAAAGTGATATTTGGAAGCCCATAGAGGGCTATGGTGAAAAAGGAAATATCTCAAGTTCAAAACTGGAAAGAAGGTTTCTGAGAAACTGCTCTGTGTTCTCTTAATTCATGTCACAATGTTATATCTTTCCCTTCAAGAAGCCTTTCGCTAAGGCTGTTCTTGTGGAATTGGCAAAGGGATATTTGGAAGCCCATAGAGGTCCATGGTGAAAAAGTAAATATCTTCCGTTCAAACTGGAAAGAAGCATTCTGAGAAACTGCTCTCTGTTCTGTTAATTCCTCTCACAGATTTATAGCTTTCCCTTCAAGAAGCCTTTCGCTAAGGCTATTCTTGTGGAATTGGCAAAGGGATATTTGGAAGCCCATACAGGCCTATGGTGAAAAAGGAAATATCTTCCGTTCAAAACTGGAAAGAAGCTTTCTGAGAAACTGCTCTGTGTTCTGTTAATTCATCTCACAGAGTTACATCTTTCCCTTCAAGAAGCCTTTCGCTAAGGCTGTTCTTCTGGAATTGGCAAAGGGATATATGGAAGCCCTTAGACGGCTATGGTGAAAAAGGAAATATCTTCCGTTCAAAACTGGAAAGAAGCTTTCTGAGAAACTGCTCTGTGTTCTGTGAATTCATCTCACAGAGTTACATCTTTCCCTTCAAGAAGCCTTTCGCTAAGGCTGTTCTTGTGGAATTGGCAAAGTGATATTTGGAAGCCCTAGAGGGCTATGGTGAAAAAGGAAATATCTTCCGTTCAAAACTGGAAAGAAACTTTCTGAGAAACTGCTCTGTGATCTGTTAATTCATCTCACAGAGTTACATCTTTCCCTTCAAGAAGAATTTCGCTAAGGCTGTTCTTGTGGAATTGGCAAAGGGATACTTGGAAGCCCATAGAGGGCTATGGTGAAAAAGGAAATATCTTCCGTTCAAAACTGGAAAGAAGCTTTCTGAGAAACTGCTCTGTGTTCTGTTAATTCATCTCACAGAGATATGTCTTTCCCTTCAAGAAACCTTTCGCTAAGGCTGTTCTTGTGGAATTGGCAAAGGGATATTTGGAAGCCCTTAGAGGGCTACGGTGAAAAAGGAAATATCTTCCATTCAAAACTGGAAAGAAGCTTTCTGAGAAACTGCTCTGTGTTCTGTTAATTCATCTCACTGAGTTACATCTTTCCCTTCAAGAAGCCTTTCGCTAAGGCTGTTCTTGTTGAATTGGCAAAGGGATATTTAGAAGCCCGTAGTGGGCTAAAGTGAAAAAGGAAATATCTTTCGTTCAAAACTGGAAAGAAGCTTTCTGAGAAACTTCTCTGTGTTCTGTTAGTTCATCTCACAGAGTTACAGCTTTCCCTTCAAGAAGCCTTTCGATAAGTCTGTTCTTGTGGAATTGGCAAAGGGATATTTGGAAGCCCATAGAGGGCTATGGTGAAAAAGGAAATATCTTCCGTTCAAAACTGGAAAGAAGCTTTCTGAGAAACTGCTCTGTGTTCTGTTAATTCATCTCACAGAGTTACATCTTTCCCTTCAAGAAGCCTTTCGCTAGGGCTGTTCTTGTGGAATTGGCAAAGGGATATTTGGAAGCCCATAGAGGGCTATGGTGAAAAAGGAAATATCTTCCGTTCAAAACTGGAAAGAAGCTTTCTGAGAAACTGCTCTGTGTTCTGTTAATTCATCTCACAGAGTTACATCTTTCCCTTCAAGAAGCCTTTCGATAAGGCTGTTCTTGTGGAATTGGCAAAGTGATATTTGGAAGCCCATAGAGGGCTATGGTGAAAAAGGAAATATCTCAAGTTCAAAACTGGAAAGAAGCTTTCTGAGAAACTGCTCTGTGTTCTCTTAATTCATGTCACAATGTTATATCTTTCCCTTCAAGAAGCCTTTCGCTAAGGCTGTTCTTGTGGAATTGGCAAAGGGATATTTGGAAGCCCATAGAGGGCCATGGTGAAAAAGGAAATATCTTCCGTTCAAAATTGGAAAGAAGCTTTCTGAGAAACTGCTCTGTGTTCTGTTAATTCATCTCACAGAGTTACATCTTTCCCTTCAAGAAGCCTTTCGCTAAGGCTGTTCTTGAGGAATTGGCAAAGGGATATTTGGAAGCCCATAGAGGGCTATGGTGAAAAAGTAAATATCTTCCGTTCAAAACAGGAAAGAAGCTTTCTGAGAAACTGCTCTGTGTTCTGTTAATTCATCTCACAGATTTAAATCTTTCCCTTCAAGAAGCCTTTCGCTAAGGCTGTTCTTGTGGAATTGGCAAAGGGATATTTGGAAGCCCATAGAGTGCTATGGTGAAAAAGGAAATATCTTCCCTTCAAAACTGGAAAGAAGTTTTCTGAGAAACTGCTCTGTGTTCTGTTAATTCATCTAACAAATTATATCTTTCCCTTCAAGAAGCCTTTCGCTAAGGTTGTTCTTGTGGAATTGGCAAAGGGATAATTGGAAGCCCATAGAGGGCTATGGTGAAAAAGGGAATATCGTCCGTTCAAAACTTGAAAGAAGCTTTCGGAGAAACTCCTCTGTGTTCTGTTAATTCATCTCCCAGAGTTACATCTTTCCCTTCAAGAAGCCTTTCTCTAAGGCTGTTCTTGTGGAATTGGCAAAGGGATATTTAGAAGCCCGTAGAGGGCTATGGTGAAAAAGGAAATATCTTCCGTTCAAAACTGGAAAGAAGCTTTCTGAGAAACTGCTCTGTGTTCTGTTAATTCATCTAACAGAGTTACATCTTTCCCTTCAAGAAGCCGTTCTCTAAGGCTGTTCTTGTGGAATTGGCAAAGGGATATTTGGAAGCCCATAGAGGGCTATGGTGAAAAAGGAAATATCTTCCGTTCAAAACTGGAAAGAAGCTTTCTGAGAAACTGCTCTGTGTTCTGTGAATTCATCTCACAGAGTTACATGTTTCCCTTCAAGAAGGCTTTCGCCCAGGCTGTTCTTGTGGAATTGGCAAAGGGATATTTGGAAGCCCTTAGAGGGCTATGGTGAAAAAGGAAATATCTTCCGTTCAAAACTGGAAAGAAGCTTTCTGAGAAACTGCTCTGTGTTCTGTTAATTCATCTCACAGAGTTACATCTTTCCCTTCAAGAAACCTTTCGCTAAGGCTGTTCTTGTGGAATTGGCAGAGTGATATTTGGAAGCTCATAGAGGGGTAGGGTGAAAAAGGAAATATCTTCCGTTCAAAACTTGAAAGAAGCTTTCTGAGAAACTACTCTGTGTTCTGTTAATTCATCTCACAGAGTTACATCTTTCCATTCAAGAAACCTTTCGCTAAGGCTGTTCTCGTGGAATTGGCAAAGGGATATTTGGAAGCCCATAGAGGGCCATGGTGAAAAAGGAAATATCTTTCGTTCAAAACTGGAAAGAAGCTTTCTGAGAAACTGCTCTGTGTTCTGTTAATTCATCTCACAGAGTTGCATCTTTCCTTTCAAAAGCCTTTCGCTAACGCTGTTCGGGTGGAATTAGCAAAGGGATATTTGGAACCCCTAGAGGGCTATGGTGAAAAAGGAAATATCTTCCGTTCAAAACTGGAAAGAAGCTTTCTGAGTAAGAGCTCTGTGTTCTGTTAATTCATCTAACAGAGTTACATCTTTCCCTTCAAGAAGCCTTTCTCTAAGGCTGTTCTTGTGGAACTGGCGAAGGGATATTTGGAAGCCCATAGAGGGCTATGGTGAAAAAGGAAATATCTTCCGTTCAAAAGTGGAAAGAAACTTTCTGAGAAACTGCTCTGTGTTCTGTTAATTCATCTCACAGAGTTACATCTTTCCCTTCAAGAAGCCTTTCGCTAAGGCTGTTCTTGTGGAATTGGCAAAGCTATATTTGGAAGCCCATAGAGAGCTATGGTGAAAAAGGAAATATCTTCCGTTCAAAAGTGGAAAGAAGCTTTCTGAGAAACTGCTCTGTGTTCTGTTAATTCATCTCACAGAGTTACATCTTTCCCTTCAAGAAGCCTTTCGCTAAGGCTGTTCTTGTGGAATTTTCAAAGGGATATTTGGAAGCCCATAGAGGGCTACGGTGAAAAAGGAAATATCTTCCATTCAACACTGGAAAGAAGCTTTCTGAGAAACTGCTCTGTGTTCTGTTAATTCATCTCACTGAGATACATCTTTCCCTTCAAGAAGCCTTTCGCTAAGGCTGTTCTTGTGGAATTGGCAAAGGGATATTTGGAAGCCCATAGAGGGCTATGGTGAAAAAGCAAATATCTTCCGTTCAAAACTGGAAAGAAGCTTTCTGAGAAACTGCTCGGTGTTCTGTTAATTCATCTCACAGAGTTAAATCTTTTCCTTCAAGAAGCCTTTCACTAAGGCTGTTCTTGTGGAATTGGCAAAGGGATATTTGGAAGCCCATAGAGGGCTATGGTGAAAAAGGAAATATCTTCCGTTCAAAACTGGAAAGAAGCTTTCTGAGAAACTGCTCTGTTATCTGTTAATTCATCTCACAAAGTTACATCTTTCCCTTCAAGAAGCCTTTCGTTAAGGCTGTTCTTGTGGAAATGGCAAAGGGATATTTGGAAGCCCATAGAGGGCTATGGTGAAAAAGGAAATATCTTCCGTTCAAAACTGGAAGGAAGCTTTCTGAGAAACTACTCTGTGTTCTGTTAATTCATCTCACAGAGTTACATCTTTCCCTTCAAGAAGCCTTTCCCTAAGGCTGTTCTTGTGGAATTGGCAAAGGGATATTTGGAAGCCCATAGAGGGCCATGGTGAAAAAGGAAATATCTTCCGTTCAAAACTGGAAAGAAGCTTTCTGAGAAACTGCTCTGTGTTCTCTTAATTCATCTCACAGAGTTACATCTTTGCCTTCAAGAAGCCTTACGCTAAGGCTGTTCTTGTGGAATTGGCAAAGGGATATTTGGAAGCCCATAGAGGGGTAGGGTGAAAAAGGAAATATCTTCCGTTTAAAACTGGAAAGAAGCTTTCTGAGAAACTGCTCTGTGTTCTGTTAATTCATCTCACAGTGTTACATCTTTCCCTTCAAGAAGACTTTCGCTAAGGCTGTTCTTGTGCAAATGGCAAAGGGATATTTGGAAGCCCATAGAGGTCCATGGTGAAAAAGGAAATATCTACCGTTCAAAACTGGAAAGAAGCTTTCTGAGAAACTGCTCTGGGTTCTGTTAATTCATCTCACAGAGTTACATCTTTCCCTTCAAGAAGCCTTTTGCTAAGGATGTTCGGGTGGAATTAGCAAAGGGATATTTGGAACCCCTAGAGGGCTATGGTGAAAAAGGAAATGTCTTCCGTTCAAAACTGGAAAGAAGCTTTCTGAGAAACCGCTCTGTGTTCTGTTAATTCATCTCCAAGGGTTACAGCTTTCCCTTCAAGAAGCCTTTCTCTAAGTCTGTTCTTGTGGAATTGGCAAAGGGATATTTGGAAGCCCATAGAGGGCTATGGTGAAAAAGGAAATATCTTCCGTTCAAAAGTGGAAAGAAGCTTTCTGAGAAACTGCTCTGTGTTCTGTTAATTCATCTCACAGAGTTACATCTTTCCCTTCAAGAAGCCTTTCGCTAAGGCTGTTCTTGTGGAATTGGCAAAGGGATGTTTAGAAGCCCATAGAGGGCTATGGTGAAAAAGGAAATATCTTCCGTTCAAAACTGGAAAGAAGCTTTCTGAGAAACTGCTCTGTCTTCTGTTAATTCATCTCACAGAGTTACAGCTTTCTCTTCAAGAAGCCTTTCGCTAAGGCTGTTCTTGTGGAATTGGCAAAGGGATATTTGGAAGCCCAAAGAGGGCCATGGTGAAAAAGGAAATATCTTCCGTTCAAAACTGGAAAGAAGCTTTCTGGGAAACTGCTCTGTGTTCTGTTAATTCATCTCACAGAGTTACATCTTTCCCCTCAAGAAGCCTTTCGTAAGGCTGTTCTTGTGGAATTGGCAAAGGGATATTTGGAACCCCTAGAGGGCTATGGTGAAAAAGGAAATATCTTCCGTTCAAAAGTGGAAGGAAACATTCTGAGAAACTGCTCTCTGTTCTGTTAATTCCTCTCACAGAGTTACAGCTTTCGCTTCAAGAAGCCTTTCGTTATGGCTGTTCTTGTGGAATTGGCAAAGGGATATTTGGAAGCCCATAGAGGGCTACGGTGAAAAAGGAAATATCTTCCCTTCAAAACTGGAAAGAAGCTTTCTGAGAAACTGCTCTGTGTTCTGTTAATTCATCTCACAGAGTTACATCTTTCCCTTCAAGAAGCCTTTCGCTAAGGCTGTTCTTGTGGAATTGGCAAAGGGATATTTGGAAGCCCACAGAGGGCTATGGTGAAAAAGGAAATATCTTATGTTCAAAACTGGAAAGAAGCTTTCTGAGAAACTGCTCTGTGTTCTGTTTATTCATCTAACAGAGTTATATCTTTCCCTTCAAGAAGCCTTGCGCTAAGGCTCTTCTTGTGGAATTGGCAAAAGGATATTTGGAAGCCCATAGAGGGCTATGGTGAAAAAGGAAATATCGTCCGTTCAAAACTGGAAAGAAGCTTTCTGAGAAACTGCTCTGTGTTCTGTTAATTCATCTCACAGAGTTACGTCTTTCCCTTCAAGAAGCCTTTCGCTAAGGCTGTTCTTGTGGAATTGGCAAAGGGATATTTAGAAGCCCGTAGACGGCTATGGTGAAAAAGGAAATATCTTCCGTTGAAAACTGGAAAGAAGCTTTCTGAGAAACTGCTCTGGGTTCTGTTAATTCATCTCACAGAGTTACAGCTTTCCCTTCAAGAAGCCTTTCGCTAAGGCTGTTCTTGTGGAATTGGCAAAGGGATATTTGGAAGCCCATAGAGGGCTATGGTGAAAAAGAAAATATCTTCCGTTCAAAACTGGAAAGAAGCTTTCTGAGAAACTGCTCTGTGATCTGTTAATTCATCTCACAGAGTTACATCTTTCCCTTCAAGAAGCCGTTCGCTAAGGCTGTTCTTGTGGAATTGGCAAACGGATATTTGGAAGCCCTTAGAGAGCTATGGTGAAAAACGAAATAAGTTCCGTTCAAAATTGGAAAGAAGCTTTCTGAGAAACTGCTCTGTGTTCTGTTAATTCATCCCACAGAGTTACAGCTTTCTCTTCAAGAAGCCTTTCGCTAAAGCTGTTGTTGTTTAATTGGCAAAGGGATATTTGGAAGCCTACAGAGGGCTATGGTGAAAAAGGAAATATCTTCCGTTCAAAACTGGAAAGAAGCTTTCTGAGAAACTGCTCTGTGTTCTGTTAATTCATCTCACAGAGTTACATCTTTCCCTTCAAGAAGCCTTTCGCTAAGGCTGTTCTTGTGGAATTGGCAAAGGGATATTTGGAAGCCCATAGAGGGCTACGGTGAAAAAGGAAATATCTTCCATTCAAAACAGGAAAGAAGCTTTCTGAGAAACTGCTCTGTGTTCTGTTAATTCATCTCACTGAGTTACATCTTTCCCTTCAAGAAGCCTTTCGCTAAGGCTGTTCTTGTGAAATTGGCAAAGGGATATTTGGAAGCCCATAGAGGGCTATGGTGAAAAAGCAAATATCTTCGTTCAAAACTGGAAAGAAGCTTTCTGAGAAACTGCTCTGTGTTCTCTTAATTCATCTCACAGAGTTACATCTTTTCCTTCAAGAAGCCTTTCGCTAAGGCTGTTCTTGTGGAATTGGCAAAGGGATATTTGGAAGCCCATAGAGGGCTATGGTGAAAAAGGAAATATCTTCCGTTCAAAACTGGAAAGAAACTTTCTGAGAAACTGCTCTGTTTTCTGTTAATTTATCTCACAAAGTTACATCTTTCCCTTCAAGAAGCCTTTCTCTAAGGCTGTTCTTGTGGAATTGGCAAAGGGATATTTGGAAGCCCATAGAGGGCTATGGAGAAAAAGGAAATATCTTCCGTTCAAAACTGGAAGGAAGCTTTCTGAGAAACTACTCTGTGTTCTGTTAATTCATCTCACAGAGTTACATCTTTCCCTTCAAGAAGCCTTTCGCAAAGGCTGTTCTTGTGGAATTGGCAAAGTGATATTTGGAAGCCCTTAGAGGGCTATGGTGAAAAAGGAAATATCTTCCGTTCCAAACTGGAAAGAAGTTTTCTCAGAAACTGCTCTGTGTTCTGTTAATTCATCTCACAATGTTATATCTTTCCCTTCAAGAAGCCTTTCGCTAAGGCTGTTCTTGTGTAATTGGCAAAGTGATATTTGGAAGCCCATAGACGGCTATGGTGAAAAAGGAAATATCTTCCGTTCAAAACTGGAAAGAAGCTTTCTGAGAAACTACTCTGTGTTCTGTTAATTCATCTCACAGAGTTACATCTTTCCCTTCAAGTAGCTTTTCGCTAAGGCTGTTCGGGTGGAATTAGCAAAAGGATATTTGGAACCCCTAGAGGGCTATGGTGAAAAAGGAAATATCTTCCGTTCAAAACTGGAAAGAAGCTTTCTGAGTAACAGCTCTGTGTTCTGTTAATTCATCTCACAGAGTTACATCTTTCCCTTCAAGAAGCCTTTCGCTAAGGCTGTTCTCGTGGAATTGGCAAAGGGATATTTGGAAGCCCATAGAGGGCCATGGTGAAAAAGGAGATATCTTCCGTTCAAAACTGGAAGGAAGTTTTCTGAGAAACTGCTCTGTGTTCTGTTATTTCATCTCCCAGAGTTACATCTTTCCCTTCAAGAAGCATTTCGCTAAGGCAGTTCTTGTGGAATTGGCAAAGTGATATTTGGAAGCCCATAGAGGGCTATGGTGAAAAAGTAAATATCTTCCGTTCAAAACTTGAAGGAAGCTTTCTGAGAAACTGCTCTGTGTTCTGTTGATTCATCTCACAGAGTTACATCTTTCCCTTCAAGAAGCCTTTCGCTAAGCCTGTTCTTGTGAAATTGTCAAAGGGATATTTAGAAGCCCGTAGAGGGCTAAGGTGAAAAAGGAAATATCTTCCGTTCAAAACTGGAAAGAAGCTTTCTGAGAAACTGCTCTGTGTTCTGTTAGTTCATCTCACAGAGTTACAGCTTTCCCTTCAAGAAACCTTTCGCTAAGGCTGTTCTTCTGGAATTGGAAAAGGGATATTTGGAAGGCCATAGATGGCTATGGTGAAAAAGGAAATATCTTCCGTTCAAAACTGGAAAGAAGCTTTCTGAGAAACTGCTCTGTGATCTGTTAATTCATCTCCCAGAGTTACATATTTCTCATCAAGAAGCCTTTCGCTAAGGCTGTACTTGTGGAATTGGCAAAGGGATATTTAGAAGCCCATAGAGGGCTATGGTGAAAAAGGAAATATCTTCCGTTCAAAACTGGAAAGAAGCTTTCTGAGAAACTGCTCTGTTTTCTGTTAATTCATCTCCCAGAGTTACATCTTTCCCTTCAAGAAGCCTTTCACTAAGGCTGTTCTTGCGGAATTGCAAAGGGATATTTGGAAGCCCATAGAGGGCTATGGTGAAAAAGGAAATATCTTCCGTTCAAAAGTGGAAAGAAGCTTTCTGAGAAACTGCTCTGTGTTCTGTTAATTCATCTCACAGAGTTACATCTTTCCCTTCAAGAAGCCTTTTGCTAAGTCTGTTCGGGTGTAATTAGCAAAGGGATATTTGGAACCCCTAGAGGGCTATGGTGAAAAAGGAAATATCTTCCTTTCAAAACTGGAAAGAAGCTTTCTGAGAAACAGCTCTGTGTTCTGTTAATTCATCTCACAGAGTTACATCTTTCCCTTCAAGAAGCTTTTCGCTAAGGCTGTTCTTGTGGAATTGGCAAAGGGATATTTGGAAGCCCATAGAGGGCTATGGTGAAAAAGTAAATATCTTCCGTTCAAAAGTGGAAAGAAGCTTTCTGAGTAACTGCTCTGTGTTCTGTTAATTCATCTCACAGTGTTACATCTTTCCCTTCAAGAAGCCTTTCGCTAAGGCTGTTCTTGTGGAATTGGCAAAGGGATATTTGGAAGCCCATAGAGGGCTATGGTGAAAAAGGAAATATCTTCCGTTCAAAACTGGAAAGAAGCTTTCTGAGAAACTGCTCTGGGTTCTGTTGATTCATCTCACAGAGTTACAGCTTTCCCTTCAAGAAGCCTTTCGCTAAGGCTGTTCTTGTGGAATTGGGAAAGGGATATTTGGAAGCTCATAGAGGGCCATGGTGAAAAAGGAAATATCTTCCTTACAAATCTGGAAAAAAGCTTTCTGAGAAACTGCTCTGTGTTCTGTTAATTCATCTCACAGAGTTACATCTTTCCCTTCAAGAAGTCTTTCGCTAAGGCTGTTCTCGTGGAATTGTAAAAGGGATATTTGGAAGCCCTTAGAGGGCCATGGTGAAAAAGGAAATATCTTCCGTTCAAAACTGGAAAGAAGCTTTCTGAGAAACTGCTCTGTGTTCTGTTAATTCATCCCACAGAGTTACATCTTTCCCTTCAAGAAGCCTTTTGCTAAGGCTGTTTTTTGCAATTGGCAAAGGGATATTTGGAAGCCCATAGAGGGCTACGGTGAAAAAGGAAATATCTTCCGTTCAAAACTGGAAAGAAGCTTTCTGAGAAACTGCTCTGTGTTCTGTTAATTCATCTCCCAGAGTTACATCTTTCCCTTCAAGAAGCCTTTCGCTAAGGCTGTTCTTGAGAAATTGGCAAAGTGATATTTGGAACCCCATAGAGGGCTATGATGAAAACGGAAATATCTTCCGTTCAAAACTGGAAAGAAGCTTTCTGAGAAACTGCTCTGTGTTCTGTTAATTCATCTCACAGAGTTACATCTTTCCCTTCAAGAAGTCTTTCGTTAAGGCTGTTCTCGTGGAATTGGAAAAGGGATATTTGGAAGCCCATAGAGGGCCATGGTGAAAAAGGAAATATCTTCCGTTCAAAACTGGAAAGAAGCTTTCTGAGAACCTGCTCTGTGTTCTGTTAATACATCTCACAGAGTTACATCTTTCCCTTCAAGAAGCCTTTCACTAAGTCTGTTCTTGTGGAATTGAATAGGGATATTTGGAAGCCCATAGAGGGCTATGGTGAAAAAGGAAATATCTTCCGTTCAAAACTGGAAAGAAGCTTTCTGAGAAACTGCTCTGTGTTCTGTTAATTCATCACCCAGAGTTACATCTTTCCCTTCAAGAAGCCTTTCGCTAAGGCTGTTCTTGTGGAATTGGCAAAGGGATATTTGGAAGCCCGTAGAGGGCTATGGTGAAAAAGGAAATATCTTATGTTCAAAACTGGAAAGAAGCTTCCTGAGAAACTGCTCTGTGTTCTGTTAATTCATCTAACAGAGTTACATCTTTCCCTTCAAGAAGCCTTTCGCTAAGGCTGTTATTGTGGAATTGGCAAAGGGATATGTGGAAGCCCATAGACGGCTATGGTGAAAAAGGAAATATCGTCCGTTCAAAACTGGAAAGAAGCTTTCTGAGAAACTGCTCTGTGTTTTGTTAATTCATCTCACAGAGTTACGTCTTTCCCTTTAAGAAGCCTTTCGCTACGGCTGTTCTTGTGGAATTGGCAAAGGGATATTTAGAAGCCCGTAGATGGCTATGGTGAAAAAGGAAATATCTTCCGTTCAACACTGGAAAGAAGCTTTCTGAGAAACTGCTCTGTGTTCTGTTGATTCCTCTCACAGAGTTACAGCTTTCCCTTCAAAACGCATTTCGCTAAGACTGTTCTTGTGGAATTGGCAAAGGGATATTTGGAAGCCCATAGAGGGCTATGGTGAAAAAGAAAATATCTTCCGTTCAAAACTGGAAAGAAGCTTTCTGAGAAACTGCTCTGTGTTCTGTTAATTCATCTCACAGAGTTAAATCTTTCCCTTCAAGAAGCCTTTCGCTAAGGCTGTTCTTGTGGAATTGGCAAAGGGATATTTGGAAGCCCATAGAGGGCTATGGTGAAAAAGGAAATACCTTCCCTTGAAAACTGGAAAGAAGTTTTCTGAGAAACTGCTCGGTGTTCTTTTAATTCATCTAACAAATTATATCTTTCCCTTCAAGAAGCCTTTCGCTAAGGCTGTTCTTGTGGAATTGGCAAACGGATATTTGGAAGCCCATAGAGGGCTATGGTGAAAAAGGGAATATCGTCCGTTCAAAACTTGAAAGAAGCTTTCTGAGAAACTGCTCTGTGTTCTGTTAATTCATCTCACAGAGTTACATCTTTCCCTTCAAGAATCCTTTCGCTAAGGCTGTTCTTGTGGAATTGGCAAAGGGATATTTGGAAGCCCATAGAGGGCTATGGTGAAAAAGGAAATATCTTCCGTTCAAAACTGGAAAGAAGCTTTCTGAGAAACTTCTCTGTGTTCTGTTAATTCATCTCACAGAGTTACATCTTTCCCTTCAAGAAGCTTTTCGCTAAGGATGTTCGGGTGGAATTAGCAAAGGGATATTTGGAACCCCTAGAGGGCTATGGTGAAAAAGGAAATATCTTCCGTTCAAAACTGGAAAGAAGCTTTCTGAGTAACAGCTCTGTGTTCTATTAATTCATCTCACAGAGTTACATCTTTCCCTTCAAGAAGCCTTTCTCTAAGTCTGTTCTTGTGGAATTGGCAAAAGGATATTTGGAAGCCCCTAGAGGGCTATGGTGAAAAAGGAAATATCTTCCGTTCAAAACTGGAAAGAAGATTTCTGAGAAACTGCTCTGTGTTCTGTTGATTCATCTCACAGAGTTACATCTTTCCCTTCAAGAAGCCTTTCGCTAAGCCTGTTCTTGTGAAATTGTCAAAGGGATATTTGGAAGCCCATAGAGGGCTATGGTGAAAAAGGAAATATCTTCCGTTCAAAACTGGAAAGAAGCTTTCTGAGAAACTGCTCTGTTTTCTGTTAATTCATCTCCCAGAGTTACATCTTTCCCTTCAAGAAGCCTTTCACTAAGGCTGTTCTTGTGGAATTGCAAAGGGATATTTGGAAGCCCATAGAGGGCTATGGTGAAAAAGGAAATATCTTCCGTTCAAAAGTGGAAAGAAGCTTTCTGAGAAACTGCTCTGTGTTCTGTTAATTCACCTCACAGAGTTACATCTTTCCCTTCAAGAAGCCTTTTGCTAAGACTGTTCGGGTGTAATTAGCAAAGGGATATTTGGAACCCCTAGAGGGCTATGGTGAAAAAGGAAATATCTTCCGTTCAAAACTGGAAAGAAGCTTTCTGAGAAACAGCTCTGTGTTCTGTTAATTCATCTCACAGAGTTACATCTTTCCGTTCAAGAAGCCTTTCGCTAAGGCTGTTCTTGTGGAATTGGCAAAGGGATATTTGGAAGCCCGTAGAGGGCTATGGTGAAAAAGAAACTATCTTCCGTTCATAACTGGAAAGAAGCTTTCTGAGAAACTGCTCTGTCTTCTGTTAATTCATCTCACAGAGTTACATCTTTCCCTTCAAGAAGTCTTTCGCTAAGGCTGTTCTCGTGGAATTGTAAAAGGGATATTTGGAAGCCCTTAGAGGGCCATGGTGAAAAAGGAAATATCTTCCGTTCAAAACTGGAAAGAAGCTTTCTGAGAAAATGTTCTGTGTTCTGTTAATACATCTCACAGAGTTACATCATTCCCTTCAAGAAGCCTTTCGCTAAGGCTGTTCTTGTGGAATTGGCAAAGGGATATTTAGAATCCCGTAGAGGGCTATGGTGAAAAAGGAAATATCTTCCGTTCAAAACTGGAAAGAAACATTCTGAGAAACTGCTCTCTGTTCCGTTAATTCCACTCACAGACTTATAGCTTTCGCTTGAAGAAGCCTTTTGCTAAGGCTGTTCTTGTGGAATTGGCAAAGGGATATTTGGAAGCCCATAGAGGGCTATGGTGAAAAAGGAAATACCTTCCGTTCAAAACTGTAAAGAAGCTTTCTGAGAAACTGCTCTGTGATCTGTTAATTCATCTCACAGAGTTACATCTTTCCCTTCAAGAAGCCTTTCGCTAAGGCTGTTCTTGTGTAATTGGCCAAGGGATGTTTGGAAGCCCATAGAGGGCCTTGGTGTAAAAGGAAATATCTTCCGTTCAAAACTGGAAAGAAGCTTTCTGAGAAACTGCTCTGTGTTCTGTTAATTCATCTCACAGAGTTACATCTTTCCCTTCAAGAAGCCTTTCGCTAAGGCTGTTCTTGTGGAATTGGCCAAGGGATATTTGGAAGCCCATAGAGGGCTATGGTGAAAAAGGAAATATCTTCCGTTCAAAACTGGAAAGAAGCTTTCTGAGAAACTGCTCTGTGTTCTGTTAATTCATCTCACAGAGTTACATCTTTCCCTTCAAGAAGCCTTTCGCTAAGGTTGTTCTTGTGGAATTGGCAAAGGGATATTTGGAAGCCCATAGAGGGCTATGGTTAAAAAAGGAAATATCTTCCGTTCAAAACTGGAAAGAAGCTTTCTGAGAAACTGCTCTGTGTTCTGTTAATTCATCTCACAGAGTTACATCTTTCCCTTCAAGAAGCCTTTCGCTAAGGCTGTTCTTGTGGAATTGGACAAGGAATATTGGGAAGCCCATAGAGGGCTATGGTGAAAAAGGAAATACCTTCCGTTCAAAATTGGAAAGAAGCTTTCTGAGAAACTGCTCTGTGTTCTGTTAATTCATCTCACAGAGTTACATCTCTCTCTTCAAGAAGCCTTTCGCTAAGGCTGTTCTTGTGGAATTGGCAAAGGGATATTGGGAAGCCCATAGAGGGCTATGGTGAAAAAGGAAATACCTTCCGTTCAAAACTGGAAAGAAGCTTTCTGAGAAACTGCTCTGTGTTCTGTTAATTCATCTCACAGAGTTACAGCTTTCCCTCCAAGAACCCTTTCGCTAAGTTTGTTCTTGTGGAATTGGCAAAGGGATATTTGGAAGCCCATAGAGGACTCTGGTGAAAAAGGAAATATCTTCCGTTCAAAACTGGAAAGAAGCTTTCTGAGAAACCTCTCTATGTTCTCTTAATTCATCTCACAGAGTTACATTTTCCCTTCAAGAAACCTTTCGCTAAGGCTGTTCTTGTGGAATTGGCAAAGGGATATTTAGAAGCCCATAGAGGGCTAAGGTGAAAAAGGAAATATCTTCCGTTCAAAACTGGAAAGAAGCTTTCTGAGAAACTGCTCTGTGTTCTGTGAATTCATCTCACAGAGTTACATCTTTCTCTTCAAGAAGCCTTTCGCTAAGGCTGTTCTTGTGGAATTGGCAAAGGGATATTGGGAAGCCCATAGACGGGTAGGGGGAAAAGGAAATATCTTACGTTAAAAACTGGAAAGAAGCTTTCTGAGAAACTGCTCTGTGTTCTGTTAGTTCATCTCACAGAGTTACATCTTTCCCTTCAAGAAGCCTTTCACTAAGGCTGTTCTTGTGGAATTGGCCAAGGCATATTGGGAAGCCCATAGAGGGCTATGGTGAAAAAGGAAATACCTTCCGTTCAAAACTGGAAAGAAGCTTCCGGAGAAACTGCTCTGTGTTCTGTTAATTCATCTCACAGAGTTACATCTTTCTCTTCAAGAAGCCTTTCGCTAAGGCTGTTCTTGTGGAATTGGCAAAGGGATATTGGGAAGCCCATAGACGGGTAGGGGGAAAAGGAAATATCTTACGTTAAAAACTGGAAAGAAGCTTTCTGAGAAACTGCTCTGTGTTCTGTTAATTCATCTCACAGGGTTACATCTTTCCCTTCAAGAAGCCTTTCGCTAAGGCTGTTCTTGTGGAATTGGCAAAGGGATATTTGGAAGCCCATAGAGTTCTATGGTGAAAAAGGAAATATCTTCCGTTCAAAACTGAAAAGAAACTTTCTGAGAAACTGCTCTGTGTTCTGTTAATTCATCTCACAGAGTTACATCTTTCCCTTCAAGAAGCCTTTCGCTAAGGCTGTTCTTGTGGAATGGGCCAAGGAATATTGGGAAGCCCATGGAGGGCTATGGTGAAAAAGGAAATACCTTCCGTTCAAAACTGGAAAGAAGCTTTCTGAGAAACTGCTCTGTGTTCTGTTAATTCATCTCACAGAGTTACATCTTTCCCTTCAAGAAGCCTTTCGCTAAGGCTGTTCTTGTGGAATTGGCAAAGGGATATTTGGAAGCCCATAGAGGGCTATGGTGAAAAAGGAAATATCTTCCGTTCAAAACTGGAAAGAAGCTTTCTGAGTAACAGCTCTGTGTTCTGTTAATTCATCTCACAGAGTTACATCTTTCCCTTCAGGAAGCCTTTCGCTATGTCTGTTCTTGTGGAATTGGCAAAGGGATATTTCCAAGCCCATAGGGGGCTGTGGTGAAAAAGGAAATATCTTCCGTTCAAAACTGGAAAGAAGCTTTCTGAGAAACTGCTCTATGTTCTGTTAATTCATCGCACAAAGTTACATCTTTTACTTCAAGAAGCCTTTCGCTAAGGCTGTTCTTGTGGAATTGGCAAAGGGATATTTGGAAGCCCATAGAGGGCTATGGTGAAAAAGTAAATATCTTCCGTTCAAAACTGGAAAGAAGCTTTCTGGGAAACTGCTCTGTTATCTGTTAATTCATCTCACAGAGTTACATCTTTCCCTTCAAGAAGCCTTTCGCTAAGGCTGTTCTTGTGGAATTGGCAAAGGGATATTTGGAAGCCCATAGAGGGCTATGATGAAAAAGGAAATATCTTCCGTTCAAAACTGGAAAGAAGCTTTCTGAGAAACTGCTCTGTGTTCTGTTAATTCACCTCACAGAGTTCCATCTTTCCCTTCAAGAAGCCTTTCGCTAAGGCTGTTCTTGTGGAATTGGCAAAGTGATATTTGGAAGCCCATAGAGGGCTATGGTGAAAAAGGAAATATCTTCCGTTCAAAAGTGGAAAGAAGCTTTCTGAGAAACTGCTCTGTGTTCTGTTAATTCATCTCACAGAGTTACATTTTTCCCTTCAAGAAGCCTTTCGCTAAGGCTGTTCTTGTGGAATTGGCAAAGGGATATTTGGAAGCCCATAGAGGGCTATGGTGAAAAAGGAAATATCTTATGTTCAAAACTGGAAAGAAGCTTTCTGAGAAACTGCTCTGTGTTCTGTTAATTCATCTAACAGAGTTACATCTTTCCCTTCAAGAAGCCTTTCGCTAAGACTGTTCTTGTGGAATTGGCAAAGGGATATTTGGAAGCCCATAGACGGCTATGGTGAAAAAGGAAATATCGTCCGTTCAAAACTGGAAAGAAGCTTTCTGAGAAACTGCTCTGTGTTCTGTTAATTCATCTCACAGAGTTACGTCTTTCCCTTCAAGAAGCCTTTCGCTACGGCTGTTCTTGTGGAATTGGCAAAGGGATATTTAGAAGCCCGTGGATGGCTATGGTGAAAAAGGAAATATCTTCCGTTCAAAACTGGAAAGAAGCTTTCTGAGAAACTGCTCTGGGTTCTGTTGATTCATCTCACAGAGTTACAGCTTTCCCTTCAAGAAGCCTTTCGCTAAGGCTCTTCTTGTGGAATTGGCAAAGGGATATTTGGAAGCCCATAGAGGACTCTGGTGAAAAAGGAAATATCTTCCGTTCAAAACTGGAAAGAAGCTTTCTGAGAAACCTCTCTGTGTTCTGTTAATTCATCTCACAGAGTTACATCTTTCCCTTCTGGAAGCCTTTCGCTATGTCTGTTCTTGTGGAATTGGCAAAGGGATATTTGGAAGCTCATAGAGGGCCATGGTGAAAAAGGAAATATCTTCATTTCAAAACTGGAAAGAAGCTTTCTGAGAAACTGCTCTGTGTTCTGTTAATTCATCTCACAGAGTTACATCTTTCCCTTCAAGAAGTCTTTCGCTAAGTCTGTTCTCGTGGAATTGTAAAAGGGATATTTGGAAATCCTTAGAGGGCTATGGTGAAAAAGGAAATATCTTCCGTTCAAAACTGGAAAGAAGCTTTCTGAGAAACTGCTCTGTGTTCCGTTAATACATCTCACAGAGTTACATCTTTCCCTTCAAGAAGCCTTTCGCTAAGGCTGTTCTTGTAGAATTGGCATAGGGATATTTGGCAGCCCATAGAGGGCTATGGTGAAAAAGGAAATATCTTCCGTTCAAAACTGTAAAGAAGCTTTCTGAGAAACTGCTCTGTGGTCTGTTAATTCATCTCACAGAGTTACATCTTTCCCTTCAAGAAACCTTTCGCTAAGGCTGTTCTTGTGTAATTGGCAAAGGGATGTTTGGAAGCCCATAGAGGGCCATGGTGTAAAAGGAAATATCTTCCGTTGAAAACTGGAAAGAAGCTTTCTGAGAAACTGCTCTGTGTTCTGTTAATTCATCTCACAGAGTTACATCTTTCCCTTCAAGAAGCCTTTCGCTAAGGCTGTTCTTTTGGAATTGGCCAAGGGATATTTGGAAGCCCATAGAGGGCTATGGTGAAAAAGGAAATATCTTCCGTTCAAAACTGGAAAGAAGCTTTCTGAGAAACTGCTCTGTGTTCTGTTAATTCATCTCACAGAGTTACAGCTTTCCCTCCAAGAAGCCTTTCGCTAAGGCTGTTCTTGTGGAATTGGCAAAGGGATATTTTGAAGCCCATAGAGGGCTATGGTGAAAAAGGAAATATCTTCCGTTCAAAACTGGAAAGAAGCTTTTTGAGAAACTGCTCTGTGTTCTGTTAATTCATCTCACAGAGTTACATCTTTCCCTTCAAGAAGCCTTTCGCTAAGGCCGTTCTTGTGGAATTGGCCAAGGAATATTGGGAAGCCCATAGAGGGCTATGGTGAGAAAGGAAATACCTTCCGTTCAAAACTGGAAAGAAGCTTTCTGAGAAACTGCTCTGTGTTCTGTTAATTCATCTCACAGAGTTACATCTTTCTCTTCAAGAAGCCTTTCGCTAAGGCTGTTCTTATTGAATTGGCAAAGGGATATTGGGAAGCCCATAGAGGGCTATGGTGAAAAAGGAAATATCTTCCGTGCAAAACTGGAAAGAAGCTTTCTGAGAAACTGCTCTGTGTTCTGTTAATTCATCTCACAGAGTTACAGCTTTCCCTCCAAGAAGCCTTTCGCTAAGGCTTTTCTTGTGGAATTGGCAAAGGGATATTTGGAAGCCCATAGAGGGCTATGGTGAAAAAGGAAATCTCTTCCGTTCAAAACTGGAAAGAAGCTTTCTGAATAACAGCTCTGTGTTCTGTTAATTCATCTCATAGAGTTACATCTTTCTCTTCAAGAAGCCTTTCGCTAAGGCTGTTCTTGTGGAATTGGCCAAGGGATATTTGGAAGCCAATAGAGGACTCTGGTGAAAAGGGAAATATCTTCCGTTCAAAACTGGAAAGAAGCTTTCTGAGAAACCTCTCTGTGTTCTGTTAATTCATCTCACAGAGTTACATCTTTCCCTTCAAGAAACCTTTCGCTAAGGCTGTTCTTGTGGAATTGGCAAAGGGATATTTAGAAGCCCATAGAGGGCTAAGGTGAAATAGGAAATATCTTCCGTTCAAAACCGGAAAGAAGCTTTCTGAGAAACTGCTCTGTGTTCTGTTAATTCATCTCACAGAGTTACATCTTTTCTTCAAGAAGCGTTTCGCTAAGGCTGTTCTTGTGGAATTCGCAAAGTGATATTTGGAAGCCCATAGAGGGCTATGGTGAAAAAGGAAATATGTTCCGTTCAAAACTGGAAGGAAGCTTTCTGGGAAACTGCACTGTAATCTGTTAATTCATCTCACAAAGTTACATCTCTCCCTTCAAGAAGCCTTTCGCTAAGGCTGTTCTTGTGGAATTGGCAAAGGGATATTTAGAAGCCCGTATAGGGCTATGGTGAAAAAGGAAATATCTTCCGTTCAAAACTGGAAAGAAACATTCTGAGAAACTGCTCTCTGTTCCGTTAATTCCTCTCACAGAGTTACACCTTTCCCTTCAAGAAGCCTTTTGCTAAGGCTGTTCTTGTTGAATTGGCAAAGGGATATTTGGAAGCCCATAGAGGGCTATGGTGAAAAAGGAAATATCTTCCCTTCAAAACTCGAAAGAAGCTTTCTGAGAAACTGCTCTGTGTTCTGTTAATTCATCTGACAGAGTTACATCTTTCCCTTCAAGAAACCTTTCGCTAAGGCTGTTCTTGTGGAATTGGCAAAGGGATATTTAGAAGCCCATAGAGGTCTAAGGTGAAAAAGGAAATATCTTCCGTTCAAAATTGGAAAGAAGCTTTCTGAGAAACTGCTCTGTGTTCTGTTAATTCATCTCACAGAGTTACATCTTTCCCTTCAAGAAGCCTTTCGCTAAGTCTGTTCTTGTGGAATTGGCAAACGGATATTTTCAAGCCCATAGAGGGCTATGGTGAAAAAGGAAATATCTTCCGTTCAAAACTGGAAAGAAGCTTTCTGAGAAACTGCTCTGTGTTCTGTTAATTCATCTCACAGAGTTACATCTTTCCCTTCAAGAATCGTTTCGCTAAGGCTGTTCTTGTGGAATTCGCAAAGGGATATTTGGAAGCCCATAGAGGGCTATGGTGAAAAAGGAAATATCTTCCGTTCAAAACTGGAAAGAAGCTTTCTGAGAAACTGCTCTGTGTTCTGTTAATTCATCTCACAGAGTTACATCTTTCCCTTCAAGAAGCCTTTCGCTAAGGCTGTTCTTGTGGAATTGTCAAAGCGATATTTGGAAGCCCATAGAGGGCTATGGAGAAAAAGGAAATTATCTTCCGTTCAAAACTGGAAAGAAGCTTTCTGAGAAACTGCTCTCTGTTCTGTTAATTCATCTCACAGAGTTACATCTTTCCCTTCAAGAAGCCTTTCGCTAAGGCTGTTCTTGTGGAATTGGCAAAGGGATATTTGGAAGCCCATAGTGGGCTATGGTGAAAAAGGAAATATCTTCCGTTCAAAACTGGAAAGAAGCTTTCTGAGAAACTGCTCTGTGATCTGTTAATTCATCTCACAGAGTTCCATCTTTCCCTTCAAGAAGCCTTTCGCTAAGGCTGTTCTTGTGGAATTGGCTAGGGGATATTTGGAAGCCCATAGAGGGCTATGGTGAAAAAGGAAATATCTTCCGTTCAAAACTGTAAAGAAGCTTTCTGAGAAACTGCTCTGTGATCTGTTAATTCATCTCACAGAGTTACATCTTTCCCTTCAAGAAACCTTTCGCTAAGGCTGTTCTTGTGTAATTGGCAAAGGGATGTTTGGAAGCACATAGAGGGCCATGGTGTAAAAGGAAATATCTTCCGTTGAAAACTGGAAAGAAGCTTTCTGAGAAACTGCTCTGTGTTCTGTTAATTCATCTCACAGAGTTACATCTTTCCCTTCAAGAAGCCTTTCGCTAAGGCTGTTCTTGTGGAATTGGAAAAGGGATATTTGGAAGCCCATAGAGGGCTATGGTGAAAAAGGAAATATCTTCCGTTCAAAACTGGAAAGAAGCTTTCTGAGAAACTGCTCGGTGTTCTGTTAATTCATCTCACAGAGTTACAGCTTTCCCTCCAAGAAGCCTTTCGCTAAGGCTGTTCTTGTGGAATTGGCAAAGGGATATTTGGAAGCCCATAGAGGGCTAGGGTGAAAAAGGAGATATCTTCCGTTCAAAACTGGAAAGAAACATTCTGAGAAACTGCTCTCTGTTCCGTTAATTCCTCTCACAGACTTATAGCTTTCGCTTGAAGAAGCCTTTTGCTAAGGCTGTTCTTGTGGAATTGGCAAAGGGATATTTGGAAGCGCATAGAGGGCTATGGTGAAAAAGGAAATATCTTCCGTTCAAAACTGGAAAGAAGCTTTCTGAGAAACTGCTCTGTGTTCTGTTAATTCATCTCACAGAGTTACATCTTTCCCTTCAAGAAGCCTTTCGCTAAGGCTGTTCTTGTGGAATTGGCCAAGGAATATTGGGAAGCCCATAGAGGGCTATGGTGAAAAAGGAAATACCTTCCGTTCAAAACTGGAAAGATGCTTTCTGAGAAACTGCTCTGTGTTCTGTTAATACATCTCACAGAGTTATATCTTTCCCTTCAAGAAGCCTTTCGCTAAGGCTGTTCTTGTGGAATTGGCAAAGGGATATAGGGAAGCCCATAGAGGGCTATGGTGAAAAAGGAAATATCTTCCGTTCAAAACTGGAAAGAAGCTTTCTGAGAAACTGCTCTGTGTTCTGTTAATTCATCTCACAGAGTTACAGCTTTCCCTCCAAGAATCCTTTCGCTAAGGTTGTTCTTGTGGAATTGGAAAAGGGATATTTGGAAGCCCATAGATGGCTATGGTGAAAAAGGAAATATCTTCCGTTCAAAACTGGAAAGAAGCTTTCTGAGTAACAGCTCTGTGTTCTGCTAATTCATCTCATAGAGTTACATCTTTCTCTTCAAGAAGCCTTTCGCTAAGGCTCTTCTTGTGGAATTGGCAAAGGGATATTTGGAAGCCCATAGAGGACTCTGGTGAAAAAGGAAATATCCTCCGTTCAAAACTGGAAAGAAGCTTTCTGAGAAACCTCTCTGTGTTCTGTTAATTCATCTCACAGAGTTACATCTTTCCCTTCAGGAAGCCTTTCGCTATGTCTGTTCTTGTGGAATTGGCAAAGGGATATTTCCAAGCCCATAGGGGGCTGTGGTGAAAAAGGAAATATCTTCCGTTCAAAACTGGAAAGAAGCTTTCTGAGAAACTGCTCTGTGTTCTGTTAATTCATCGCACAGAGTTACATCTTTTCCTTCAAGAAGCCTTTCGCTAAGGCTGTTCTTGTGGAATTGGCAAAGGGATATTTGGAAGCCCATAGAGGGCTATGGTGAAAAAGTAAATATCTTCCGTTCAAAACTGGAAAGAAGCTTTCTGGGAAACTGCTCTGTTATCTGTTAATTCATCTCACAAAGTTACATCTTTCCCTTCAAGAAGCCTTTCGCTAAGGCTGTTCTTGTGGAATTGGCAAAGGGATATTTAGAATCCCGTAGAGGGCTATGGTGAAAAAGGAAATATCTTCCGTTCAAAACTGGAAAGAAACATTCTGAGAAACTGCTCTCTGTTCCGTTAATTCCTCTCACAGACTTATAGCTTTTGCTTGAAGAAGCCTTTTGCTAAGGCTGTTCTTGTGGAATTGGCAAAGGGATATTTGGAAGCCCATAGAGGGCTATGGTGAAAAAGGAAATATCTTCCGTTCAAAACTGGAAAGAAGCTTTCTGAGAAACTGCTCTGTGTTCTGTTAATTCATCTCACAGAGTTACATCTTTCCCTTCAAGAAGCCTTTCGCTAAGGCTGTTCTTGTGGAATTGGCAAAGGGATATTTGGAAGCCCATAGAGGGCTATGGTGAAAAAGGAAATATCTTCCGTTCAAAAGTGTAAAGAAGCTTTCTGAGAAACTGCTCTGTGATCTGTTAATTCATCTCACAGAGTTACATCTTTCCCTTCAATAACCCTTTCGCTAAGGCTGTTCTTGTGTAATTGGCAAAGGGATGTTTGGAAGCCCATAGAGGGCCATGGTGTAAAAGGAAATATCTTCCGTTCAAAACTGGAAAGAAGCTTTCTGAGAAACTGCTCTGTGTTCTGTTAATTCATCTCACAGAGTTACATCTTTACCTTCAAGAAGCCTTTAGCTAAGGCTGTTCTTGTGGAATTGGCAAAGGGATATTTAGAAGCCCATAGAGGGCTAAGGTGAAAAAGGAAATATCTTCCGTTCAAAACTGGAAAGAAGCTAACTGAGAAACTGTTCTGTGTTCTGTTAATTCATCTCACTGAGTTACATCTTTCCCTTCAAGAAGCCTTTCGCTAAGTCTGTTCTTGTGGAATTGGCAAAGGGATATTTCCAAGCCCATAGAGGGCTATGGTGAAAAAGGAAATATCTTCCGTTCAAAACTGGAAAGAAGCTTTCTGAGAAACTGCTCTGTGTTCTGTTAATTCATCTCACAGAGTTACATCTTTTCCTTCAAGAAGCCTTTCGCTAAGGCTGTTCTTGTGGAATTGGCAAAGGGATATTTGGAAGCCCATAGAGGGCTATGGTGAAAAAGGAAATATCTTCCGTTCAAAAGTGGAAAGAAGCTTTCTGAGAAACTGCTCTGTGTTCTAATAATTCATCTCACAGAGTTACATCTTTCCCTTCAAGAAGCCTTTCGCTAAGGCTGTTCTTTTGGAATTGGCAAAGGGATATTTGGAAGCCCATAGAGTTCTATGGTGAAAAAGGAAATATCTTCCGTTCAAAACTGTAAAGAAGCTTTCTGAGAAACTGATCTGTGATCTGTTAATTCATCTCACAGAGTTACATCTTTCCCTTCAAGAAGCCTTTCGCTAAGGCTGTTCTTGTTTAATTGGCAAAGGGATGTTTGGAAGCCCATAGAGGGCTATGGTATAGAAGGAAATATCTTCCGTTGAAAACTGGAAAGAAGCTTTCTGAGAAACTGCTCTGTGTTCTGTTAATTCATCTCACAGAGTTACATCTTTCCCTTCAAGAATCTTTTCGCTAAGGCTGTTCTTGTGGAATTGGCAAAGTGATATTTGGAAGCCCATAGAGGGCTATGGTGAAAAAGGAAATATCTTCCGTTCAAAACTGGAAAGAAGCTTTCTGAGAAACTGCTCTGTGTTCTGTTAATTCATCTCACAGAGTTACGTCTTTCCCTTCAAGAAGCCTTTACTTAAGGCTGTTCTTGTGGAATTGGCAAAGTGATATTTGGAAGTCCTTAGAGGGCTATGGTGAAAAAGGAAATATCTTAAGTTCAAAACTGGAAAGAAGCTTTCTGAGAAACTGCTCTGTGTTCTGTTAATTCATCTCACAATGTTATATCTTTCCCTTCAAGAAGCCTTTCGCTAAGGCTGTTCTTGTGGAATTAGCAAAGTGATATTTGGAAACCCGTAGAGGGCTATGGTGAAAAAGGAAATATCTTCCGTTCAAAACTGGAAAGAAGCTTTCTGAGAAACTGCTCTGTGGTCTGTTAATTCATCTCAGAGAGTTACATCTTTCCCTTCAAGAAGTCTTTCGCTAAGGCTGTTCTTGTGGAATTGGCAAGGGGATATTTAGAAGCCCGTAGATGGCTATGGTGAAAAAGGAAATATCTTCCGTTCAAAACTGGAAAAAAGCATTCTGAGATACTGCTCTCTGTTCTGTTAATTCATCTCACAGAGTTACAGCTTTCCCTTCAGGAAGCCTTTCCCTAAGGCTGTTCTCGTGCAATTGGCAAAGGGATATCTGGAAGCCCATAGACGGGTAGGGGGAAAAGGAAATATCTTCCGTTCAAAACTGGAAAGAAGCTTTCTGAGAAACTGCTCTGTGTTCTGTTAATTCATCTCACAGAGTTACATCTTTCCCTTCAAGAAGCCTTTCGCTAAGGCTGTTCTCGTAGAATTGGCAAAGGGATATTTGGAAGCCCATAGAGGTCCATGGTGAAAAAGGAAATATCTTCCGTTCAAAACTGGAAAGAAGCTTTCTGAGAAACTCCTCTGTGTTCTGTTAATTCATCTCACAGAGTTACATCTTTCCCTGCAAGAAGCCTTTCGCTAAGGCTGTTCTTGTGGAATTGGCAAAGGGATATTTGGAAGCAAATAGAGGACTCTGGTGAAAAAGGAAATATCTTCCGTTCAAAACTGGAAAGAAGCTTTCTGAGAAACCTCTCTGTGTTCTGTTAATTCATCTCACAGAGTTACATCTTTCCCTTCAAGAAACCTTTCGCTAAGGCTGTTCTTGTGGAATTGGCAAAGGGATATTTAGAAGCCCATAGAGGGCTAAGGTGAAAAAGGAAGTATCTTCCGTTCAAAAATGGAAAGAAGCTTCCTGAGAAACTGCTCTGTGTTCTGTTAATTCATCTCACAGAGTTACATCTTTCCCTTCAAGAAGCCTTTCGCTAAGTCTGTTCTTATGGAATTGGCAAAGGGATATTTTCAAGCCCATACAGGGCTATGGTGAAAAAGGAAATATCTTCCGTTCAAAACTGGAAAGAAGCTTTCTGAGAAACTGCTCTGTGTTCTGTTAATTCATCTCACAGAGTTACATCTTTTCCTTCAAGAATCGTTTCGCTAAGGCTGTTCTTGTGGAATTGGCAAAGGGATATTTGGAAGCCCTTAGAGGGCTATGGTGAAAAAGGAAATATCTTCCGTTCAAAACTGGAAAGAAGCTTTCTGAGAAACTGCTCTGTGTTCTGTTAATTCATCTCACAGAGTTACACCTTTCCCTTCAAGAAGCCTTTCGCTAAGGCTGTTCTTGTGGAATTGGCAAAGGGATATTTGGAAGCCCAAAGAGGGCTATGGTGAAAAAGGAAATTATCTTCCGTTCAAAACTGGAAAGAAGCTTTCTGAGAAACTGCTCTGTGTTCTGTTAATTCATCTCACAGAGTTACATCTTTCCCTTCAAGAAGCCTTTCGCTAAGGCTGTTCTTGTGGAATTGGCAAAGGGATATTTGGAAGCCCATAGAGGGCTATGGTGAAAAAGGAAATATCTTCCGTTCAAAAGTGGAAAGAAGCTTTCTGAGAAACTGCTCTGTGTTCTAATAATTCATCTCACAGAGTTACATCATTCCCTTCAAGAAGCCTTTCGCTAAGGCTGTTCTTGTGGAATTGGCAAAGGGAAATTTGGAAGCCCATAGAGGGCTATGGTGAAAAAGGAAATATCTTCCGTTCAAAACTGGAAACAAGCTTTCTGAGAAACTGCTCTGTGTTCTGTTAATTCATCTCACAGAGTTACATCTTTCCCTTCAAGAAGCCTTTCGCTAAGGCTGTTCTTGTGGAATTGGCAAAGTGATATTTGGAAGCCCATAGAGGGCTATGGTGAAAAAGGAAATATCTTCCGTTCAAAACTGGAAAGAAGCTTTCTGAGAAACTGCTCTGTGTTCTGTTAATTCACCTCACAGAGTTACATCTTTCCCTTCAAGAAGCCTTTCGCTAAGGCTGTTCTTGTGGAATTGGCAAAGGGATATTTGGAAGCCCATAGAGGGCTATGGTGAAAAAGGAAATATCTTCCGTTCAAAACTGTAAAGAAGCTTTCTGAGAAACTGTTCCGTGATCTGTTAATTCATCTCACAGAGTTACATCTTTCCCTTCAAGAAGCCTTTCGCTAAGGCTGTTCTTGTGGAATTGGCAAAGGGATATTTGGAAGCCCATAGAGTTCTATGGTGAAAAAGGAAATATCTTCCGTTCAAAACTGTAAAGAAGCTTTCTGAGAAACTGCTCTGTGATCTGTTAATTCATCTCACAGAGTTACATCTTTCCCTTCAAGAAGCCTTTCGCTAAGGCTGTTCTTGTGTAATTGGCAAAGAGATGTTTGGAAGCCCATAGAGGGCCATTGTATAGAAGGAAATATCTTCCGTTGAAAACTGGAAAGAAGCTTTCTGAGAAACTGCTCTGTGTTCTGTTAATTCACCTCACAGAGTTACATCTTTCCCTTCAAGAATCTTTTCGCTAAGGCTGTTCTTGTGGAATTGGCAAAGTGATATTTGGAAGCCCATAGAGGGCTATGGTGAAAAAGGAAATATCTTCCGTTCAAAACTGGAAAGAAGCTTTCTGAGAAACTGCTCTGTGTTCTGTTAATTCATCTCACAGAGATACGTCTTTCCCTTCAAGAAGCCTTTCGCTAAGGCTGTTCTTGTGGAATTAGCAAAGTGATATTTGGAAACCCGTAGAGGGCTATGGTGAAAAAGGAAATATCTTCCGTTCAAAACTGGAAAGAAGCTTTCTGAGAAACTGCTCTGTGGTCTGTTAATTCATCTCAGAGAGTTACATCTTTCCCTTCAAGAAGTCTTTCGCTAAGGCTGTTCTTGTGGAATTGGCAAGGGGATATTTAGAAGACCGTAGATGGCTATGGTGAAAAAGGAAATATCTTCCGTTCAAAACTGGAAAAAAGCATTCTGAGATACTGCTCTCTGTTCTGTTAATTCATCTCACCGAGTTACAGCTTTCCCTTCAGGAAGCCTTTCCCTAAGGCTGTTCTCGTGCAATTGGCAAAGGGATATCTGGAAGCCCATAGACGGGTAGGGGGAAAAGGAAATATCTTCCGTTCAAAACTGGAAAGAAGCTTTCTGAGAAACTGCTCTGTGTTCTGTTAATTCATCTCACAGAGTTACATCTTTCCCTTCAAGAAGCCTTTCGCTAAGGCTGTTCTCGTAGAATTGGCAAAGGGATATTTGGAAGCCCATAGAGGTCCATGGTGAAAAAGGAAATATCTTCCGTTCAAAACTGGAAAGAAGCTTTCTGAGAAACTCCTCTGTGTTCTGTTAATTCATCTCACAGAGTTACATCTTTCCCTGCAAGAAGCCTTTCGCTAAGGCTGTTCTTGTGGAATTGGCAAAGGGATATTTGGAAGCAAATAGAGGACTCTGGTGAAAAAGGAAATATCTTCCGTTCAAAACTGGAAAGAAGCTTTCTGAGAAACCTCTCTGTGTTCTGTTAATTCATCTCACAGAGTTACATCTTTCCCTTCAAGAAACCTTTCGCTAAGGCTGTTCTTGTGGAATTGGCAAAGGGATATTTAGAAGCCCATAGAGGGCTAAGGTGAAAAAGGAAGTATCTTCCGTTCAAAAATGGAAAGAAGCTTCCTGAGAAACTGCTCTGTGTTCTGTTAATTCATCTCACAGAGTTACATCTTTCCCTTCAAGAAGCCTTTCGCTAAGTCTGTTCTTATGGAATTGGCAAAGGGATATTTTCAAGCCCATACAGGGCTATGGTGAAAAAGGAAATATCTTCCGTTCAAAACTGGAAAGAAGCTTTCTGAGAAACTGCTCTGTGTTCTGTTAATTCATCTCACAGAGTTACATCTTTTCCTTCAAGAATCGTTTCGCTAAGGCTGTTCTTGTGGAATTGGCAAAGTGATATTTGGAAGCCCATAGAGGGCTATGGTGAAAAAGGAAATATCTTCCGTTCAAAACTGGAAAGAAGCTTTCTGAGAAACTGCTCTGTGTTCTGTTAATTCACCTCACAGAGTTACATCTTTCCCTTCAAGAAGCCTTTCGCTAAGGCTGTTCTTGTGGAATTGGCAAAGGGATATTTGGAAGCCCATAGAGGGCTATGGTGAAAAAGGAAATATCTTCCGTTCAAAACTGTAAAGAAGCTTTCTGAGAAACTGTTCCGTGATCTGTTAATTCATCTCACAGAGTTACATCTTTCCCTTCAAGAAGCCTTTCGCTAAGGCTGTTCTTGTGGAATTGGCAAAGGGATATTTGGAAGCCCATAGAGTTCTATGGTGAAAAAGGAAATATCTTCCGTTCAAAACTGTAAAGAAGCTTTCTGAGAAACTGCTCTGTGATCTGTTAATTCATCTCACAGAGTTACATCTTTCCCTTCAAGAAGCCTTTCGCTAAGGCTGTTCTTGTGTAATTGGCAAAGAGATGTTTGGAAGCCCATAGAGGGCCATTGTATAGAAGGAAATATCTTCCGTTGAAAACTGGAAAGAAGCTTTCTGAGAAACTGCTCTGTGTTCTGTTAATTCACCTCACAGAGTTACATCTTTCCCTTCAAGAATCTTTTCGCTAAGGCTGTTCTTGTGGAATTGGCAAAGTGATATTTGGAAGCCCATAGAGGGCTATGGTGAAAAAGGAAATATCTTCCGTTCAAAACTGGAAAGAAGCTTTCTGAGAAACTGCTCTGTGTTCTGTTAATTCATCTCACAGAGATACGTCTTTCCCTTCAAGAAGCCTTTCGCTAAGGCTGTTCTTGTGGAATTAGCAAAGTGATATTTGGAAACCCGTAGAGGGCTATGGTGAAAAAGGAAATATCTTCCGTTCAAAACTGGAAAGAAGCTTTCTGAGAAACTGCTCTGTGGTCTGTTAATTCATCTCAGAGAGTTACATCTTTCCCTTCAAGAAGTCTTTCGCTAAGGCTGTTCTTGTGGAATTGGCAAGGGGATATTTAGAAGACCGTAGATGGCTATGGTGAAAAAGGAAATATCTTCCGTTCAAAACTGGAAAAAAGCATTCTGAGATACTGCTCTCTGTTCTGTTAATTCATCTCACAGAGTTACAGCTTTCCCTTCAAGAAGCCTTTCCCTAAGGCTGTTCTCGTGCAATTGGCAAAGGGATATCTGGAAGCCCATAGACGGGTAAGGGGAAAAGGAAATATCTTCCGTTCAAAACTGGAAAGAAGCATTCTGAGAAACTGCTCTGTGTTCTGTTAATTCATCTCACAGAGTTACATCTTTCCCTTCAAGAAGCCTTTCGCTAAGGCTGTTCTCGTAGAATTGGCAAAGGGATATTTGGAAGCCCATAGAGGTCCATGGTGAAAAAGGAAATATCTTCCGTTCAAAACTGGAAAGAAGCTTTCTGAGAAACTGCTCTGTGTTCTGTTAATTCATCTCACAGAGTTACATCTTTCCCTGCAAGAAGCCTTTCGCTAAGGCTGTTCTTGTGGAATTGGCAAAGGGATATTTGGAAGCCCATAGAGGACTCTGGTGAAAAAGGAAATATCTTCCGTTCAAAACTGGAAAGAAGCTTTCTGAGAAACCTCTCTGTGTTCTGTTAATTCATCTCACAGAGTTACATCTTTCCCTTCAAGAAACCTTTCGCTAAGGCTGTTCTTGTGGAATTGGCAAAGGGATATTTAGAAGCCCATAGAGGGCTAAGGTGAAAAAGGAAATATCTTCCGTTCAAAACTGGAAAGAAGCTTCCTGAGAAACTGCTCTGTGTTCTGTTAATTCATCTCACAGAGTTACATCTTTCCCTTCAAGAAGCCTTTCGCTAAGTCTGTTCTTGTGGAATTGGCAAAGGCATATTTTGAAGCCCATAGAGGGCTATGGTGAAAAAGGAAATATCTTCCGTTCAAAACTGGAAAGAAGCTTTCTGAGAAACTGCTCTGTGTTCTGTTAATTCATCTCACAGAGTTACATCTTTTCCTTCAAGAATCGTTTCGCTAAGGCTGTTCTTGTGGAATTGGCAAAGGGATATTTGGAAGCCCATAGAGGGCTATGGTGAAAAAGGAAATATCTTCCGTTCAAAACTGGAAAGAAGCTTTCTGAGAAACTGCTCTGTGTTCTGTTAATTCATCTCACAGAGTTACATCTTTCCCTTCAAGAAGCCTTTCGCTAAGGCTGTTCTTGTGGAATTGTCAAAGGGATATTTGGAAGCCCATAGAGGGCTATGGAGAAAAAGGAAATTATCTTCCGTTCAAAACTGGAAAGAAGCTTTCTGAGAAACTGCTCTGTGTTCTGTTAATTCATCTCACAGAGTTACATCTTTCCCTTCAAGAAGCCTTTCGCTAAGGCTGTTCTTGTGGAATTGGCAAAGGGATATTTGGAAGCCCATAGAGGGCTATGGTGAAAAAGGAAATATCTTCCGTTCAAAACTGTAAAGAAGCTTTCTGAGAAACTGCTCTGTGATCTGTTAATTCATCTCACAGAGTTACATCTTTCCCTTCAAGAAGCCTTTCGCTAAGGCTGTTCTTGTGGAATTGGCTAGGGGATATTTGGAAGCCCATAGAGGGCTATGGTGAAAAAGGAAATATCTTCCGTTCAAAACTGTAAAGAAGCTTTCTGAGAAACTGCTCTGTGATCTGTTAATTCATCTCACAGAGTTACATCTTTCCCTTCAAGAAGCCTTTCGCTAAGGCTGTTCTTGTGGAATTGGCAAAGGGATATTTGGAAGCCCATAGAGGGCTATGGTGAAAAAGGAAATTATCTTCCGTTCAAAACTGGAAAGAAGCTTTCTGAGAAACTGCTCTGTGTTCTGTTAATTCATCTCACAGAGTTACATCTTTCCCTTCAAGAAGCCTTTCGCTAAGGCTGTTCTTGTGGAATTGGCTAAGGGATATTTGGAAGCCCATAGAGGGCTATGGTGAAAAAGGAAATATCTTCCTTTCAAAACTGGAAAGAAGCTTTCTGAGAAACTGCTCTGTGTTCTGTTAATTCATCTCACAGAGTTACATCTTTCCCTTCAAGAAGCCTTTCGCTAAGGCCGTTCTTGTGGAATTGGCCAAGGAATATTGGGAAGCCAACAGAGGGCTATGGAGAGAAAGGAAATACCTTCCGTTCAAAACTGGAAAGAAGCTTTCTGAGAAACTGCTCTGTGTTCTGTTAATTCATCTCACAGAGTTACATCTTTCTCTTCAAGAAGCCTTTCGCTAAGGCTGTTCTTATTGAATTGGCAAAGGGATATTGGGAAGCCCATAGAGGGCTATGGTGAAAAAGGAAATATCTTCCGTTCAAAACTGGAAAGAAGCTTTCTGAGAAACTGCTCTGTGTTCTGTTAATTCATCTCACAGAGTTACAGCTTTCCCTCCAAGAAGCCTTTCGCTAAGGCTTTTCTTGTGGAATTGGCAAAGGGATATTTGGAAGCCCATAGAGGGCTATGGTGAAAAAGGAAATATCTTCCGTTCAAAACTGGAAAGAAGCTTTCTGAATAACAGCTCTGTGTTCTGTTAATTCATCTCATAGAGTTACATCTTTCTCTTCAAGAAGCCTTTCGCTAAGGCTGTTCTTGTGGAATTGGCCAAGGGATATTTGGATGCCAATAGAGGACTCTGGTGAAAAAGGAAATATCTTCCGTTCAAAACTGGAAAGAAGCTTTCTGAGAAACCTCTCTGTGTTCTGTTAATTCATCTCACAGAGTTACATCTTTCCCTTCAAGAAACCTTTCGCTAAGGCTGTTCTTGTGGAATTGGCAAAGGGATATTTAGAAGCCCATAGAGGGCTAAGGTGAAATAGGAAATATCTTCCGTTCAAAACTGGAAAGAAGCTTTCTGAGAAACTGCTCTGTGTTCTGTTAATTCATCTCACAGAGTTACATCTTTTCCTTCAAGAAGCGTTTCGCTAATGCTGTTCTTGTGGAATTGGCAAAGTGATATTTCGAAGCCCATAGAGGGCTATGGTGAAAAAGGAAATATCTTCCGTTCAAAACTGGAAGGAAGCTTTCTGGGAAACTGCACTGTAATCTGTTAATTCATCTCACAAAGTTACATCTCTCCCTTCAAGAAGCCTTTCGCTAAGGCTGTTCTTGTGGAATTGGCAAAGGGATATTTAGAAGCCCGTATAGGGCTATGGTGAAAAAGGAAATATCTTCCGTTCAAAACTGGAAAGAAACATTCTGAGAAACTGCTGTCTGTTCCGTTAATTCCTCTCACAGAGTTACACCTTTAGCTTCAAGAAGCCTTTTGCTAAGGCTGTTCTTGTGGAATTGGCAAAGGGATATTTGGAAGCCCATAGAGGGCTATGGTGAAAAAGGAAATATCTTCCCTTCAAAACTCGAAAGAAGCTTTCTGAGAAACTGCTCTGTGTTCTGTTAATTCATCTGACAGAGTTACATCTTTCCCTTCAAGAAACCTTTCGCTAAGGCTGTTCTTGTGGAATTGGCAAAGGGATATTTAGAAGCCCATAGAGGGCTAAGGTGAAAAAGGAAATATCTTCCGTTCAAAACTGGAAAGAAGCTTTCTGAGAAACTGCTCTGTGTTCTGTTAATTCATCTCACAGAGTTACATCTTTCCCTTCAAGAAGCCTTTCGCTAAGTCTGTTCTTGTGGAATTGGCAAACGGATATTTTCAAGCCCATAGAGGGCTATGGTGAAAAAGGAAATATCTTCCGTTCAAAACTGGAAAAAGCTTTCTGAGAAACTGCTCTGTGTTCTGTTAATTCACCTCACTGAGTTACATCTTTCCCTTCAAGAAGCCTTTCGCTAAGGCTGTTCTTGTGGAATTGGCAAAGGGATATTTGGAAGCTCATAGAGGGCTATGATGAAAAAGGAAATATCTTCCGTTCAAAACTGGAAAGAAGCTTTCTGAGAAACTGCTCCGTGATCTGTTAATTCATCTCACAGAGTTACATCTTTCCCTTCAAGAAGCCTTTCGCTAAGGCTGTTCTTGTGGAATTGGCAAAGTGATATTTGGAAGCCCATAGAGGGCTATGGTGAAAAAGGAAATATCTTCCGTTCAAAAGTGGAAAGAAGCTTTCTGAGAAACTGCTCTGTGTTCTGTTAATTCATCTCACAGAGTTACATCTTTCCCTTCAAGAAGCCTTTCGCTAAGGCTGTTCTTGTGGAATTGGCAAAGGGATATTTGGAAGCCCATAGAGGGCTATGGTGAAAAAGGAAATATCTTATGTTCCAAACTGGAAAGAAGCTTTCTGAGAAACTGCTCTGTGTTCTGTTAATTCATCTAACAGAGTTACATCTTTCCCTTCAAGAAGCCTTTCGCTAAGACTGTTCTTGTGGAATTGGCAAAGGGATATTTGGAAGCCCATAGACGGCTATGGTGAAAAAGGAAATATCGTCCGTTCAAAACTGGAAAGAAGCTTTCTGAGAAACTGCTCTGTGTTCTGTTAATTCATCTCACAGAGTTACGTCTTTCCCTTCAAGAAGCCTTTCGCTACGGCTGTTCTTGTGGAATTGGCAAAGGGATATTTAGAAGCCCGTGGATGGCTATGGTGAAAAAGGAAATATCTTCCGTTCAAAACTGGAAAGAAGCTTTCTGAGAAACTGCTCTGGGTTCTGTTGATTCATCTCACAGAGTTACAGCTTTCCCTTCAAGAAGCCTTTCGCTAAGGCTCTTCTTGTGGAATTGGCAAAGGGATATTTGGAAGCCCTTAGAGGACTCTGGTGAAAAAGGAAATATCTTCCGTTCAAAACTGGAAAGAAGCTTTCTGAGAAACCTCTCTGTGTTCTGTTAATTCATCTCACAGAGTTACATCTTTCCCTTCAGGAAGCCTTTCGCTATGTCTGTTCTTGTGGAATTGGCAAAGGGATATTTGGAAGCTCATAGAGGGCCATGGTGAAAAAGGAAATATCTTCATTTCAAAACTGGAAAGAAGCTTTCTGAGAAACTGCTCTGTGTTCTGTTAATTCATCTCACAGAGTTACATCTTTCCCTTCAAGAAGTCTTTCGCTAAGTCTGTTCTCGTGGAATTGTAAAAGGGATATTTGGAAATCCTTAGAGGGCCATGGTGAAAAAGGAAATATCTTCCGTTCAAAACTGGAAAGAAGCTTTCTGAGAAACTGCTCTGTGTTCCGTTAATACATCTCACAGAGTTACATCTTTCCCTTCAAGAAGCCTTTCGCTAAGGCTGTTCTTGTGGAATTGGCATAGGGATATTTGGAAGCCCATAGAGGGCTATGGTGAAAAAGGAAATATCTTCCGTTCAAAACTGTAAAGAAGCTTTCTGAGAAACTGCTCTGTGATCTGTTAATTCATCTCACAGAGTTACATCTTTCCCTTCAAGAAACCTTTCGCTAAGGCTGTTCTTGTGTAATTGGCAAAGGGATGTTTGGAAGCCCATAGAGGGCCATGGTGTAAAAGGAAATATCTTCCGTTGAAAACTGGAAAGAAGCTTTCTGAGAAACTGCTCTGTGTTCTGTTAATTCATCTCACAGAGTTACATCTTTCCCTTCAAGAAGCCTTTCGCTAAGGCTGTTCTTTTGGAATTGGCCAAGGGATATTTGGAAGCCCATAGAGGGCTATGGTGAAAAAGGAAATATCTTCCGTTCAAAACTGGAAAGAAGCTTTCTGAGAAACTGCTCTGTGTTCTGTTAATTCATCTCACAGAGTTACAGCTTTCCCTCCAAGAAGCCTTTCGCTAAGGCTGTTCTTGTGGAATTGGCAAAGGGATATTTTGAAGCCCATAGAGGGCTATGGTGAAAAAGGAAATATCTTCCGTTCAAAACTGGAAAGAAGCTTTTTGAGAAACTGCTCTGTGTTCTGTTAATTCATCTCACAGAGTTACATCTTTCCCTTCAAGAAGCCTTTCGCTAAGGCCGTTCTTGTGGAATTGGCCAAGGAATATTGGGAAGCCCATAGAGGGCTATGGTGAGAAAGGAAATACCTTCCGTTCAAAACTGGAAAGAAGCTTTCTGAGAAACTGCTCTGTGTTCTGTTAATTCATCTCACAGAGTTACATCTTTCTCTTCAAGAAGCCTTTCGCTAAGGCTGTTCTTATTGAATTGGCAAAGGGATATTGGGAAGCCCATAGAGGGCTATGGTGAAAAAGGAAATATCTTCCGTTCAAAACTGGAAAGAAGCTTTCTGAGAAACTGCTCTGTGTTCTGTTAATTCATCTCACAGAGTTACAGCTTTCCCTCCAAGAAGCCTTTCGCTAAGGCTTTTCTTGTGGAATTGTCAAAGGGATATTTGGAAGCCCATAGAGGGCTATGGTGAAAAAGGAAATATCTTCCGTTCAAAACTGGAAAGAAGCTTTCTGAATAACAGCTCTGTGTTCTGTTAATTCATCTCATAGAGTTACATCTTTCTCTTCAAGAAGCCTTTCGCTAAGGCTGTTCTTGTGGAATTGGCCAAGGGATATTTGGAAGCCAATAGAGGACTCTGGTGAAAAGGGAAATATCTTCCGTTCAAAACTGGAAAGAAGCTTTCTGAGAAACTTCTCTGTGTTCTGTTAATTCATCTCACAGAGTTACATCTTTCCCTTCAAGAAACCTTTCGCTAAGGCTGTTCTTGTGGAATTGGCAAAGGGATATTTAGAAGCCCATAGAGGGCTAAGGTGAAATAGGAAATATCTTCCGTTCAAAACCGGAAAGAAGCTTTCTGAGAAACTGCTCTGTGTTCTGTTAATTCATCTCACAGAGTTACATCTTTTCTTCAAGAAGCGTTTCGCTAAGGCTGTTCTTGTGGAATTCGCAAAGTGATATTTGGAAGCCCATAGAGGGCTATGGTGAAAAAGGAAATATCTTCCGTTCAAAACTGGAAGGAAGCTTTCTGGGAAACTGCACTGTAATCTGTTAATTCATCTCACAAAGTTACATCTCTCCCTTCAAGAAGCCTTTCGCTAAGGCTGTTCTTGTGGAATTGGCAAAGGGATATTTAGAAGCCCGTATAGGGCTATGGTGAAAAAGGAAATATCTTCCGTTCAAAACTGGAAAGAAACATTCTGAGAAACTGCTCTCTGTTCCGTTAATTCCTCTCACAGAGTTACACCTTTCCCTTCAAGAAGCCTTTTGCTAAGGCTGTTCTTGTTGAATTGGCAAAGGGATATTTGGAAGCCCATAGAGGGCTATGGTGAAAAAGGAAATATCTTCCCTTCAAAACTCGAAAGAAGCTTTCTGAGAAACTGCTCTGTGTTCTGTTAATTCATCTGACAGAGTTACATCTTTCCCTTCAAGAAACCTTTCGCTAAGGCTGTTCTTGTGGAATTGGCAAAGGGATATTTAGAAGCCCATAGAGGTCTAAGGTGAAAAAGGAAATATCTTCCGTTCAAAATTGGAAAGAAGCTTTCTGAGAAACTGCTCTGTGTTCTGTTAATTCATCTCACAGAGTTACATTTTTCCCTTCAAGAAGCCTTTCGCTAAGTCTGTTCTTGTGGAATTGGCAAACGGATATTTTCAAGCCCATAGAGGGCTATGGTGAAAAAGGAAATATCTTCCGTTCAAAACTGGAAAGAAGCTTTCTGAGAAACTGCTCTGTGTTCTGTTAATTCATCTCACAGAGTTACATCTTTCCCTTCAAGAATCGTTTCGCTAAGGCTGTTCTTGTGGAATTCGCAAAGGGATATTTGGAAGCCCATAGAGGGCTATGGTGAAAAAGGAAATATCTTCCGTTCAAAACTGGAAAGAAGCTTTCTGAGAAACTGCTCTGTGTTCTGTTAATTCATCTCACAGAGTTACATCTTTCCCTTCAAGAAGCCTTTCGCTAAGGCCGTTCTTGTGGAATTGGCCAAGGAATATTGGGAAGCCCACAGAGGGCTATGGAGAGAAAGGAAATACCTTCCGTTCAAAACTGGAAAGAAGCTTTCTGAGAAACTGCTCTGTGTTCTGTTAATTCATCTCACAGAGTTACATCTTTCTCTTCAAGAAGCCTTTCGCTAAGGCTGTTCTTATTGAATTGGCAAAGGGATATTGGGAAGCCCATAGAGGGCTATGGTGAAAAAGGAAATATCTTCCGTTCAAAACTGGAAAGAAGCTTTCTGAGAAACTGCTCTGTGTTCTGTTAATTCATCTCACAGAGTTACAGCTTTCCCTCCAAGAAGCCTTTCGCTAAGGCTTTTCTTGTGGAATTGGCAAAGGGATATTTGGAAGCCCATAGAGGGCTATGGTGAAAAAGGAAATATCTTCCGTTCAAAACTGGAAAGAAGCTTTCTGAATAACAGCTCTGTGTTCTGTTAATTCATCTCATAGAGTTACATCTTTCTCTTCAAGAAGCCTTTCGCTAAGGCTGTTCTTGTGGAATTGGCCAAGGGATATTTGGATGCCAATAGAGGACTCTGGTGAAAAAGGAAATATCTTCCGTTCAAAACTGGAAAGAAGCTTTCTGAGAAACCTCTCTATGTTCTGTTAATTCATCTCACAGAGTTACATCTTTCCCTTCAAGAAACCTTTCGCTAAGGCTGTTCTTGTGGAATTGGCAAAGGGATATTTAGAAGCCCATAGAGGGCTAAGGTGAAATAGGAAATATCTTCCGTTCAAAACTGGAAAGAAGCTTTCTGAGAAACTGCTCTGTGTTCTGTTAATTCATCTCACAGAGTTACATCTTTTCCTTCAAGAAGCGTTTCGCTAATGCTGTTCTTGTGGAATTGGCAAAGTGATATTTCGAAGCCCATAGAGGGCTATGGTGAAAAAGGAAATATCTTCCGTTCAAAACTGGAAGGAAGCTTTCTGGGAAACTGCACTGTAATCTGTTAATTCATCTCACAAAGTTACATCTCTCCCTTCAAGAAGCCTTTCGCTAAGGCTGTTCTTGTGGAATTGGCAAAGGGATATTTAGAAGCCCGTATAGGGCTATGGTGAAAAAGGAAATATCTTCCGTTCAAAACTGGAAAGAAACATTCTGAGAAACTGCTCTCTGTTCCGTTAATTCCTCTCACAGAGTTACACCTTTCGCTTCAAGAAGCCTTTTGCTAAGGCTGTTCTTGTGGAATTGGCAAAGGGATATTTGGAAGCCCATAGAGGGCTATGGTGAAAAAGGAAATATCTTCCCTTCAAAACTCGAAAGAAGCTTTCTGAGAAACTGCTCTGTGTTCTGTTAATTCATCTGACAGAGTTACATCTTTCCCTTCAAGAAACCTTTCGCTAAGGCTGTTCTTGTGGAATTGGCAAAGGGATATTTAGAAGCCCATAGAGGGCTAAGGTGAAAAAGGAAATATCTTCCGTTCAAAACTGGAAAGAAGCTTTCTGAGAAACTGCTCTGTGTTCTGTTAATTCATCTCACAGAGTTACATTTTTCCCTTCAAGAAGCCTTTCGCTAAGTCTGTTCTTGTGGAATTGGCAAACGGATATTTTCAAGCCCATAGAGGGCTATGGTGAAAAAGGAAATATCTTCCGTTCAAAACTGGAAGGAAGCTTTCTGAGAAACTGCTCTGTGTTCTGTTAATTCATCTCACAGAGTTACATCTTTCCCTTCAAGAATCGTTTCGCTAAGGCTGTTCTTGTGGAATTCGCAAAGGGATATTTGGAAGCCCATAGAGGGCTATGGTGAAAAAGGAAATATCTTCCGTTCAAAACTGGAAAGAAGCTTTCTGAGAAACTGCTCTGTGTTCTGTTAATTCATCTCACAGAGTTACATCTTTCCCTTCAAGAAGCCTTTCGCTAAGGCCGTTCTTGTGGAATTGGCCAAGGAATATTGGGAAGCCCACAGAGGGCTATGGAGAGAAAGGAAATACCTTCCGTTCAAAACTGGAAAGAAGCTTTCTGAGAAACTGCTCTGTGTTCTGTTAATTCATCTCACAGAGTTACATCTTTCTCTTCAAGAAGCCTTTCGCTAAGGCTGTTCTTATTGAATTGGCAAAGGGATATTGGGAAGCCCATAGAGGGCTATGGTGAAAAAGGAAATATCTTCCGTTCAAAACTGGAAAGAAGCTTTCTGAGAAACTGCTCTGTGTTCTGTTAATTCATCTCACAGAGTTACAGCTTTCCCTCCAAGAAGCCTTTCGCTAAGGCTTTTCTTGTGGAATTGGCAAAGGGATATTTGGAAGCCCATAGAGGGCTATGGTGAAAAAGGAAATATCTTCCGTTCAAAACTGGAAAGAAGCTTTCTGAATAACAGCTCTGTGTTCTGTTAATTCATCTCATAGAGTTACATCTTTCTCTTCAAGAAGCCTTTCGCTAAGGCTGTTCTTGTGGAATTGGCCAAGGGATATTTGGATGCCAATAGAGGACTCTGGTGAAAAAGGAAATATCTTCCGTTCAAAACTGGAAAGAAGCTTTCTGAGAAACCTCTCTGTGTTCTGTTAATTCATCTCACAGAGTTACATCTTTCCCTTCAAGAAACCTTTCGCTAAGGCTGTTCTTGTGGAATTGGCAAAGGGATATTTAGAAGCCCATAGAGGGCTAAGGTGAAATAGGAAATATCTTCCGTTCAAAACTGGAAAGAAGCTTTCTGAGAAACTGCTCTGTGTTCTGTTAATTCATCTCACAGAGTTACATCTTTTCCTTCAAGAAGCGTTTCGCTAATGCTGTTCTTGTGGAATTGGCAAAGTGATATTTCGAAGCCCATAGAGGGCTATGGTGAAAAAGGAAATATCTTCCGTTCAAAACTGGAAGGAAGCTTTCTGGGAAACTGCACTGTAATCTGTTAATTCATCTCACAAAGTTACATCTCTCCCTTCAAGAAGCCTTTCGCTAAGGCTGTTCTTGTGGAATTGGCAAAGGGATATTTAGAAGCCCGTATAGGGCTATGGTGAAAAAGGAAATATCTTCCGTTCAAAACTGGAAAGAAACATTCTGAGAAACTGCTCTCTGTTCCGTTAATTCCTCTCACAGAGTTACACCTTTCGCTTCAAGAAGCCTTTTGCTAAGGCTGTTCTTGTGGAATTGGCAAAGGGATATATGGAAGCCCATAGAGGGCTATGGTGAAAAAGGAAATATCTTCCCTTCAAAACTCGAAAGAAGCTTTCTGAGAAACTGCTCTGTGTTCTGTTAATTCATCTGACAGAGTTACATCTTTCCCTTCAAGAAACCTTTCGCTAAGGCTGTTCTTGTGGAATTGGCAAAGGGATATTTAGAAGCCCATAGAGGGCTAAGGTGAAAAAGGAAATATCTTCCGTTCAAAACTGGAAAGAAGCTTTCTGAGAAACTGCTCTGTGTTCTGTTAATTCATCTCACAGAGTTACATCTTTCCCTTCAAGAAGCCTTTCGCTAAGTCTGTTCTTGTGGAATTGGCAAACGGATATTTTCAAGCCCATAGAGGGCTATGGTGAAAAAGGAAATATCTTCCGTTCAAAACTGGAAAAAGCTTTCTGAGAAACTGCTCTGTGTTCTGTTAATTCATCTCACAGAGTTACATTTTTCCCTTCAAGAAGCCTTTCGCTAAGGCTGTTCTTGTGGAATTGGCAAAGGGATATTTGGAAGCCCATAGTGGGCTATGGTGAAAAAGGAAATATCTTCCGTTCAAAACTGGAAAGAAGCTTTCTGAGAAACTGCTCTGTGTTCTGTTAATTCACCTCACTGAGTTACATCTTTCCCTTCAAGAAGCCTTTCGCTAAGGCTGTTCTTGTGGAATTGGCAAAGGGATATTTGGAAGCCCATAGAGGGCTATGGTGAAAAAGGAAATATCTTCCGTTCAAAACTGTAAAGAAGCTTTCTGAGAAACTGCTCCGTGATCTGTCAATTCATCTCACAGAGTTACATCTTTCCCTTCAAGAAGCCTTTCGCTAAGGTTGTTCTTGTGGAATTGGCAAAGGGATATTTGGAAGCCCATAGAGTTCTATTGTGAAAAAGGAAATATCTTCCGTTCAAAACTGTAAAGAAGCTTTCTGAGAAACTGCTCTGTGATCTGTTAATTCATCTCACAGAGTTACATCTTTCCCTTCAAGAAGCCTTTCGCTAAGGCTGTTCTTGTGTAATTGGCAAAGGGATGTTTGGAAGCCCATAGAGGGCCATGGTATAGAAGGAAATATCTTCCGTTGAAAACTGGAAAGAAGCTTTCTGAGAAACTGCTCTGTGTTCTGTTAATTCATCACACAGAGTTACAACTTTCCCTTCAAGAAGCCTTTAGCTAAGGCTGTTCTTGTGGAATTGGCAAAGGGATATTTGGAAGCTCATAGAGGGATAGGGTGAAAAAGGAAATATCTTCCGTTCAAAACTGGAAAGAAGATTTCTGAGAAACTGCTCGTGTTCTGTTAATTCATCTCACAGAGTTACATCTTTCCCTTCAAGAAGCCTTTCGCTAAGGCAGTTCTTGTGGAATTGGCAAAGGGATATTTGGAAGCCCGTAGAGGGCTATGGTGAAAAAGGAAATATCTTCCGTTCAAAACTGGTAAGAAGCTTTCTGAGAAACTGCTCTGTGTTCTGTTAATTCATCTCAAAGATTTACATCTTTTCCTTCAAGAAGCCTTTCGCTAAGGCTGTTCTTGTGAAATTGGCAAAGGGATATTTGGAAGCCCATAGAGGGGTAAGGTAAAAAAGGAAATATCTTCCGTTCAAAAATGGAAAGAAGCTTTCTGAGAAACTGCTCTGAGTTCTGCTTATTCATCTCACAGAGTTACATCTTTCCCTTCAAGAAGCCTTTCGCTAAGGCTGTTCTTGTGGAATTGGCAAAGGGATATTTGGAACCCATAGAGGGCTATGGTGAAAAAGGAAATATCTTCCTTTCAAAACTGGAAAGAAGCTTTCTGAGAAACTGCTCTGTGTTCTCTTAATTCATCTCACAGAGTTACATCTTTCCCTTCAAGAAGCCTTTCGCTAAGGCTCTTCTTGTGGAATTGGCAAAGGGATATTTTGAAGCCCACAGAGGGCTAGGGTAAAAAAGGAATTATCTTCCGTTCAAAACTGGAAAGAAGCTTTCTGAGAAACTGCTCTGTGATCTGTTAATTCATCTCACAAAGGTACATCTTTCCCTTCAAGAAGCCTTTCGCTAAGGCTGTTCTTGTTGAATTGGCAAAGGGATATTTGGAAGCCCATAGAGGGCTATGGTGAAAAAGGAAATGTCTTCCGTTCAAAACTGGAATGAAGCTTTCTGAGAAACTGCTCTGTGTTCTGTTAATTCATCTCACAGAGTTACATCTTTCCCTTCAAGAAGCCTTTCGCTAAGGCTGTTTGTGGAATTGGCAAAGTGATATTTGGAAGCCCATAGTGGGCTATGTTGAAAAAGGAAATATCTCCCGTTCAAAACTGGAGAGAAGCTTTCTGAGAAACTGCTCTGTGTTCTCTTAATTCATCTCACAATGTTATATCTTTCCCTTCAAGAAGCCTTTCGCTAAGGCTGTTCTTGTGGAATTGGCAAAGGGATATTTGGAAGCACATAGAGGACTATGGTGAAAAAGGAAATCTTGTCCGTTCATAACTGGAAAGAAGCTTTCTGAGAAACTGCTCTGTGTTCTGTTAATTCATCTCACAGAGTTACATCTTTCCCTTCAAGAAGCCTTTCGCTAAGGCTATTCTTGTGGAATTGGCAAAGGGATATTTAGAACCCCTTAGAGGGCTATGGTGAAAAAGGAAATATCTTCCGTTCAAAACTGGAATTAAGCTTTCTGAGAAACTGCTCTGTGTTCTTTTAATTCGTCTCACAGAGTTACATCTTTCCCTTCAAGAAGCCTTTCGATAAGGCTGTTTGTGGAATTGGCAAAGTCATATTTGGAAGCCCATAGAGGGGTATGGTGAAAAAGGAAATATCTCCCGTTCAAGACTGGAAAGAAGCTTTCTGAGAAACTGCTCTGTGTTCTCTTAATTCATCTCACAATGTTATATCTTTCCTTACAGGAAGCCTTTCGCTAAGGCTGTTCTTGTGGAATTGGCAAAGGGATATTTGGAAGCCCATAGAGGGCTATGGTGAAAAAGGAAATATCGTCCTTTCAAAACTGGAAAGAACCTTTCTGAGAAACTGCTCTGTGTTCTGTTAGTTCCTCTCACAGAGTTACATCTTTCCCTTCAAGAAGCCTTTCGCTAAGGCTATTCTTGTGGAATTGGCAAAGGGATATTTAGAAGCCCTTAGAGGTCTAAGGTGAAAAAGGAAATATCTTCCGTTCAAAACTGGAAAGAAGCTTTCTGAGAAACTGCTCTGTGTTCTGTTAGTTCATCTCACAGAGTTACATCTTTCCCTTCAAGAAGACTTTCGCTAAGGCTGTTCTGGTGGAATTAGCAAAGGGATATTTGGAACCCCTAGAGGTCTATGGTGAAAAAGGAAATATCTTCCGTTCAAAACTGGAAAGAAGCTTTCTGAGAAACTGCTCTGTGTTCTGTTAATTCATCTCATAATGTTATATCTTTCCCTTCAAGAAGCCTTTCGCTAGGGCTGTTCTTGTGGAATTGGCAAAGTGATATTTGGAAGCCTATAGAGGGCTATGGTGAAAAAGGAAATATCTTCCGATCAAAACTTTAAAGAAGCTTTCTGAGAAACTGCTCGGTGTTCTGTTAATTCATCTCACAGAGTTACATCTTTCCCTTCAAGAAGCCTTTCGCTAAGGCTGTTCTTGTGGAATTGGCAAAGGGATATTTAGAAGCCCGTAAAGGGCTATGGTGAAAAAGGAAATATCTTCCGTTCAAACTGGAAAGAAGCATTCTGAGAAACTGCTCTCTGTTCTGTTAATTCCTCTCAGAGATTTATAGCTTTCCCTTCAAGAAGCCTTTCGCTAAGGCTGTTCTTGTGGAATTGGCAAAGGGATATTTGGAAGCCCATAGAGGGCTCTGGTGAAAAACGAAATACCGTCGGTTCAAAACTGGAAAGAAGCTTTCTGAGAAACTGCTCTGTGTTCTGTTAATTCATCTCACAGAGTTACATCTTTCCCTTCAAGAAGCCTTTCGCTAAGGCTGTTCTTGTTGAATTGGCAAAGGGATATTTAGAAGCCCGTAGTGGGCTAAGGTGAAAAAGGAAATATCTTTCGTTCAAAACTGGAAAGAAGCTTTCTGAGAAACTGCTCTGTGTTCTGTTAGTTCATCTCACAGAGTTACAGCTTTCCCTTCAAGAAGCCTTTCGATAAGGCTGTTCTTGTGGAATTGGCAAAGGGATATTTGGAAGTGGATAGAGGGCTATGATGAAAAAGGAAATATCTTCCGTTCCAAACTGGAAAGAAGCTTTCTGAGAAACTGGTCTGTGTTCTGTTAGTTCATCTCCCAGAGTTACCTCTTTCCCTTCAAGAAGCCTTTCGCTAAGGCTGTTCTTGTGGAATTGGCAAAGGGATATTTGGAAGCCCATAGAGGGCTATGGTGAAAAAGGAAATATCTTCCGTTCAAAACTGGAAAGAAGCTTTCTGAGAAACTGCTCTGTGTTCTGTTAATTCATCTCACAGAGTTACATCTTTCCTTTCAAGAAGCCTTTCGATAAGGCTGTTCTTGTGGAATTGGCAAAGTGATATTTGGAAGCCCATAGAGGGCTACGGTGAAAAAGGAAATATCTCACGTTCAAAACTGGAAAGAAGCTTTCTGAGAAACTGCTCTGTGTTCTGTTAATTCATCTCACAATGTTATATCTTTCCCTTCAAGAAGCCTTTCGCTAAGGCTGTTCTTGTGGATTTGGCAAAGTGATATTTGGAAGCCCATAGAGGGCTATGGTGAAAAAGGAAATATCTTCCGATCAAAACTGGAAAGAAGCTTTCTGAGAAACTGCTCGGTGTTCTGTTAATTCATCTCACAGAGTTACATCTTTCCCTTCAAGAAGCCTTTCGCTAAGGCTGTTCTTGTGGAATTGGCAAAGGGATATTGGGAAGCCCATAGAGGGCTATGGTGGAAAAGGAAATATCTTCCGTTCAAAATTGGAAAGAAGCTTTCTGAGAAACTGCTCTGTGATCTGTTAATTCATCTCAAAGAGTTACATGTTTCACTTCAAGAAGCCTTTCGCTAAGGCTGTTCTTGTGGAATTGGCAAAGGGATATTTGGAAGCCCTTAGAGGGCTATGGTGAAAAGGTAAATATCTTCCGTTCAAAACTGGAAAGAAGCTTTCTGAGAAACTGCTCTGTGTTCTGTTAATTCATCTCACAGAGTTACATCTTTCCCTTCAAGAAGCCTTTCGCTAAGGCTGTTCTTGTGGAATTGGCAAAGGGATATTTGGAAGCCCATAGTGGGATAGGGTGAAAAAGGAAATATCTTCCGTTCAAAACTGGAAAGAAGCTTTCTGAGAAACTGCTCTGTGTTCTGTTAATTCATCTCACAGAGTTACATCTTTCCCTTCAAGAAGCCTTTCGCTAAGGCTGTTCTCGTGGAATTGGCCAAGGGATATTTGGAAGCCCATAGAGGGCCATGGTGAAAAAAGAAATATCTTCCCTTCAAAACTGGAAAGAAGCTTTCTGAGTAACAGCTCTGTGTTCTGTTAATTCATCTCAAAGACTTACATCTTTCCCTTCAAGAAACCTTTCGCTAAGGTTGTTCTTGTGGAATTGGCAAAGGGATATTTGGAAGCCCATAGAGGGCTATGGTGAAAAAGGAAATATCTTCCGTTCAAAAGTGGAAAGAAGCTTTCTGAGAAACTGCTCTGTGTTCTGTTAATTCATCTCACAGAGTTACATCTTTCCCTTCAAGGAGCCTTTCGCTAAGGCTGTTCTTGTGGAATTGGCAAAGGGATATTTGGAAGCCCGTAGAGCGCTATGGTGAAAAAGGAAATATCTTCCGTTCAAAACTGGAAAGAAGCTTTCTGAGAAACTGCTCTGTGTTCTGTTAATTCATCTCAAAGATTTACATCTTTTCCTTCAAGAAGCCTTTCGCTAAGGCTGTTCTTGTGGAATTGGCAAAGGGATATTTGGAAGCCCATAGAGGGGTAAGGTAAAAAAGGAAATATCTTCCGTTCAAAACTGGAAAGAAGCTTTCTGAGAAACTGCTCTGTGTTCTGCTTATTCATCTCACAGAGTTACATCTTTCCCTTCAAGAAGCCTTTCGCTAAGGCTGTTCCTGTGGAATTGGCAAAGGGATATTTGGAAGCCCATAGAGGGCTACGGTGAAAAAGGAAATATCTTCCGTTCAAAACTGAAAAGAAACTTTCTGAGAAACTGCTCTGTGTTCTGTTAATTCATCTCACAGAGTTACATCTTTCCCTTCAAGAAGCCTTTCGCTAAGGCTGTTCTTGTGGAATGGGCCAAGGAATATTGGGAAGCCCATGGAGGGCTATGGTGAAAAAGGAAATACCTTCCGTTCAAAACTGGAAAGAAGCTTTCTGAGAAACTGCTCTGGGTTCTGTTAATTCATCTCACAGAGTTACATCTTTCCCTTCAAGAAGCCTTTCGCTAAGGCTGTTCTTGTGGAATTGGCAAAGGGATATTTGGAAGCCCATAGAGGGCTATGGTGAAAAAGGAAATATCTTCCGTTCAAAACTGGAAAGAAGCTTTCTGAGTAACAGCTCTGTGTTCTGTTAATTCATCTCACAGAGTTACATCTTTCCCTTCAGGAAGCCTTTCGCTATGTCTGTTCTTGTGGAATTGGCAAAGGGATATTTCCAAGCCCATAGGGGGCTGTGGTGAAAAAGGAAATATCTTCCGTTCAAAACTGGAAAGAAGCTTTCTGAGAAACTGCTCTATGTTCTGTTAATTCATCGCACAAAGTTACATCTTTTCCTTCAAGAAGCCTTTCGCTAAGGCTGTTCTTGTGGAATTGGCAAAGGGATATTTGGAAGCCCATAGAGGGCTATGGTGAAAAAGTAAATATCTTCCGTTCAAAACTGGAAAGAAGCTTTCTGGGAAACTGCTCTGTTATCTGTTAATTCATCTCACAGAGTTACATCTTTCCCTTCAAGAAGCCTTTCGCTAAGGCTGTTCTTGTGGAATTGGCAAAGGGATATTTGGAAGCTCATAGAGGGCTATGATGAAAAAGGAAATATCTTCCGTTCAAAACTGGAAAGAAGCTTTCTGAGAAACTGCTCTGTGTTCTGTTAATTCACCTCACAGAGTTCCATCTTTCCCTTCAAGAAGCCTTTCGCTAAGGCTGTTCTTGTGGAATTGGCAAAGTGATATTTGGAAGCCCATAGAGGGCTATGGTGAAAAAGGAAATATCTTCCGTTCAAAAGTGGAAAGAAGCTTTCTGAGAAACTGCTCTGTGTTCTGTTAATTCATCTCACAGAGTTACATCTTTCCCTTCAAGAAGCCTTTCGCTAAGGCTGTTCTTGTGGAATTGGCAAAGGGATATTTGGAAGCCCATAGAGGGCTATGGTGAAAAAGGAAATATCTTATGTTCCAAACTGGAAAGAAGCTTTCTGAGAAACTGCTCTGTGTTCTGTTAATTCATCTAACAGAGTTACATCTTTCCCTTCAAGAAGCCTTTCGCTAAGACTGTTCTTGTGGAATTGGCAAAGGGATATTTGGAAGCCCATAGACGGCTATGGTGAAAAAGGAAATATCGTCCGTTCAAAACTGGAAAGAAGCTTTCTGAGAAACTGCTCTGTGTTCTGTTAATTCATCTCACAGAGTTACGTCTTTCCCTTCAAGAAGCCTTTCGCTACGGCTGTTCTTGTGGAATTGGCAAAGGGATATTTAGAAGCCCGTGGATGGCTATGGTGAAAAAGGAAATATCTTCCGTTCAAAACTGGAAAGAAGCTTTCTGAGAAACTGCTCTGGGTTCTGTTGATTCATCTCACAGAGTTACAGCTTTCCCTTCAAGAAGCCTTTCGCTAAGGCTCTTCTTGTGGAATTGGCAAAGGGATATTTGGAAGCCCATAGAGGACTCTGGTGAAAAAGGAAATATCTTCCGTTCAAAACTGGAAAGAAGCTTTCTGAGAAACCTCTCTGTGTTCTGTTAATTCATCTCACAGAGTTACATCTTTCCCTTCAGGAAGCCTTTCGCTATGTCTGTTCTTGTGGAATTGGCAAAGGGATATTTGGAAGCTCATAGAGGGCCATGGTGAAAAAGGAAATATCTTCATTTCAAAACTGGAAAGAAGCTTTCTGAGAAACTGCTCTGTGTTCTGTTAATTCATCTCACAGAGTTACATCTTTCCCTTCAAGAAGTCTTTCGCTAAGTCTGTTCTCGTGGAATTGTAAAAGGGATATTTGGAAATCCTTAGAGGGCCATGGTGAAAAAGGAAATATCTTCCGTTCAAAACTGGAAAGAAGCTTTCTGAGAAACTGCTCTGTGTTCCGTTAATACATCTCACAGAGTTACATCTTTCCCTTCAAGAAGCCTTTCGCTAAGGCTGTTCTTGTGGAATTGGCATAGGGATATTTGGAAGCCCATAGAGGGCTATGGTGAAAAAGGAAATATCTTCCGTTCAAAACTGTAAAGAAGCTTTCTGAGAAACTGCTCTGTGATCTGTTAATTCATCTCACAGAGTTACATCTTTCCCTTCAAGAAACCTTTCGCTAAGGCTGTTCTTGTGTAATTGGCAAAGGGATGTTTGGAAGCCCATAGAGGGCCATGGTGTAAAAGGAAATATCTTCCGTTGAAAACTGGAAAGAAGCTTTCTGAGAAACTGCTCTGTGTTCTGTTAATTCATCTCACAGAGTTACATCTTTCCCTTCAAGAAGCCTTTCGCTAAGGCTGTTCTTTTGGAATTGGCCAAGGGATATTTGGAAGCCCATAGAGGGCTATGGTGAAAAAGGAAATATCTTCCGTTCAAAACTGGAAAGAAGCTTTCTGAGAAACTGCTCTGTGTTCTGTTAATTCATCTCACAGAGTTACAGCTTTCCCTCCAAGAAGCCTTTCGCTAAGGCTGTTCTTGTGGAATTGGCAAAGGGATATTTTGAAGCCCATAGAGGGCTATGGTGAAAAAGGAAATATCTTCCGTTCAAAACTGGAAAGAAGCTTTCTGAGAAACCTCTCTGTGTTCTTTTAATTCATCTCACAGAGTTACATCTTTCCCTTCAAGAAGCCTTTCGCTAAGGCCGTTCTTGTGGAATTGGCCAAGGAATATTGGGAAGCCCATAGAGGGCTATGGTGAGAAAGGAAATACCTTCCGTTCAAAACTGGAAAGAAGCTTTCTGAGAAACTGCTCTGTGTTCTGTTAATTCATCTCACAGAGTTACATCTTTCTCTTCAAGAAGCCTTTCGCTAAGGCTGTTCTTATTGAATTGGCAAAGGGATATTGGGAAGCCCATAGAGGGCTATGGTGAAAAAGGAAATATCTTCCGTTCAAAACTGGAAAGAAGCTTTCTGAGAAACTGCTCTGTGTTCTGTTAATTCATCTCACAGAGTTACAGCTTTCCCTCCAAGAAGCCTTTCGCTAAGGCTTTTCTTGTGGAATTGTCAAAGGGATATTTGGAAGCCCATAGAGGGCTATGGTGAAAAAGGAAATATCTTCCGTTCAAAACTGGAAAGAAGCTTTCTGAATAACAGCTCTGTGTTCTGTTAATTCATCTCATAGAGTTACATCTTTCTCTTCAAGAAGCCTTTCGCTAAGGCTGTTCTTGTGGAATTGGCCAAGGGATATTTGGAAGCCAATAGAGGACTCTGGTGAAAAGGGAAATATCTTCCGTTCAAAACTGGAAAGAAGCTTTCTGAGAAACCTCTCTGTGTTCTGTTAATTCATCTCACAGAGTTACATCTTTCCCTTCAAGAAACCTTTCGCTAAGGCTGTTCTTGTGGAATTGGCAAAGGGATATTTAGAAGCCCATAGAGGGCTAAGGTGAAATAGGAAATATCTTCCGTTCAAAACCGGAAAGAAGCTTTCTGAGAAACTGCTCTGTGTTCTGTTAATTCATCTCACAGAGTTACATCTTTTCTTCAAGAAGCGTTTCGCTAAGGCTGTTCTTGTGGAATTCGCAAAGTGATATTTGGAAGCCCATAGAGGGCTATGGTGAAAAAGGAAATATCTTCCGTTCAAAACTGGAAGGAAGCTTTCTGGGAAACTGCACTGTAATCTGTTAATTCATCTCACAAAGTTACATCTCTCCCTTCAAGAAGCCTTTCGCTAAGGCTGTTCTTGTGGAATTGGCAAAGGGATATTTAGAAGCCCGTATAGGGCTATGGTGAAAAAGGAAATATCTTCCGTTCAAAACTGGAAAGAAACATTCTGAGAAACTGCTCTCTGTTCCGTTAATTCCTCTCACAGAGTTACACCTTTCCCTTCAAGAAGCCTTTTGCTAAGGCTGTTCTTGTTGAATTGGCAAAGGGATATTTGGAAGCCCATAGAGGGCTATGGTGAAAAAGGAAATATCTTCCCTTCAAAACTCGAAAGAAGCTTTCTGAGAAACTGCTCTGTGTTCTGTTAATTCATCTGACAGAGTTACATCTTTCCCTTCAAGAAACCTTTCGCTAAGGCTGTTCTTGTGGAATTGGCAAAGGGATATTTAGAAGCCCATAGAGGTCTAAGGTGAAAAAGGAAATATCTTCCGTTCAAAATTGGAAAGAAGCTTTCTGAGAAACTGCTCTGTGTTCTGTTAATTCATCTCACAGAGTTACATTTTTCCCTTCAAGAAGCCTTTCGCTAAGTCTGTTCTTGTGGAATTGGCAAACGGATATTTTCAAGCCCATAGAGGGCTATGGTGAAAAAGGAAATATCTTCCGTTCAAAACTGGAAAGAAGCTTTCTGAGAAACTGCTCTGTGTTCTGTTAATTCATCTCACAGAGTTACATCTTTCCCTTCAAGAATCGTTTCGCTAAGGCTGTTCTTGTGGAATTCGCAAAGGGATATTTGGAAGCCCATAGAGGGCTATGGTGAAAAAGGAAATATCTTCCGTTCAAAACTGGAAAGAAGCTTTCTGAGAAACTGCTCTGTGTTCTGTTAATTCATCTCACAGAGTTACAGCTTTCCCTCCAAGAAGCCTTTCGCTAAGGCTTTTCTTGTGGAATTGGCAAAGGGATATTTGGAAGCCCATAGAGGGCTATGGTGAAAAAGGAAATATCTTCCGTTCAAAACTGGAAAGAAGCTTTCTGAATAACAGCTCTGTGTTCTGTTAATTCATCTCATAGAGTTACATCTTTCTCTTCAAGAAGCCTTTCGCTAAGGCTGTTCTTGTGGAATTGGCCAAGGGATATTTGGATGCCAATAGAGGACTCTGGTGAAAAAGGAAATATCTTCCGTTCAAAACTGGAAAGAAGCTTTCTGAGAAACCTCTCTGTGTTCTGTTAATTCATCTCACAGAGTTACATCTTTCCCTTCAAGAAACCTTTCGCTAAGGCTGTTCTTGTGGAATTGGCAAAGGGATATTTAGAAGCCCATAGAGGGCTAAGGTGAAATAGGAAATATCTTCCGTTCAAAACTGGAAAGAAGCTTTCTGAGAAACTGCTCTGTGTTCTGTTAATTCATCTCACAGAGTTACATCTTTTCCTTCAAGAAGCGTTTCGCTAATGCTGTTCTTGTGGAATTGGCAAAGTGATATTTCGAAGCCCATAGAGGGCTATGGTGAAAAAGGAAATATCTTCCGTTCAAAACTGGAAGGAAGCTTTCTGGGAAACTGCACTGTAATCTGTTAATTCATCTCACAAAGTTACATCTCTCCCTTCAAGAAGCCTTTCGCTAAGGCTGTTCTTGTGGAATTGGCAAAGGGATATTTAGAAGCCCGTATAGGGCTATGGTGAAAAAGGAAATATCTTCCGTTCAAAACTGGAAAGAAACATTCTGAGAAACTGCTCTCTGTTCCGTTAATTCCTCTCACAGAGTTACACCTTTCGCTTCAAGAAGCCTTTTGCTAAGGCTGTTCTTGTGGAATTGGCAAAGGGATATTTGGAAGCCCATAGAGGGCTATGGTGAAAAAGGAAATATCTTCCCTTCAAAACTCGAAAGAAGCTTTCTGAGAAACTGCTCTGTGTTCTGTTAATTCATCTGACAGAGTTACATCTTTCCCTTCAAGAAACCTTTCGCTAAGGCTGTTCTTGTGGAATTGGCAAAGGGATATTTAGAAGCCCATAGAGGGCTAAGGTGAAAAAGGAAATATCTTCCGTTCAAAACTGGAAAGAAGCTTTCTGAGAAACTGCTCTGTGTTCTGTTAATTCATCTCACAGAGTTACATCTTTCCCTTCAAGAAGCCTTTCGCTAAGTCTGTTCTTGTGGAATTGGCAAACGGATATTTTCAAGCCCATAGAGGGCTATGGTGAAAAAGGAAATATCTTCCGTTCAAAACTGGAAAAAGCTTTCTGAGAAACTGCTCTGTGTTCTGTTAATTCATCTCACAGAGTTACATCTTTCCCTTCAAGAAGCCTTTCGCTAAGGCTGTTCTTGTGGAATTGGCAAAGGGATATTTGGAAGCCCATAGTGGGCTATGGTGAAAAAGGAAATATCTTCCGTTCAAAACTGGAAAGAAGCTTTCTGAGAAACTGCTCTGTGTTCTGTTAATTCACCTCACTGAGTTACATCTTTCCCTTCAAGAAGCCTTTCGCTAAGGCTGTTCTTGTGGAATTGGCAAAGGGATATTTGGAAGCCCATAGAGGGCTACGGTGAAAAAGGAAATATCTTCCGTTCAAAACTGTAAAGAAGCTTTCTGAGAAACTGCTCCGTGATCTGTTAATTCATCTCACAGAGTTACATCTTTCCCTTCAAGAAGCCTTTCGCTAAGGTTGTTCTTGTGGAATTGGCAAAGGGATATTTGGAAGCCCATAGAGTTCTATTGTGAAAAAGGAAATATCTTCCGTTCAAAACTGTAAAGAAGCTTTCTGAGAAACTGCTCTGTGATCTGTTAATTCATCTCACAGAGTTACATCTTTCCCTTCAAGAAGCCTTTCGCTAAGGCTGTTCTTGTGTAATTGGCAAAGGGATGTTTGGAAGCCCATAGAGGGCCATGGTATAGAAGGAAATATCTTCCGTTGAAAACTGGAAAGAAGCTTTCTGAGAAACTGCTCTGTGTTCTGTTAATTCATCACACAGAGTTACATCTTTCCCTTCAAGAAGCCTTTAGCTAAGGCTGTTCTTGTGGAATTGGCAAAGGGATATTTGGAAGCCCATAGAGGGATAGGGTGAAAAAGGAAATATCTTCCGTTCAAAACTGGAAAGAAGATTTCTGAGAAACTGCTCGTGTTCTGTTAATTCATCTCACAGAGTTACATCTTTCCCTTCAAGAAGCCTTTCGCTAAGGCAGTTCTTGTGGAATTGGCAAAGGGATATTTGGAAGCCCGTAGAGGGCTATGGTGAAAAAGGAAATATCTTCCGTTCAAAACTGGTAAGAAGCTTTCTGAGAAACTGCTCTGTGTTCTGTTAATTCATCTCAAAGATTTACATCTTTTCCTTCAAGAAGCCTTTCGCTAAGGCTGTTCTTGTGAAATTGGCAAAGGGATATTTGGAAGCCCATAGAGGGGTAAGGTAAAAAAGGAAATATCTTCCGTTCAAAAATGGAAAGAAGCTTTCTGAGAAACTGCTCTGAGTTCTGCTTATTCATCTCACAGAGTTACATCTTTCCCTTCAAGAAGCCTTTCGCTAAGGCTGTTCTTGTGGAATTGGCAAAGGGATATTTGGAACCCATAGAGGGCTATGGTGAAAAAGGAAATATCTTCCTTTCAAAACTGGAAAGAAGCTTTCTGAGAAACTGCTCTGTGTTCTCTTAATTCATCTCACAGAGTTACATCTTTCCCTTCAAGAAGCCTTTCGCTAAGGCTCTTCTTGTGGAATTGGCAAAGGGATATTTTGAAGCCCACAGAGGGCTAGGGTAAAAAAGGAATTATCTTCCGTTCAAAACTGGAAAGAAGCTTTCTGAGAAACTGCTCTGTGATCTGTTAATTCATCTCACAAAGGTACATCTTTCCCTTCAAGAAGCCTTTCGCTAAGGCTGTTCTTGTTGAATTGGCAAAGGGATATTTGGAAGCCCATAGAGGGCTATGGTGAAAAAGGAAATGTCTTCCGTTCAAAACTGGAATGAAGCTTTCTGAGAAACTGCTCTGTGTTCTGTTAATTCATCTCACAGAGTTACATCTTTCCCTTCAAGAAGCCTTTCGCTAAGGCTGTTTGTGGAATTGGCAAAGTGATATTTGGAAGCCCATAGAGGGCTATGTTGAAAAAGGAAATATCTCCCGTTCAAAACTGGAGAGAAGCTTTCTGAGAAACTGCTCTGTGTTCTCTTAATTCATCTCACAATGTTATATCTTTCCCTTCAAGAAGCCTTTCGCTAAGGCTGTTCTTGTGGAATTGGCAAAGGGATATTTGGAAGCGCATAGAGGACTATGGTGAAAAAGGAAATCTTGTCCGTTCATAACTGGAAAGAAGCTTTCTGAGAAACTGCTCTGTGTTCTGTTAATTCATCTCACAGAGTTACATCTTTCCCTTCAAGAAGCCTTTCGCTAAGGCTATTCTTGTGGAATTGGCAAAGGGATATTTAGAACCCCTTAGAGGGCTATGGTGAAAAAGGAAATATCTTCCGTTCAAAACTGGAATTAAGCTTTCTGAGAAACTGCTCTGTGTTCTTTTAATTCGTCTCACAGAGTTACATCTTTCCCTTCAAGAAGCCTTTCCATAAGGCTGTTTGTGGAATTGGCAAAGTCATATTTGGAAGCCCATAGAGGGGTATGGTGAAAAAGGAAATATCTCCCGTTCAAGACTGGAAAGAAGCTTTCTGAGAAACTGCTCTGTGTTCTCTTAATTCATCTCACAATGTTATATCTTTCCTTACAGGAAGCCTTTCGCTAAGGCTGTTCTTGTGGAATTGGCAAAGGGATATTTGGAAGCCCATAGAGGGCTATGGTGAAAAAGGAAATATCGTCCTTTCAAAACTGGAAAGAACCTTTCTGAGAAACTGCTCTGTGTTCTGTTAATTCCTCTCACAGAGTTACATCTTTCCCTTCAAGAAGCCTTTCGCTAAGGCTATTCTTGTGGAATTGGCAAAGGGATATTTAGAAGCCCTTAGAGGTCTAAGGTGAAAAAGGAAATATCTTCCGTTCAAAACTGGAAAGAAGCTTTCTGAGAAACTGCTCTGTGTTCTGTTAGTTCATCTCACAGAGTTACAGCTTTCCCTTCAAGAAGCCTTTCGCTAAGGCTGTTCTTGTGGAATTTGCAAAGGGATATTTGGAAGCCCATAGAGGGCTAAGGTGAAAAACGAAATATCTTCCATTCAAAACTGGAAAGAAGCTTTCTGAGAAACTGCTCTGTGTTCTGTTAATTCATCTCCCAGAGTTACATCTTTCCCTTCAAGAAGACTTTCGCTAAGGCTGTTCTGGTGGAATTAGCAAAGGGATATTTGGAACCCCTAGAGGTCTATGGTGAAAAAGGAAATATCTTCCGTTCAAAACTGGAAAGTAGCTTTCTGAGAAACTGCTCTGTGTTCTGTTAATTCATCTCATAATGTTATATCTTTCCCTTCAAGAAGCCTTTCGCTAGGGCTGTTCTTGTGGAATTGGCAAAGTGATATTTGGAAGCCTATAGAGGGCTATGGTGAAAAAGGAAATATCTTCCGATCAAAACTTTAAAGAAGCTTTCTGAGAAACTGCTCGGTGTTCTGTTAATTCATCTCACAGAGTTACATCTTTCCCTTCAAGAAGCCTTTCGCTAAGGCTGTTCTTGTGGAATTGGCAAAGGGATATTTAGAAGCCCGTAAAGGGCTATGGTGAAAAAGGAAATATCTTCCGTTCAAACTGGAAAGAAGCATTCTGAGAAACTGCTCTCTGTTCTGTTAATTCCTCTCAGAGATTTATAGCTTTCCCTTCAAGAAGCCTTTCGCTAAGGCTGTTCTTGTGGAATTGGCAAAGGGATATTTGGAAGCCCATAGAGGGCTCTGGTGAAAAACGAAATACCGTCGGTTCAAAACTGGAAAGAAGCTTT